>NC_133538.1:375203432-375889266 GCF_048544455.1 Silene latifolia
TTTTTGGGTTTTATTTATTTATTTGGGTTTTGGGTTTTTTATTTATTTGGATTTTTTGGGTTTTTATTTTTTGGGGTTTTAGAGAGAAGATGAGTTGTGTGATATATGAGAGAAATGGATGAGAGGAAAAGAAGTTATAGTGAATTAGTGATTAATTAGAAGGATTAGTGAATGAGGAGAGAATGAGTAATATTAGTACATAAACACACTTTTGGAGGTTGATCTTGGCCATCCATCTCCCTCCATCCAATGGCTCACAATAGGACTTATGGACTTATTTTATCTATGGACCTTAGTTGATCCTTCCTCTATATATATATATATATATATATATATATATATATATATATATATATATATATATATATATATATATATATATATATATATATATATATAAGAAAGATATTATCGTTCTTTCTAAGAAAGATATTATCGTTCTTTGTAATAAAAATAAACATTAAATCGAATACAAAAACTTACGTCTATCTCAGCAGCTCGAGGATTAACCCACTCACCCTTCTTATTTTTCATCGTCTTGGTAAACAACTTGTACGGAGTGGCCTCTTCACTCTGAAAGTAGTATGGAAACAAGTAAAATCAAGTATATATTCGTCAATCATATACATTAGCCACTTTTTAAAAGCAATATAAACAATACTTACCAATTCCTTAAAAGCATCGGAGCAATTCTTCCGACCAAGAGTGTGGGTGCCCAATGCTTTCGCATCTTTAGAACCCGACTTCCTATTTGCCGTGTTTATTTTTGAATGTTTGGCAAAAGTGCGATCTTCTGGCCTAGTCTTAAGGTTCTCCCACCAAGTATCAAGTACCCACTTTGGCTTTTTCTTATTATACTTCAGTCCATTAATAAGAGAGGTAATCCGCCTTGTTGCCCTACTTTGCCACTCAGGCCTAGGATCATATTCACGATCGATGGATCTTACATGATTCTGTTTCAAAAGCAAATGTGAAATTAGTTATATAAAACTTAAGAAAATTATTATAAACTTAAGAAAATTATTATTGAAATACATAATTATAGATAACTGTCAAATTAATTACCGCAAAATATTTCCACATCTTCTGACGCTGTGCTTGCCTCGTTTCACCCCATCTAGCGAAGTACTCATCTCCGAGGTTACGGGTGAACGACCAAGTAACATATTGCTTGATCGGCTTGTCATCCCACCTGAAAAACACATAAATATTTGAAATAAAAACTGTAAATGATGTATATATATATATATATATATATGTATATATATATATATGTATGTATATATATATGTATGTATGTATATATATATATATATATATATATATATATATATATATTCATTCAATCTCATTCTTATCCCCCCTACCACCACATCTGACTTCCTTCTCCCTCATCCACTATCACCACCGCCACCACCGCCACCATCTGTTACCAAGCGTCTCATTTCACTACCCTCGTTTCATCTCCAACTTCCGTCTAATTAACATTCTCTCTCCCGCATTTCTTCTATGCAGGCCATCGATACACATGCATACTAACTCCATAATACACCTCCATATTCAGATAGGTAAGCTTAAATTCCAACTTCTATTTCCATTTTTCATGAATTATCTACAAAATTAGGTTTTACTAAGCAATTGGAATTCGAAAAATTAGGGTTTAGTAATTGATTTTAAGATCGTATTTTGTCAAAAAATTTTGTGATTTTGATGGTAGATAATGCATATATATTACCCATTTGCATATGTGCTATGTCGTCTATGAAACTATCTGATTTATTCAGCGACAATGATTCATAAAATGTGCGAGTGATCACTCGGGTGGTCTTGTGGGTGTGTGTTGACGGCAATGTAGGCAGTAGGTGGTTGTGCGTGGTGATGGTCGTGGGATTGAGCGGAGGCGGTGGTGGACTAGTCATGTGTGGTGATGGGTCATGGGTTCGATGGTAATGGTGTGTGGATACATAGAATAGTACTTCTAGATACACTTATATATTACTCTGGATACATGTATATATTACTCTGGATACATGTATATATTACTAATGAAATAGCCATATCCTATTCAAAAGGCATGACATCCGGATATGAGATTGTTGTATATCGTCTTTGGTCATCGGTGTATTCAAATGGTGATGGTTTCATATTTATGATTTTTCAGGTGGGTTGAATGTTGGTGTTGCTGGATGGTTGCGGTGGTCCAAGCCACTGTCTCTGATGTTGGGCTGCTCGGCAGTGGTCGAAGGACTGCACGGGAGGTGTTGACTAGAGGAGTGCAGAGGGGTGAGAGCTCGTAGATGGAGGTGGTGTTGCGTATCTGTGGAAACTTTGGAAACTTCGATTAATCTACTGTACTCGAATGATGGGCATCCTGATTTTTAAGTGGTGGAATTTTGATTAAATTTTTGTTTAATATATGTATGCAGGGTGCCAGTGGATCCATTGGAGTGGCAGATTTCACATGATGCAGCAAACAATTGTTTTTTGCGAGCTTGGCAAACACGATTGGAGCTGCCGAATCTGTTCTTCGAGTTGCTGCAACTGGCCATGACAAGAAGCTCTTTATACAGGTAACATACTTGTCTTTAATGTGAAGTTTTTTTAACCAGCTTTTGAGTAGTTGTGTTGTGTTGTTTGTGGAACTCATTTTTCTTTGCATTGCCTGTTTCAATTGGATTTTATTCCAAAGTCGTGTTTTTTTCAAAGCGAGTTGTGTATCTAGGGTACTCATATGTGTATCTGAAGGGATAAGATTATTGTCAGATACACAAATCGATTTGTGTATCTAGGGTACTCATATGTGTATCTAGAGAGTCTAACACTTGCATATGTACTAGTATTGGACACCATTATCCGACTTTGAGTAACATAGGTGTATTGCCAAAACTATGGAATTTCAGTCTATTCTTCGAGTGCTATCACAGAAATAATTCTGGTTTACCTTGTCTTGCTGTAACTATTTATGTTTTTGGTCGATCAAGTCTGAGGCAATATATCTTATTGTTTGTTAAAATCCGATGGATCCAGTCAATTGATTGATGCGGAACCGGCAGCGGCAGAAGATGTGATTGATGAAACATTGAAGGTATTGAAGGAGAAGTTTCCTCTGATTGGAGCTGTGTTAATTGACGTTATCACTTTGGTTGGCGGTTTTATGCGCTATGTTAGGCATACCATGAATTATTATCGGGTGTGTTGATGGTGGTGGTGGCCAGGTGGGTGGTCGCAGTTGATCTTTAGATCGTGGATACAAAAAATACCAGCCGAGATACACATGGTTTTACTACTGGATACACAAATCGAGTTGTGTATCTAGTAGTAATACCATGTGTATCCGATAATAATACCATGTGTATTTGTTGTATCTGGTATTTTAAGGCGACTCCTATGGTTTATTTCTAGCTCTGTGAATCAAGGTAAGACGTACTCTGGTGAAAGGATTACGAAGAAGATAAAATAAGGTACTTTGATTACAGGTAGTGCCCTCGGTCATGATCTCCTTCACTTTGAGGCCACTTCCAAGGTTTTATTCTTTTTTCTTTTGTTGTTCCTTCCCTACAATTTCAGTCTCCTGTATAGAATTTTCATTTGAGTAACACAATTGTTTTCATGGAGTCTGAAGTTGTGTAGATAGTGCTCAAGTAGTCGCATTTAAAAACATGGAGATTTTAATTGGTCACTGTGAAGAATGTTAGATATGTTTAAATCAGTTCAATGACCGTCAATCACAAAATAAAATGAAAACAAAGGACAATTACAGGAATGTGAATGATTTTATTTTGAAATCAGGCTGCCAATTACGGAAACACACTTCTCATTTCTCTTGAAGAACTGGTGAAGGATGGACTGTTGACAGAAGATGAACTTCCTAAGCCTATGTATGCCTCGTTGCTCTGCTCATTTTTGCATCAACCTACATAAACTATTTTTTCTAGATGATGCTATGTTTGTGTTCTTTCATATAGTCATACTATTTCTTTCCCTCTTTTCTAGTGATGCTGAGAGAGTCAATTTTGCTGTTGTGGCTGACATAAAAGATCAATTGGTTGCAAAGGTTGGAGATCTACATTGTTCTTTATTGACGAGAGTGAAGTTTGCTCAAATGAATGGCTAAGTGGGTTTTTCCCCAAGTTAGAAACTTGTAAAACTTGCAATATTTAACCAACACCACAATTTTAGTTATGTATTAGTATGAATCAAAATTTAAATTTTGTAGTCATGTCCTTTGAGTTATGGTGACCAATAACTTATAAGGTGGTCAATGGCCATTATTCAAAATTATTGCCTATATCATGATTCGGAACCTTTTCCTCTTGAAAGTGAAAGGAAAGCTGGTCGCAGGACTTTATTTTAGGATCGAATACAACAACTGTCATTAAACATATCCTTGACCCTCTTGACTGCGCCTGCTGTGTACCTGACATCCAGTGCAGATCCAGCTACCGGGTTTCTTTTGGTCCGATTTTTCACTGATTTTTCTTTGGCAACGTTTGTTTCGACTCAGTTCTTGATGAGCTCCATGTTTTCACCTGCTGTAGTAGGTCGCACCAATGGGGTCTCAGATAACTGGCAAAAATCCTTTTTTTATCAATAAAGAGTGTCACTACGACAATTTTGATGCTAACGTGTTCCGTAATGCTCAGGTGGATGGGCAAACCTTGGAGGATGTGCAACTCAGCTGATATTTCCATTCTTATACAATCTCATGTAAAGATTGGTGCCAAGAGCTTTATTTCTTGGAGGATTGCATTCTTCATACCTGCCCTTTTCCAGACAGTTTCGGCTTTTGCATTGATAATTTTCAGGCAAGACATGCCTGACGGAAACTACCAGCAGCTGCACAAGTCAGGTGAGAAGGACAAGGATAATTTCATCAAGGTTATAAAACACAGAGTAGCGAATTACAGGGGTTGGATCACAGCTTTATGTTGTGGGTACTGTTTTGGAGTGGAACTGACAGTGGACTACATTATCCCGCAGTATTTCTACGACAGGTTTGATCTGAACCTGCATAGTGCAGGAGTTATTGCAGCAAGTTTCGGCCAGGCCTGGTGGATGATACACGGGTCAGATTGAACCCACATCCATCAACAACAGCAGCCGAAACATTTTCAGTCTCAACCAATACAACCTTAAGCAAAGTGAACGGGCATACAGTCTGCAAAATTTGTGTATATGATACAGGGGTCTCCTTTATTTGGATTCCATGATAGCTGTGAGCTAGTGTGACAACATGTATATTACCTTATGACATGTATATAAATACCGTTGTACACCTAAATTAATGAATACCTTGTCATTTCTATTACCCTTTTGCAGACTTAGCTTACATTTCTCTCTCTACCTAATTCCTTCTGCCATAGCTAATTGCAAGTTATTTCGATTTTGGTTAAAAGGGCTTTTACAATGGTGAAATAGTAGGATTGCAAATCACGGAATGCCTTCGCAAATAGTGATTTTGTGATCAGTTGTTTTTCGAGTATTTAATCAAATATATAAATCTTAATCCTCCCATTTCTTCTGTTGCTGTTATCTAATTGATTTTGTAAGTGTTGAGATGTCTAATGTTTAGTTTAGAGTTGTTGATTGAAGATACATTAGACAATTTATGTTACAGTAATAACCAGTAGGTATCTTGAATTTTGATCTGTCATGGACTCATGGTTCAATATAAAGAAGTGTATCTAGTAAGATAAAGACGTGTATCTAGCAATGTAAAGGAGTGTATCTAGAAATATAAAAGAGTGTATCTAGTAAGATAAAGACGTGTATCTAACAATGTAAAAGAGTGTATTTAGAAATATAAAGTCCGTGACGAACTACCCTATATAGACATGGTCTTATTACTAGATACACATGCTAAAATCCGTGACGAACTACCCTATATACACATGGTATTATTACTAGATACACATGCTAAAATCTGTGATGAACTACCCTATATACACATGGTATTATTACTAGATACACATGCTATTACTGCTGGATACATGTGTATCTGGTAGCTATACCGTACGTATGTCGGGTGGTAATCTGTGTATCCACTACCACCACCCCTGCCCTCACCAGCACCGCCACAACCACCACCCTTCCCCCACCACAACCACCGCTATCACCATCACTATCACCACCACCGCCATTAAAACAACACAAATTCATCGGTTTCACACCACGGCCATCTCATATGGCACTTGAGACATCAGTGAACAATGTTGGCAACGCCGAACATATAACTAGACACCTTAAATGTCGTCGGCGACATCCACGAGATGTGAACCACCAAATGCTACTACTTTTTCAAATGAAAATGCTCCATATCAAGTAGATGGTAAAATGTTACATCGGTAACTCAAACCTCTGTATGCAAACAATTGAAATCCAAAAAGATCGAGAAAATAAGTGACGGCTTGAACATAATAAACCGGTAGCATTGTGGATTCACAATGGAATACACACCGTTTATTATTTTTATCGTATTGATATTCTATTTCCTAATACATACGCCACCACCGGGAGGAACCTTTGTCGAATCAATCGGAAAAGGATAATAATGAAATATTCGAGGGTCGATGCACTTGAATCCTGGACAACAATTATATTCCTCATATGTTTGACATATGATACTCAAATGAACCACCAAATACTACTACTTTTTCAAATTCTTCATTTTTTTTAGATCTAGTATTATAAAATGAATGTTTTTACATATGATACAAAAATGAAAACAAAAAAAGGAATGGATGTCGTTAAATAGGGACGGTGCTCCGACAACATCTGGGATGTGCGAGTGATGTGTTGGCTGGTACAAGGCGATGAGACGACGTAAAAGAACCGAGGAAGAGAGAGAAGTTTGGTGGTGGTGTGTATGGGTAGGATGTCGGCGGCGGCATCTGAGTCGCCGGAGGCATCGCCGGCGTCTGGTTCGCCGGAGTACTAGCCGACGTCAGGCGTTGGTGGATAGGGAATTCGAGATGGGTGAGAAACAGGTCGAGGTTGATACTTTATAGGATGTTAGGTTTTGGGCTTGTTTTTTGTTTTTTGTTTTTTTTGTTATTGAGCTGACAGCCTGACAGTGATATGAGTCCTTATATAGAAGTTTGTATGGTTCGCATTGAACAATAGGTTCGTACAGGATCCTATTTATATATATATATATATATATATATATATATATATATATATATATATATAAGTTTTAAAAATAAAAAATTAACATAAACTTACCAATGATGACATGACCGAGAACGGTCCTCTGAGAGAATCACCTGCATGCCCTCCTACTTCTGTGTTGGACCTTCAGGATCGGCATCATTCTCAACCTCCTCATTCTCCTGATCACGTCGAGATCCACTACTATTACTCCTAAAAACACGTCGAAAAATATTCGGCATAATCACTGCTTAAAAACAATGCAAATTGTTAGTCCAAAGAAAAAATCGTTAGTGCAAATCAACCATTTCTGCAGGCAATATATAAACAATGGAAACAAACACTAACAATAATTTTAAATAATGCAAATTTTATGTAATGTTTAAAATTCAAAATTTTTTACAAATGGATTAATAATTGTACAATTACAACTAGTCCTCCTCACTATCACTGTCACTACAAATCAAAAGAGGCTAAGCATCTGAAAAAAACACTCCTACTTCTTCCTCTGATTCCTCATTTTCGTATCTAATAAGTTCTTCAAATTCATCTTCATCTCCTTCTTCTCCGACATCCCGGTCATATTCCCCTTGACCTCTTTCCGCTACCACTTCGTATTTATATTCATCCTCTATATCTTCCACCAAAATTGGTGAAATTGAGTGATCATTCACAACTACATCTTCTTGAAAGACACTTTCTTCAATAGGAGGATCAACTTGTGATCTTGCCTTGGTTTTAAAAACCGCAGATCACTGAATACCTTGATTACCTTTCTTAATGGTAGGATAAGGAGCATAACAAACTTGATCGACTTGAAAAGCTGCTACAAATGGGTTATGTCCACGAAGTTTCTTTTTCTCGTTTACATCTATAAGTCCGTAAACCTTATGGATACTAAGTTGGGGAATTATCAAACCAATCACATTTAAACAATATGGCCATATAAACCCTTTGCTCGGTATAATAAGAAAGCTCAATTACTTCATTTAGGGTTCCAAAGTAGTCCAACCCTTCAGTTGAATTCACAGCCACCCCATTGCTTATGGTAGATTTCGAAGCATCAACTCCCTCCTTAAAAGCTCGAAATTTATAGCCATTGATGGAATACCGTCTCCAAGACTTCACCATGTTACTAGGACCCAATGCTAAAGCTATTATTAGATGATCCTTCCATCTATGAACCTATGAATAAAAAAAATGTTAATTAAGTTGTTATATGTTTTTCAATATTTAATAAGAAATTCAAATGTGTAGTTTAATATCAAAGAAAATGTATCTTCACTTACTTCATTTCGGAACCATTTCGGAAAACTTTTGTCATGTTTTGTCCAAACATCATCAGAGGACGTGACATCAAGAAATTTGATTTTGATGTGTGTCTCAAATTCCCTATAAGTACGAAAAGCATGTTTTAGTTATGTATTACCTATAACTTCGATCTAATTTGATAATTAAAAAACAATTGAGTAATGATGAAGTATTAAATTACTTTTAATAAGTCTCTAAAAATTCTCCACAGTTCCTTAGCACATAAAAATGAGCTTCTTCATAATCTTTCTCAGTTAAGTACCTCTGTATACATTTCCCGGTTGTAGTTCTCATGTCATCATTGAATAACTCAGGTAACTTATATTTTAACTGGTCATCGAAATTTACACCAACATCTAAGTCTTTTGCTTTTGTGTCAATGTGATCTTCGAAATAAAATAAACAGAAATTTGAAATTTCCTCTAACAAAAAAGCGTTGCATATTGAACCCTCCACCCGAGCTTTTTTTGCCAATCTTATTTTTAAATGATTAAGAAATCTCTAACTTGCAGATTATCTCTGCAATGTTTGACTCCACATATTCCATAGAAAGACGGGGGAAATATCTTCTCTAACGGGCCAACAGGAGTATTTCGTCCCGACCTGCCCAAAAGGTTGAAATCCATCCGACACAAACCTAGCCGAACATTCCGGGGTTCACTTGCAAAATATGGATGCTCTCTATCGAAATGTTTCCACGCTTCTCCATCACTTGGATGTGCCATTGTCCCCCTTTCTCTTAGTTGGGATTTTTTATTAGTGCCAACTCATCTCACCTGCTATGTGCTTGGTTGCATATAGTCGTTGTAACCTTGGCGAAAGCGGGAAATAAGTTAATGGTTTACAAGGAATTCGCCTCCCACTTGAATTCTTTTTACCTTTATACCGAGAAGCACGACACTTTGTATATTCTTCAGGATTAGAATTTTCCTCCCAGAAAAGCATGCATCCATTGAGACATGCATCAATCTTCTCATGGGGTAGTTAGAGTCCCTTGAGACCTTTCTTAATCTCACTAAAATTGCGCGCCATTTGATTTTCCTTTGGAATTAGGTCACCAACGAACGACACAAAACCATTAGCGCATCTAAGAGATATGTTGTTCTCACATTTGAGTGATAACAACCTAGAAGCCGCTTGCAACAAACTTATATCACTTCCCTCACACACTGGTTGTTCGGCTTGCTCTAACATTTTAAAGAAGAGAGAAACTTGGAGGTTCGAGGTTTCATAACCCACTTCTTCAATTCATCGTTAAGGTCATAAGGATGAGTCGATCCTCCAAAATTTGGTCAACAGTATCACGCAATGCATTTTCCACGAACTCACGGTAAGGATTCTCACTAACATTGGTACTTGCTTTACTAGGTAGTTTCTCACCATGATATATCCATAAAGAGAGATTCTCGGTGAAACCAGTCGACCAAAGATGAATTTTAACATCACTTTTCCTTTTAATACCTAGGGTTTTGCATTTCTTACATGGACACCTCATTTCAGCTAAATTCTTATACTCACGACTTTCTTCCGCGAATTTAATAAACTCTTTCACCCCCTCTGCAAATGCTTTATTGTGTTTCTTTTTTTCGTGTAATCTTTCATACATCCACTGCCGTTCTAATATTTTCATGTTATTATGTATCTTTATACATTTCAAAATATATTTATATATGTCATTAAGAAAGACAATAACTTAACAACGATCACAATCAAGAATAATACACAATAATTTAACATTTTAACCAATATAAATGACAATTGTCTACAAATAATCTTTATTTATCTGAATTGGGTCCTTATCACTTCAACCTAAACCCATCAATGTACGTTTCAAGTCACTAGAAAACATGTACTTGTGATTTATTAATGAGAAAAAAATTCGGCAGTAATTCCCATCCGTTCTCCAAATACACAATGTAGAATAAATAATTACTCTACATATCAATTCAGAGAACATTAAAGGAATTGTCACCAAACTCTTTCCTCATTAATGAATCACAAGTACATGTTTACTACCCAAGTGACTTAGAACGTACAAAGACAGTCCCAAAATGGGGACTATTCAGAAAATACTCCTAGTGAGTAATTTTTGAACGGGTACTAGGTCAATATGAACAATAATTTTAACAATATTAAAAACAAAACATACAACAATGACTACTTTTTCAATTAACAAAAACTAAAATGACTAATTTTTCATTTTACATATCTAGTCTAATTAACATTAACTGTAATTATCATTTTAAAAACATTAACATTTCACAAAATTTAACAATAATCTAATTAACAAAAATTCCAATTTTTAAAAATATTATTAACAATAATTCCAATTTTTAACAATAAAATTACATAGCTAATCTAATTAACAATAGTTTCAATTTTTAACAATAATATTAACACCTCACAAAATTTTCATAACACAACATACATTTAAACAAAATGGGCTTCTATCCTAAGTTAACATGCATCAACACCAATAATAATTCAACAACAATTACAACAATGACTAATATCCTAAACCAATTAAGCTAATTAAACAAAAATAAATTAAAAGGAGATTAAACAATACCTAATTAACTTCACAAAGAAAAAAAATAAAAAGAAAGAATGAAAAAGAAGCAGGGCGGCGGCAGGCAGCGGCAGGACGGTGGCGGGAATGTGGCGGCATGACTGTGGAAGAAAAAAAAATGAAAACAAGAAAAGGAAAAGAAAAAGGAAAAAGAGAAAGAAGAGAGGAAGGAAAGACAAAATTAATTACCTCATAGAGACGGCGACGGCGTGGTGGTGTTGGTGGTGGTGGCCCCGGAAGTGGAGGAGGGTGGCAGTGGTGTTGGGTTTTTAGAGAGTTAGGGTTAGGCGATTTTAATTGATTTGGGGGAAAATTTGGTAAAGTGTCGAGGGGATAGTGCGGGTTTGAGATAACAGACGTCTCTGACGGAAATTCCGTCAGTGATTTAGTATTCCTGACGAATATTCCGTCAGTATTGTTAAATACTGACGGATATTCCGTCAGAGGCACAATTACTCAGTCAATAATTCACCCAACAGTGCACGTCACAATGAGTCTCTGACGGAAATTCCGTCAGTAATAGCACTTTACTGACTGAATTTCCGTCAGAGACTCAATTATTGTGACAGCTGGGTTGCACACTGGATTTGAAATATTTAATCCATCTGACGGAAATTCCACCAGTACATTGCTATTACTGACGGAATTTCTGTCAGATGGCCTAGTTACTTAACAACTAGTATGCACTCGTGTGTGTGAGAATCATCTGACGGAATTTCCATCAGTAATAGCAATGTACTGACGGAATTTCTGTCAGATAGTTTTTAGCGCCATTGACTTTGTCAACGCGCCAATAGTATCTGACGGAGATTCCGTCATTAATAGGTACTGGCGGAAACGCCGTCAGAAAACCGTAAGTTTCGGTGTTTTCTGACAGCTTGTTTTTTCCGTCAGTGTGCCCCTCACAATCCCGCGTTTTCGTTGTAGTGTTCCAGGGGCCACCTCCTCTAATGTGTTGCCTCTGACTGCCCATGAGATGTCTGTCCTATCTGAGCTTTTCGCTCAAGTCAACTTAATGAACGCAAAGTTTGCTTATGACTCGTCTCAATTTAACTGCAGTGCAATTTTGAACGAATATGAGGAATTTGACTTGAGTGACTACCCATCTCACCTAGTTAAAGAACTTGACAAACGAGAGGATATGACACCCATAATTTAGGAGACCGAACCTATTAACGTAGGGACCTACAATACACCTCAGAACTTAGGATAGGGACCACCCTCGACCCCTCGGAAAGATAGCAGTTCATCGACCTCCTACCCGAATACAAGGACGTATTCGCATGGTCCTACAAAGACATGCCTGGGATCGACAGGGAGATTGCCGAGCACAGGATACCCATTAAACCCGGAGCTAAACCCGTGAAACAGAAGTTGCGCCGTATACGCCCTGAATGGGCCCTGAAAATCAAGGAAGAGGTAGAGAAATAGTCCAAAGCTGGATTCCCTCAAAGTGTTTAAATAGTCTGACTGAGTCACCAACATAGTCTCTGTGGCGAATAAGGACTGAAGAATTCGGGTTTGCGTCAACTTCAGAGTCCTGAACAAAGCAAGTCCGAAAGATGACTTCCCTCTGCCACTTGTCGACATCCTGGTGGACAACACCGCGGAGCACGCCCTTCTATCATTCATGGAGACGGGTATGCTGGGTAAAACCAGATCAAAATGGCTGAGGAAGACATGCACAAGTTTGCATTCATTAAACAGTGGGGTACATATTGCTACACTGCCATGCCCTTCGGTAAAATCAACGCCGGAGCGACATACCAAAGAACCGCCACCACTATCCTACACGACATGATGCACAGGGAAGTGGAGGTATATGTCGATGACATGATCGTCAAATCAAAAGAGCGGGACGGCCACATCAGCGCCCTTTGGAAATTCTTCGCTCGTCATCGAAAATACAACATGAAACTAAATCCTCGGAAATACGAATTCGAGGTCACCTCCGGAAAACTCTTGGGACACGTCGTCAGCAAAAGGGGCATCGAAATTGATCCTACCAAAATCAAAGCTTTTCAGCAAATGCCTCGGCCTAAGAACGAGAAGGAGATTCGGAGATTTCTCGGTCACGTCCAATACATCAGCCGCTTCATAGCCAATCTCACTATGATTTGCGAACCAATCTTCAAGAAGCCTCGCGCCTCTGATCACACCGATTGGGACGACGACTGTCAAAAGGCCTTCGATAGGATAAAGTAAGTCATATCCAAGCATCATGTCCTCATGCCACCTTAACAAAGAATTCCCTAATCTTATACCTGACTGTCACTGACATAACCATGGGAGAAATGCTAGCAAAAACAGTCGACGGCAACAAGGTACACCTAACTGGAAAAGACATGCCTTGCCCTGGTCTGGTCGACAAAGAAGCTGCGACATTACATGATCAGCTACACGGTTTACATCTACTCCAAGATAGACCCGGTCAAATACGTCTTCGGAAAACCCATATGAAATGGAAGGCTGTCTAGATGGACACTCATGCTATCCGAATTTGACCTTAAATTCGTACCACTCAAGGTTATCAAGGAAAGGGCAGTCACCGATTTCCTAGCAGAAAATTTCGTCAACAAGGATACAATGACCGACACATGGTCTCTTCCTGACGAAGACATCCTTTGTGCTGACACCGACGCATGGGACCTATACTTTGACGGTGCATCAAACCTAATAGGCTTCGGGGTAGGAATCCTTCTAATATCACCAAGTCGACTACTTCCACTTTCCATGGGAGGAAAACCAATTTGCTGATGCCCTAGCAAAACTTGTCGCGCTCGTCATCATACCTGACGACATGACGTTGATGCCCTTATGTGTCGGGATCAGGATCGAACCAGCTCACATCTGCGCCATCAACAAGGTCGAGGAGAACCATGTCGAACCTTGGTACCAAGCCATCCTCAACTACAAAACCAAAAACGAATTCCCTCCTAACTCTGATACAAGATGACAAAGAGCCATCCGTTTACTTGCATCACAATTCGTGATAAATCAAGAACAATTATACAAAAGAACACCCCAAGGGATTCTCCTCCTTTGCATTGATCATCACAAAAGCTATAAAAGTCATAGAATATGGCCACGATGGAGAATGCGGCCCTCACGTGAGCGCAATCATGCTAGCATGAAAAATCATGCGGTTAGGCTACTACTAAACCACCATGGAAGCCGATTGTAGAAACTACGTCAAACATTGCCACAATTGACAAATCTTCGCCAAAATACAACACAGACCACCATCCCTTTTATACACCATGACATCGCCCTAATCTTTCTCGACCTGCGGCATCGACATCATCGGGAAAGTCAACCCGATAGGCACCAAAGGGCATTTCTTTGTCCTCGTCGCCATCGACTACTTCACCAAATGGGTGGAAGCACAGTCCTATGCAATCTTGACCGCCAAACAACTGGCTAAGTTCATCCAGGACAACATCATTTGCAGATATGGGGTACCCCATGAAATCATCAGCGACCAAGGCTCCCACTTCCGGACGGAAACACAAGCCGTGCTGGACAAGTACAAGATCAAACGACATCGATCATTCCCCTATCGTCCCCAAACCAGTGGAGCGGTAGAGGCAGTAAACAAAACTCTTGTCACCATCATAAAAAAGATGCAAGACAATTACCGCGATTGGCCGAGCAAACTCCCATTCGCACTTTGGGGATACCGAACCTCCATTCGAACTCCAACAGGAGCAACGCCCTTCTACCTAGCATACGGTATGGAGGCAGTAGAACCGGTAGAGTTGGAGGTCCCATCTCTATGCATCCTATTGGAAAGTCAAGTTCCTGAGGCGGAACGGACCCGTCGAAGGTTCGAACAACTCACGCTCCTAGACGAACGGCGACTCAACGCCTTGCACAACGTAAAAGTCAAACCCAGGAACATCAAGAAAGGCGACTTGGTCCTCAAGTCGGTTCGAAAACCATTACCCCTCGATCCGAGGAGGAAATTCAAACACAATTGGGTCAGGCCATACCTGGTCAAGAAAATACTTTTGGGGGGTGCAGTGAGACTGAGTGACCTAGACGGGGAGGATTTCACATACCCGACCAACCTATACCAGCTCAAGAAATACTACCCTTGAGCCCTAGCAACCACAAACCTTACCCTAGTTTCACAATTAGTGATGACAATATCCCTTTCAAGTCAATTCCTCAACGCTTTCTGATTTGAAATTGCATGTTTTACCGAGTCTAAGTTTTGGCACCGTGCCATGTTCGAACGACCTTTTATCTGTCAAAGGCAACATTCATTTGCACTCAAACCAAAACACCTGAAATACGGGCATGGTTTGATTTTACCTCTTCAGGTGGATACGTAGGCAGTCCTTTCTTAAACAAGAAGGATACAACCAGAACACCCAAATAAAATAAACAAATTTCGAACTACGAGCATGGTTTTATTTCACCTCTTCAGGTGGATACGTTGGTAGTCCTTTCCTATACAAGAAGGATACAACCATCCCCACACACAAAAAACAATCACCCATACTAACTTCAAAACAAAGAGAAAGGGAAAACATTCCTTTTTCCACAAAAAAAAAAACAAAAAAGAAGCCTTTCTCCCTTCCCACAAAATCCCCTTCACAGGTGCAATGTTTAGGATAATTCAAACCGAATTTCCTTTACAAAATGGATGGAAGAAACAACAAGCGTTCACAACTTCTTTTAACACAAGAAATCCTCTTATTTAATTAATAATGAGAAGGATTATAAACTTGACAACAAATAAAGCTAAGCAAGTCTACAACTTGTCGAAGCTAAAATGTCGACTAAGACATCTTACATAGTAAAACTAGCACAAAAATACACACGACGCAGCTAGTACAACATAATAAAAACATACAACACTATTACAACATAATACTAGAACGGGTAATGGAGGTCTTCATTCTTCCATTCCACGCTTGCCTTTTCGCTCGGGGTGCATCTTCCCCTTGTTCTTGCTGTTGGCCCGCCTAGCTTGGACTTCCTCTTCGGAACGGATCCTCAACAGATCTACAACAGCAACGGCCTCCGGTCTCTTGCACAATCCTATACTCGGTCCTAGCCGAGCCCATACACGGCCCGCCATCTCTTTGGGACCCGAGTGTCTCCTCTTCGGTGGCCTCACAACATCCGGGCTAACGTCACCGGAAAAGTCGTCAAAGAAAGCGAGGTTAGCCTTGCCAACTTCTCTATACTTCAAGTATACAACATCGTTCCTACGGAACTTAGACCTTTCTTCTAAGGTTTGAGCTCTAGATTACTTGAGATAAGCGGGAGTAACCCATGTCGTTGCAACGGGGTTTGGTACCTCCCAAGTCGGCCGAGTGTCCCACCACCTCTCAAAAATCTCCACAAGCTCGGAGTTCCGGAAAACACTCTCTTGGGCGAGAGTATCTTGAGCGGGCACCTTTAGTTGGCGGCCCATTTGCCTCATAAGTGAAGGAAAAAAGATCTATATACTTACATATTCATATATGTTTTAATTTAATTTGTCATAAAATTAACAAGTGATCTTATGCATGCAAACTAATTAATAAAATAAAGAAGAAACATCCATTCTTACATTGGAATTTCGGTTCAAATGGGCACAAAAGATATCTCCTTCTCTTTTGTTCTTGAGCTTTCCTTTTGGATGAACAAAGACCCAAGTATAGGATCTCTCCCAAGGATTAATACCCAAAGCACACTCTTAATAAAATTAATATTATGTATACTAGATAATATTAATTTTGTGAGGAAAAATGACCCAAAAATATTTGGTTTTTGCTCTCAAAACCGGTTGAGAGAGAGGAGAATGGAAGGTGTTTTTCTCTTTCTAAAAACTCTTGTTTTTGTTGTGTTGAATGAATAATAATCACTAGTCAATATCTAAGTGAATATTAAGCAAAATAATAAGAAAAACCACAAGGGTTTTCTTCCCCAAAACCGGTTGGGAGAGGAGGTACAAAAGAGCCAATGCATGCCCTAGTTGTTCTTCACAATGAGCAATAGGCATGCAAGGCTAGTTTTAGTAGGTAATTATGTTGTTTACCACTAATAACAATAACTTAATATTTGCCTAACCATCCTCATATTTTCGGCACATATGGATAATATGGAATCCATATTATTTTTGTCAATTGTCAATATGTTACATGTCATATGTAACATAAATTTGTCATGTATTTTTAACATATTAAAAATCAACGTATTAATAAAAATACGTCATATACAAAAATCGACTTAGTAATTCATAATTACTTGTACCAAAATATTTTAGCATTTATAAATCACAACAGTTTGTATTTATAATAATTCATTCAAATTTAATTGTTTCCTTAAACAATAATTTCATCTGAGTAATGATACAATTCGATTACTCAGACCGTATCTCATATTAATCAATTTCAATGTGATACGTAAATTTTACTTCCAAAATCGTCCGTCAATTTTCAAGTAATTTAATTAACTCGTAACATTATACGATTAATTAAATGATCAATTAAGAGTGTTGCCCTATAGGTATGACCTAGGGGATCAACTGATCACCACCGTCGCACGACAGTAATGTCAAACTCTAGTCAGGCAACCATTACCGATATATGTTGATCAGTTGACAGTAAAAATATTACTTCCCAATTGTATTCTTTATAATGAGATTTAAACATGTAATCATCATGATCAACAGTCGTGATCGCATTATTGTCGGAGGACACATATTCCAACAATCTCCCACTTGTCCTCGACAAGTGTGCGTCACCAATTCTCTTGTCCTATTACTATCTCCCACTCAATGCAAGGTGTCTTTCAGGTCGTACTTGCAAGTGATCATATCTAGAGTGGTTTAATTCCTCGATCTGGAGAATAACTGATTGACCGGACTTATCTATCATAGATACTTTCCGAGCGTGGCCACGCATTTCCAGTTCATTACTCCTCGAGTGGCCCTGAGATATTGTTATAACCCTGACTAGGGGTGGACAATTCCTATCGCACTCATTCCCTTCGACTAGCCACAGCCGTCATAACCCAAAATATGCCCATTTGACCCCATTTATGAAGGTCGTAGTAACACAAATCAAAGTTAATCTGAAACTGTGCCATCTTAGGCGAATAGTCTTTAGTCAAAAGAATCGGCTTATTTGAATACTATAGCAGCTCTCGCCACGACCAGGCTATATAAATTTGCCAGAACTCTATAAGCGGTCATAAGGCCCGACGAAATGTTCATAACAGTCTGCCTATGTGATCGACTAGTCATCTCACATGACTCTATGGCACTTGAACTTGCCATCAATCGCATCACACTCTAGTCACTTCGAGACGTCACCTCATACAAGTGACTATGGGCAAATACTATGTTAATCCGTGTTCCCTTTAACGGGGTTCAATTGTCACTACAACCCGTTTGGATGTAACAATGTATAAATTAAAGATAAAAGACAAATGTGATTATGAACTTGAACAAAAACAACACTTTTATTTCATTTCAAAATCTAACATAGACTTGGTACACGTTTAAGTCCCATGGACGCCATATGTCCATCATGTTTAGCCTGCGATAAAGGCTTGGTGAGCGGATCGGCTATGTTGTCATCCGTCCCAACCTTACAAATCGCAATTTCCTTTCTTTCAATGAAATCTCTTATTACATGATATTTTCTAAGTACATGTCTAGATCTATTACTAGAATTCGGCTCCTTAGCTTGGAAGATCGTCCCACTATTATCACAATAGAGAGTGATGGGATCATTGGCGGTAGGTACTACTTTTAGACCTTCCATGAATTGCCTGATCCAAACAGCTTCCTTAGCAGCTTCTGATGCTGCAATGTACTCAGCCTCCGTTGTAGAATCCGTGGTTACAGCTTCCTTGAACCTTCTCCAACTTACGGCACCACCATTGAGCATGAAAACGAAACCAGCTTGTGATTTCAAGTCATCTCTATCTGTTTGAAAACTTGAGTCCGTGTATCCATTAACACGCAACTCAGTGTCTCCTCCAAACACTAGGATAGAATCCTTAGTTCTTCTCAAGTACTTAAGGATGTTCTTGACAGCAAACCAGTGACTCTCACCTGGATTTCCTTGATATCTACTCGTCATGCTCAAGGCATTCGAGACATCAGGACGTGTGCATATCATGGCATACATGATTGATCCAACAGCGGAAGCATAAGGGATCGTCTTCATGCGTTCAACATCATGGGGTTCGGAGGGAGATTGAGTCTTGCTCAATATCGTCCCGGTTACCATAGGTACCAAACCCCTTTTGGATTTGTCCATGCTGAACCGTCGAAGAATCTTATCAACATAAGACTCTTGACTTAGTGCCAATATCCTCTTGGATCTATCTCTATAGATCCGGATACCTAATATGCGTTGTGCCTCTCCTAAATCCTTCATTTGGAAGTGGTTACCTAACCACTTCTTAACAGAAGACAACATTGGAATGTCATTTCCAATGAGTAGTATGTCATCAACATACAAGATTAGGAACACAACATTGCTCCCACTAAATTTCATGTATAAACATGGTTCCTCAACACTTCGAGTGAAACCATTTTCCTTTATAACATGATTGAATCGATGATTCCAACTTCTAGATGCTTGCTTAAGACCATAAATGGATCTCTTAAGCTTGCACACTTTGTTAGGATTTTTAGAATCAACAAAACCTTCGGGTTGTATCATGTACACCTCCTCTTCTAAATGCCCATTTAGAAAAGCGGTTTTGACATCCATTTGCCATATTTCATAATCATGAAATGCGGCAATTGCTAACAAAATCCGTATGGATCTTAGCATGGCTACGGGGGCGAAGGTCTCATCATAATGGAGACCTTGGACTTGGGTAAATCCTTTTGCCACTAGCCTAGCTTTGTAGACATCATCATGTCCTTCTATGCCATTTTTGACTTTGAATATCCATTTGCATTGAAGGGGTCTTGCCCCTTTAGGCAAATCTACCAAGTCCCAAACTTGGTTTTCATGCATAGAATCCATTTCGGACTTCATGGCTCAAGCCATAAGGAGGAATTTGGACTAGAGATTGCGGCCTTGTAGGTGGCGGGCTCGTCACTTTCCATAAGCAACACATCAAGTGTTCCATCTTTTTCGATAAGTCCCACATATCGATCGGAATGGCGAATAACACGGCCCGTTCTTCTAAGAGGAGGTGGAATAACCGTATTAGACGACGAAGGAACTTCTTCTTGCGTCTCTATTTCGATTTGTGGCTCTTGAACTTCATCAAGTTCAAAATTTCTCCCACTCTGTCTCTTAGAAATAAATTCTCTTTCTAAGAAGACAGTCTCACATGACACAAACACTTTGTTTTCTTGAGGTTTATAGAAGTAGTAACCTCGTGAGGTTAAGGGATAACCTACAAAGATGCACTTTTCGGATCTTGGGGCAAGCTTGTTGTCGTTCTTAGACTTGAAGTAAGCATCACATCCCCAAATCTTCATATAGGATATATTGGGAACCCTTCCCGTCCACATCTCACATGGAGTCTTTTCAGTGGACTTTGTGGGACTATTGTTTAAAGATCTAATTGCGGTTAGAATCGCAAATCCCCAAAACGAGTTTGGTAACTCGGTTTGACTCATCATGGATCGAACCATATCAAGTAGGGTTCGGTTTCTCCTTTCGGCAACACCATTAAGTTGTGGTGTTCCGGGTGGAGTAAGTTGTGATATAATACCACAACTTTTCAAGTGTGAATCAAATTCAAGGCTAAGGTATTCTCCACCACGATCGGATCGTAGTGCCTTAATACTTTTGTTCAATTGGTTCTCTACTTCGTTTTGAAATTCCTTGAATTTCTCAAACGCTTCACTCTTATGCTTCATCAAATAGATATACCCATATCTACTCAAGTCATCGGTGAAGGTTATAAAGTAGTCATAATTACCACGAGCGGTGATACTCATTGGTCCACATACATCGGTGTGTATGAGTCGCAAAAGTTCACTAGCTCGTGTCCCTTTACCACTAAAAGGATTACGAGTCATTTTGCCAAGTAGGCAATATTCGCATGTACCATATCATTGATAAACAAATGGTGTAATCACATTAGTCGAAATTAATCTTTTGATGCGATTCTCGTTTATGTGACCTAATCGACAATGCCAAATGAACGCTTCACTTGGGTCACTTGATTTGAGTTTCTTTGATTGAATGTTATAAATATCATTTGTCGGAATTGAGGTCTTTAAAATGTAAATGCCATTGATAGAGGAAGCTTGGCCTATAACCAAGTCATTCCTAGAAATAGTACAACGATTGTTCTTAATGACAAAACAAAAACCGTCCATGTCTAGCATGGCGATTGAAATAATGTTTTTAGAGAGTGTAGGCACATAAAAACAATTATGTAAATACAACTCAAATCCATTAGGCAAAGCTAAAACATAAGTTCCTTTGGGTTCGGCCGCTACCCGAGCTCCATTTCCAAGGCGTAGATCCACATCTCCCTTGCTAAGCCTCTTCACATCTCTTAAACCCTGTAAATGATTACAAAGGTGAGAACCACAACCGGTATCTAGTCGCATGTCGTAGTGGAAGTATAATTTATATCAATAACATAAATTTCCTTAGGAATTTTACCTTTTGGAGTGATGATTCCTTCCCTTATATTTCTCAAATATACGGGACAATTCCTAAGCCAATGTCCCATACCATAGCAATAATGGCATTCATCATTAACTTGCTTGATGTTTTTGATTTTCTTTCCCTTCTTGTTGAACCTTTTGCCCTTAGAAGCAAGAACTTGATTGCTTGAGCTCCCACTAGTTTTGGCATCTTTATCTTCCAGAGACAAAGACCCTATAGATTGTATGAGGTAGTCTTCCTGAGACGGACTCACACGAGGTCTAGTAGTAGTAGGTGGTTTAGAAGAAGTGATGAAGTTAAGGTTTCCATCCGAAACTATCCCAAAATGAAGTTCTCTAGTATTGTCGAAATCATTGTTGGAGCAAACGTCGTCAACAACATTGTGGTAAGACTCAATAGTTATCGGTGCGGTAGCGTTTGATGGATTCATTGTAAAGAACTACAAATATGGAGGAAAAGGAAATATTAACATTTGTCTTTTAATATCATACTTGTAAATATTTAACAAGATATGAACATTTATATAGTGACCTCTACCCAACTATTATAAATGATTCCAAGACCCAAATTCATATCGACTTAGGCACGGTGGGGCTGATAAATCCTTTATCAATATAATTCGGTGGATTAACGTTTAATCGATTCTACTTTTAGAACTCTTGGTCGATAATATTACATTAACACTTATGTTTAGCCCAAAACACATCCGACAAGGGCACAGTGTGGCCGATACATCCCTTATCAAAAAATTTTATTGAGTTCAATCCAAATTTCGAATAAATGTGTCCATGATCCAAACCCACATTAACTTGGGCACGGCGTGGCCGATACATCCCTTATCAACATGAATTCGGTGGATAGACATTTATCACCCATTTCCCCTACGTAACAAGGTTTGTACCCCGGTGTGGCCGAGTGCACTCCCTCGCGAAATAGGTTTTCATGGTTTCTACTATTTGGTAAGGCTATGTCTCAATTAATTGTTTTAGCGAGAGGTCATGTCAATTTATTATCTATCACGTTTTAGGTGAACTAAAGCGGTGAACTACGATAATTCTAATTGACACGGTCGATAAACTCGATAAAATGAGGATGCATGTTTTAGTTATGGCGATTTAGCGATGCATGTGACATAAAATAAAATGCAAGCATAAAATAAATAAATCCTAGTATGGCCTTTTCTAAAATAGAAAAACTATTTAACTATTATATATTCGAAAACCAACTCCATTGGTCCCTTGAACTTCGGTTGTGGCACGCATCTCGAGGTAACACCGTCTTAATGTATCACCATCTTGAAGAAATCCGTCTTTGGGAACTCCGAGATAAATAAAATTACATAATAAATTACATAATTTCCTATTATACATTTGTAACTAAAATAAAATAAATCTATTAAATTACAAAACGGTGATACGAAATCACAATAAAATTACAACCGAATCGATATTCCCATACATTTCGGGAAATACCAATTAAAAAAACTAAGGCCATACTAAGTAAAATTACATAATTCAAAAATTACATAAATTAAAATGATGACAATCATAAAGAAAATGCAGCATTATAATATGTTTGAACATGCCCAATTTTATGCTAAATCGCCTTTAGTTAGCCAATATCGTATATTACTCGGTTTTTACGGATTTGCGTGATTTCAACATTTTACAATCACAAAATTACATAAATTCATATTTATGCATAAGTTAATTACCCTAACCTCTTAGGAATCAAAATTTAGTCTTCACTAATTATTTGACCATAATTAACTCATATTTATAAAATTGTTCATTAATGGATCAAAAATTACAAAAATAAGCTATAAACTTCAAATAAATCACAAAATTTCAAATAAATTCAAAATTTGAAATTTAAACTCATGAACATTCTGGAAAAATACCATGACACTCATAATGTTCAAAACCTTAGGTCAAAAAATTTCAAAATTTTTCCGGAAAAACTATGTTGCGGTTTATCGGTTTTAACTAAAATAATCATAAAAACATGTGAAAAATTATGTTCATCAACTTTTCAATTTTAGATCTGAAAAAGATAATAAAATGAAACATTGGACGTTTTTCCTTAGTCATAGATTATGTTTTATTAATTTTTCACTAATAATGTCACTATTTATGCTATTTTTCTTCAAAAATCCATAAATCATGCAAAAAGACTTCACTATAGCCCATTATTTTACACACATCTTGTAATATTGCATGTGACAACATATTAAATTTCTATGACCAGATTCGAAATTTAACTCATATTAACCTATTTTTCACCTAAATCCGAATTTAATAATGAAAAATCCATTTTTCGAGCATAACAAGTCCAAAAATTATGAAAATTTACAGGTTATCTCAAAATAATATATGTGACAACATATCCAAAAATCACTGGAAAATTCGATGTATAGCTAATTTTAGACCGAAAATGACATGTTTACTCATAAAATCATATTTAAATGTCATTATTGTATAATATGAACAATAAAAATCCGTAAATTTAACCAAAATATCCTAAAACATTTTAGGACCAGAAATTTTAACATGCATGAATTAATTTCGTGATATATCATAATAACACAAATTTTGCAAGTTTTATATGTTAATCTTTATAACTCGGAAAAACTTTTAACCGATTTGCATGCAAACAACCATGGCGCTCTGATACCGATTGAAGGAAAAGAGATCTATATACTTACATATTCATATATGTTTTAATTTAATTTGTCATAAAATTAACAAGTGATCTTATGCATGCAAAATAATTAATAAAATAAAGAAGAAACATCCATTCTTACATTGGAATTTCGGTTCAAATGGGCACAAATGAGATCTCCTTCTCTTTTGTTCTTGAGCTTTCCTTTTGGATGAACAAAGACCCAAGTATAGGATCTCTCCCAAGGATTAATACCCAAAGCACACTCTTAATAAAATTAATATTATGTATACTAGATAATATTAATTTTGTGAGGAAAAATGACCCAAAAATATTTGGTTTTTGCTCTCAAAACCGGTTGAGAGAGAGGAGAATGGAAGGTGTTTTTCTCTTTCTAAAAACTCTTGTTTTTGTTGTGTTGAATGAATAATAATCACTAGTCAATATCTAAGTGAATATATTAAGCAAAATAATAAGAAAAACCACAAGGGTTTTCTTCCCCAAAACCGGTTGGGAGAGGAGGTACAAAAGAGCCAATGCATGCCCTAGTTGTTCTTCACAATGAGCAATAGGCATGCAAGGCTAGTTTTAGTAGGTAATTATGTTGTTTACCACTAATAACAATAACTTAATATTTGCCTAACCATCCTCATATTTTCGGCACATATGGATAATATGGAATCCATATTATTTTGGCAATTGTCAATATGTTACATGTCATATGTAACATAAATTTGTCATGTATTTTTAACATATTAAAAATCAACGTATTAATAAAAATACGTCATATACAAAAATCGACTTAGTAATTCATAATTACTTGTACCAAAATATTTTACCATTTATAAATTACAACAGTTTGTATTTATAATAATTCATTCAAATTTAATTGTTTCCTTAAATAATAATTTCATCTGAGTAATGATACAATTCGATTACTCAGACCGTATCTCATATTAATCAATTTCAATGTGATACGTAAATTTTACTTCTAAAATCGTCCGTCAATTTTCACGTAATTTAATTAACTCGTAACATTATACGATTAATTAAATGATCAATTAAGAGTGTTGCCCTATAGGTATGACCTAGGGGATCAACTGATCACCACCGTCGCACGACAGTAATGTCAAACTCTAGTCAGGCAACCATTACCGATATATGTTGATCAGTTGACAGTAAAAATATTACTTCCCAATTGTATTCTTTATAATGAGATTTAAACATGTGATCATCATGATCAACAGTCGTGATCGCATTATTGTCGGAGGACACATATTCCAACAATAAGCCGTTCGAGATAAATGAAGGAAGTAACCTTCAAACCCACCACCATCAAAGAACAAGAACAAGTGCTCGAAGCGGGCAACCCCGTGAAAGACCTCAAGTGCCACCACGGCACCATACAACGGATATGAGGACCACCCTCCCACATCAATTTCGAGGACGAATAAGCCTTGGTGGACGCAAAGCTATGCGAAAACAACTTCTTCCTCATAGTAAGTTGACGGAAGGAATAAGAAGAAGAATCAACCGGAGGCTCTACATATCTTAGCCTCTCCATGAGCCACACTTGAAGGATCCTTGGAGACCCGAACGAAGGAACTTCTCCACAATAGCCCTTCTTGTCCAAAGATTAGATAATCTCGCCAAGCACCAACCATGACGGATCCCAACCGTGCTCCATTTGCTAAACTATGTGCACAAGGGTCATGCTACCATACCATCTTAACCCCTCTTCTTCAAGGCATCGACAAGGAGGTATGCATGCACTAGGCAAAAGGCAAGAGCCCTTCTCCTAGCCACCTCCGAAACATTAACATCCAACCGGTTTGAAAAGATGTTGATGAGAGCCAACATATCCACACCATGAGGAGAAAGGAGAAAGTTCACTTGGCTCATCGACAAGACCAACATTGAATAAAACTTCTCTTTGTAACACAACCGAGTCGGGGGAAGCACCGGAGTATAACCCGACCACCCTCCAATGGCGCCTACTTCTTCGGCAAGAGGGGAAATTTTACCTTTCGGGAAAACGAAAACATGATGTTTCGAATCCCAAAACCCAGAGCATGCTTCAAGGAATGAGGATTGCACCTTAACTTGATGAAGCACCAACAATTGACCAACTCCCATTACAACGAGTTGATACTTCTCGGGAGGCGACAAATCCCGACACCAATGTCGCACCCTATTTTCGAAAGTATCCATGAATTATTTTGTGGAAGAAGAAGAAAGGTATTCGTAGAGATGTTTTTCGTGTTTCGGATAATGAAACATTGAAGCACAAATGTCCCTATTTATAAAAAAACAATCAGCGCTTTTTTCCGAAAAAGGGGGAAGCTCACTTGCATCGTCCATGGCCTCGCGCCTCTTTGGGCTGGTTCTCAGGATCCGCACCTTGATTTGTCCTTATCAAGTTGTGTTTCTTCCTGACACCTAGAATTTCTCGCCTCAAGGCTCGCGCCTCTTCGGGCCTATCCGGAAATTTGTGTGTTTTCTCACACTCACATTTCCTTGTTTGCGCGTTTCACGAAATTCGGCAAAGTTTCCATGACGCAGATTTAAACATACGGATTTTCTTTTCTTTTTTTAAGGGGGGAAGGGCTAGTCGACCCCGATCCATGATGGATCCCTTCCATGTCAGTCGAAAATTCCGAAATTTTCCGAAATTTTTGGCTTTTTCGCATTTTCCACAAAAATCAAAATTGATTACACGACGTCAATTTTTCTCAAAAATTCAAACTCTTGCAAATCCGAGTTTTGATCAAATCAAACACACTCGCAAAATCTCTTTCGAAATTCATCCATGACGGTTTGAGTTTTAGTCTTCGAGTCGCAAATCAATTTCAGCAAAATTCGATGCAATTTAATCAAAACACAAATTAATTTCTCAAAGTTTCAAGACAATTTCATTTGAAAAATCCAAACATGACGACTTGTCGCGGAATTTTCAAAATTTCTTTTCAAAATTCAATTTTAACTCTGAGTCATCGTGCTTATTTTTGTTTTCATTAAATGCCTTTGTGTGTTTACGTGTATGAATACATGCTACTTGTTGCCTGTTTTCTACACTAACAATATAGGAACAAATGCCGAAGCAAAAGGGGAATCAGCCGCTAACCTTGCTTCTCCGATACACAACACAAAAAAGCCAAACACAAACAAACTACAATCCAAAAACACATATATAAAAACGGCCTCACGCAAAATGTAAATATATACAAACTAAAGTCCAAAAATACGGACGAACAACTACAACTACTCAACGCCTCCCAGTGGGCCAGTCTCGGTTTCACGAGGAGTCGCGGGCAAACCAGACATCACCTCCTGCTCTAGCCCCCACTCAGGAGAACTCTCCAACGTCTCTTACTCTATCGTGACGCTAAGCTCCTCCGTGGCCAACTGAGCCCTAGGAGAGCCAATCTCCGCATCTCGGCTCCGCAACCCGTCCTCAGGACGCTTCAGCTCCTGGTCCCGACTGATGAGCCCTAGCTCCTGTGCCTGGATCATTAACCTCGCTGCATCCAACTCAGCAGGGACCCGAGCAAGCTCCGCCGGATCCGCAGTACTCTGCAAAACATAATACATGTCGTTAAGATCTAAACGTGAAATTCAACACAAAAACACACAAAACAACCAACAAAAGGCACCTGCGCAACCGAGACTCCCTCGCGGCCAGGTCACCAGCAAGTGCTCTCCACCGGTTAGCCATCTGCCAAAGAGCCTAATGACTAACGGTCGACACCTACAACCAAAAAAGCCTTTTGAACAAAACAAAAACGCAAGGCAAAATACGAACAAGAAAGAGGGTTAAAACTGGAAACTCACCCTCAAAACGGTCAGCCTCCACTCCATGCCGATATCCGTCACCTCGGGAAACGCAGGCTCTTGCAGACGCAGCTGTAGCTCCTCACCACTCGGCCCCTGGAAAGTGGTGTGCTCTGTGAAAGCTGGGGGTTGGGTCCTCATGAGCTCGTTAACACCCTAGAACGGGAAACCAGGTTAAGGGTAACAAGCCCTTCCACCAAAAAAGGGCAAAAGAGGCAATAAAACAAAGAACAGACGAAAACATACCTCGATCAGGTACCAAGAAAGCCTCGACAAACGGAAGGTGTCGTAATCGGCCTCCTGTAACAACAGCATCTCACCCCCATGACCGTGAAGGTGCTCCTCAACCTCATCAGGTGTCGACTCCTAGAACAATACCCTTGGCGGATCGATCGGCACTACGAAGGTCTCATTGAAACACTGACGAGCTAAACGATCGCCAAAGTACCAAACCGGGTCGATCGCCGTCTCAAGGTACAAACGCTGGAAGCTGCGGGGTCGCAGATGCTCCCTAACAGAGGTCGGCACGCCCGTGTAGTGCTCCCAAGGCCACCCGACAAACTGCTCTCATGGCAAAGCTAATCAACTAACTGGGAGCTTTCTAACGTACCTACTCATCCTATCTCTATCCTTTTCTACAAAACAAAAGGAATAAGAAAAAATGACTTACATCACCAACCCGGTGGGCGTTCACCCGACGCCTGTGGTCCTCGTAAGTTGAATTGGTGGACTTCTTCCGAGCCACCGTCCAACCCCTCACAGCTGGGTAAACCGAAGGCACGTCACCCGTCATCTTCGTAACAAAAAACAACTATTTAGGCCTGTAACACAAAACACAGCAACCACAAATCAGCCAATTTTTCAAAAAATTGCCAAAACTCAAAAATCAATCAATCAAAAAATCAAAATCAAAAACCTCAAAGACCTCAAAAATGCTCGTACCTCCAAGACGACGCCGGGAACAACCAAAGCGGGAGAAATCCCATCCTCTATCATCTCCGGATGAATGGCGGCGTGCAAGTAACGGGTAAAATGCGCCATAGTCGGCGTCACCCAGTCGTACTGACCTAAGGCGTCTAGGTCATCCAGCAAAGGAAGTACCTTGGTCGACAAACGCTCACCCTTGTCACCAAAGTACGTGGTACCCCAGAAGTACTACAACCACAACAGCACCTCCTGCGCGTCAGCTCTAGCCTCAGCCTCCGGACTCGTCAACGGCGCCGGAACAAAGCCAGTCACCCTCCTTCTGAAGTGGTCCCTCTCATAGGAGTTCGCTATCAAGAAAGGAGTGATGTCGGTCGGCGTAGACAAAACATCACCGATCAAACTCGTGATCACGGCAAAAGACACTCTCTTCGGCGTCTTTAGGAACTGGACAGGTGTCTCGCTACAAGGAAGGCCCGATATCATTGTAAAGTCCTCCAAAGTGATACCGACCTCCCTAAACTCCATGTGTAATGAGGACGTCGTGTCCAAGTAACGGTCCAACATGGCGCGAATCAAACACAAGTTCGATCTAATCGAAGCCCCATGAATCTCACGCGAGGCAGCAACCAACGGCCTCATAGCTGACCTCTCTATCAATGCCCTCGAACCGGCCCGGGGAATGTCGTAAAAGCCCATGCATGTCGAGAAGCCTGAGAAAGTCCTCATGATAGCAATCTCCTGAAATTGGGAAACAAAAAAATCAGAACACCTATTTAGGTCTGAAATAACAAAAACAACAAAGGCCCGACAAAGCAGCAGACTCATTAAGCCCTCATGTGCACGGTAAGAAATGTGAATGTCGAGCCGCAACAACAACTGGCTACCGTCAAAGCCCTCGGCCCAAGCAGGCGCTGCCCGCGGGTTCAGCCTCCGAGGAGCCTGAACCTGCCTAGCCTCCCAACTATCGACGAAGACGTCATCTGCCTCTATCTCTACTGTCCGCCTCTTCGCCCCGCGAGACTGCACGGGACGAAGATGACCCCTTTCAAGAATCCGTACAACATTCTGGAGCCCCTGTCTAGAGGGCCGAGGACCCCTCCTCCTTGTGCTAACTCTCCTCCCAAAGGAACCGGCCTCAGACCCTGTCAGAGCTCTCTCAACACCAACGACCCCAACAACGTGCTCCTCCCGAGCCTCCGTGGCTCCCTCAGCTCCAACAAGTCCAATAACGGACCCCGCTCGAGCCCATGCGGCTCCCTCGGCCCTAACAGCCTCCTCAGTGGGCTACTCCTTGAATGCGTCCTCCACCACCACCTCGGGCGCACTCGCCGGAGTACTAACCGGTCCAATCCCAAACAAGAGCTCTAAGGCCTCGGCCACGGACCCAGTGGGCCCAGAAGTCCCAGAACACTCACCTGAAATCAGGACAAAACAAAAACGTCAGCTGAAATTTCGACATTACGATAGCACAAATGGACAAAATCCCAAAACAAAACCACCTGGAAAAGCAAAAAAAAACAAAGGGTAACCGCCCAAACTCATCCAGCAAAACACTTCACAAAAATTCACAAAAACGACTCGCCCTTCTTTTCAAGCAAAAAACGAGTGAAAACAACGACAAAAATTACAAAAACCACCCAACACTTCAAGGCCCACACAAGGTCCACAAAAATAAGCAAAAAAAATTCCCGACACAACTGGGCGTTTTTTACAGCTCGAAAAAGGCAATTTTACACCAATTCGGGCGCAAACAGGTCAAAAATTCAAATTACGACCACAACAGAACAACGTGATTTAATCACGTCTCAAAGTGACCTAAACTCCTGTTAGGGTCCATTTCAAGACAAACCGGCTCAGTTTGAGCCCAAACAGATGCTTATTTCGCCAGCATAAGACCGTCTCATAAAGGCAAAAATTCAAATTTTGCCCACAACGCCCAACGAGTGTCCAATATGGCAAAGACGGTCTTACCAGACTACAATGTGACCTAGTGGGGCACACGACTCAAGCAAACAAGCACGACATTGTGAAATAAGACGAACTTTAATCTCATTCACGTTTTTTGCTCCTAGAGAGCGGGAATGGGGACAAAAATGCAAACTAAAAGCACCCCTATACTCCTACACAGATTTCTAACCTAATGCAATAATCAATTTCACTCAAAAATGGGCCAAGCAAAAATGCCCAAATCAATTTTGAAGAGTTAGGGTTTCGCCCTAATTCAATTAACAAAAAGGCAAACAAATTCAAATGGATTCAAGAGGGTTTACATACCTTGAGATGACATAAAGATAATGGCATGGAAACAAGCAAATGGTGAAGTCAAAAAATGGCGATTTTGTGGGTTTTTGTGAGTGTGTCGAAGAAGACGAAGTAAAATGGGGAGCACGGCCTTCTCGCGTCTTTTTACAGAAAAAAGGAGAGGCTCCTTGCATCGCAGGATGGCTCGCGCCTCTTTGGCGTGTCCCCTGCTTATTCAGCGAAATTTTAGGCTTTGCCTCAATTTCCACACGATTTTCACAAATTTCAACGACGGGGTTAAAAATCGTCATCACTAGAACAAAATAGTGAAATTCAAATTCGCTATTTTCCCAATTTTAAAATATCGGAATTAAAAACCGTCATTTTTCAAATAACAAAAACAAAATAGTGAAATTCAAATTCGCTATTTTCACAAAATTTCAAACGAAGGAATTAAAAACCGTTATTTTTCAAATCACAAAACCTAAATAGTGAAGTTCAAACTCTCTATTTTCACAAATTTCAAATAACGGAATTAAAAACCGTCATTTTTCAAATCACAAAAACCAAATGGTGATTTTCAAATTCGCTATTTTCACAAATTTCAAACAACGGAATTAAAAACCGTCATTTTCAAATCAAAAAAAAAAATACGAAATAGCAAAATTCAGATTCGTTATTTACACAATTTCAGATGACGGCATTAAAAGCCATCACCTTTTTCAAATAAAAACAGGAAAGTGGAAGTCAAGTTCACTACTCACAAATTTCAAATCACAAGAAGACGGAATTAAAGCCGTTGTCCCCAAAGGCACATCAAATGGCGGAATTCACATCCGCTATTCCTAGAAATTCCGAACAACGACAGTAAAAACCGTTACCCCTCTTCAAAATTCGAAATCAGCGCCAACCATAGGATCCAGGCTCGAGCCTCTCTCTTTCCGGTACCACAAATATCCAATATAAACGCCGAAATTCCCCAGCAGGATATCGGAGACCTCCCCAGCGAGCCCACTAACTAAACAACCACTCGAAATAAGCTCGTCCAGCACGGCTATTTCCCACAGTCAATTATTCGACCATTTATGCCTGGCGAGCCTCAAAATGCACCGCCAACATGGCTGGGGAGCCTCAAAACGCACCTCCACATGGCTGGCGAGCCACAAAATGCACCCTTCAGCATGGCTGGTGAGCCTCAAAACGCACCTTCAACATGGCTGGTGAGCCTCAAAACGCACCTTCAACATGGCTGGCGAGCCTCAAAGCGCACCTTCAGTATGGCTGGCGAGCCTCAAAATGTACCTTCAATGCAGCTGGCGAGCCCTATCATATCCGCAACACAGCTAGCAAACCTTTGTGCGCAAACAAGAAACAATTCAAGGACATATCTCGTAGATGCCTCAAGTATGACTTCTTCCTATGGCTGGCGAGCCTTTGTACGTAGTCTAACGGACTTTAAACGACCTACACGAACAGTCGATGGACTCTAAACTGTTCCCGACGGCAGGTCCTTGACTCGTATCCCCGGGTCGCCTTGGCGTCACCCTTTACCAACGGCAGGTCGTTGGCCCGAATTCTTTCGAGCCACCTCAACGTCGCTTCGATCTCTAGGTTGTAATCTTTGATTGACCTGGGGGCTATACTTTGACATTCGTCCTGTCCAAGCCTCAGTCAAAGTGGGGACTCTGTAGATATCCAGTATTCTTTGATTCCCCAACAAATACCCGATGATTATCGGACTACAACATGCTAAGAAATCAATATGTTTAATCGACAGTTTTGTATAACTACATATCAGAATACTCAAAACGATTTCGAAAACGAAACATTTCAAAACTTTTCAAAAGTACCTGGAGTGTTTAATGAAAGACGACGGGGTCGAAATAACACTAACTAGAGTCAAAACCGACACCGGACCAAAAACCGACTTAAAAATTCAAATCCCGACTTCAACAACGAGTCAAACACAAAAAACCTAAATATCACAAAGCTTCCATCTTAAGTATACCCGGTATACTTGAATGGTCAAGTACAACAATCATGCCACCCAAAACCTAGGATAGAACAAATTATGATTTCAAATGCGTGATAGTGACAAGACAGCTCGAAGACCTGCGAAATGGCTCGCGCCTCTTCGAGTAGCCCATGCGGCCACGTCGCTCAAAACGCACACAACCACTCAATCTTCTATAAATACCTCTCAAATGCCACCATTTGAAGGTACGCGAGTGACCGCCCTCTCATTTCTCCCTTAAAATTCTAGACTCGACATCTTAAGTCACAAACTGACACGTGTTTTCGATCTACCGATCGAAAATACAAGCCATACACATTGTTTTGTACCGTCATCGTGCATTAAACCACTTGACCGGCCACTTCGACCAACTACACAATCACTAAACTAAACAAAATACTCTTTCCATTGCTAAAACGGTTTTCAACCGAGTTTTCCGACCTAACAAGTTGTTACACTTCTGTCGATTTCTCGTCTCAAACCTAGCATGTAAGTATGAGGGTGTAATAATCCTCTTCTTTCATCTCTTTTTTATCTGTTTTTATGACCTTAAAATGCTAAAACTCGAATAACATGGTCCAAAATACGGATCGAATGAGCCAAAACCGAGTTTTGACCGGAAACAGAAGGCCCTAGTCACCACTAGGTACCTCGCGCCTCATTGGGGTGTCCAGGTCAGAACTCAAACGTGTTTGAGTTCATTCTTTCCATTTTTCATTTCATTTTACAACCGGTTTTTACCATTTCAAATCATTTTTATGATAAACTTTTTAGCCATAAAACATTCACCCTTGGTTCTTTATACCATGACGGTTTAATTCGTGTTTCGGTGATAATATTTGGGTAATTACATTTAGAGTAAATTACAAATAACTTCATTATATAGTCATGTTTTTTGAAATAACTCTCTTTTATAATTTTTTATCCAAATAACTCTCTTTTAAAACTTGTTTTTCAACAAATCAATGCCTCTTCACCGGAACTAGATTTATTTTTTATAATTTGATCGATTTACCCTTCTTATAACGTAATACCTACATCCTTACTATGTTTTCATAACCTGTGACCAATTCCAAATCTCTCTCAAATATAATACACTCAAATAATGCACTCTGAACGAAGAAGAATCAAAAATAAATTTGTTGTTTTGTCTTATTTTAAAGAACAATATAGTGAGTAAACGGGCAGAATAGTAATTTAACATCTTATATAAGTAAGAAATGAAGGAAAAAACGGATTTTTTTGCCGGAAAATTCAAAAATAAGTCTCACTCTTGTGAAAAGGCATTGATTTCTATAAAAGCATGTTTTAAAAGAGAGTTATTTGAATAAAAATTTTTAAAGTGGGTTATTTCAAAAAAGTCAATTATATAAGAGAGTTATTTATAATTTACTCTTACATTTAAAAAGGCATTTTAAAACCTTTTTATTCATTTTTTACATTTCAAAAACAAATATATTAGTCATAAATGCACAAGTCATCCTTGGTTCCACATTCCATGTCGGTTTAAACCCGAGTACGATGATAAACATTGACTAATTAAAAACAAATGGACTTAATACAATTAGTTCATGATCATTTTTCAAAACTATTCATGTCAAGCTTGCAGAACCGAACCCAACATCGAATATCGTCAATACAATGATGATTATTCAAGTCTCGTTCCTCAAATTAACACAAAAGCGGTCTAAACGACCTTTTCAACAAAGACGGATTCAAACACCCTCTTATAAACCTTTTGACAAAGGTTTTCAAGAGTCATAAGACGTCCCTTAAGACAGTCAAATACCTCGCGCCTAAACATGCCAACTGTTTTCCAATTTTCAAACCAGGACGGGTCCCCTTGCATCGCCTGATGGCTCGCGCCTCAATAGGCTGCCTGATACAGGTCCCGCTTCCTTTCCACCACTTGTCTAGGACGATCCCGACTTCGGTTAACCCGAATACAGGACGGATCAGATGGCAAGCCTGCCCTTTTACTTTGTATTTGCGAAACGCCTTTCTAAGACGAATGGATCACGTTATGCACCATAAACCTAATTCGGTAAATGGATGTTTAATTTCCGTCTTTCAGGCAAATCAACTCTAAATCCAATTTGACATCAATTACTTGATATTTGGATAAAACAACCAACATAGAAAGCTCACATGTTAGGTTTAAGCTTGTGGATGCGCATTCATGCATTTACCCATTTTATCAACTTTTGCAGTTAACCAACCAAGATCGATCAGTAGAGGGCGCTACCGCGAGCGGGATTGGATGTCCGATTAAAGGGCTTTCCAATACGTACCTTCACCTCTTACTCAGAAACTTTGGATAGTGGACGACCTTATCCAGGCGAACGAGAGTCATTCTAGAGATAGGATGATAAAGAGGGGCGGCTCCTTATCTTTACTACCTAAGTCAAACACCGCTTTTTTTCTTGGTTGACCTAGGTATAAAGTGGATTCGTACGGGTTCCAAGCATCCCACAAATGCTTGGTGGCGACTCCGAACATCTTTTGCATCGTTTCGAGACTCTTGCCGAGACGAAACCGACCAATCTAAAGCGATCCGGTTGAAAGCATTTTTACGCCGCCGATCGTGGCTTTTAGACTGCTGCCATGCCCACAGATCGGTTGGGCGTCTTAGGTGGCCCATGTCCATAGTAAGTTTACAAATTTATCAGGCCAACACAAATTGCCCTTCATCATGCGGACGTGTGTTTAATTGGATGGCGTAAGCAAATGCATCCGAAAAAGGACAAGTTATTCGCCAAGTCAGAAGATGATTGGATGGCCGCTCCTAGGACAAGTAAAATACTCAAGGACTTCCAAGTCAACAAATGGGGCAAGCAAAAAATTACACAAGTACTTGTACGATAGGTTATGTGCTCGTACACTTCTAAGTCAAGCAAACAAAATTTCACACGGGTATTCTTACAATAAGTTAAGTACTCATCGATTTCCAAGTCATTCAAACAAAAATTACATGGGTACTCTTTTACAAGTTAAGTACTCATCGATTTCCAAGTTAAACAAACAAAATTTACATGATTACTCTTACGATAAGTTAAGTACTCCTCGACTTCTAAGTCAAACAAACAAAATTTCACATGGGTACTCCTAGGATAAGTTAAGTGCTCGTGGACTTCCAGGTCAAACAAAAAAAATCAAGACCTCACCACGTCAAAAAATCACCCCAAACGGTGCACGTGACAAGGTCTCGAGGGGGCAATTTGTAGGCACGGAAATTTTATTAAAGTGCCAAGAATAATATAAAAAAATTATTTTTAGTTAATAATAAATTTAGCTTAATTTAATTATATTTGTCCCGATTAATATAAGCCGGATCGATACATATTGTAAATTGGTTATTTGGGCTTTAAAACAAAGAATATGGTGAATTAGGCCCAAAATAGAAGTCAAGCTCACAAACAAAGTTCAAACTTCAAGTCCAATTGTCAAGGGAGAAAACTGTATAAATAAGAGACTTCTCCACCATTCCCAAGAGAGCAAATCATTTTACAAGGTAGAGACAAATCACTTGTGGAATTTAGAGAAAAGAAGACACTAAAAGTTATCAACTTCTCTCTACAAATGTCATTACAAATCTCCTTCGCAAGTAGATAACAAGCAGTACAAAATTGTGCCACCTTCGCAAGGAAACTCAAATCAAACCCAAATCAAATTCAAGCATTGGAGAGAGATTCAAGTCAACGCAACCCTCTCAAGAAGCTTAAATCAAATTCAAGCATCGAAGAGAGATTCAAGTCAACGCGACCCTCTCAAGAAGTTAAAGTCAAGCAAGCAAGCCTAGAAGATCGTATACTCGTATCTTAGTATTGTTATAGAATCAGTGGATAAAATAGAGGTTGTACACATAATTATCTGATATTATTATAATCTCATTTGTTTATCTATTTTGTGTCCTAGTTTTATTACAATACAAAATTTGTTGTTACAGACAGCGCACACCACCTATTCTCACACTATTTGCAATACACTTCTCACGTGCATGGCCATTTCCTTTAACCCTTTTACGTACAAATAATAATTAATATAGACTTTACTCATCAAAAGATAAATAGGAATAATAACTAAAACTAAAATAGTGTGCATTAGATAGAAGATAGATTTAGAACTTTAGACGATGGTTTGAGTTTAGTCAAGATTAGGACTTCTTTTAGCAACCAACTACCACGCAATCTTAATAAGCATTTGATTTATTATATAAAGGAATCAACCACGCTAAAATTATTCACAACTATTTGATGTAGCTATGAATGTGTTAAACTATAATACTCCTGACTTCTAGCTAGAGGTGGCAATCGGGTGGGTCGAGTCGGTTTCGAGTCGGGTTGTTTCGGATTCGGGTTATTATATTTTCGGATTTTTTCAGCTCACATGCATTGGTGGGTCGAACCGGGTTCGGTCGGGCCATTTCGAGTCATGGCTTAGTTCGGGTATTGGGTTATAATCGGTTACTCTTGGTCGGGTTTCGGTTGTTACAGAACCAGGTTAGTTCGGCTAACATGTCACGTGACAATTCTTATCGGGTCAAAATTATTTTTTCGTCGGTTTATATTGGGTCAAAAGTAATATTTACCGGTGATACTGGGTTTAGGATGGGTCGTATTAGTTCGACTGACATGTTATGTAACTGTTTATATTGGTTCAAAATATTTTTTTTAGCTAGTGTATTATATGGCTATCCTTACCGGTTCATATGAGGTTAGGATGTTGATAATTTCTTATCCAACAAAACTTATTATGATGATTGGGTTAAGTTGTTATCCCTCAACACAAATATAATACGTGTAACTCATTTATTTAACAGTACTACTGGAATTGAGTTAGACTCACTTGATAACCCTTAACTTTAAACCAATAGCACATGTTAATAATTAATTTGAGGGTTACATTTTCAATCCTAAATTATTACACACATGATTTATGCCCTATTTTTCTAGGCTTAATCTCTATTCACTTGAGTTCAATTCAACTCCATTAAGTTAGTTAAGTGCATTTTATTTATGTTAACTTAAGTTTAATTAAATTAATTTTAATAAATTTAACTTAGCTTAATTTAAGTTCAATTGAGTTTCATTGTTTAATTCAGCTAAATTTGATTAAGAATATTTAATTAAATTTAACTAACAAAATTTATTATATTAAATTACATTTGTTTAACTTAATGTGAAAATTAGTTAAGATAATTTCAGCCCAATTTAATTCATATGAGCTCAACTGAGTTTAGTTCACTTAAGCTCTAGTCCATTTTTGTTTAACTTCATTAAGTTAATTTCAGTTATTAAGTTCTATTATGCTCTGCTTCGTTTAAAAAGAAAAAAGAAAAAAAAAACTTATAAGTTTTAAGTTCAAAATGGAAAAATGTGATTAGTGAAAATCATAGCCCATGAAAAATAAAATACGGACTACCTATAAAATACGTGTTTAAATAGTTTCAAATTGATGAGATTCAAACGACTTCTAATCTGCTTGACTTATTTGCTTCTCTACCATTTGTTTGTCTACCATGTTCTTTCTAGCATAATTTCAGCTCATTTAAATCAGATCAGCTTTATTCGGTTCTTTCGATGCAGTTCAGTTTAGCTTAACTCAAGTCTATTCAAATTAATTATTATTGCAACTCAATTCGATTCGGCTCGACTTCATTCGATTCAATACAACTAAACTCCATTCAAATTAACTATTATTGCAACTCGATTCAGTTCTGCTCAGTTCCATTTAGTTTAGTTTAGTTCAATTCAGTTTCATTCAATTCAGTTCACCTCAACTTCATTCAGTTGAGTTAAGTTAACTTTAGTTCAGCTCATTTCAACTCCATTCAATTAAGTTCAGTTCTTTTCGAAAAGAGCGGGGCCAAATATGATTACTTTTGGTTTGCGGTCCTACCCGAACTACTTGTAGTTGGCTTAAATTCTACCAAAATAAAAAGTTGGACAATAAAAATGTAATAAAGAAAGCAAAATATCAAGCCAAATTAAAAAAAAAAAAAAAACTACTCTAAAACATTAGAAGTGGCCACGTGGATAGAGTTGGCTCAAACCTGAGTCAAACCTAAGCTGGCCGAATAAGTAATTGACCCAAAATAATCGAATTCGATAACAAATCAAATCCGAAATAAACTTGAAACCGACTGACCAAAGGCCATCTCTAAACGCGGGTAGCTTGTGCATCATGGGATCGTGGCTTTTCCACACAATACCACATGTTCATTCATGTTAATAGAAAATAGGAAAAAGTCAAATTATTCAACTACTTTTAACTCTCCCATTTCAGCAAAATCTTGCATTTTAGTTTTTACTCTCATCTATGGATGACAATTTTGATTCACTATATCTTAAATGGTGAACTCAAAAAGAGAAATAAATACTTTTCATGAGAAATAATAAGTAGTTCGTTTTAAGACGGTATTATACTAATAATTTATAAAATGGATAATAAGAAAATGACCCATTAATATTAATCTTCAAAAAGATTCGTTTTACAATATTCTTGTACAAGACCTTTTATACAAAAATACGTGATTAAATAAAATAACTTGTAATCACTTGATGTGAAACATTATTGTGGATACTATTTTGTAACCATCATAATGTCAATTGTGAATCAACATTGACTCATTGAGTATTTAGAGCGTCATTCACTAACCATATGTTATCTAAGTTTTAAGCGGGTTGGGCGCTAATAGACATGGGTATACTCAGGTTCGAGTTATATCGGTTATCGGTTATCGGTTATCGGTTATCGGTTATTCATGTACTATTGGTTCTTTAGGCCTACTTCAATTCAGGCATTAATCAGCTTCATTATAACCAGGTTCGGTTTAGATCGGTTATTGGAGTCTAATTCGGGTCGGATAGCTTCATTTTCCGGTTTTAATCGGCTTGGGTGTTATCGGGTTCAGGTTATATCGGTTATCGGATACAACTAGGTATCGGGTTATGTCAGATCAGACTGGGTCGATTTCGGGTACTAGATATTTTTAATATTGTCGGTTGTCGGCCGGGTCCGATATCGGGCGAGTCGGATCGATTTTGTCGAGTCGGGTCGGGTTTTGCCAGGTCTACTTCTAGCAGTGCACTCGACCGAGTACAGCAGAGTACTCGACTGAGTGGCACTCACTCCACCGAGTAGTATAGAGCGAGTAACATCTGGGTTAAACCCAAATCCTGTTTTGGTGTCACTCGGCCGAGTGGCTAGTGCACTCGATCGAGTGAATCGGTTCAGACCCAGAAATTCGATTTTAGGTTTCTGTGTTGCTATATAAATCCATGAATAGTATTTTCTCTTCCTTAAACATACATAAACCTCTCTAAACTCTCTAGAAATTTCTATAAAACCCTATCAAGGAGACCAAGCCTAGACTTGAAGGAATTATTCATCAAGTTTGATTCTTTCTTGCTTTATTCCATTTGTAAGTTGATATTCATACTTCTCTTTCAATTTATTATTGACCAAACCCTAGAATTTAGGGAAAATTGGGGGTTTTGTCTTTTGGGTGTTTTAATTAGAAGTTTATATAATTAAATAGTTATAATAAGAGAATATGTAGATATTATTATTGTACGACATGTTTATGATAGAAAATTCTTAATTACATGTTGGAGGGGACTTCATAGAAAAGGATTTCTAGTGTTTGTGCTTGATTGTCGAAGATTTGCTAAGAGGTAGGGTTTTCCTACTCGGTCTTGATAATATGATTGTTTACTCATGTATTTATTGTCATGAATTTCATAATAGTTAGTAGAATTGTATTATAACATAAGATTCTTGTCTTAGAGGATTGTAGTGGTTGTCAGTGAATTGAGTTATGACATACTTGACATTCATTATTTATGTGGAATTAGCATACTTGGTAACCTTTGTGCATAAGAAAGCATTTTACTTGTTATGTTGTGTGAATATTGTGATACTTGTGGATATTGGTAGATATTAGTGGAGGATGGTGGTGGTGTGGTTGTGTTTTGTTGTTGAGGAGGAGGAGACGTAAGGCGGTTTGGGAGATCGTCTTACGCTTGGGTCGCTCTTTGGAGTTTCTCACTCCAAAGAGGACGTGCGTGTTTATAGCTTGAGTATGGAGAGATTCGTGTAGCGTTAAGAATCTAGCAGGGGTTCGATTAGCGCTTAGGCTCGGTATTCCGTGTGCATCACGGGTACCTTTACGGAATGTGGTCTGGCTGTTGGTGACAGTGTTGCGATAACGTCATCGGGTTGAGTTGGAGATAGAGCGGTGATTGGAGATGGTTTGTAACTCTTACACTTCACTCTTTCATGTCATTATTGCATTTCATATCTTTATACCCGTATTATATAGTAAACACTTGTATTATTGAGACCGACCTTTAAATTTTTCAAAATAAGTGGTCATTCACTTAGAGTGTTCACTTGTTCATGGTGGTTTTGATACATTAGTCCTGCTTTTTGTGTAGTTGGTTGGATTATAATTGGTTTGTATAATTGAACATTTGGTTTTGGATTTTGAATACTTGTATTTATAATTTCTTAAACGTTTAAACTTAATTAAGGTATTTCTTTCTTAATTTGTTGTCTCATAAAAATTTCCTCGGGAAACCGAGATGTGTAGCACCCCCATTAGTTAGGAAGGTCTTGCTAAAGACTCGAAAACTCTTAGCCATCAAAGAGTCCAAAATGACTCTCTAATGAACTAAACTAAATGCTATATAAGTTATGTAAATTATGTAAACATGATAAAAACAAAGCAAAAGGAAGGGTAGGAGACTCACAATAGAACAGGTCGACATCCTAGAATAAGCTATAAACCCCGCATTTGTGTCGTCCTCCTTCATGCTTTGTCAACAAACAACTTTCATTTATTTCATCATCATCATCATCTCCCTCCATGGACCCGGAGGCATCATCATCCTCTGCTTCTTCTTTACTTGAACTTTGCGCTTCATCATCATCATGGCTTGACCCACTACCTTTCCCATCCTTATCATCAACATCCTCTTCACTCCTAGTCACCCGGGCATCCCCTTCTTCATCTTGAGAAGCTTGAGAAAAGAACACTTTCCTATCCACCCAATCCAGCAAAGAACTCTTGGGATCAAGGAGTCCTTGCCTAGCAAGATGGTAAATGGGTGGATATTGGGCGTAATAAGCATTCACCCAATCTTTATAGGCTTCTCTATGGATATGCTTCATTAATTGTGTCAAGTAATCATTGTCCGTAACAACACTAGGATTATTTGTTGTGAACTCTTGGTAGGCAAAGGGGTAAAGAGGTACCACTAAGGAGGAGGGCTCTTCAACCGGATTTTGTTGCTTCTTAATGATGATCTTGGCAATCTTTGAGACGGGAAGAAGGTAGTTGTAACGGCGAGTTGAAATTCGGCATATTTTTCCGGGCAAGATAATCGAATTGGCATCCTTGATCAGCCACTCATATCCTTGGGCAGAGTTGTCATGCTTTACCCAATGGAACTTGTGGATCAAAGTGTTCATGTCAAGGAGGTTGCCGCCTTTAACCGGTTTGTAGGTGTTATCTTCATTGAATTTCGGATTAAAGTGCTTTGCCAATTTCGGCATCAAGCCTCCATTCACAATGAAAGCCGCCTTTTCTTTTTCTTCCTTGAAGTTCAACCATCTCTTAATCAACAATTGAAGGATATTATACTCATACTTTGATTTCCAATGGGCATTCATTTTGGAATCCAAGTAGGTGAGGTCGAGTTCGGTCATGTGGGTAACTTCTTTACTACCAATCAAGGTGTTGGAAATGGACCTATGCCAATACTGTATACCCAGATGATGAATATACAAGGCATTTCATTCTCTAAACGTAGTGAACTTCCTCCCGGAAATTGCCTTCCAAAGGTGCTTGACATCAAACTTGTGGGGTTTATTGTGGAAACTGGGTCATCAATTCCAAAAACCTCTCCGAAATCACCTTTAATTATCCTCCTACTCTTGTTCTCAAGCCGAAATCTTATATATATATATATATATATATGTATATATATATATATATATGTATATATATATATATATATATATGTATATATGTATATATATATGTATATATGTATATATGTATATATGTAGATATGTATATATGTATATATATATATATATATATATATATATATATATATATATATATATATATATATATATAGTGTGGATGCGCCACGTGTCAACCCAGCTTTAAATACAAGTATTAATTACAGCTGAACATTAAATATAAACATAATAAATGTTGTATAAATCTCAGTAAAATATTAATTATAGTTTAATAAATTTTATTATTAAATCACATTAAATAATCACAGTGATTTGATTCTAAATTTATTAAAAAATTATTACGATAAAAATTCTAAAATGTAAATAATTACATTCATTGCGAAAAATGCTTCAAATTGAGTATAATTTTCATTATATTTATTGAAATATTTTTATTTATAGAGATGATTAAAGTGAATGTCTCATAATGTTTTATGTCTACGTAAAAAGACATTTTGAGAAAGTTATAAGACTTAGACCATTAAATCCTAAGAAAAAATTATTTGGAAGAGTCATTGTATTTCTTAAAAATATAACTTAAAGAAAACTACTAAGAGATAGGTTTTTATGTGGGAAATGAAAAAAAATTATATTCCGAGAAATTGAATAAATATGAGATTTTGATAAGTTTAAATAGTGTGATAACGAGTATGTGTGCGAGTATGTATGTACACAGTGATCGCGAGTGCATTTGAATAATCAATGCATTTGAATAATAAAAAAAGTAATGATTATTAAATAATATAATATTATAAAGGACATGAAAAGCTACAAAAAAAACGTTATATTTTACTTTAATATCTTCAATTAAAATATATATAGGTCAAGTATAAATATTGATTATGAGTAACTAAATATTACTTTTAGTTAAATATTTTATATGTTATATTTTAAATATTTTGAAGTTAAACCTCAAAAAATATTCTTTGAGAAAGTTTAACCTATTTTATTTACAGGTAAACTCTTAAACATCATTTATATATAGTTGTTTAAAAATAAAAAAAGGTGTAATTGTTATAGCTATGTTTGACACGTAACACATGCAAGACACAATCAAAACATTTGATTAAGTTGAGTTTGAACTCTATATTTTTGATACATAAATATCACACGATAAACATAAAAAACTAAAAATTACATAAAATTATATTCACATCATTTTGAACAAATAATAATTAATTTGGAGCATAATGTATCGTGAAATGATATAATTTGAGAACTAAATGTTGATTGTTGCATTATTCGAATATATTTTATTTCAATTAATGATATTCGATCAGTCACAAAATAATTTATAAAACATTGATCATGCATAATTAATTATTACTTATTCATTTTAATTAAAATTTTATGTATTTTATTTTAAAACATTGAAGTTAAACCTAAAAAAATTAATTTTGAGAAAAATTATTTTATTTTATTTATAAGTAAATATATTAAAGGTCATATATAAATTATGTTATTTTTCTTCAATTATAATAAGTAAAATTTAAAACAGGCCGCGTGAAGAGCGGGATACTACCTAGTTCAACATATTTTTGGGTCTCAATCTTATACTCCTTCAAAGAGATAATGAACTCTAATGTGAGAGAAGGGTAAGTTAATTCATTCATTTCAAATAGGGCAGACAACCCCATGGACCCGAAAATGCCTTGGTTTTGTCAAGCACTCCCAACTATCCAAAGTATCTTGGCATACAAACTTAGTGGCTATGATTTTCTTCTTAGCAAGGGATTCAAATGCAATTCTATGCTCATTAGAAATAAAAGTTACTTCCGGATAATCCTTAAGTTGCTCAATCTTCGGTAAAGTAGTAGTAACTTCCCCAATGGCCTCAATGACTTCCCTTTCTTGCTCCCTAGCTTGTTGTACTATCACTAGAGCTTTTGATGATAGAACCTTTTGTCTCTTGGATAGAGTTGGGGGTTTTGATGCTTTGGTGTTGCCCTTGGTTCTTGCCATGATGATTCTCCTTCAAATTCAATGTCAACAAACCTTGAATAAGCTTGAATGTTCTCCTCTTCTTCCAACTTCAATCAAATTTGCAATCAATTTGGGGTTTTCGGATTTCACCCTAACCCTAGAAATTTTGATTAATTTTTTTAATATTTTGATGTTTGAAGGTCTTTTTGTTGACAAAGGAGTGATTTGTTTTTATGTTCGAACAAGTTTGCAATTGATTTGGATGAATTTGGTTTAGTAACTTGTGTTTTTGAATGATGGGGTTGATTGTTGTAGTGAGGGAATTTGTTGTGTTTGTGTTTGAAGAAGAATAGAAATGAAGGGTGAAAGTTGAAAATCTCTTTTTATACTTAGTATGCAGGGAGGGACGCTCGACCTCATCTGGGGACGGGCAGATTTTCAATCAGGATTTTTGATAAAGCCTTTGGGACGCTCGACCTGAGCTCAGCTTGAGCGTGCTGAGTGCTGGGACGCCCGTCCTGAAGCTTGCTCGAGCAGATTCTGCTGCAGTTCATTTTTATTTTCTTTGCGATGGCTTCAGCTCCCATGAGCTCAGGGCCGCTCGTGGGGATCCCTTTCCTGCAATCTATGCTTCTCCATTTCTTATGATTCCATTGTCGGATGCACTATAAAGGCTTGGCTAGCTTAGGCAATTGCTTCCCCACACTTGATCATCAAACACTACACATTTCAAAACACATTAAAATCCCTCCCTCACTTGCTCTCATGTCACACAAATTCTACAAACAAAGCATATAAAATGCAATGCAAAAAAAAATGAGTAATGTACAAGTTAAATGAAATGCAAGTTAAGAGGTTAGAATATTTACAAATGTTGGTTTAGGGAGGACTCCACCAAACTCTCCTTCTTTTGAGAGAGGTCAAGGGGGTAAAGTAAAGACGTTGTTAATGTTGCTCATCGCCTTGTAGAAGTAATCAAAGGCTTGTTCATTGTCATGATAAAGGTCTTGCATAGACCTTGGCACATTGTTTTCTTCATTCATGTAGTATCCCGAGTCAAAGAGGTGACAAGGATCTATAAAGCCTTGGTATAGGGTCATAGCATTTCCGATGTAAGGATTAACAAGCCCTTCAAACTCGTCATCCCAAACACCATATACTTCTCTTGCTTCTTTCCCTATGTTGGGAGGATCATGAGTTAGCAAGAGCAACTCTTCTTCCTTGTTGTCATGGCCAATGAGGCCTCCATTGATATTTGTCATGGGTGAGCTTTGCAAGCTCTCATTCTTATTGTAAAAAATTCCATGCTCTCCGAATAGAGTTACTTCCACATCATCAATATCTTTCTTCCAATTGGGCGGTGTGTCTTTTCCCTTCTCTTTAGGATTTCCATATTTCACTTGACCCTTGAATGCGGATTCCACTTTTTTTTTGTCACCTTCCCGGCTATAGTGATCAACCATAAAGCATGGCTCAAAAAAGTTGGGATCTCTCATAGTCTTATCAAGATTAAAGCTGATTGTTTCATCACCAACTTTAAGTGGTAGCATCATGTGCTTTACATCAATCACCGCTCCGGCGGTGTGTAGATATGGTCTTCCTAGATAGATTGGAATATTGGAATCTTCCTCCATATCAACAATAACAAAGTCCGCCGGTATGAAGAACTTTCCAATTCTCTCGGTTACATCTTCCCATACTCCAAGTGGTTTCTTTGTTGTTCGGTCCACCATTTGTAGGGTCGTGTTAGTGCACATGAGTTCTCCCACTCCTAGCCTTTCACATACCGAATATGGCATAACACTCACACTTGCACCTAGATCACATAGTGCCTTGTTGATGGTGGTGTCGCCAATGGTACATGAAATGGAGAAGCTTCCCGGATCTTTGAGCTTAGGTGGGGAATTCCCTTGAAGTATTGCGCTACTTATCTTTGTGAAAGCGATGGTCTCCAACTTTCTTATGGACTTCTTCTTGGTAAGGATGTCTTTCATGTATTTTGCATAGGCCGGAACATGGTTGATCAACTCCGTGGATGGGATAGAAACCTTTAGGTTCTTCACAATCTCCATGAATTTTCCAAGTTGCTTGATACCCGTCGTTGTGAGTACCAAAGATAAAATTTATAATTCCTATTAAGACTAACCTAGGCTAGTGGTAACAGGGCCGAACCACAAGGAGGCAGATGTAAATTTTAGTTGATTTAAGTTCAGTCTGAGGTAACTATTGTGGGGGTTGAATTGAATTGGTCTACAGCTAAAAGTGAACAAAGATGATAAACTAAATAAACGATTTAAACAGATAAAAGAAGGGTACTAGGATGGTCGGTTCATTATAGCTTCGGCGGCAGCAAACTAAGTCGGTCTGAATCAAACACAGGTAAGGCGGGAGATAAAGAGGTCCTCTCGGTCTACTCTTAACAAATAGCATCTTTCGATCTCGCTATAGGTCCCTAATGTCACTAATACTAACTTTCGTCCTGAAAAGTGACTAACGGTCTAAACTATACCTATCTCTCGATCTTAGCACAGTTTAGTCGATTTAATTGATGGTCAAATAACTTTCCCTATCTTTCGATCTAATGGGTCGGTCACAAAATAGGTATCTAACTGGTCGCATGCATTCGATTCGTTAAACACAAGATTAAATTCAATTAAAACGAAAATAAAACCCTACGAGGTCGATCGATCGACAATGTCGATCGATCGACCAACACGCGAGACAGTCCGTGTAAAATCTATTGCCGCCTATGCCATAAATCGCCTACATCCTAGCACTAAAGAATTAGCTACTCATGATGAAAGTGATAACAACAATAAAACTAATAACGATTATCAAGTCATGCTTAAAGTAAATAACAAACAACGATAATACGATAATTGGCTTTCGGGATACTAACTAACAAATCTATACTAATGATGAAAGTAAAACAATAAACTGGAATTAGGCGGAAGGAATACCGAGATTTCAGAGGAAAGATTAAGAACAAGAACAGAATTCCAATGCTAAAACAATGATCCAAACCCTAATTACTCGATCAATCAAACTGAAAGTTCTTGTGTGAAATTGTCGTAAAAACTTGGATGATCAAAGTGAATGTTTTATGTTACGTTATATAGCAAATAACGTAACATCTTATTTCCTAAACCTAGCATCATGGGCTTGCGCTTTCTCGGTCTTCTAATTCTCGCCTGGAATAGCAATCGGTCGATCGATCGATAAGGTGGTCGATCGATCGCTTCCTCGAAAACAAAGCTTCGAACCGAACATTGGTCGATCGATCAAGGTGATGGTCGATCGACTAATGGAGCTGCTACTTGACTTCTTGAAACTCGTGGACTTGTCTTTTGGGCCTTGGATTGCGCACCAAGCTCGTTCCTTAAGTGATTCCTTTACGTCATTTGCAATGCAGTTTACTCGGGGACGGATTTGGCTTGATTTCCCGTTGAATTCTTCACATTTCTGCAATAATGTACAAAATATGGAAGTAGACGGAAATAGGGAGAAATGTAGCACAAACTACAAGAATGAGCTCTGAAATGCGTGTAAAATGGGTTGTAAAACATCATATAAATAACACGCATCATTGCTCATCAAGCTTGAGCTTGTCTTAAGACTTGGAAACGGGAGTCTAATCACAATAGGTTCTTTATCAACCTCTTTGGCCTTTTCTTCATTCTTGTTCTTTGATGATTCATTGGTAGTTGGTTCTACCACCTTAAGATTTTTCCTCAATGGTTCTATCACAACTCTTTGCTTGACACTTTCCTTAATAATATCCTCTTCAATTGGCACCTTAGGTCCCTCATATCTTGTACCACTCCTCAAGTGGATGGCATTGATAGTTTCATGTCTTGTAGGAGGATTACTTTGAGGAGGTAATTGTCCTTTTTGCCTTTGGGAACTTGAAGAGGCCAATTGGTACAATTGTGTTTCCAACATCTTGGTATGAGCAAGGATATTGTTGATGGTAGTGTCTTTAGCTTGGCCATCTCTTTGCATTTGAGCAAAGAAATCTTGTTGGCTCTTTTGCATTTGGGGGACCGCTTTTTGACCATCAAGGCTTGGTCGTTGGATTGATTGTAAGAGGGTTGGTTTTGGTTGAAATAAGGTCTTTGAGTATGATTTCTCATTGGAGGTGGGATGTATGTTGGTTGAAGATTTTGGACATTTTGGCTTATGTATGAGAAGTTTGGGTGAAATTTGGTGTTTTCATTGTAATAGTTGGAGTAAGGGGTGGCACTAATGTATACATGGAAAGCATTCACTTGCTCACTTGTGCCCCTACATTCTTGTTGATCATGTCCCAAAGTTCCACAATTCTCACACACTCCATTTGGAATAGAAGATGTTGCCACCATGGCATTGACATGTTGATGTTGCTTGGATGATTGAGAGGCTTCATTCATCTTGGCTATGGATCTCTCAAATTTCAAGTTCATTGTGTTAATATGGGAGTTTAGTTGGGCAAACAAATCGGCACTTAATTGTGTGACGGAGTCAACTTCATGTCTTCCTCCCCTAGTAGCTTTACTTGGCCTACTATATTGAGAGTTGTTAACCGCCATCTCCTCTATCTTTGCCCAAGTTTGGTTGTCATCTACCTCGGTGAATCTTCCATTAGAGCCCATGTTGAGCACATTCCTTGAATATTCATACAACCCATTCCAAAATTGTTGGACAAGAAACCATTAGCTTAGCTCATGATGAGGACAAGAGCGACATGTATCTTTGAATATTTTCAAAGCCTCATATAAAGACTCTTCATCTCTTTTCTTGAACCTGGTGATTTGGGCTCTTAACATGATGGTCTTTTCCGAAGGGTAGAACTTCTTGTAAAAGGCAAATGCTAACTTCTTCCATGAATCAATTCCAAGCGTGGCCTATTCTAAGCACTTTAACCATTGCTTTGCGGCTCCGATCAAGGAAAAAGGAAACAATACCCATAGAATTTGGTCTTGAGTTACCCCCATTTGGGAAATTGCATCACAATAGTCACAAAAAGTCTCCATGTGTAGATAGGATCTTCACTAGGCATCCCTCCAAATTGGCTTCTCTCAACTAATTGTATGAATGCGGATTTGGCAATGAAATTACCGGTCAAGTGAGGTGGTGTTGGAGTACCATTTGGTAGGTTCTCCTCGGTTGGTACGGAACGAGATGAAAATTTAGGCATTGTAGGTTGATTTTGTGGTTGGTTTGAAATTGGGTTTTCCTCTCTTTGTCTTGCAAAAGGGTTGGTAAACTCAACACTATCCGATTGGACAATACCAATGTCCACAAGTTCTCCAATACCCACAATTGTTGAAGTCCCTCTAATGGTTCTTCTAATATTTGTCAAAGTTCTTTTAATCTCGGGATCAATAGGCAAAACACTACATTGTGATCTTATAGATACCTGTATCTATCGATATTGGAATTTACAGAAATCCGACAAAACACCCGATGATGATAGGACACATGTCTACTTACACCGCTCGTTAGCGGATTTTGTCAAGTGATGCGCGAACAAACGTTATTTGACGGTTTTAAAATTTAAATGAAGTTTAAATTATTTTGAAATAAAAAAAATTTATTTCATCGGTTATCATATTTTCGAGTTTATTTAAAATTTAAGCTTTTATAATTTATTTGAAAAATAAATTATCGTTCAAAGTTTTTATTTTAATTTATTTGAAATGAGATTATGACGGTTTTTCGTGTTTTTATCGCTTTATTTAATTTGAAAAATTAGATTTCAAAAGCGATTTTTAACTCGATTTTAAGACGGTTTTTAGCTCGATTTCTGTACGGATTTTGGCATGATTTTCGAGGCTTACTTTAACCCATACCCCACCTCCATAAGTCTCGGGTTCGAACCCCACTACCACCTCCTTTTCCCTTCCCTTTTTCACCCCAAACCCACGACTCACACCCTTTCTCCCCTGTTTTTGCCTGAGCCCAACACCAACAAAACACCATCCAAACACCTACCCTTACCCATCAACCCAACACTCTCACCTAACCCATATGCCAACACTCACACCTGACCCAAACCCACGTCCAAAAACCCGTAACCAACCCGCACCCGAGCCCCTGTTTTGCCGCGTCAAAACAGGGTGCAAACCCGAGCTCCTTTCGAGCTCAATCCAAGCCCTACTCTATTCCCTATCTTTTCCTTACTTTTTCACCAAGCATAGAATATTTTTTCCACCCATAACCAGCTCATACAATCCTACCAAAACCGAAATAATCTTCCCCAAACACTATCTTTCCAAAACCATTTTATTCACTTCCGTACTCCATATCTCATCCAACTCCCTTTACCCTTCCACAAGCCAACCATACACCAGCCATATGACCTAACCCTTGAACCCCTACCCCGTTTCCTATATAAACCAAGCTTCACACTCCAAAAAACAGGACGGAAAAAGAGAGAAAAAAGCACTCGGTTTTGAGAGCTCGAAACCCTAAGCAAATCACCATCAATCTCACGTTCAAAAGCAACCCTAAACTCCTCCACTACTAAGAAACAAATCACAAGGTTCATACAAAGAATTAGACGAACATTAGAGCATCGATTTACTCTCTTGTTCGTGTCTTCTCAAGCTCTAAATAGCTGCTATTTTCGTCCATTTTTCTTTGTTTTAAAGACATTTTTGCTTATGTTTCTTGCTAAATTTTGAATCTTGGTCATTCAAGGATTCCATAACATCTTTCAGATTTAAATTTGAGCAAGAAACGAAGTCACAATCGCTTTTTGAAAACCGTTGTACGAAATACAACAAATCGTGTTTTTTTAACTCGTGTGGACAGCACCTGTTTTTGTTTGTTTTTAATCATTTCAAAATGCTTTTTACATATGTTTTTTACTAATGTTCAAATATTTGGAGTCTAAGGATTCCAAAAAATCTTTCGGATACAGATTTGAGTAAGAAACGAAGTCACAATCTTCGTTTGAAAATCGCTGCACGAAGTGCCTTTTTACGCGAGAAAGTTAGTTTATTTTTCGAAATTTTTTTCGTTAAATTGTTTCGAAGTTTATTTTACAATCGTTGAAGACGCGCCTTCTAAGCAACGCTTGCATACGGGATCCCAAGTGGTGTCTAAGTATACATGTATGTTGAGGGTGCACAAAATCCCGTCTCTCCTTCTTTCTTTTACTCGTGTATGTCACGGTTTTTTGTGTCGGTTTTTTATCGCTTTTTAATTATCGTTTCATAAGTTAGTGTTTCGTAATTAGGATGTCGATGATGGTTTAATTGCTTTTAGAATAATAGTATGTTAATCACATGTTTGTTTTTATTTTATGACGATAATATGTTAATTTGAATAATTGCATGTTTGGTTTATAAAATGAAACAATTTGTTAATTGTATGATGATAACATGTTTTAAATCAATTAAAATGAAATTTTATTTAGTTTAATTCGATCTCACATGTTTAATGATTTAATTACGAAGTAATTACTTTGTTTCACATGTTTAATGTTTTGGTTTAGTTTTAGTTAAGAAATGATTAGATTAAATCGCATGTTTTGTTTGATTTATGTTGCATGTATGTTATTTGTATCGTTATCAATTGTTAAATCTCAAACTTAGCCAAATTAATATGTAGAAAACATGTTAATTGAATTAGACATTCATAGGTCATACAAAACCCGACATAGGATTTTAAATGAACTTCTTTAAGGAACTTAATGAACTCATCTCATATTATGACGATTTCTCGCTAGTTGAATGGAGCATGCTTATCATCTGATTTATTGCACTCGATGACTAGAATAGTCAACGTTGACCACCCCCTTGGGCCGTGTGTATATCCGTGTGTTGTCTCGGTTTTCGTGTCGAGTTTGGTTCGTTTCTTGTTTTGCTTTATTTAATTGTTACGGTTTTATTTCAATTGTTACTGTAATTTAATCGTTATATTTATTGTAATTTAATTAAAGCAATGTAATTTGTACTTTAAAATATGGGTTTAATGAGTACTTTATTTTGAGTCAAAATGATTTTACAAAACCCTTGTTTTAATTGGTTAAATTGAAGTATTTAATCAATTAAATCGAAGTGAGTGCGCAAAACGATGATGAGGCTAAGAACGAAGTCCATGTGAGCCATGGCCTCACCATTGGCATGTTTTTCAAGACCTAAGTAGGCTATTTTGTAACGTGAGTCAAGTGTCATGTTTAGCAATTGTATTTAGATCGAGTTGTATCTTTAATTCAATTGTTTGCAAATCGAGTGACGAGAATCGTCTGGGTTGTTGTAATAGCTAGTTCCCCAACGGCTCCCCCATTCCCATCTAAGCCATGTTTGTGAATGCTTGTTAGTATAGTTCAAATCAATCTCACAAGCTAAATTACTTGGACAAAGTAGATTAGATGCATTAAACGATTAGAAATTAAGCTCACATGTTAGGATCAAATTGGTGTTTCCATTCTTTTATAACGAATCGTAGTCTTGTCCAATTAGCCATCGTAGTCCTTAGTAGAGGCCGTTATTGCAACGGGCGGGGGTGGGTGTTTTATTAACGAACTTTCCATCACGTACTTTCGACAACGAACTCAAATCTCATTTATGGTTCCCAAATTTCCTTAAATTTGGTGGCGACTCCAAACGATTTTCAAACCCGTGGATATAACCGAATCCCCACATCCACAGATCTCCTAGACATGCAAAAATCAAATAACTAGAAAACAATTAAAACTACCTTGAGGAGTTTGACTTCCCCAAGGTTAAGAAAGACACAACTAAAAACAACAAATGAAAACAATTCAATTGAACACCATCCCCGGCAACGGCGCCATTTTTGATTTGGTTGAAACTTTTTTGTCTAAGCTTACTAATCAAAACACTATTTATAATCTCAACAAACTACTCTTAGTAGAGTGGTAAGTAAAGGTCGAATCCCAAGGGATGGGTATTGTATTGATTTACCGGTTGCAGAACGTTATGTCTTAGGGTGTCACAATTTGGGTTGAGTTTGAGGTTTGCAATCTAAACTGCTTAACAAAGGAAAAGTAAACAAATTAAAGTAAAACAAAGCAAGGTAAATGGGGTTTGTAAACAATTGATGAAGGCACTAGGGTGTCATGGGTTTATAGGGCAATCATGGTGAGATCACATAAACAAGTTTCATAGATGCAATCAAATTAAGGTTGTAGTGGAATCAAGTTAGTTTATATCTTACAATTCCTAGGAAGTTTTGGATCTCGAAGCCAAGTCGGTCAAGAGTTTAAAAATCCTACAAGTCGACTTAATTCTCCCCATTCAACTATATGCATGGTCTAACAAGCCTTGAGTTAGTTTATGTCTTACAAGTCTTGTTGAATGGATAAGAGATTCATGCTAGGTTGTCAATCAAGCACTTCATCAAGCATAACATGTGCATAAGTTGAAACTATAACAAGCATGCAATCATATGAACTTATTAAGTAAAGATCTACCCCATGATTAACTCCCCTAATCCCTCATTAACCCTAGCTAGAAGACTACTAACTCATGATCATGGAAGACATGCTAACAAGGGTGTCAATCACATTGACATGTCTAAACATGATGGATGAGCAAAGAAATAAACAATAATTAAGCAAAGGATAAAAGGCATTGTACCAACTTAGGATGATCCAAACAGTAAGCGAAGAATAATAGAAGAAAACTTGATAATGATGAAGAGTTGTCAATTCTCCAAATAAACCCAAATAATCTTCAAATTACGCAACTAAATCTAAGAACACTTGAATAATTAAGGAAAGATTAAGCTGTGATTAAGATTGACTTGTGTAATAAAACTTGATTAATATTAATAAAACTTGATTACAACTTGGTAATATAACTTGATGATAACTTGGTGATTAATCTCCTAATACAATGGGGTATTTATACTAAGTACAAGTCTTAGGGCAACTAAGGCCTTAAATGACGATTAAGTCCTTAAGATAAAGATTAACGCCTTGCATGTCCCTCAAGGAGAAGCTCGACCTGCCCCTGTTGGATGCCCATGATGTAAAGGAATACGCCAGTCCTGCTTGTGGGACGCTCGGGCTGAGTCTTGGGACGCGCGTCTTGCTCTTCAGGACACTCGAGCCGTGCTTGGGACGCCCGTCTCATAGGTCAGTTTGGCTTCTTCTTTAATTGGCTGCCTCAAGATCCGTGGGGATCGTTGAGGAGCCTTAGGGGTCCTTCATCATTGCCCACGTACATGTTTTATTGACTTAGGCCTTTAGTATTGGTCTCCTCTTTCTTGGTTGGTCATTAGATGCGATCCATTTAGCTCCATTTTGCTCCATATATGCAAGGTTAGAATTTTTCTCCTACCAAGGACACAAAACCTCAAAGAATATGTAAAATAGGAAGCTAAAGATAAGAAACGACCCTAATGCATGCAAGAAAGCATAGAAACGAGGCTAGTTCGAGGGGCAAAATGTGTGCAAAAATGAGTCATATCACCAACCATGATCACACAAACCGAAACATAACCAAACCGACCTCAAAACTACCCCAAAACGCATGCGACCATCTCCTACACCCCTTAAATGACAACGGTTACGACACCGTAAGCAAACATACCTGCTCAAAAAGATTTGCGTGGATAGCATTCCCTCATTGCCTCTTCCGGCTCCCAAGTGGCTTCTTCCACATTGTGTTTAGACCATAGCACCTTAAGCAAGACGGTTTATTGTCTTGCGCACCTTACGATCCAATATCTCCTTTGGGACATCCGCATAAGTTAGAGCCTCATCCAACTCGATATTCTCAACTTCGAGTACATGTGACGATCACTAACATATTTTTGAAGTTGTGATACATGAAAAACAGTATGCACCCTGTAATACCCCGTATTTTATAATTATATAATTTATATTGTTTTTACGAATTACTACGAATTATGTGAGACGGAATAATAAAATAATAATAATAATTATTATTATTATTCTATATGCAGTGTTTAGAGCTTCTCAGCCCCTTGTTCCTTGGTGCCTTACTGTCCATGACTCTGCAGTGCTCCCTAAACATAGTTTCACTGGCCATTTAGCTATACAACAAGCTGCCCACAGTAGATAGACTTTTTCAGAGTGGCTTCTTATGGGTTAATCGCTGTGTTTTGTGTGAAGCTGCCCAGGAAACTCATTCTCACTTGTTTTTTGTTTGCCCTTTTTCTGCAACATTATGGGAGACAATTCAGGCATCCTTTTCCTTTGCCACTCACAAACAGTATCTGTGGTGGGTACTTTACTGGTATACTACTCATAATCGAGGCAAAAGTTGGCTTAAGAAGAGGAGGAGATGTGTTCTTTTGAGCACGATCTACAATATCTGGCAAGAACGTAACAACCGTATTTTCAAGAATCTTTCCAGGAGCATTTCTCATCTTCATCGGCAGATTACTTATCGTGTGAATCAACGAATGTTCTTTTGTACCATTGGTCAAGCTTAGCTGTACTCTTGTTGTGCCCTTTGTTGAATCCTTTTGGTTTTGCTTAGTTATCTGAGAGGAACCTCTCTGGTTTCTCCTTTGTAGATTGAATGAGAGGTCTTGTATTGTCTCATATTTATGAATAAGAAGATCCTCTTGCTTTCTGCAAAATAATAATAATAAAAATAATAATAATAATAATAATAATAATAATAATAATAATAATAATAATAATAATAATAATAATAACAATAACAATAACAATAAAAATAACAATAATCATATTAACAATAATAATAACAATAACAATAATAACAACAAAAACAAAAACAATAAAAATAACAATAATAACAACAAAAACAATAACAATGACAATAATAATAATAATAATAATAATAATAATAATAATAATAATAATAATAATAATAATAATAATAATAATAATAATAATAACAATAATAACAATAATAATAACAATAATAATAATAATTATAATAATTATAATAACAATAATTATTATTATAATTATAATAATAATTATAATAATGATAATGATAATGATAATGATAATAATAATGATAATAATAATAATAATAACAATAATAATAATAATAATAATAATAATAATAACAATAATAATAACAATAACAATAATGATAATAATAATAATAATAATTATAATAATAATAATAATAACTATAATTATAATAATTATAATAATAACAATAACAATAACAACAACAATAACAATAACAATAATAATAATAATAACAATAACAATAACAATAATAAAAATAATAACAATAATAACGATAACAATAATAACAATAACAATAATAATAATAATAATAATAATAATAATAATAACAATAACAATCATAACAATAACAATAATAATCATGACAATAATCATAATTATCATAATAACAATCATAATAACAATAATAATAAAAATAATAATAACAACAATAACAATAACAACAACAATAATAACAATAATAACAATAACAACAACAATAATAAGAATAATAAAAATAATAACAATAATAAATAATAATATTAATAATAATAATAATAATAACAGTAATAATAATAATAACAATAATAATAACAATAATAATAATAACAACAACAACAACAATAATAATAATAATAATAATAATAATAATAATAATAATAATAATAATAATAATAATAACAATAACAACAACAATAGCAACAACAATAACAACAATAACAACAATAATAACAACAATAACAACAAAAATAACAATAATAATAATAAAAATAACGATAACGATAACGATAACGATAACGATAACGATAACGATAACAACAATAACAACAACAACAACAACAACAACAACAACAACAACAACAACAACAACAACAACAACAACAACAACAACAACAACAACAACAACAACAACAACAACAACAACAACAACAACAACAACAACAACAACAACAACAACAACAACAACAACAACAACAACAACAACAACAACAACAACAACAACAACAACAACAACAACAACAACAACAACAACAACAACAACAACAACAACAACAACAACAACAACAACAACAACAACAACAACAACAACAACAACAACAACAACAACAACAGCAACAACAACAACAACAACAACAACAACAACAACAACAACAATAAAAATAATAATAAAAATAATAACAATCATAATAATAATAATAATAATAATAAATAATAATAATAATAATAATAATAATAATAATAATAATAATAATAACCATAATAATAACAATAGCAATAACAATAATAACAATAATAACAATAGTAACAATAATAATAACAATAATAACAATAACAACAATACTAATAAAAACAATAATAACAATAATAATAATAATAATAATAATAATAATAATAATAATAATAATAATAATAATAATAATAATAATAATAATAATAATAATAATAATAATAATAATAATAATAATAATAATAAGTTCTAATGATAATAATAATACGTAATACGATACACGTACATATATACGTATACTACCTTATATAATCTACCCTACCCTTATTCACCCACCTTATCCTAACATAATCTCAACACAATCCTCACCCAAGACTTTTTAGAGAGAAAAAGAGAGGAAAAAAGAGAGATTGGAAGAATAGAGATTTTGTCCCTCGACCTCGAGATCGTAATGTAAAATCGTCTTAAACTAGTTTATGTATTAATTTAATTAAATCGGTAACCCTCCTTGACCCCGACTCACCCCTGGCCGTCTTTGACCCGTCATTTGACCCCCGTTGACCATCCATAATCGGGTTTGACTGAGACTTTTAGGGGTTTATTGTTGTTGTTTTGCAACCATTTTATGACGGATTTTGACCCCTATTTCGCGGATGATTTGGGCTGGCCTTGGGTGGATATGGTCGTGGGTTAAGAGGGGAGTCTAGTGGTGGTCATGGGTGGCGGAATGGGTGGCGTTTGGGTGGTAGAAAATGGGGTTGAAAAAGGGCATTTCAGTTGGGTGTGTTTGATGTGTCATGTGGTTGCTGTTGCTGTTAGCTGCGGTTGTAGTTGCTGGTGGTATCGGCCAAGGGTGTGGGGTCAAGCTGTGACCACCATGGTGGTGGTGGCTCATGGTGGTGGCTGTTTTGGTGGCGGCTTTGGGTGGTGTTTTATGTGTGTGTGTATGTGTGTCGGTTGTGTTGTTATTTTGGGGGATGTCGTAGGTGGTGGGGAGCTACTAGACGTGACCCACCATGGCTGGTAGTGGTGTAAGTGGTGGCGGCCGTGGTTAAGGAGGGAGTATGGGTGAGAGTGAGTCGGGTTTGAATTCTTAAATAATGAGTATGAGTCGGGATTCAAACCATGTAATTAGCGGGAATCAAGATGGGATTTGAATAGCTTAAGACGGGTTTTTATTTAATTAATTGAATTCGTTTATAATTTAATTAGATTAGTTAGTAATTAATTGTATTTAATTATTATATTTAGGTGACGGTTTTTGTGGAAGATTATTATTATTTGGATTGCTTACGGAGTATGCTAAAATGTAGGTTTATCCTACTCAGTTTCGATATTGTGTTTAATTGGTAAATGAGTCATTTGTCATCAATTGCATTAAATGAGTCGGTAATTGGCATATTATATGGTATCTTGCCTATTTGTGTTGTTTTGTACGTCCAAGGAAATGCTTGGTTATTTGTTGTTAAGGAGACGTGAGGCGGTTGGGAAACCGTCTCACGCTCGGGTCGCCTCTTAAAGCTTACTCCAAGAGGGATGTGCACATTAATAAGTTGAGTTTGGAGGGACTCGTGTAGTTGAGACACGACGCCTGGCAGGGGACCTGGTTGGCTTTCGGGCCCGGAACGTCTAGGTGTTTCCCGGTACCTATTTGTGAGTTGTGGTGTCGTGGCCCTCGCGGGTGTGTTCCTGGCACCGGTGGTTGTGGGTACGTCTGGGTGTGTCCCGCTGTAACACCCCAAGAGATTGAGAGGATAGTTTTCCCACATCGGTGAAATAAGAGATTTGTGATATGTTAATAAGGGATTTCACCCACCACTTAGTAACAAGGCCTTGTGCCTTTGGGCTTAAGTGAGGACAAATAATGGGCCCAAAGGGGCACATCCCATCTTATTGGGATTGGGTTCCGACGGTGGTGGGTCGGGTTGTTATAAATGGTATCAAAAAAACCTTGCGACCGTGTGGTGAGCCTGTGGTTAGGAGTAATCGGGTCACCCACCTAGCGGCGGAGGATTCTGGGCTTGGTTGCGGTCAGGTTTGAGGCACAACGACGAAGTTGTGTTCTTTAAGTGGGGGAGTTTGTAACACCCCAAGAGATTGAGAGGAAAGTTGTCCCACATCGGTGAAATAAGAGACTTGTGGTATGTTTATAAGGTATTCCACCCACCACTTAGTAACAAGGCCTTGTGCCTTTGTGCTTAAGTGAAGACAAATAATGGGCACAAAGGTACACAACCCATCTTATTGAGGTTGTGTTCCGACGGTGGCGGGTTGGGCTGTTATACCTTGTACCGGCATAGTGGTTGTTTGATAGCGCGTAATTTATATCATAGTCATATTTCATATTCACACACTTGTGTCGTGTCACACTTTATTTATTGAAACTGACGTTTGTGTGTCTGTGTAATTGTCACCTATTTCCGAGGTGGCCTGTGTCGATCCATATGATATTACTGATCATATGGGGAGCAGGTTGAGTACAGGTTTTCTTGTTGACGTGATCGGGATTTGGGCCATCCCTTGGACTCAGAGTCGAGTACCGTAGCATAGATGACATAGATGGTAGTCGAATTGTAGTTTGTATAGTTCACATTTATCATTTGTTTACATTTATGTAATTAACTAAACTTATCATTTATATTTAAATGTTTCTTGATTGTATCTCCGATTTCATTGGCTCGTGTTGGGCCATAAAAATATATGTTTATGTTTTGATGATGTCAAGAGTGTTTTATATTCTATATACTCGTTGCGCGTAGTTGTTTATTTAGTCCTTTAAGATTAGACTTACTAATTGCAAGCATTAAAGAATTGTGATGGAAGTATAACATATCATGTGATCAAGCCCTCAATCAAGGATCAAGATATTACAAGCTATTAAAGTATTATTCAAGCATTCATGAGAAGATGAAGCTCATTTAAAGATTAATCAAGCTTGAATAATGAAGAAGCCTACATTCGAAGATCTCCTAAGAAGATTAGAATAGTGTAGGTGGTTATCTCGTAATGGTAACGTAAGAATGCACTTCTTAGATTGGTAAAGTTATAGCTTCACAGCTATAACATTGTGTATATAAGAGCTCAATGTTATAGCTCTTCTACTATAACATTGATATGTGAAATTTATATTATATAAGACTTAAATGTTTTTAAATTGTTTTTGAAAAATATTTTTGTTTCTTTTAAATGTTTTAGCAAAAAGTATTTATTATGCAAGTGAGGTTATATTCTTATTGAGGATGGTTTTATTATAATCTTATAATTAGTAATTGTATTGAATCAACTTATGAGTTATGTCATGTTATTAATTAGAATTTCTAATATTACATAAACTAAAACCCTAAATCTAACATAATAATATGCTAGGGTTCCACGAGATAATGAGGCATATGGGCCGTATGGTTCTCGTGTAAGCATACTAATATAAGATGAATATTGTTAAGATTCTATTCTATAAATTATCTTAACATATCTTTTATAATTACCATAATATGGTTAGTATATATGACAAGATATTTTGTTGATAAAAATCTTATCATATCTAGGGATTTAAGGAAAATATATTAAGTATATATTTGATTGGATTATCTTATGATTATCTTATATCTTTTCTAAGAGATAGCTTAAATAAAATAAGGAAAGTTATGATTTTTCCTTATTTTAATTCGGCATATCTTGGGCATTAAGGAAAGAATATTAGGTGGATATATGATAAGATAATCTATTAACAACTTATATCTTTTGCTAAGATTTTATGGATAAAAATAATAAGATATGATTCTATTTTCATATCATATTATTTCGGCCATATTAGGGTTTCAAGGTGACCAAAACTCCTCTCACCCTTGCTCCTCTTTTACTATAAATACTTTACTCTTTTCTACATTTGAAAGTAAGACCTTTGAGCATAACTTTGATTTATTTTCAAAAAGCAAAAACCGTCTTTTAAAGCAAGAAAACCGTTTTGTAATTTTTCGAAAAACGTCGTGTATTTTATTTACGTGTGCATTCATTCTTATTGTTATCGTTATAAGATAATAATGCTTAATTGATTTCTTAGTCGTTCATTAACGTGAACTTTTAGTCGAATCATTAGTGCTTTGTTATTAGCGTAAGTTAGTCACTCGAGTATTTAACGGTACTCACTTGGGTTACAACTAGGGTTAGTTGTACGAGTTGGGTTAGTAAATTTGTAATCCGTAGAAAGGTATCAAATTTATTAATCGAGAATAGTGGACGTAGGTTTCGATTTGTGAAACTGAACCACTTCAAAAATCCGTGTGTCTCTCTTTCTCTTTCGTTTATTTCGTGTTCTTTCAATTCAATCAATTACTTGGTTAAAGTTTCATCAATAAACTTTAAATAATTAATCAATTCTTACGCTTAAACAAATCGTTCAAAAAGTGGGCTAAGTTTTTAATCCTTAATTCACCCCCCCCCCTCCCCTCTTGATTATTTCGGATCGATAGACTCTTCAATTGGTATTAGAGCCTCGTGCTCTTGATTGCCTAACCGCAAAGAGGCTGATCTGTCTATCATTATTTATCTTATCGTTTTATATTCCGCTGCCTATCATGTGATAAATGGATTCCTACTTCAACTGTCCCGTCTTTGATGGGAAGAATTATGGTTTATGGAAGAACATGATGACTCACTATGTGAAGGGTCATGATTGGGAGTGCTGGAGGATTATCCAAAACGGACCGCATAAAATTTTGGTTGCATCCACTAAAGGCACTACCTACGAGAAAAAGGAAGAGGATTATGTCGAGGCTGACTACAAGAAGGCCGAAAAGAATTCTATAGCAATAAGCCTATTGCAGAATGGCATGAATACTGCAACATTCGATCGCTTCTCTTCCTGCTCAACTGCCATGGAAATATGGGATGGCCTTGAACTAGCTTATGAAGGAACTTCCATTGTTAGGAAGCACCGCATACATCTGTTAATACAGAAATATGAGCTATTCAGTATGGAGCCAAATGAGTCCTTGGATAGTATGTCCGCACATGTTTCAAGCATCATAAACGAATTGAAAAACCTAGGAAGAAAATTTGATACCGAGGACATTGCAAGAAAGGTTATTAGGAACCTAACGAAAAAGTGGCGCGCCAAAGTCACTGCAATGGAGGAATCAAGAGATCTTGTGAGCCTATTCTATCAAGAACGCATTGGTGCCGTCATGGCCCATGAACTCGCTCTAAATGCTGATGAAGCAGAACCGAGTAGATGTAAAAACATGGCCTTGAAAAGCGAGGATGTCAGCTCCGACATAGAATATGAGACCATATTGTTTGCTCGTCATTTTTAAAATAGAATCTTTCGAAACAAGCAAACAAAGTCTACTGCTAATAACAACAAGTCTTTCAATAAGAAAGCAACGGAGTCTAAATCGTCATTTGCTAACAGAGGTTGTTTCATGTGTGGAGAATCTGATCATATCATCAAGGATTGTCCTACATGGGAGAAAATTAAAGACAAGACAAAACGTGAGAAGACAAAGAAGGAGTTCAAGCAAGAAATGATGGCTTTGTGTTTGGGAGATCTTGACTCAGAAGATGATGAAGGATCTGAGGATGACGAAGTAGCAAATCTTTGTCTCAGCAGCGTCAGTGTTGACCTAATCTCTGACAGCGACGATGATAGCACGAATTCTCACTCAAATTACTGCTTTCTTGGAGAATCAGATGAAGATGATGATGATGAGGTTAGTTATCTTGAACTCAAAAAGCGCGTTAAGAAACTATCTAGAAATGCCACAATTGAATTCTTTGAGAAATCCCTCGATAAATGTCATGAACAGGATATGGAACTAAAGGTCTAAAAGAACAGATTCTTGATATTGCTGAGTAGAATCATATTCTAAAGACAAAAGCTAAGAAGTTGAAATCTAAAGCTACAACATTAGATACTGCTAATGCTGAGAAGAAGGAACTAGTGTCTAAAGTTATAGCTAATGAAGTTATAACCTCAGACCTAAAGCTTAATATTAAGCACCTTCATGCCAAAGTTATAGCTAATGAAGTTATAACTTTAGAACTTAGAGAAGCTAAAGAACTTTTAGAGTCTAAAGCCACATCTAATGAAGCAGTGATTTTAGATCAAAAGGAATAAATAGATTTTCTCACAAAGTAATTGAAGGAATCTAAAACTGATATGATCAATGTTAAAAAACAACATTCGGATGTTGTATTTATTCTCAACAAAAGGTTCTAAGACTTTCGTGATAATTTCAAGAAGGATAATGACGTAGATCACACGAAATGTCTTGAGGAGATTACAACCCTGAAGGACTTACTTTTACATGATAGGAAAGTCCATGATAAGTGGGAAGGTGCACAAAAGTCATAAACTTCATAACCGAACAATCTTTCAATAATATGAAGATGGGTTTAGGACATGAGTGCTATAGCCGTAGAGATCATTCTAAATACAAATCAACACCTTCTGATCATGATTTCAGAAAAATAAAATATGCTGATCTTCCTGAATACATGATTTGCAATTATTGTGGTCATACGGGTCATATCCAAGACAATTGTGTCAAACGTGTACAAGATATACGAAAGAATACTGAATTTGTTAAAACGATTGACGTAGCGGTTGAGGATGATGAATCCCCTATAGATGAACCTAACGAAGAAAGAAATAACAACTTTCGTTGGTTCTACGACATGGCCTTTGACTACACTAAAAGGCCTAGTACCTCACAAACTCCTTGTGAACCTAAACAAAATAAAACAAAATACAAGGAGACTAGATATGTGAGACCCAAGGAATCCCCTAAACCTAGAACTCCTCCTAGACAAAACTACCCAAAGTTTAGAAGTACAATTATTAGACAAGTTTGGGTACGAAAGGATATGGTATATAGAGTAACTAACTATAAAGGACCCAACTTAGCTTGAGTACCTAAAAACTGTATCTAATCCTTTTCTAGTTTATAGTGAAAGAAAACAACCAATGGTATCTTGACAGTGGTTCTTCAAGACACATGACTGGAGATGAGAAGTTGTACAATCTAGGTTGAACATTTGTTAAGTGTTTGAAGTTATGGATAGTGAACGAGGTTTGAGTTGCATGTTGAGGGATATTGTAATTGAGCATAACTTGAAAACTTTGGTTGATAGATAATTGAGATATATGATGGTGGGTTTAGTATTACCAAGTTTGGTTTTCGCGGTCATAAGAATAAGGGTGTGGCATGTAATGATTGAGGATTCAATCATATTGTTAAGGTATTTGATCATTCGTGATATAGAGTATAACCGTTTAATTTGAGTAGGTATGTATAGGTGTGAAAGTGGTTGTGTAGGAATCCGACCCTATGAGTGTTACTATAGATGTTGTTGTAAAGTTGCCTCTCAATCATCAGGTATAGCGTCTGTGGTATACATCGTGATCTTGTTGTAGTGTCCATTTGAGAGGTGATGTTGTTATTATTCCTTAAGAATGAGTGATTAGGCCATGTCCATGAAATAGTATATTTGTGTCGGTAGTATTGACAGGGCTGTCATATACCTATCAAAAATAACCAACTGGCTCTAACTAATATAGCTAGGGAAGTCGGGTCGATCTCCACAGGGAGATGGGAAAATGTCAGCTTTGTCTAAGTTCGTCACGATAACCAAATTAAGGGGTTGTGTTTGTTTGTTTTAAACTAAAAAGCCTAAGAAAGAGAGGAAAAGCAAGGGAATAAAGATTAAGGAAAAATAGAGAAAGAAGCTAAGGCAGACGGTTCACCATGATCATTCAGTTAAGTAATCTAAGTCTCAGGTCAGTGCAAGTATGGTCTGAGGAGTAGTGAATATCTCCTTTCGGTCTCAATTCGCCCTAAAGCGCAAATAGCTTAGCTTCCGCCCTCACTACAGTGCTCTAATGTTTGCTACGAGTCTCACCCCTTCCAACCTTCCGGTCCAGGTCGAGGATTACTATGATAAAATGACTAATTGCGTCGACTGAATCAGACAGAAACAATTAACTGCAGCGATTAACAACAGAGACCACACAAGCACAAAACCTAAAATGGTAATTACTATCCCTTCATAATCATGGATCCCCTAGTCTTAGCAAGAGGGAATTAGCTTTGTATCACCATCGAATTAACAACAATAACATATAGACAGCAAGAATTAAACATGATAATGATACAAAGAAATGAAAACAATTAGCAATAGCGAAATAAAGGAATAGAGGAAATAGAAGCAATCAAATGAATTAAGAATAAGAACAAGAATTAAAAGAGAATAATAATACCCAATACAAATTCCGAATCCGAGTAGAAAGGAGTAGAAGAAGAATAAAAATGAAGAAGCAGTAGAAGTAGATAAAAGTCTCAGTGAATGAAAGATAATAAGTGAGGAAGAGTTACGCAGTCTACTGTATTTAGTAGCATACGGAAATCTCCCCCTTAAACCTAATCCATAGCTTAATTACAAAAGCCCATACGAAATTAGGCAGAAAAACTCTTATACGGGCAAAACCACTCGATCGAGTGGAATTAAACCACTCGATCGAGAACTAAGCGACAATCCCTTCGATCGAGTGGAAATAAACCACTCGATCGAGTAACTCCTTGTATTGTCTTCTCGATTGGATACTGGGACTGCTCGATCGAGTAACCTTCAATATATAAAGCATTCGATCGACTATAAAAGTAGTCGATCGAGCTATTTTGGCACGTTAGACACTATGACACCTTCCGAAACCAGCTCACGCGTCTTCAAAGTGATAGATTCCAAGCTCCGGCTCCTTGTTCTCCATAAATGCATGCAAATGGGACGAGTTTAGGCTTGATTTAGATCCTCTTCGGTTTATTCCTGCAATTTACACAAAACGAACTAAAGTAGAATATTCTGGGGAATTTGTAGCTAATTGCCACGTAAATAGTACAGAAACGCGTGTAAAAATGAGGTAAAAACCTTATATAAAATACACGCATCAAATCTCCCCAAACCAAACCTTTGTTTGTCCCCAAGCAAACGATGAATGCAACTAAGAATAAACAGTGGAACGGGACCAACACATCAGCTACAAATCATCCACCAAAACCAGTTTAATGCAACAACTAACAAAGCGGCAAATGATAAGTGCAAACGAATTAAATCAATGTTTCAAACTTACTTAACCGTCGACCTTGCAGGACTCAAAAGTATCAGACTCTCGCGGGTCGCTCATCACTCAAATTTTGGGCACGAGGTGAGTATATATGTGTGAAAGATAGAAAGAAATAAAGACACTCACCTAACTCGACCTATAAGAACATGCATGCAGTTAACATGAATAAAGTCTCTACAACCGTACATACGCATTCCAACCATACTCATAACCAAGACACATGTCGAGGACTTACATTTGGGTAAGTGAGGTAATGGGTAAGAAGGGGCTAAGATGAATTTAGATATGTGAAGTTAATAGCCAGGCTAGCAACAACGAATCCAAAAATTCAACTGCATCCCAACTTCATACTCAATATAACAAAACAGAACGGTGCAAATTCAATACACTCATCTCACAATACGCCATAAACTTTTCAACTCCCCATAAAATATAATAAAACATGGGAACAATCATCCATATAATTTTCCATTTTTTCGCACATGATTTTTCCTTTTTCCTTTTCGTATTTCCACTTTTTTTCTTTTCATTTTTTTTCTCTTTTTTTTTCATTTTCATTCATCATTTTTTTCATTCCCTTGAGTTCTTCCACGATCTTCTGAAATCAGATAAAAGTAACCAAACTGCAGTAAAGTATTCCAAACAGCTACACATCACTAGCTTGGCTAGGGTAGGAAAAATTACAGTTTGTAGCTAGTAGGACAAAAAGGGCAATTTGGCTATGTGGGGCTCATGGCTAGAATGAAATAAAAGGGAACTGCCTCTCCTAACATGTGTCACCATCCACAGACCGAATGCATACAGGTATTAAGAAGACTAGACTCATGCTTATGCAAATTGATGTTACATGCCTTACAGAGAGTATTACTCACATCCTAAATGAAACCGGTCATGAATGTCACCAGTTTATAAAGCTTTAACCACAGAATGTAATGTAGCTTGCCGATATGTGAGTCAAGTCTATTCGTTCAGATAAGAGAGAAACAAAAACTCGTAGATCATGCACATAATCATGCCAACTAAATGTCAAGAGTATGCAAGGCTAAGGTAAGGATTCAATGTAGTGTCAAAGTTCAAACGTTCCGACTCAAATCAAACGTGAAATTTTTTGAAATTTATGTGATTTTGGAAATTTTGAATTAAAAACAACAATGCATGCGAAAATAAATAAACGTGCAAACGAAAATGCAAGAAAGCATGCAGACACAGATATGGATGCATACCTCCCCAAACCAAACCGTATAATGCCCTCATTGTACCAAAAATAGGGAAAGGAATGCAAACTGAGGAGAAAAGGATAACTCGAGGCAGAATACTTACAAAACGTCGTGAAGAGGGACCTCCCCAAATCGACCATGAACATGGGAGGTCAAAGGAAGCCAAGCAGTAGCTCAACAGACGAAAAGTAGCAGCTGGAAGACGAAACTACTCGATCGAGTGACCTAGAACAGGTCGATCGAGTGATCTGGTGTCAAAAAGGGCTCGATCGAATGAAATAATCACTCGATCGAGTGATGGTGAAGTTGCACCTTGTCGATCGAGTAGATAAATTACTCGATCGAGGGAATATCATCTCAGAAGTGCTCGATCGAGTAGAAAAACTACTCGATAGAGTGCTTGTACCTGCAAAATTCGTATAAGAAGTATAGGGAAAGTATAGAGAGCATAGTTTAGTGTTCTAAAGTTCAACAAAAAGCTAAAGGTAAAGAAATAGTTCAACAAAAATACAACAAAACAGTCCGGGTCGCCTCCCGGAGAGCGCAGGTTTAAGAGGTCCCGCACGACTTTTCTGACATCAATTAACTGGCGCGTCAAGCTCGTCGAAGTACAAGACTTCGGCACGATTGTCCGCTTCATTTGCCTCGTGATAATGCTTCACATATTGCCCATTCACCTTGAACCGGTTTCCCTCGGGGCTTTGTAGCTCAACGGATCCAAATTTAGTAACAGTTGTCACCGTATAAGGACCACTCCACCTGGACATCAGCTTGCCAAGAAATAATCGCAGTCGGGCATTAAACAGCAGCACCTTTTGCCCAACAAGAAATTCCCGAGGTAAAATTCTTTTGTCATGCCATCTCTTCGTCTTTTCCTTATAAATGCGCGAGCTATCATAGGCATTAAGCCTAAATTCTTCTAACTCATCTAGCTGCAAAAGACGATTCTGACCACACAACTTAGGATCAAAGTTAAGCTCACGAATGGCCCACCAAGCTTTACATTCCAACTCAATAGGTAAATGACATGATTTCCCATAAACTAACCTATAAGGTGATGCACCAATTGGTGTCTTAAAGGCAGTTCTGTAGGCCCATAATGTGTCTTCTAATTTAAGACTCCAATCCTTCCATGATTTAGAAACTATCTTAGACAAGATCTCTTTTAGCTCGCGATTAGAGACCTCAACCTGACCACTAGTTTGGGGGTGATACCCCAAACCACGCCGGTGTTGAACACCAACTTTAGACAGAATGGAAGTTAGTTTCTTTTCTTTAAAGTGCATTCCCCCATCACTAATGACGACTCTAAGGACACCAAATCGGGGAAATATGACCTTTTTAAACATTTTTATCATGGTCTTGGCGTCACAATGAGGTGAAGCAATTGCCTCCACCAACTTTGACACATAATCTACAGCTACTAAAATGTACATGTTACCTTTGCTAGACGGGAACGGTCCTTGGAAATCAATGCCCCAGACATCGAAAACCTCAACCTCTAAGATACCATTTTGTGGCATCTCATATCTCTTTGAAATGTTCTCTGATCGTTGGCAGGCATCACAAGCTAAAACAAAAGACTTAGCATCAGCAAACAAAGAAGGCCAGTAAAACCAGACTGAAGTACCTTAGCCACTGTGCGCGATGGACCGTGGTGACCACCATATGAAGAGGAGTGATAGCCTTCCAGGACTACTTTGGTCTCCCACTGCAGAATTCACCGTCTATAGAGACCGTCTGCACATTCCTTAAATAGATAAGGATCATCCCAGAAATACTGCTTAGCGTTATATAGAAAACGCTTCCTCTGCTGATGATAAAGGTCAGGCGGCAGCTTGCCACTAACAACGTAATTAGCTATATCTACATACCAAGGCTCTTGGTTAACAATAGATGATAATACAGCAAATATAGAATCATCAAGAAAAGACTCATCAATAGATAAAGAATCTTCCCCTTCTTGTCGGGACAGATGGACAGCTACAACGTTCTCAGCTCCTTTCTTATCTTTAATCTGCAAATCAAACTCCTGGAGAAGGAGTATCCATCTCAATAGCCGTGGTTTAGCCGCTTTCTTAGCAAGGAGATGCCTCAAAGCTGCATGGTCAGTAAAAACAGTAACTTCTGACCCAATCAAATAAGAACGAAATTTCTCTAAGGCATAAACTACAGCTAGCAGCTCTTTTTCAGTGGTAGTGTACTTCACTTGAGCCTCATCCAGAGTTCGGCTCGCATAGTAGATTTCATTTAAAGCTTTGTCTTTCCGTTGGCCTAGCACTGCTCCTAGTGCATAGTCACTGGCATCACACATTATCTCAAACAGCAAGTCTCAGTCGGGAGGCTGTATGATCGGCGCAGAGACCAAAGCCTGCTTTAACCTGCTAAAAGCATAAAGACACTCGTCAGTAAATACAAAAGGGGCATCCTTAAGTAGCAGCTGTGTAAGTGGTTTAGCAATTTTGAGAAATCCTTGATAAACCGGCGATAAAAACCGGCGTGGCCAAGGAAACTCCTCACCCCCTTAACATTAACAGGGGGTGGTAATTGCTGAATCACTTCCACCTTTACTTTATCAACTTCTATTCTCCTATCAGAAACTAAGTGCCCTAAGACAACTCCCTCGTTGACCATGAAATGGCACTTCTCCCAGTTAAGCACTAGATTAACCTCAATGCAGCACTGCAACACTTTATCAAGGTTAGACAGACAGTTAGAAAAATCACTTCCATAAACACTGAAATCGTCCATGAAAACTTCCATAATAGACTTAATATACTCTGAAAATATCCCCATCATGCACCTATGGAAGGTGGCAGGGGCATTACATAAACCAAAAGGCATCATACGATAAGCAAACACGCCGTGAGGACAAGTAAATGTAGTCTTAGCTTGATCATCTGGGTGAATAGGGATCTGAAAGAACCCTGAATACCCGTCTAAATAGCAGAAAAACTTATGAGAAGCTAACCTTTCTGCCATTTGATCAATAAAAGGAAGGGAAAAGTGATCTTTCTTGGTGGCGGCATTCAGCTGTCTGTAATCTATGCACATCCGCCAACCAGTCACTACTCGAGTGGGTATTAACTCATTCTTGTCATTCCTAACCACGGTAGTCCCTCCTTTCTTCGGGATCACCTGCACTGGACTCACCCATTTCGAATGACCAACAGAATAGATAATACTTGCATCGAGCAGCTTCATTACCTCAGCCATCACAACATCTTGCATCTTCTTGTTCAGTCGACGCTGACCCTGTCTGCAAGGTTTGTGATCTTCCTCTAGCTCTATCCTGTGCATACAAATATCGGGACTAATCCTCTTGATATCGTCCAAAGAATAACCCAAAGCTTTCCTGTTTTTCTTAAGCACAGCTAACAAAGAAGTCAGCTGATCATTATCAAGCTTAGCACTAACGATGACTGGATATCGCTCAGTATCATCTAAAAAAGCATATTTTAGATGAGAGGGAAGAGGCTTACGTTCCGGCACCTTTACCTCAATGGAGCAAAGGGTACTGATCATCTGTTCCACTTGCTCTCCCTCAGCGTCGGTGAGTTCACGCTCATCTAAATCATCTATAAGAAAATCCAACACAACATCATCGTCATCTAGGTTATCTGCACACTCATCCAAAAGCATGAGAGCTTCTAGTGGGTCCTTTATAAAAGAACCCGACCAGAAGTTATAAATAGACTCGTCAATAATATCAACTGAATAACATGTATCCTCTATCATTGGCCGAGCTAAGGTACTAGGCAGACTAAAGTGATCGCGTCATCCCCTACTGCAAGAGTCAAACGCCCTTGTTTGACATCAATAATGGCCCCAGTTGTACAAAGGAACGGTCTTCCTAAGATAATTGGGGTCCGGGTGTCCTCAGCTATGTCCAAAACAATGAAGTCTACTGGTATAAAGAACTTGCCTATTTTCACAAGCACGTCCTCTAAGATACCCAAGGGTCTCCTAACAGATCTATCAACCATCTGTAGGGTAATATTAGTCAACTTAAGATGACCCATATTCAATTTCTTGCTGACAGATAAGGGCATGACACTGACGCTGGCTCCTAAATCACAAAGAGCCTTATCAATAACCACATTGCCTATAATACAGGTAATAGAAAAGCTACCCAGGTCTTTCATTTTAGGCGGAGCCTTATTTAAAAGTAACTTACTAGACTCTTCCATAAATGAAACGGTCTCAAATTCACTTAGCTCTATCTTACGCGTCACAATATCTTTCATAAATTTAGCGTAAGTAGGTACCTGGGTAACAAGTTCGGTAAAAGGGACAGTTACCTGGAGGTTCTTCACAACGTCTGATGCGTGTCTTTTATATAAGGTTTTCACCTCATTTTCACACGCATTTCTGTGCTTTTTATGTAGCATCTAGCTACAAATACCCCCGAATGTTCTACTTTGGTTCGTTTTATGTAATTTGCAGGAATTGACCAAAGAGGAGCTAAATCGAGCCTAAATCCGTCCCATATGCATGCATTTATGGAGAATGAGGAGCCGGAGTTTGGAAATCTAACACATGGAAGACGCGTGAGCTGGATTCGGGAAGTGTTTCAAAGTCTTGCGTGCCTAATTAGCTCGATCGACTAGTTTACTACTTGATCGAATGCTTTGTTTACTCAAGATTGATCGATCGAGCAGTTTAAGGAGTCAATCGAGGAGATTTTGCATGAAGTGCTCGATCGAGTGGTTTATTTCCACTCGATCGAGTGGTTTGGTGTTGGTTTGCTCGATCGAGTAGTTTATTTCTACTCGATCGAGTGGTTTTTCCTGCCTTAGTTAATTTCCGCTAATCATTTTGTGGGCTTTTGTAATTAGTCCATAGATTAGGTTTTAGGATGGATTTTTCGTATAAGATAGAGCAGGGGGACTACGTTATTGCTCTCTCTTCTCACGTTCGTTTTACTCTACCTAAGACTACTGTTCTTGGATTTTTGTTCTTCCTTTACACATTGCTACTCGGATTTGGATTTTGCGATTGGTATTATTATTCTTCTTTTATCCTTAATCATATTTACTGCTTTGAATTCTTCTCTCTTTATCGTTATCGTAATAATTGCTCTAATTCGATCTTTATTAGTTTGTTATATTATTTAATCCCAATTGTCTAATTATCATTATTGTTAATTCAATGGTAATGAGTAGCTAATTCCCTTAAGCTAAGACTATAGGGGATCCATAATCATGAGGGAATAGCAATCGATTTATTGGGTTAATGCTAGTATAGTCTTTGTTGGATAAATGCTACAATTAACTGTATCCGTCTATTTGAGTCGACGGAAGTAGGCATTTATTTCTTAGTGATCCATGACCTGGACTGAAAGGTTGGAAAAGGTGAGACTAGTAGCGAACAATAGGGTACTGTAGTGAGGGTGAAAGCTACGCTATTTACGCTCTAGGGTGAATTAAGGACCGAAAGGTGACGTTCGTTACCCCTTAGACCATATTTGCTTTGACCTGAGACCTAGATTACTTGACTGAATAATTATGGTGAACTGTTTGTCTTAGCTGTTTCACCTTATCTGATTAATTCCTTCCTCTTATTTTCTCTTCCTTATTCTTATTAGTTTAGAACATCACATTTAAAAACCTCCCATTTGGTTACCTTGATGAACGTAGATTAAGCTACAATTTCCTACCTCTCTGTGGATTCGACCCGACTTCCCTAGCTATATTAGTTAGAGCCAGTTGGTATTTTTGACAGGTACGCGACAGACGTGTCAACGTTCACAAACTTACCGTACTGTCGCTCAACCTTCGCGTCCTTCACACGACTTGGAAAGGGTACTCTGGTAACAATGAGTGGACCCGTGACTTTTTCTTTACCTTTATCAGTGCGTGACGTTTCCACAGCAGGGGAAGATGACACGGTAGCGGAATTAGATGTCAAAATAGAGTCTCCGCTGGTTCTGGCACTCGATCGAGTACTTTCCTCACTCGATCGAGTGGTTTCATCATGGCATTTACTCGATCGACCATTTTATTCATTCGATCGAGTGATTTCTTCTACTGTTTCACTCGATCGAGTGAAAATATCACTCGATCGAGCATCTATGGATTGGGCATTACTCGATCGACCTAAATTATCACTCGATCGAGTGACTGGATAGACTATTTCACTCGATCGAGTAGAAATTTCACTCGATCGAGTGTCTGGACAACACGCAGCAAGGATTTCGTCTAGAAATTCATCCAATTCATCGTCCGGGGTATTATCAGCTGCCAATACCCCGTCTTCTGGTACTTTTGGCCCCTCATGAGCAAGACCACCTTGGAGATTCGTAGCATTAACTAGGTCGCATGTCGGTGGATGGTTGGCTTGATCTTTTGCGAGTGTTAACTGCGCGACTTGTTCTTTCAACTCCACTATAACGGTTTCATTCCTATTGCATTTCTCCCCAAACTGTTGTGTTAAGCTCAACATTAGGGACTTCAATTCGGCAATTTCCTTATTCGTAGAAGGAGAGACCGGCTGCGGCGCTGGCGTAGAAGGAGTAGGAACACTTTTCATTTCCTCATATAATTGAGAGAAAGGAACCCCTTGCTTGTATTTCTGATAAGTAAAGACACGCTCTATACTTTCCAGACAATCAATTGGGTCATGCCCCTCCATGCCACATCTACCGCATATCTCCACATGCTTAGTAATTGCACAAACCTGTGCACTCTCACTCATAGGCTCCGTAATCTCCACATTACCTAGACTTTTGCTAGGACTTTCCACTACAGCTACAGCCAACTCGTTAACTTGCCTACTCCCTCGGGGATTTCCATATTCTACAACATGGATAGCCATCTCTTTAATAAGACGCCACCCTTGATCATCTTCCACATTTTTAGTGAATCTCCCCTTAGCTATACTATCAAGAATAGCTCTCTGATTCCGATATAACCTGTTGTAAAATTGGGTGCAAAGGAACCAACGCTTGAACCCATGGTGAGGCACAGAACGGACGAGCTTCTTGAACCTAGTCCAAGCCCCATCCAAGTCTTCAGTTGGCAATTGCTCAAAAGAAGTAATCTGAGCTCTCAAGGCATTGGTGCGCTGCGGTGGGAAGTATCGCCTGTAAAAAGCTAAAGCAAGAGAATCGGTTACACCGGCTGCCTCCCTATCTAGATCCCTCAACCATTCCCGGGCATCATCAGCTAAATAAAAGGGAAAAATAACTCCCTTCACTTTGTCCTGTGTCACCCCAGCAGCAAGAGGAATGATAGAGCAATACTCTGTAAACAGCTCTATATGCCTTCACGGATCTTCTTCAGGTACCCCCCTAAAGAGATTTCTCTCGACCAGCTTTATGTAGGATGGGTGGATTCCAAAGGTTCCCGACTCAGTAGTGGGTAGTAAGAAACCTTTTGGAAGGGAATCCACATTAGACTCTGAATGGCTGGCTATATTAGGCATTCTGGCAGATAGAGTTTACAAAGCAGAGCAGGTGTGACGATGTTCTCTTATAGAACAGATAACCTGCAAAACTAATCAAAAACTTCGCAAAAATGAGATCAGTATCAAGGAATAAATTCCTTGAGACAAACTTAAATAAAGCAACAAAATTGCGCCACCTCTCCGGCAACGGCGCCAAAATTTGACAGGGCTGTCGTATATCTATCAAAAATAACCAACTGGCTCTAACTAATATAACTAGGGAAGTCGGGTCGATCTCCACAGGGAGATGGGAAAATGTCAGCTTTGTCTAAGTTCGTCACGGTAACCAAATTGGGGGGTTGTGTTTGCTTGTTTTAAACTAAAAAGCCTAAGAAAGAGAGGAAAAGCAAGGGAATAAAGATTAAGCAAAAATAGAGAAAGCAGCTAAGACAGACGGTTCACCATGATCATTCATTTAAGTAATCTAAGTCTCAGGTCAGTGCAAGTATTGTCTGAGGAGCAGTGAATATCTCCTTCCGGTCTCAATTCGCCCTAAAGCACAAATAGCTTAGCTTCCGCCCTCACTACAGTGCCCTAATGTTCGCTACAAGTCTCACCCCTTCCAACCTTCCGGTCCAGGTCGAGGTTTACTACGATAAAATGACTAATTGCGTCGACTCAATCAGACAGAAATAATTAACTACAGCGATTAACAACAGAGACCACACAAGCACAAAACCTAAAATGGCAATTACTATCCCTTCATACTCATGGATCCCCTAGTCTTAGCAAGAGGGAATTAACTTTGCATCACCCTCGAATTAACAACAATAACATATAGACAGCAAGAATTAAACATGATAATGATAAAATGAAATAAAACAATTAGCAATAGCGAAATAAAGGAATAGAGGAAATAGAAGCAATGAAATGAATTAAGAATAAGAACAAGAATTAAAAGAGAATAATAATACCCAATACAAATTCTGAATCCGAGTAGAAAGGAGTAGAAGAAGAATAAAAATGAAGAAGCAGTAGAAGTAGATAAAAGTCTCAGTGAATGAAAGATAATAAGTGAGGAAGAGTTACGCAGTCTACTGTATTTAGTAGCATACGGAAATCTCCCCCTTAAACCTAATCCATAGCTTAATTACAAAAGCCCATACGAAATTAGGCGGAAAAACTCTTATACGGGCACAACCACTCGATCGAGTAACTAAGCGACAATCCCTTCGATCGAGTAAAAATAAACCACTCGTTCGAGTAACTCCTTATATTGTCTTCTCGATTGGATACTGGGACTGCTCGATCGAGTAACCTTCAGTATATAAAGCATTCGATCGACTAGAAAAGTAGTCGATCGAGCTATTTTGGCACGTTAGACACTATGACACCTTCCGAAACCAGCTCACGCGTCTTCAAAGTGATAGATTCCAAGCTCCGACTCTTTGTTCTCCATAAATGCATGCAAATGGGACGAGTTTAGGCTTGATTTAGCTCCTCTTCGGTTTATTCCTGTAATTTACACAAAACGAACCAAAGTAGAATATTCGAGGGTATTTGTAGCTAATTGCCACGTAAATAGTCTAGAAATACGTGTAAAAATGAGGTAAAAACCTTATATAAAATACACGCATCAAGTATGTCTCAGATATTTTATCTTAATTGTGTAATAATGATGGCCATATGGCCAAGAGTTGTTTAAATTTGGTTATTTAATGGTGTATTAGTTACCATCGGAGCCTATTGGCGTTTGTGTAATGAAATAGGGAAGTTTGGAACCAAGTTGAGAATGAAAACATTCTGCCCACGTGACACTCGACTGAGTGCACCATGCACTCGACCGAGTGGTCGCATACTCGGCCGAGTGGCCTCCTACACTTGACCGAGTGGCCTGCCTTGACCCTTGTTTTGTTGATATTCGACAAAATATTAAGCGTGTACCCTTATTTCGCGGTTTATATTAGTTGACTTCTGTTTGGATGAACATGTTGTCCTTACATGAGTCATATTTTATTAATTGTTTACGTTTGATTATATGGTCTGGCTATTTGCAAGTGAATGGAAATCGTTCATTCGACATGAGTGGAATGATGACAGAAATGATGTGATAATCATGTATATGTGCGTTAATCGAGGTGATTTTATTTTGTTATGCAAAAGTAAGATGAAAAATGCAAATTATGTGTCGCATAGTGGTCATTTGTATGATTGTGTATTGTGGCCTTCCGTATGAGCGGAAGTGTTGATGATGGATGGGAACGGATATGGAAATAAATATGTGATCATGTCGTGGATTTGACGTTGTATATGTGTTGCATGATGTCCGGAAATGAGAATGTTGATCATAGTTGAGTCACATTACGAGTAATTTTGCATTACTTGATTGTTTCATGCAGTCCGCATATTCGTGATTGATGTGCATACATGTGAATGTATGAGATTTGACGTGATATAGATACGTAGTAATAATCGAGTCATACCCCGTGATAGATACGTATACATATAACCAACATGAGTTGGGTGTTATTTATGGGATTGTAGTTTGGAACCTTGGGTTTGACCTGGCACTTTACCTTTCGGAGGCTTGTAGATGGGGGATTATAAAAATGTAATAATAACTACATGAGGTTTGATTACGGATTTTTAATAAGTAAGAGAGAGTGTTGAACTTGGAACGTAGTCATTTATGGAATTTAGTAATGAACGTATGAGAGCACACTATGAGGTTTGATAGTTGAACTTCGGGACGAAATTCTCTCTTAAGGGAAGTGAATGTAACAATTAAGAATTTAAAGCACGAAAACGTGCGTAATATGCACATGAGTAGCATATGAGTAAAGAAAGTATATACGATAAAGGAAAACATGTGAGCTTGTGTGAGCCTGGTGAGAGAGGTGAGAATCATCTTAGCGCAATGAGAGTGATGATGACAGTAAGAAAGTCGAGAGAGTACCTGAGAATCGGTGATGAGACTTGAGGAAAGCAGGGAGTGGGGCGAACATCGGGGACGAAGTTCATTTTAAGGGGGGAGACTGTAATAGCCCGTATTTTATAACTATATTTTTTATATTGTTTCTACGAATTATGTATGAGACGGAATAATGAAATAATAATAATTATTATTATTATTATTATAAGATGGTAATGATAATAAAAATAATTATAATAGTAATAATAATAATAATAATAATAATATAAATAATAATAATAATAATAATAATAATAATAATAATAATAATAATAACAACAATAACAATAACAATAATAACAACAATAACAATAATAACAATAATAACAAGAATAAGAACAACAACAACAACAACAACAACAATAATAATAATAATAATAATAATAATAATAATAATAATAATAGTAATAATAATAATAATAATAATAATAATAATAATAATAATAATAATAATAATAATAATAATAATAATAATAATAATAATAATAATAATAATAATAATAATAATAATACGCAATACAATACATGTACATATATATGTATACTACCTTATATAATCTACCCTACCCTTATCCACCCACCTTATCCTAACACAATCTCAACACAATCCTTACCCAAGACTTTTTAGAGAGAAAAAGAGAGGAAAAGTGAGAGATTGGAAGAATGGAGATTTTGTCCCTCCGCCTCGAGATCGTAAGATAAAATCATCTTAAACTAGTTTATATATTAATTTAATTACACCTTTGACCCCGACTCACCTACACTACTACAATTTTGCTCAAAGAGAACGGTTAAACACCGTTCTTGAAGCCTCTTTGAACCGTCCTGTGGCCAAGCGTTCTCTTTTATATAAGAGAACGGTTGGTACGAAGTCAACCCGTTCTCGTTGTAATAACAACCAGAACGGTTGCATTACTTACCCGTGCTCATTGATATATCAAGGAGAACGGTTTCTATTGAGAACCGTTGTCTTTGATAAAGCTACTAAATTTGGCGCCTATTTTCAAAGAGAACAGGTTTAACATGTAACCGTTCTCTTTGTTTCTGATATTTGAATTTCGCGCCTTTATTTTATATTTTCAAATAGAACAGGTTTAACATGTAACCGGTCTCTTTGATTCTGATATTTTTTTTTTATTATTTACGATTTCTTCGTATCCCTACACGATTGAATCGGATAGCGCATATAAATTATACCTGCAATTCATATACTCAAGCAAGTTTTACGCAACAAGAACCTGAACATTCATATTTAATTTGAATTCACAAGACAAATCCTTGTAAAATTGTACCAACTCTTATCATGTCTTTAAGAGCCTAAAGGCTACAAATATCGAAAATAAGTACAAAACATAAATAAAAATCCTTTCATTCCTCATCACTTAGTTGCCTAAAGTGCAAAAATAATTAAACGCCAAGAAGAAGTGCCGATGGTCTTTATCCAACATTACTTTAGGGTTTGAAATTGAGTGTGAATTCAGCCCAAATATTTCGCACCTCGTCAATTTGCTCAACCGTATATGATGGTGGGGCGGTTAACATGAACTACATACATAAGACACCAAAAATTTAAGTTAATACACTATACGACATGTAAAATAAAATAATTACTATGATGAAAATGAGAAATACAAAGAGATGAAAAATGAATGAAATGATAAGGAAAAGAACATACATTTGGGGTGATATTAACATATCTTGCTTTGATAAGGTCCAACATATATCGGCAAACATAATATCCGCATAATACGCTCCCAACCGGCTGCCGAGGATACTAAAATAAAAACGTATAATGAGATTTGCAAAATGAGTAATTACTGTAGATACCCTACTCATTATGCCCACAATGGTACAATCATCATTCTAGTCATCTTAAAATGGAATTGCCTGGTAAATTTCATATATAATCTCATATAAGCTGTCCCAATTTCATATAGGCTATCCCAAATTGGCAAATTTAGCACTAGGCCTGGTCTAGTCTCACTCTGAGACAGTTTCTACAAAATTTTGAGAAATCTTCCCCTTTTCCTCTAGTAATTACATGGTACTACATACCCTCATAAGCCGGTTGGCATATGCCTTTATTGCTTGATTAATATGCGTACTGGATTATTTTTTCACAACTTTTTAATCCTGATGTTTTCCCAGTGATTGACAATTGTGATGTTCAACGTGATGCTGTTACTTCTCTACCATCGATTATTGAGAGGAATGATACGTCAATAAAAAGCGGTAAATATAAATGGGATGGAGCACGGACGGCGTATATTCTAAATTCAAACCCCATCTCTCTACTGTAGTCCCAAACCAATGTACCACATTCTTGACAATTCAACCCAATGTGTAAACTAATGTACCACATTAGTTAGGACAATTCACCAAACCAAAAATTAATCCTTCTACTATTGACTGCAATACCCCACTTTAATTCTAGCAGTTTAATCAATAGCCAACATCTCTCTTACTTAAATTAACTGAACCCAAAACACAAAATTTAGACAATTTCAGCAACTACTCACCTGTACATTCGTCAAAAAATCATATTCGAAGTTCGGACTCATAATAAGTCAATCACCTCTTGATGTACTAACTCCGTCTCGATTATTTGCTTACCTATTTTTATTCTTTGTGAGCATATCTTAATCAAATGTAAACAAATGACTCAACCGGAAAATTACGAACTCGAGTCAAACAACTTCATTAAGCTACCAAAACTAAAAACAAACGAAATATGCTAAAACTCAAATAATGAAGGAGGAAGGCAGGAAGCTGACTAAATGGTTTTTTAGTAAATAATGACGGCAACCAAGGGCAGCAGCACACTGAATGTTGTGTCACGCAGCTATCCCCTTTTTTTATAAGAATAAGATTCCTAGAAATAAATAATGATTCATATAAAAATTGAAGAACTTATAATTTTCAAAGCGACTTCCTTATCATATTCGGTCAGATTTCCGTTATTAGGCGTCTGACCCTTTAGCCAAGTTAAGTGTCAGTCAACTTTCTCCAATATGTGTCCTTTAGCGGCAAAGTCTTTCTTCTATAAAAAAAAAATTATGATTATTACTGTGATGAAATTGGTATTTTAGACTTTTTAAGTCAACAAGAAAACTGACAAGCCTTGTTAAGACTCTAAATCAGACTCGAATTATCCAAGTACTTACGACTTTAATTGCAATCCCACGATAACCTGCTCGAGAGCCATAGAACCTTGTCTTCTTCATAGAAGCATTCATCTTGTTTTTTGCACTTATTTCCTGACATTTTACAAAAGTATAGTTATATATATATTGTAGAAATGTCTCCAAAGTCTTTTCTTTAGTTCAAGATAGAGCATTAGATCCTATATATTTGATTTAATATAATGTAATCATCTAGAATAGTATGAGTGCTAAACAATTCTATAACTAAAACCAAAACCTTGAAATGGTTGTCCGCTTCATTACTTTTAAGCCAAACATGCAAGAAAACAAATTAAATCGAGAGCACCGACATGGCAACACCTTTGGAGACTCGGTCATACCGGTTTAATTCATATTCCTGGATACATATCCGTTTCTACTATGAAATATCAAAAATTACACTTGTATCAGTTGTTTGTCAGTAATCTATTACTAAACATCCTCTTACTAGTTCCAACTACACGCACCAACAAAGTTAGAAGAAGTATATTAGCTGGTTTACACGACACTAGGAGGACGGAGCGTAATTCTCTTTTCTATGATCTAAATTCTCAACATTGGAAACCTTAACCTGCCAAGAAAGCCCTATTTCATTGAATTAAGAGTGCATTTCGAGCTCTCGGAAAAAGTGGCAAAAGTCTTAGTCAGGGATGTAGAGCCTAGCTCAATGCATTCTGAGCTCACTGTCACCTACAATGACCTTGCACATTCAGTTTAAGAACCTAAGGTACCACCTAGCAACTTAACTAGCATTGACCTCCTTAAAATGCATCTTTTAATATTTTCACGATTCTTGGGAGGGCAAAAGAAGCGCGTAACTACGGTACTTTGCACTAATAAGTGAATATTACCTTAAATGCGGCGATAGTGTGGGACGTCACAAACTCACGTCATTCATCTGGTGTTATATGGTCATACAATTCTGGTGGTGTCCTCTTTATTGCTCCCGTCTCGTCGTATAGCCACTCACGGACTAAGGTGCATTTCCACTTTCTCCATAAATTCCCGGCCTTCTGAAGACACCAATCATAACGGTCTTCGATGACGGTGAAAGCGCCCTACACATCAAACCCACAACATAAGTTAAGAAGGCACAGTGCCTGTACTGGTATTTATTTTAACTGATAAATACAGTTTTTTAGAATACAGTTACGGTGAAAGCGCCCTACACATCCAAGTACGTACGACTTTAATTGAAATCAGTGCCTGTACTGGTAAAACTGATAAATACAATTTTTTAGAAAGTTTGGCCAAACACGAACAAAGAAGAAGCAATTAACGAAAAAAAAGAGGCGACCTGCACCAACTGTTTTGGTAAAAATTTACCGAGTTATCTATTTAATTGGTGAGTGATAGTGATTGATCTACGGCCAAATAATATTGGTTTATAGCTAATTCAAAGAGTGGAGATACGATGAAATAAAGAAGGAAAAGATAAACAAAGGAATAACACAAGAGATTTTTGGTGACGCGGAAAACCCAGTGTGGGAACAACCGCGGGGGGAGTCGGAATCCCGCCAATTTATGCATTATAATCGGTGTAAAAACACCCAAGTGAGGAAATACTACTTTTGTGTTGCTAGATAATTATATTTAATTGTTGGTCAATTCCGTAGAGTATCGTGTTACTTGATGATCTCTCGAATGCCTCTTGCACGTTGCTTTGCCCTTGCTTTTATAGTCATTGGAGTCAAAACTTAGGGTTTGGAAGTCGTCAAATGCATTGCGAATATCGGGTCAATTCTCTACAAAGTAGGAGTTTGTTGGTTGACTGAGTCTTTTATCCTCTCTTGTGCGTGGGCTTCTTTCTTTTGGGCTATATTGTGTTTGTTCCTTATTTAATCCAAATGGTCCTTAGTATGCCACCTCAAAGAATCCTTCTCTCCTCCCTTCTATCAATCATCGTGCTACACGTGGCCGCGCTTTTGCCACTTCTTTTTCTTTGTTAATATGAAGCCATGTCGGGATACTTAAATGATATTTTTATCCCTAACAATTGTCCCCAAATTTCCGTCTCAAATATTTTTAGGCGGGAATTTCGGTTGCGATGCGGAGAACTCGACGAAGCTTTAGCGATTATCTTGGTTTCTACAACTTCTCCTCTTAATAACTCCTCAACCGCCACAATTACTATCCCACTCTCCCACTAACTCTTCCTCTCTCTTTATATTCACTCGGTATTCCCAAAACTCCCCACTTTCTCACTTCTCCATCACCATCAATCACCTTCATCTCTTCTCTTTAAAAACTCTCTTTCCTTTTGCCGGTTGCTCTTCCACAGGTACTTTGTCTCCATCTTCGTTTTCTTTTCATTTCTTTGCATATCATGTCACAAAAATCCGTTTCTTCGACCTCGGCCTCGGATCCAGTGATGCCGTCTGACGATTTTCTCTCCGGCGGCGTCCTTTCCGACAAACATTCTTGTGATTCCGATTTTACCTCCGAGGACCTTGATTATATCAAGAAAACCTTTGGTTTCTCTGATGATGTGGTGTTCCACATTCCGACTCCTGCCCAGAAGGCCGACTCAGTGAGGGAAGGGTGGATTTGTTTGTACGAATACGCCTTTCGCCTGGGTCTGCGATTTCCTTTCCCTCCTTTGGTTCAAGAGTATCTGAACTTGAATCAGCTGGCTATTTGCCAAGTGGCCCCATACACTTGGTGGACCTTGCTTGCGATTGATGCTATGAATAACCGTTTTGGTTATGAGATTGGTCTCTGGACCTTGCACACTTGTTCTCGGTCGGTCCCTTGCTCGGGGTCAAGTGACCATTCGGTTCGAGACGGGGAAAAGAATTGCATCATCTTCCTGTGAAGCCGGATGACGACAAGTGGTTTTCCCGCTTTATTTTTGTGAAAATTGACACTCTTCCCGCTCCGATCGACTATATTGTCGGTGTCTCGCGATCAACAGACGGTACTTGCATGCCCTTATTCCCGTGTATTTTTCTTTGATGCTCATATTTCCTTACTTGGTTTTTTGTGCGGGTTTGTGCCCCTTGCCTTTGTCTCCGAAAAACCGCATCTCTTTCCAAGTCGTTCACCACCTCCGAAAATTGGACCTTTCCTAATCGGTTCGGGATTCTGCTGTGGTGAAGAAAATTTCTTGAAGAAAAAGACTCAATGTCGACTAGTACGTTGTTCTTCCCCTTTTGACTTGGTTCTGTTTCCGATTTTTATGTATCCGTTCCGACTTAATTTCTGCTTCTTCCAGTTACGCAAAATCTAGAATTTCGCCGCAAGATGTTTTGGCTCGAGAGAGTGAAAGAGCGGTTACGGCTCCCCCAGCCCGTTGAGAAAAGGAAGTCTACCCCCCCGCCAGTTCCGGACCTCGTCCCAAGAGGAGGTCTGCTGCGAACCGGCTAAGGAGCATCTCCTATTAAAGTCACACCTCTAGTTGTGAGGCCTCCGCTACCCGGTCATGGGTTATCCGCTTCGGAGATGCTCCGGTTTCCAAAGTCGTTTCTGGTTCTCGCCCCACTATGCCTACGTCCTGTGCGATTCCAACGTCTCAAACCATCCCCGCTTCGGAGCTATTCCCGCTTCGAGCCGCTCCCGCTTCGGGGTTACTTCGGTTCTAGATCCGCCCCTCGCTTCGGGCTACTTCGGTTCCAAATCGCTCCGGGGTTATTGTTTTTACACTTCCAGACAATTTTGGTAAGGCTAAGTCTACGAGTAGCTTGGACTTAATGAGCCGATGCTTCTTCCGGCTCCTAGGTCTGCATTTGGATAGTCATCCTTTGCCTGACTTGGTGGATCGTGCTCGAGCATTCCTTTGAGGTAAACGATCATTGGCCGCTTATATATACTTCTTTTTTTTTTTTTTTTTTTTTTTTTTTTTTTGCGCTTGGTTCGGTCCACTAGTCCTTTCGGATGGCCCCGTATCTGCGGGAGAAGGTGCCTCTCCGTTGCGAAAAATGCGAAACTCCGGAAGGCGGCGAAAGAAGCCAATGAGGATAGGTTGAAGACTCGGCCGATCTAAACGAGTCCCAGGGATTTGCTTGTTGGAGGAGGCCACTCGAAGCGGAGTTTGCGAACGTCTTTCTCTTCTTTGAGGGGCGGATTTCTGGTCTTTGAGAAAGAAAGTCGCGATCTTTGAGAAGAAAGTGGCGATCTTTGAGAAGGAGGCGGCTGATGCTAGAGAGAAGGGTGCTGATGCTGAAATGCGTGCTTCAGACGCTGAGAGGCGTATCTCAGAGGTGGAGAAACGTGCTTCTGATGCAGAGGCTCGTCTTGCCCATTCGAAGGAGAAGGTTTCTGATGTGCAGGAGTTGAAAAGGACTCTAGTGGATGCTCTGTCCTATGCTGCTCTGGAAACGAAGATCAGCTGTATAAAGACGTTGCAGAAGGGGGAGCACTCGGCCTGGGATTTAGGAGTCAAGAGGGGAGGCTTGCTTCACTACTTTTCCGGATGATCGAATCGGATATACTAGCTGGCTTGGTGGAGCCTGGGTACTGTTCTGCTGATGATCCAGGTGCTGAGGAAGAGGTGAATTCTCCTGCTCCTGATGCTCGGCACTATTACGAAGTTGTAGAGCATATTGACGTAGATTAGTTTTTTTCCTGCATCTGAAAGACTTATGCTGTGCTTAGTTAGTTTTTGGCCCTACGGGGCATGACATCTTTATTTTGGACAGTTTATGTATCTTTGGTCTGGCTCAGGTGCCAGACGTACTTTGCCTTTGAAATTTAAGTATTTCCTAATGGTTATCTCTTTGTGTCGTACCGTTTCCGGTGCTTTAATTTGTGCATGCACGTCGTTTGTTTGGCCATCGCTGTTAGATTGCTGGCTAAGGGGTCTAGTATGCCCACTCGTCCAGAGGAGCCAGGCTTGCGTGGGTGCTAATGCATCGCGGGAGGCTGGTTGTCCCGGTTGTACGTGTTTAGCCACGGACACACGCCTTCCGTAATGAATACGGCTCGCGCATTAGTTTGCATCTTATTTCCTTGGCCTATCTAAAAAATTTAATTTATTCAAGGTGGTTTTGCAACTTAGTACTTGTTAGAATTAAAATACGAGCAAGGCTTTTAGAACTAGAAATGTTGGATTCAAAAATAACGTTTTTAGAACCAGAAAACATTCAGAATCAAGAGATATTCAGACCCAGAGAAATATTAAAAATAGAAAAGTATTTTAGAAACAGGAAAATATCTTTAGGGCCAGAAGTATTTTTGGAGGCATAAAAGTATTCAGAGACAGAAAAATATTCAGGGCCAGAAAATATGTAAGGCAATATCTAGAACCTGGCTGGGCTGTATCTGGTAGGCTGAGTACCGGTTGTTGACCTGCTTTGGTGACTTAAATAAAATATTTTTTCAAGTGGGTGATATTCCGGATCCGGGAACCATTTGCCCCTCCATAGTCATGAGTCGGTAGGCTCCGTTTCCGACCGTGCTTTCTACTTGGTATGGCTCCTCCCGTTGTAGGCAAATTTCCCCTTCTTGCTGGTTCTTGGTATTCTCAAAGACTTTCCTCGGACCGGATCTCCTACCCGCAGAGTTCTTACTTTTACGTTCTTGTTGTAGCTTTTAGCCACATCACAGTCGGTAGGAAGCCATCCCGATCCGGGCGCCGTTACGAGTTCATCTATCGTGTCCAGGCTGCTTGCCATTTCCACCTGGTTCCGATCTTCTGTGATGCATCCATATCTGTGGGTCGGGACCCTGACTTCAGATGGGATGACTGCTTCTCGCTCTCCGAACACCAGGCTAAAGGGGGTTTGCCCCGTTGCAACCTTTGGTGTGGTTACGTCGACCCAGAGAACCGTGGTAGCTCTTACGCCCATTTGCCCCCAATCTCCTCTAGTTTCTTTTTCAAGTTTTCGATGATAATCTTATTCTTTGGATTCAGCTTGTCCGTTGGATTGGGGGTTCCTGGGAGTAGATTTACTCGCAACGAGATATTCCACCTAGCACAAAAATCTTCCGTCTTATTTCCAATGAATTGGGACCCATTATCACATATAATTTCAGATGGAATGCCAAACCTGCATATGATATTGCGTTTAATGAAAGATATCACCTGGGTTTACGTAACCTGGGAGAATGATTACGCTTCTATCCATTTGGAAAAGTAATCCGTCATGGCGAGCATGTAGACTTTGTTTCCTGGTGCTCTGGGTAATGTTCCCACGATATCCATCCCCCACTTCATGAAAGGCCATGGTGAGATAACCTGATGCAGAGGCTCTGCTGGCTGGTGGCTAACATGGGCGTGCCTCTGGCAAGCGTCGCATCTTTTGCGAATTCCATGGCATCTTTGCGCATTGTGGGCCGAGAAGTATCCCCGCCTCGGTGCCTTATTGGACAGGCTCCTCCCCCGCATGGTTTCCGCATTCTCCACCGTGGATAGCATGCAAAACAGCCGAGACTCTTCTCGATCCAGGCACCGAGGTAGGGTCCAGGTGTGGGATTTCCTGAAAAGAACATTGTCGATTAATAGGAATCTGGATGCTTTCATTTTAAAGCCCCTCACCTTCTTTTTATCTGCTGGTAGGACGTCATTCTGCAACCAGTCTAGGTAGGGCTTCCTCCAGTCTGGGGTACTTTCTTCACTCACTGGTGCTTTGCACACTTTTTCTCGCTTCTGCCGAGATTTTAGAGTTCTTGGCTCCAAAGACGTGGACAATTGGTATCGTGGAAATAGTTCTGTCTTGAAGGTTGCACCCGGGGTGGCTAGTGCGTCCCTTTCGCATTCTCGCTCCCGGGGATTTGCTTGATGTTGAATGTGACAAATTTGACTTTCAACTCTTTTGCTACATCTAAATATGCCATCATCCTGGGGTCCCCGGCTTCATAGCGATCATTTACATGGTTAACTATAAGCTTAGAATCACCGCAAACCTCGAAGGTGTCGATTTTCGATCCGAGCCAACTTCGGACCCAGGGATTAGTGCCTCATATTCTGCTTCGTTGTTTGTGGCTTTGAATTCACATTGTACGGCCTGGACTATGAGGTCTCCCAGGGTGATTTGAGGACCCATTCTACTCCCCGCTCCTTTGGCGTTTGAGGCTCCGTCCACATGTAACTCCCACACTTGTTCTCCTTTGTCATCTTCCAGTTCGGGGATGTCCTGTTCGGCCTGGGTCCGGAGTCTTTGATGAAGTCGACACAAAAGTCCGCCGAGCACGAGACTTTATGGCCGTACGGGGCTCAAACTTCAAATCGTACCCGCTCAAGTGCACGGACCATTTAGCCATTCGTCCTGACAATTCTGGTTTTCTCATGATAGTTTTAAGAGGATAATTAGTTATCACAGAAATTGTATGAGATTCAAAGTAGGGACGCAGTTTATAGGATGCAATAACAAGTGCAAGGACAAGTTTTTCTAGCGATGTGTACCTGGTCTCTGCCGAAAGCAGAGACTTACGATGTAGTATACCGGATCTTTGTGATCCTTCCCCGCTCTCGCACTAGTACGACACTAATCTGCCGTTCAGGATCGATGATACGAGAACAGTGGTTCTCATGGCTCGGTTTTGACAGGGAGAGGTGGGGTCTTTGAGATAACGCTTCGGCTCCCCGAAATGCTTTCTCGTGGTCGTCCGTCCACTCAAATCTTTGGCTTTTTCTGAGTATATCATAGAATAGCCTGCATCTGTCCGAGGATCTGGATATGAATCTGTTTAAGGCCGCCACTCTTCTAGTCGGTGATTGGACGTCTTTTTGGTTTCGCGGTGATTCCAGTGCAGAATTGCTCTTATTTGCTCGGTGCTGGCCTCTATTCCCCTCTGGGTCACCATGTACCCTAGGAACTTTCCACTGGATACTCCGAAGGTGCATTTCGTAGGATTCAGCTTCATTTGGTATTTCCTGAGGGTATTGAAAGTTTCTGCCAGATGCTGGTGGTGCTGCGAAGCCTGCTTCGATTTGACGACCATATCGTCTATATATACTTCCATAGTTTGGCCTATTTGTTCTTTAAACATCATGTTCACCAGCCTCGATAGGTAGATCCCGCATTTTTCACCAAAAGGCATGACGTTATAACAATAGATACCTCTCTCGGATCTGAACGCTGTCTTTTCCTGGTCACTGGGGTGCATCTTTATCTGGTTATATCCGCTCCATGCATCCAGGAATGTCAGCATCTCGTGGCCCGCAGTAGCATCCACCATGGCGTCTATGTGTGGTAGAGGGAATGGATCCTTTGGGCAAGCTTTGTTTAAATCCGTGAAATCGACGCAGACCCTCCACTTGCCATTCTTCTTTGGGACCACTACCACATCCCCTGAATCATCACCTGCATCGGATCGAGTGCTGGGGACCCTCTGCTTTGGAGAACTTCTGCGCCTGAGCTTTCCTGGGTCGGGCTTAGCTTGGATCTTCTTCTCCTCCTCTCGCTGGGCCGCTTTCCTGCTAGATTTGGATCGATGGATGCACTGCTTGCCTTTGGAATCTGCGGTGGTTTCTGAGGCTGGGGCATGGCTCTGGTCGACATGCTGGTAGAGATCGTTTGGCTGGATGTCGGGGATGCACTGACTGGTCCTGCAGATGCAGAAGTAACTCCTGCTGCGGAAGATAGGGCTGACATACTCTGGCTGGTGGAAGGATTCTGGCTGGTTCCAGACATTGCGATGGTTGGTTCGATTTTGCGAGGCTCGGCTATAGAAAATGATCACTATGCCCCACGGTGGGCGCCAAATTGTTTTGGTAAAAATTTACCGAGTTATCTATTTAATTGGTGAGTGATAGTGATTGATCTACGGCCAAATAATATTGGTTTATAGCTAATTCAAAGAGTGGAGATACGATAAAATAAAGAAGGAAAAGATAAACAAAGGAATGACACAAGAGATTTTTGGTGACGCGGAAAACCCAGTGTGGGAACAACCGCGGAGGGAGTCGGAATCCCGCCAATTTATGCACTATAATCGGTGTAAAAACACCCAAGTGAGGAAATACCACTTTTGTGTTGCTAGATAATTATATTTAATTGTTGGTCAATTCCGTAGAGTATCGTGTTACTTGATGATCTCTCGAATGCCTCTTGCACGTTGCTTTGCCCTTGCTTTTATAGCTTTTGGAGTCAAAACTTAGGGTTTGGAAGCTGCTTCTGCGTCTGTTGCGGAATATCGGGTCAATTCTTTACAAAGTAGGAATTTGTTGGTTGACTGAGTCTTTTATCCTCTCTTGTGCGTGGGCTTCTTTCTTTTGGGCTATATTGTGTTTGTTTCTTATTTAATCCAGCGGTCCTTAGTATGCCACCTCAGCAATCCTTCTCTCCTCCCTTCTATCAATCAATGTGCTACACGTGGCCGCGCTTTTGCCACTTCTTTTTGCTGTTAATATGATGCCATGTCAGGATACTTAAATGATATTTTTATCCCTAACACCAACAATGAAGTATGTATTTTTTTGCCTCACCGTGATACTATCCAAAATTTCTTCCCTCGTGACATCATCAACATCGTCCCACGATTCTACTGTGCAACTAACATGCCTCCGAGGAGTAACGCCAATCCAGCTACTAAACTTCCCAGCGTATGTTCCTGTAGGCAATCTGTCTTCTTTATCCCACTCCAATTCAATTGGTTTTTTCTCCTTCACAGCTTTTGACACTAAGTCCAACACTGTTTGACCTCTCTCCTTACACCTTCTCTTCCTCTTCTTGCCTGTCTCACCATCATCGTTATTTTTATTCTTCTTAGCTCGTTTACGCCTTTGTGGACCGATTAATAAACCTGCATTAAGAAATTAGCAATTCATCAAATTCAGTAAATGTATTAAAATAAATAGACCGTGTTAAGTTTGACAACGTACATAGTATTTATAAAGCAGTTTTACATATAAGCATAAACCAATATTTAAAACCATAACTTACTCATTACATGATTATCTTATCCAGCTGATAAACATTTACCGACTATTTACATGAATGGGTTGTTCCTATCCTGTCTCTATTCATTATTTCTTCCTATAGATAGCAGATTCTGCTTCAGAGGAGCATGAGTTCAGGAAACAAAAGATGTGCATAAGCCTACTGAGAATCTGGGACTATATGATTTGGATGAGGAGGGACAAGGCATTCTGGGTTTTCAGTGCTGTCGAATGTTACAAGGCACTCTGTTTTTCACTTGCAGATTCAGTTCTTAATTACTTTATTGATCTATTGCAAGGCACTCGGTTTTCGGTGCTATGGAAATCGATGAGTTGGGTTAGAAGAGGTGGTGGCGGAGCAAGATTAAAAGAAACATCATCTCAAATTTTTAGCAATCCAATCAAGCAATCCTCAACAACAAGATTTAAGCAATCCAATCAAGCAAGATTATACTACGAAGTATATGATTTGGATGAGGAGGAACAAGGCACGAGTTGAAGAGAACCCAGAAACTCAACAATTCTAAGGCAAACTACTGCCAAACTTAAGCAATCCAATCAAGCAATCCTCAACAACAAGATTTATAAATTGAATCAAATAACAAGATTTAAATAAACTCAGAAAATGTTTATTCTTATTGTTTCAATAAAATCAATCACGGCTTGCTTCAATCAATCACGACTTGCTTCAATAAAACATAAAATCAATCACGGTTGCTTCAATAAAACATAAAATCAATCACGGCTTGCCACAATTATGTAGGAGTACAATATAAAGTGAAGTTAAATAGGGTCTTACCAGCAGAACGAACCCCAACGATGAAGGGCGTGTACAACCAGGTGGTGGATGGAGTAGAAGCGACCAACGACAACCAAGGGTAACCAGCGACAATCAAACTGTGCTAGGGCAAAACCAATGATCGCTAGGGCAAAAGTGATGATTGTAGCGTTTGAATGAGATAGAAGTGTAAACGGTAGTCAATCGTAGTCTAATTAGGGATTGAAAAGAGAACGGTGGAGATGGTTAACCGGTCTATTTGTTTATTTAAGAGAATAGTTAAGAGAACGGTGGAGATTGTTAACCGGTCTATTTGTTTACTTAAGAGAATGGTTAGAGTAATTAACCGGTCTATTTGTTAAATTATGACGGTTGGTCAACTAGAACCGTTCTCTTTGTTAAAATAAAAGCACGGTCAAAACAACCAACCGTTCTCTAATGAAATTCTATATGCGCGCCAACCTAAAAATAAGAAAGAGACCGGTTATGCTATCAACCGTTCTTTAAGTGGCGTTCTTAAAGCCTTAAATTGTAGTAGTGCTATGACCGTCTTTGACATGTCATTTGACCATCGTTAACCACCTATAATCGGGTTTGACCGAGACTTTTAAGGGTTTATTGTTGTTGTTGTGCAACCATCTTAAGACGGATATTTGATCGCTATTTCGTGGATGACTTGGGCTGGCCTTGGGTGGATATGGTCGTGGCTTGAGAGGCAGGTCTAGTGGTGGTCATGGGTGGCGGAATGGGTGGCGCAGTAATATGAAAGTGCCCTCTTAAGTGGATTTAGAACAAATTGATTGAGTTGATTAAAGTGTAGTGGTCAAATTGGTCGGTCATGCAAACGTGATTGGTACTCAGAATGATCTGAGCTTACGTGGTTGAGTAGATCAAGCACATACGTGTCGAAAAGCAAGAGTGCGGTCTTAAAATGCAAAGGGAGAAGAGAAGGGGCAGACACTCGCAAGACAAATATGTGAGGCGGAGGCATCTATTTATACTAATCACATGGAGGAATTATGGTAAAAAAAGAATTAGGAAAGAAATCCGGAAAAAAATATGAAAACTGGAGAAAAAACAGCCCAGGAAGAGGCGCAGCAGGAACTGCGACCCTTCCAAGAGGCGCAATACCTACTGCGTTTTTCTCTTGGGCAGTTTCCTCTTCAGCAAGAAAGATTTCCGCGGTTGATTTTAGGAATTAGGGAAGATGTAGGCTTCCTTATTCCGCAAGGTAGATATTTTTGTGCTAAAAGATAAAATTTAGGAATATTACTCTGGAAAATTAGAGAATATTCCGACTCGTGTTTAAGCCGGTTTAAAAAATTGAAGCGGTTTTTTACACAGACTCCAAATGAACTTTAATTTCTGTCAAAACGACCGTATCGGCGCGTAGATGATGACCATGAGGTTGACTCGACTGTTTGAGCTATCATGTGTCGACGAACTTATGAAATGTCATAAATCGCTCCGTGTAATTAAACATGCGGCCCAATCATCACTGGGTGGTTGGCGGGAGGTGCAGAAACGAGTTGTCTACAGAACCCCCACTTTGACTGATGCTTAGACAAGGCAAAAGTCAAAGCATAGCCTCCAGGTTAATCGAAGATTACATCCTGAAGACTATGGGGATGCGAGGTGGCTCAAGGGGTCTGAGCCAAGGACCTGTCGTCGGGAACATTTTAGAATCTGTCGACTATCGGGGAGGGTCGTTTAAAGTCCATTAGACTAGGTAATGAGGCTCGCCAGACATAAGAAGAAATCATACCTGAGACACCCCTGGGTGAAACGGGACTGAAGGCGCTTCGGCAAAACTCTTTTATCTGAAGATAACTTGGTATCTAAAGGCATTAGGGATTACAGGGCTTTTGAAGAAACTTCGTTACACTTCTGAAGGCTCTCACTAAAGGGAAGGCTGAAGGATAACTCTCCGAAGGACTAAACATAATGACGTAACTGAAAAGAACTTCTGAAAATTACTGAAGGGGTTATCTGAAGGTTATCTGAAGGAAGAGCATATGAAGGATTATCCTGAAGGCTGTCTGAAGGAAAAATGATATGAAGGTTCTCTTGGAGGGAGAAAATATGAAGGTTATCTTGAACGGATGACTCTAAAAGATTAAGGCAAGTTTTTGAAAGATCTGAAGGTATAGAGCTCTTCGGGAGTTGTTTCTCTCGAACTCCGTGGGAAACCATATGAGGGTCAGTAGGACGTTGGAAGAAACTTCTGGGACAGAGGCAGGACGTTCTGAGAACCGCCAGGGACAAAAGGGCTTACAGGTATCAGAACGCTAGTAGAAACTGCTGGGACAGAGGTGGGACTTTTTGAGAACCGTCAGGGACGAAGGCATGACTTTCTGAGAACCGCCGAATAAATAATCAACTTTATTGAAGGCATGACTTTCCGAGAAACGCTGAGTGGAAGGTAGGACATTCTGAGGACTGCTGAATAGAAGGCAAGACTTTCTGACAACCGCCGATAGAAAACTTGACTTGGTAGAAGGCGAGACTTTCCGAGAACCGCCGAATAATAATCAAATTTTGGTCGAGGAATACATAGGTTGTATTGCGGCAATGAACTCCTGTTGGGGAACACATAAACGATTAGGAAAATCTTGATCGTCATGGAAGAAACCTTGAGCATCACTGCGAATACTACTAGGGAATATCTTGACTGCCGCTAGGGAGAATGAAGACTTGGGCGAAGCCCCCAGTTGGAGCGAGCTATGCTTCTTATACTCACCTGCATGGTTAGTAGCCACACAATAAAGTAATCTAACAGGCAAATAGCACATAGTACATGAGGAAACACACAAATTTTGAAAGCTCTTCTTTTCATGAAATTTATTGCTTGTAATGCGTTATGCATATCCAATGGGCTCTAGTCACATGACTTGACACGACATTGACTGACTAAGACGCAAGACGACAAACTCATGCAACACTGACTTAGATTTAACATGACATATGGATGACCTTGACAGAATTTGCTTAAGCATGTGCAACCCCTAGCCAAGTGTGGGAGACAACGCGTATCAGTTCTAAAGGTAGAACAATTGCAAGAAAGATGGGGACACATAAGGATATTGATGAGCATGGATAAACCGTCTACTTTGAACATCCTTTGACGCCATTTTTTCTAAAAGAGACCCCTCTTGAAGCACGATAACATGGAGAATTGATCTAAGATCCTATCATCGCCTGGACTGAGCACTAGCTTGACTTAAAATAAGATAGGAATAAAGGAAGGGTGGCGTCTCGGAAGAGATGTATTCAGGATGAGAATATGACCCTGGAATTTGGTAAAAAGGAAGACTGGCGACGAGAAGGAGCCCCCAGTGTAGAGGTGTTGGTTGTGGAAGGGATGGTAATTGAGGTTGGAAGTTGATGGTTAGGGTGGTTGATAATTGAGGTTAAAAGTTTATGCATGGTTGGTGTGGTTGATAATTGAGGTTGAAAGTTTATGGTTGGTGTGGTTGTGTCCTTGTCAGAGGACTGCCTATGTATTTACGTGGAGTGAGATCAAAATAGATCATAGTTCTGAGCTGGCTTTGAGAATTGAGGTCGAAAGTTGATAAGTTGGATGGTTGTGTCCTTGTTAGAGGACTGCTTACGTATTCACGTGAAGTGAAATCTGATACCTGTCATTTAGTACCAAAAATAAATACCTAAAACAACTAACAGAAGCTAGTGGAAGTAGGGTCGATCTCCATAGGGAGGCTATTATATCTATCTGCTATCTAAGTCTATGAGGTAACGAATGGTGGTTTTGAATTGATTTCTAACAAACTAACAGAGAATAAGGCAAGACCAATGCTTATTTTAATGGGGTCCCTGGGGGAGTTAAGGAGAACATATTGCTTGCCACTGGAATTCAGGAAGGACAACTCCCATTTAAGTATCTTGGAGTGCGTATTACTGCTGGCAGGTTAACAAAAGCTCAAGGCCAAATTCTAGTTGAGTAGATTACTGCAAGAATTGTAAGTTTTGGATCCAGACACTTGTCTTATTCTGGGAGGTTGGTACTTGTTAATTCAGTATTGACTTCCTTATATACTTACTGGATTAACATCTTTGTTATTCCTAAGGGTGTGTTGCATAGGTTGAACTCCATCTGTCGAAATTATTTGTGGGATGGTAGTGTTGATCACCTTAGAGTACCCTCTGTCAGTTGGGCAAAGATTTGTTCCCCAAAAAAGGAGGGTGGTCTGGGTTTAAGAGATAGTTTTGTGTGGAATGTAGCTGCTATGGGGAAGTTAATTTGGTGGATCTTTTTTAATCCTGATAAGCTATGGGTGAAATGGATCAGCCAGATTTACTTAAAAGGCAGGAGTTGGACTGAGTATGTACCCAGTGGTGATATTAGCTGGGGATGGAGAACTGTTTGTAGAGTGCGTGATAAGCTCAGTTATGGTTACAGTCAGGGACAGTGGTTACTAGATGCTAAAGGTTATACTGTGAAGAGTGGCTATGAGTTGTTGAGAGTGAAGTATCAGCTTGTTGATTGGCATAGTATTGTGTGGAACAAGTTGGCAATACCTAAGCATAAATTCATCTGCTGGTTAATTGCCAGAGAAGCGTTGCAGGTTAAAACTAAGCTTTTTGGCTTGGGTATTGCTCCAGATGATGATTGTCTGTTATGTGGATGTGCTGTAGAGACACATATACATTTATTCCAGCAGTGCCCTTATAGCAGACTCATTTTGCTAGAAATGGCTAGTGTTTTCCATGTAGCTCTTCCATCTACTGATATCCTTAGGTGGATTTGGCTGCAGAAGTGGTCTAAGCATCGAAGAGGAGTTTTGCTTTGTGCTTTCATGGCGTGTTTCTATTTTATTTGGTTGCAGAGGAATAGAGCAAGGGTGGAGCATTCTCTGGTCAGGCCTGCATTAGTGGTTAGGTTGGCTAGGAATGTTACTAAAATGCGAATTTGTACTTTCCAGAACCAATTTGATATTCATGATAGGCAATGGTTAGAAAGTATTGATGTATGTAAATAGAGATATGTCTCTATCAAATTGGCTTAGTTTGTAAAATTGTTAGGTTGTATTGCCTAAGTTTGTGCTTAATGAAATCTTACATTACACCAAAAAAAAAAAAAAAAGAGAATTAAAGGTGTAATCAAATAAAGAGAAGTATGTTAAGAAGTCGGTTCACCATGGCAATTAATCAACTCAGTCTTAAATAGCTCAGACGATCTAATGTGAGAAGGGTAAGGGAAAGGTCTTTCCGGTCCGCTATTCGCCCTAGAATACAACTAACTTAACTTTCATCCTCATTAGTATAGTCTATTGTTCATAACAGGTCTATTCTTTCCAATCTTCCGATATAGGTCTGAATTTAACCTATTTAACTAGCTTAGAAGCGTGCACTCAACTAAACAATTACAATTATATTGTCATAAAACAGTTCTCACAATTCAATCATCTAATCTATTCATGACATCTTCAACTCACTACCATGACTCCCCTAATCCTAACATAGAGGGATTTAGCTACTCATGCTATTAATGTGACAAACAACAATAACAATGAATAAACTTGAGAGAAACATAATAGATGAGCAATAAACACGAATCATAAACTGATAATAATAATAATAATTAAACAGAAAATAAGAAACAAATATTAAGAACAAACGAAGAAGAATTAAATTAAGAGTAAAGAGTGAAGAAAGATTACAAATTGAGATCCGGAATTAAGAGAAAAAGCAACGTGCAAAAGATAAAGCAGTAGTCTGCTTAAGAGATTAATTAAGAGAATAATAGAGTGTAAAGTGTGTGTTTAACCAAATGACGTCTTAACTTTATATATGGAAGCGTTTTATTAACTAAACACAAGATAATCACGGAAGAAAATCCCGTGTAAATAAGCAAACCTCTCGATCTAGGCATTTCATTCCTCTCGTCGAGCAAGTTTCCAGCCAATCCTCTTGATCGAACAAGTTAGGGCTTCGATCGTGGACCTCCAAAATAGCACACTTCGATCGAGTTCAGCAGGGACTCGATCGAACATCTTGAACCGTCAAAACCACTCGATCGACCAAGAAAGCTCTCGATCGAGTGCCCAACCACCGAAAACAGCTTGCTCTCGTTTGGTTAGCTTCCAAAAACTTCCTTCACGCTTCCCGAGGCATGGCACTTTCACTCTAAATCCTGCATCTCCATAAATGCAAGCTAAGAGGACTGAAAAAGCCACGATTTCACCACTTTGAGGTTCGTTCCTGAAAATGATACGAAACAAACCAAAGTAGCCTAGTCGGGGCATTTTGCAATACAAAACTATAGAAATGACATAGAAATGCATGCAATAAGAGGCCAAAAGACTATAAAAATTGCACGTATCAAATCTCCCCAAACCGAACCTTTACTCGTCCTCGAGTAAACTAAATGCAAACTCATGGAACGGAAATAAAAAATCAGAGCTAACTATAACTTGTCCACTTAAACCATTTGATGCAAACAAAACTGACATTTATAGCTATAACAGTCAAGCGCAAATGAGTTGTATGATGTCCATAAATGAGCTGAACTGTCGACCTTGCATGACCTTTAAAATTGGACTCTCACGGGTGACTCTTCCCTCATGAAGCAAAGGGTAAGTATAAAAGTGTAAGAGAAGAAGAGAAAATAGTCACTCACCTAAACTACGACCCACATAAACATGCTTGCAACTAAAATGATAGACAATTCTAATCACCATACATAAATTCCAACCAAACAATGTCTGTCACAGCCGAGCGCTTACAAAAGTTATGGGAAAGTGAGGCTATGGGTAAGAAAAGGCAAAACAGTTATGGAATATGCGGAGGTAAAGCGTCAAGCTAGCACCTAAACAATATACAAAGCCAATCCGATTCTCAGCCAATTAGAAAATTAAGCACATATGCCCTTTATTTGGCACATAAAAACTCACTCAACCAACACAACAACTCCTCAAAAGATATAAGTAATGCATAGGAGTAAGACCGTATCAAACACAAACTTCCCTTTTTTACACGGTCTATTTTTCTTTTTTTTAATCTTTCACGTTTTTTTCTTTTCTTTTCTCATTTTCCTGCCCACGAATTTCTTTTTTTTTTTTTTTCATTTTTCAACCCTTTTTTTTCAATTCCTTTTTCATCACATCCTCCTTCCTTTTCTTTTCTACCAACTCCAAACAATATAAAACAAAACAACTTCGCATCAATGGAAAATATACCGCAAAAATATACTAAACTAGCTTGACAGGCAGGCTTAATTAGGGTGCAGTATTGGGTCAAAAAGGCTAAATTTGGCTAATGTGGAGCTAAATGGGTGAAAATGAAAGAAAGGGAAAAATTGCAAGCGCCTCCCTGCATGTAACACCGACCACAAACCCAAATGTATGCAAGCAAAAAGCAATCGAATTTCATGAAAGTGCAAATTAATGAACATGCTATGCAAGGAGTATACGACTCTCAATTCCTACATGACTGGTCACAGATGACACCAGTTATACGGCTCTAAAAACTTAGAAATTTTAAGTAGCTTGCCAATTTTTTCAAGTCAAGTCTGTATGTTCAGCTGTATTTTTGACATTAACTCGTAGATATACAAGTGACAAAGCTAATAAAATGACAATGTGTTACAAGGCTTAAGTGAGTTGACAAGTTACAGTGCAAAATCATCATGGAAAATCTACCATTACGACTCGACCTATATGCAAAAATAAACGTGAAATATTTTTTGATTTTTGTGAATTTTTCTATTTTTTTGATTATGAAATTAAAACAACAATGCAAGCAGAAAATAAACGTGAATGCAAAACTATTGCACATGCATACTCAAAGGATGCAATACCCTCCCCAAACCAAAACGGACAACGCCTTCGTTGTCCTCCAGCATACACCAGCAGAATATATGGGGAACGGGATAAATACAGCTAATAAATGAATGAAATAAATAAATAAATGGAAATGAAAAATAAATAAACCAGAAATACTTACAAAATAAGTGAACTTCCCCAAACTAGCCAGAAAACTAGGGAAGTGAGTAAACCAGCAGCTACTCGTCAGCCTCCTCCTCGTCAGTCACCACGATGTCGGGGTCATGCTCCTGCTTCCGTCTCCTCCTCTCGTCAGCTCTAGCTCTCTCCTCCTGCTCAGCTGTGTCCGCCCTGCTCTCCTGCTGTGGGTACCCCTCCGCCGGGTACCACTAGAAAGAAGGGTTTGGCCAGCCGTCTGGAACGGGACGTCCTCTCCTCATGTGATACTCGTATAGAGGGAACAAGGTAAATGTCTGATCCTGCTCTATATGAGCCACTCGACTGCACATCTCAAGGAGAAAAGAGTCACGGCGCCCTTGGTCCATGACCTCGGGCGCCTTAAAGGGTATAGGAGGAACGAAGTTAGCCGGCAGAACCAGCTGTGTAACAGAAGGAGTGGGGATAGGGGTCGGTATAGGCGTAGGCGTGGACGTGGACGTCTGCCTAGCCTGGGTCGGTGTGGACCCTTCCCCAGTCTCAGGTCTCTTTCGCTTCTTAGAAGCAGAAGGAGCAAGTAAAAGGTGGCAAGAAGGTAGAGGTGGTGGTAACCTACCCGACACAATGCTCAAAGGTAAGAGACGGGATAGGTCGGGAAAAGGTAAGGTCACGGACTCGGAACCACTAATCTTCCAAGTCCGCTGGTCCTTAGCTAACCAAAACATCGCTAGCATGACGTCAATGTCAATGTACATGTTCTTATCTAAATGTGTCGGGCCACGGGGGAAGTCAGTAAAGAGGCTACGGGCAATGTAGGACGCCAACCCACCACAAGAAATCGTGCCCTTCCTCTTCTGCACGACAACGTTAAAATGTTGAGCTGTCAGATAAGCAATGTTAAGAACGAAGGGGTCAACACTATCAATGTTCAAATAGCCCGCTAAAATAGACAACTCAACATTATTAACGTTGTTAGGCTCGTGGCGGCCAAAGATCGTCTCCCCGAGGAGAAGATGAAAGTACGGGCTAGGGGAAGATGGATGGGAGCCACCTTCCTCTGGTCAAAGGGAGAGTGTGTAATAGTGCCTCAAAGTAGAGCCCGGAGCTTCCTAGGAGCATCCTGAGGGCCGTCACTATTCAAACCTAACCTCCTCCCAAACTCGGCTAAGGTCCAAGTGAAGGTCTGGTTAAACAGTCTAAAAGAAATGCAAGAACTCTCCGGGTCAGTGTCATAGGCAGCGGATGAGAAAGTAAAAGAGCTAAAAAACTCGAGGGTCACTTGCTCATATGTGAGTGCTCTCATTATGGTCAGACCCGTCATCTCAGTCCCATTTAACAACTCAGCCACAGGTTCTAAAATCCCCAATTTGTCTAATGAAGAACGACACAAGAAACGTGTAGAGGTAATGTTACAGTCCATTAAATGAGTGAAACGAATACGGTGGAGAGGGTTAATAAATCGTACCTGTGGATACTTCGACACAGAATACAAGGAGTCATCAGCTGCGAACCTGGCTGCCATGCGTGCGGCAGCAGTAGAACCCCCTCCCTTAGCCCGTGAAGCAGTAACGGAGACAGCAACTAGCCCAGGAGCGCGGCCAAAAAATGGTCTCAGTACCAAGGCAGACGACGGGACTGTGATGGAGAGTGTCGACACAGCAGGGGTCGACACCAAAGACGGTACAGAGGCAGTAGAAGCAGCTGTAATAGTGACAACAGGGGTGGTGACGGTGGTGGCAGCAGGGACCACCGTCTTAGAGGTAGACGGAGCAGTAGTAGAGCTAGAGGCGGAAACACTACTATCCATCCTATTAATCAAAATAAGTCCTAAAATCAGAACACAATCTAACAACAAGACGATTTTTTCCCCAAAAATTCGAAAATTCGAATCCCTAATTGCACAATTAAAGCCTAAAAAAAGCAATTAAACAATAGAGAATAGGGATGAGGACTTACTTGACGGATTACCCAAGAAGACTTCCAATTAAAATCAACAAATAAGTACCAAACAATCGGATTAAAACCCGATTTTTCGCAAACCCTGATTCGCGGAAAATCCCACTTAAAACACGAAATTTCAAGGGGAATTTAGAGGGCAATGGTCGAAATTATTGCAAGGAACAATTTGTGGGTAATTAGTTTGGTAGAATGGGAAGAAAAATGGAGATTTGGGGTGATATGAGGGGTTTTATCGCAAAAATAGGAGGAAAGAAGAAAGAGGAAATGAAATAGAATAAGGAAGAAAGTTACTCCCTTGCAAGTTATCAGCGGTTCTCACTCGATCGAGTGATTTGATACCACTCGATCGAGAGCTATCTTCTCCATTCTCTTCGATCGATGGCTTTGAAGGTGTTCGATCGAAAGCTTCCTCTTTCTCTTTGGATTTTGCTAGATCGAATACGGCATAGTTTTTGATCGAGGACTTTTGCTTCTCATTTATTCTCGATCGAGTACAGGACAACTCGATCGAGGAACCCTCAATTTGGACATTTTGATCGAGTACTCTAGTTTACTCGATCGAAGGCTTTTACCTGAGCATTCTGCTCGATCGAGTACAAAAGTATTCGATCGAAGCTTTTTCCTTTGGCACGCATCCCAATGTAGCATATCCTCCCCAAACCTGCATAAAGACACAGAGAAATACTTCCTGAAAATACCAAAATCACAAAACAAAGTCTATATTCGGTCTTACGCTAAAAAACTAACTACGCTATTGTCTAAAAAATAAATAAAATGTCTAGCAGAAACTCAAATTACAAAGTTTTTACAACGAGACATTTCCCGTTTATCTTCCAAAACACTTCAACAGCCCATAGGAGGGCTTCTGACTGGAGGAGGTCCCTTCAGCATCGTGGACCGTCCTTTTTTATCGCCATGAACTTGAACTGGTGGAAGAAGAATAGTTCGCGTCCAGATACGCCTTCAATTTCTTCTTCCCTTTGTCTTTCTTTTAGGCATCTTCTTTGGCATCATTCCCTTCAATAAGCTTGGCTTTCATTGTACTTTTGTCGATGGAATCTGAAATATCCACTCTGTTTATACCTGCAACAATAGAAACAACAGAATGGCCCTCCATATCGCTCTCAGTCCGAGGCGGAGGTGTCAAAATTGTAGCACACGACTCAATATTATCCATTGGAAGGTCTGTGTCAGGGTCTATAGAGGGTAGTGCATTGCAAGGTTGGACCTGCATAGGGGCCCTACGAACATTTGACTGATAGAAAATCAGCTCCTCATCACCTACCTGAAAAGTGAGAGTCTTCCCCCGAAATCTATCACTGCGCGAGCAGTAAATAAAAATGGTCGTCCTAATACGATATGAGTGTAAGAATCTTCGGGGATGTCTAAGACTACAAAGTCAACGGGAATAAAGAATTTCCCGATCTTTACAGGTATATCCTTTAAGACACATAGGGGTCGTGATAAAGTACGGTCGGCCATTTGCACAGTCATGTTGGTACAATGAAATTTGGTCAAACCAAGTCTCTTAGCGAGAGACAACGGTAAGACGCTCACGCTAGCTGCCAAATCACATAACGCATTATCAATTAAATGGGTCCCTATATGGCATGGAATAGAAAATCTACCCGGGTCCGACAGTTTGGGTGGTGTCTTATTTTGAATTATGGCAGTGCCCACTTCAGTCAGAGCTACCGTTTCATGATCATTAATGTAACAACCCGGATTTTCAGGACTTTATTAAATATAAGTCCAAATAGGAAACAACGGAAGATAAATACATATCCGAGTCACTACTATTTTCAACTAATTCCAATTACAAAAATAATGCTAAATATTACAATTGTATCTAACAATTTACTACACGTTCGAATAAAAAAACAATAATAATATCTCAATCCCATCTTCAGCTTCACCTGTCTCGGGAATGGTCGGTCTCCACAAATCTGATAAATCTGACGTTTTTAAAGGTTTTAAAAGTTTTATATGAAAAACAACAAACGTCAGGTGGGTAGACCAACTTCTTTAAAAAATTAAGACATAACATAACAATCATTACCAACATGTATAGTGGAATCATATGTCGATACTTTAAACACATAATTTTTGAGAGAACAAACAAATTTTTCAATGCCGTATTGTTTTTAATTTAGTAACATTTTATCGCGATATACCGGCCAATTACCGTACACGTCCCCACTATATGACCAATAGTTGAAACTTGTATGATAATCATATATCGCCAATCACACCGATACCAGGGGGCTTCTATTTATTACCCATGTTTACCGTGGTGACATAAGCACGTTTAAAACAAAATTTGTCCACTCATCTCCAGGGTCGAATGCCGGTGCCTGGGGTTGACAGACCCGCACCACGGACTACTCACCACCCGGCTAGTTATCCCCGAGGTCTACCACCTATCATCAAGACCTTCGGAAACCCAGATGCGATCCACCTAACACGTACGAGATTGATCAGGTCCCCACCTAAAGCATGGCCACACTCCCGCCTACTCTCGAGTCTAAGGATAGGTCCACCAAAGACCCTTCGTACGCACGGACGGTTTTATACGGTTAAGCTAACTGCTATTCTTCCATGTCATTACGTACACAATAGTAACAACATGCTTTTCCGCTCAATGAGCTTTCGAATTCAGCCCTAAAAATGCCCAAGAAAATATGAAATACTTCGAAATTCATTTTTAAAACGTTATGTGTTAACAACTCCAATTTCAAATCGAATTTCTTTCCTTGATAAAAGTTTTATCGAAACCAACTAGCACAAATTCAATCATTGGTCGCCTTATTGGGTTTGTCTCTATTTATAAGCCAGGACTTGGCTATCGAACTAGGTTAATAATACAAGTGAAATACCATATTATCAAACCAAGTTTAATCAACCTAACTAAGGGACGGTCTTAGACCCTTGGTAGTTAATTGATTGTAAAATCGCTTCCTAATTCAATTTTTACTTATCCACTTTATATAATTGATTTTATTAACTAAATAATCCAAGTTAAGAAAATTTGACCAAAAGTGGAAAGTCACTTGTTTTTAAATTTTGATTTGGTACTAGATTAATAATAAGGATATTAAAGAATCATTTCCTTATTCGGTTAAGTTCACTCCATACTATTAAATTTATTAATTGAAAAATTCAAGTTGAAAGGATTTATCCGAAAGAGTTTTACATGGCCTTTGACAAAATTCCGATTTAGTACTTCTATATATGGCTAACAATATGGTAGGCCAAGAAAACTCGGTTTTAGTTGAAAACTTGAGTTTTGAATAATATTATATTTAAGCTTTTGAAAATTTGACTCTAATTCGCAATTTGAATATTATACCTTGATTGAGAAATTTTAAAAGGAACTATTTTAGTCAAATCCATTTACCTAAGGTAAAAGTAGTTGGTACTCGAATCCTTTTTAAATTTATGTGAGAATAAATGGTTATCAAATGATGACTCATAAAATAAAATTACTTCTAAGTTGCTCCTACTTAAAATTTTGAATTTGGACTAACGATATCGTGTGTCAGGCCTAAACGATCGCCAAGGTTCTAAAATTCTAACTCGATTATAGAAAATAAACTAGGTCTTTAAATTATTACATTTTTGGCGGTATCGATGGTCAAGTCTCGCAAATAATAATAAAATTACATTTCTTTTTAATTAAATAATAAACAAAAATTAAATTACATAGCCTCTTATATTATACATGAAAATACACAAGAACCAATGATAATAATATAGACGAAAATACTAAAAAATAATCTTATGAGTCAATCTATAAAATTTGCATAAGACACTAAAACAGGTTTGGAATAAGTCCCTAGACCTAAGCTGTCACTACATCCAAAGTGAATTTAGTTTCTTTCATAAGATGATTTTTGTAATAATCGTCTCACTTAATATATACAACAATCATTACAATCGTTAATCAACAATTAACAACATAATGAATGCACTTTACCAAATGCCTTATAAATTTATAATCCAACCATAATATTAATCCTACTAACTTATACCATGAAAATGTTATTTTTAAGTTATCAACAGTCAAAATTGAAGTATCATTTAGTTATAAAGTATAAACTACTATATTTTTTTTTCAAATTAAAATAGATTAGATTTTGAAGAAACAAACCTACATCATCCCATAACCATTCGGTCTACATCACCCACAACACCAAACCAAATTTTTTTTTTTTTTGAATTAAACACATCATGTAAAATTTAACACATACAACAATATAATAATAAAATCACCCACAAAAAATCAACAAGCAATTAAATAAATTTGCATGCAACAATAAACATAAAAATAGTGTTAATTTACCCATCATTATAAAAGGGATTAGACAATTATAACCAACTCCGGCCTTAAGACGGTTCCGACGAACGGAGCCTCTGCTTCTCGTTCTCTTCTCGGCGGCAGCATCAAGGCAACACAACAACAATAAAAAATTTTACAATTACACCATAATATTATTACTCAAGTAGTTTCGTTATGTAGAACTTCAAACAAAATTCGATTTTAAGCCAGGATCTATCAATAAATTGACATGCATGTTGATTTAAACCTAAATACCTTGAAAATTAAAATCTGAATAATTAAATTTTACAAGGAAAATAGACCAATACCTTTAATTACTAAGGAGATGATAGAAATAAGATAAAAAATGGAGCAAAGGAGCAATTGAATTGATATTTCGAGTTTGATACATCTCGTTTGAACAAGAGATGAAAACTTTTAGCTTCCTTTATTATTATTTTTTTAAATTTTTTGTGGTTGTGTTACTGGGGAAATGAAGAAACAAATAGAAGGCTTTCATTTTTAAAGAGGAGGTAAGAGTAGAATTGGCATAGTGGGTTTTTAATGAGGGGTTTACTTGTTGAGCCCTTAATCTTGGGCCAGTTTTCGATTTTGTAAATCACCTCAATATCACTCAGTTTTAAAACTATAAAACGTGTTTTTTTTGAAATTTTTGTACATACAATATGTACCTTTTTGAAATTAAAAGTATCAAAATGTAAATCTTTGTTTTGAAATAAAGTATATAATAGTAATGGTGTAATTGACTAATTGAGACTCAACTAATTAACTAACTAGGTTCGGTCACAAGTTTAATAATAATCGCATATTAATAAGACGTTTCATTACTAACGTAAAATATATTTTACTATTCAAGAGAAAGACGGAGAGTCACAATGTTAAACGAGTCTTAAGCCATAGAAAATTTAAATAGTTGATTAAGATAAATCAGGAGATAATAATAATATGAATTGGGTTAGTAAAAGACGAATTAGTAACTTATTTACGAAGTTACATATTATCTATTATTAAAAAGAAAAGAAAATTATTATCGAGAACGTGAAAAAGTAGAAAATAAAAAATGTGAAATTTTGTCATCTTGCGAAAGGGGGTCTAGTAATTTTAAAATCGCAACAAAATATAACGTAAAATAAGAAGAATTTTTAAAAGATTGGTAAAAATACGGGGTGTTACAGTCCTACCCGCTAACAAAAAGTTTCGTCCTCGAAATTTGTAAGTTACAAAAATTACTGAGAATGGTTTAAGTTCCTCAATATGTGTCACACCTCTGCAAAATAGCACTTATACGACTCCAATCTTCATGAGATGGTATATCTACATGCTCAATTTCATCATCCTTATAAACTTACTAACCACCATAATCTTGGTCTACTAAATGTACACTCGTCTCAATAATTATCATTTCTTTACATTTCTAATCAATCTCCCATAATGTTATGTAACATATACATCAGCCTTTCACTGTTTCTGTATTTACAACGTTCCTCAAAATTTGTTTATGAATGACAGGGCAGTCGTATACCAATCAAAAATAACCAACTAGCTCTAACTAATATAGCTAGGGAAGTCGGGTCGATCTCCACAGGAAGGCAAAAATGAGATTTATCTGTTTTAAGTTAGTCTAAGAGTAACGGGGGTTTGAGTACGATTTCTAAACTAAGAGAGGAGACAAGAGAAATTGAGCGATAAAAATAAAGGGATTAACAATAAAGAGAGAGAACTAGGATTGTCGGGTCATCAATGAATGTCAGATAACTGCAGCTAAGGTCACAAATCGGTCGCTTGTATCGGTTTAAGGGGCAACGAATATCTCCTTCCGGTCTCAATTCGCCCTAAAATACTATTAGCTTAGCTTCCGCCCTCACTAAAGCATCCTAATGTTCACTGCTGGTCTCACCCCTTCCAACCTTCCGGTCTAGGTCAAGGCTTACCAACATTAATTATCTAGTTGTGTCGACTCAAGTAGATAAGAACAATTATATGCAGTGATTAACAACAAAGACATGATTTAAGCAACAAATCTGCAAACCTAATTAGCAACTAACATCAATTCATTGAATCCCATAAATCCTAGAAAAAGAATTAGCTAAACATAATAATGAATAAAGCAAAAGAAAAGGAAGAAGCAAGAACAAACATAGTGAAGGAATAAGCAAAAGAGAATTAATATAAAAAAAGAGAAGAAAGGTTACAGAAGTTTAGAATCCGGCAAAAGAACAAGGTAGCAGCAGTGATTAAGAGTAAAAACAGTGATTAAGAGTATATGAGATGTGATAAGTGATGATTATTAACCTAATGACGACTTCCTTATATAGGGAAGTGAAAATAAACAAAAGATAACCTAAACACGGATTAAAAATTACGAGTATAATAGCTAAATACTCGATCGAGGACTTTTATATCACCCGATCGAGCAAATCCAAGCTAAAACCTCTCGATCGAGTACTTTAGGTACTCGATCGAACACTTATTAAATAGGCACTACTCGATGGAATATAAAAAGGGGTCGATCGAACACAATTGTACTCGATCGAGTACTTTCCAGCGCACAATTCCTGCTTTGCGCACCGAATTTCAAACGGCTGCCATTTCTTCGTTACTTAGGAAAACAGGGCGTTTTTGATGGCGTTGGAAAGCTAAGAGGACAAGCTCTCATCTCCAATTGGACTCACCCGAAAATCAGTTTTAGAACTTGAGATATGTCTCTTCAAATTGGGCACTAGTAATTTGAAGTTCTTCCTTTGCTCGCCTAGCTATCTTACTTCTTTGCGCATCACAATTAGTAGTTTCCAAGCTCCGACTCAACTCATCTCATAAATGCATGCATAGGGACGTGTTTTAGGCTTGATTATGGTCCTTTTCGGTTCATACCTGTAAATAATACAAGAGAAACCAAAGTAGACAATTCGGGGGACATTTGTAGCTAAACACTGCACAAAATGCATAGAAATGCGTGCAAATGAAGTACAAAATACTTATATAAAATAAACGCATCAAATCTCCCCAAACCAAACCTTTGCTTGTTCCCAAGAAAACTATATGCAAAACTAATGGAACAGAAAAGAAAACTCAGAGCTAGCTACAAATTGTCCACTTAAACCAATTTAATGCAACAAACTAACACTTATAGCAAAAATGTCAAATGCAAACGAGTTGTAGGATGTTTATAATAAAGCTGTGATAAGTAGCATTTTAGTCGTATTTTACCCCGTATTTATACCTTATTCCGACTTGATTTTGTGTGCTTAAATGTCTAAAAAGCTCATTTATTTACTAATTTATAATAATTAGTCGTATTAGTTTATAATTAATAATAAATTGTATTTATGTATAATATTAGTATTATTATTATTATTATTATTATATTAATTTAATGTGCAGGCAAGACGGGAAAGTGAGGCGGAAGAGCAAGACGGGATTATGAGAAGAAATGGCGGAGGTGAAAATAGGCTAAAACTTTGGAAAAATAAACTAAAGGAGCAGCAACTAACTTCAGACGGTCTTTGCTGAGCTTTTACTACCACCTCCGACCACCGTGTCAGCCACCACTCACCACCACTGACCACCCTCCACTTCCAACATCACATCCCAACCATCCACGACCACCATGGACCACCGCAACAGCCACCACGACCTCACCTTTCCCCCCTAGCCAAAACATACAATTATAACCATTTCATGCGGCCATCTTCCAACCACCACCAAAGCCACCTCCAGCCACCGTGGGAGCCACCCATCACCACCAATAACATCCTCCCACTTCTAACTTCACAACCCAACCTCCAAATAACCACCATTAACCACCACAACAGCCACCACGACCTCCCTTATACCCCTTGTCCATCACCATCAACAAATGCAATCAACCATGCTTTTTTGTCTATGCCGGTACCCCGGCAGCCGACTCCCTCAACCGGCAGGCACACACACTCAATTTTCCTACTTTTCGTGAGGTCTCGCTACCGGTATAGCCCACCGGCAGCCGGCCAACCGGCACGCAACTCCATTCCTCTTTAAATCTCGCACAAATTGTGCTCTCTACCGGTGGCCCTTCTGCCGGCTCACCGGCAGCCAACACGCAACACCAAAATTGCTTCCCTTTATTGATGGTCTCGCTACCGGTGCCCAGGCCGGCGGCCGGTGGACCGGCTCCCACTGCATTTCCTACCGTCGTTTTCCCTTTTTTCCTCGTTCCTTTGTGTTTTGTTTGTTTTTGGTTTACAATTGCTGGGGAGAGTATGTCGTGTACTTGGTGTACTTTGTGGGTCTATTATTGTTAATATTATTAGTATTATTATTATAATTATAATTATTATTATTATTATGAATATTAGTAGGATATTTATACACAACCTCAGACTAGACTAGAAAATAGCTAGACATAACAATACTTTAGATTGGAAACTACACATTAGACACTACCATTAGTTTTACCTTAGAAATTAGACTAGAAAATTAGACTAGTTCATCATTCTCTCTCAATATTGTAGAACCCTAATATTTCCTCTCTCATTTTCATTCAATAAAAAGTTGTAATCTTTCCTTAATTATTAGTTTAAATCTTCCTTTGTTTATGCAAGTTCTTCATTTCTCAATAGTTTACAATTAGTATATTGGGTTGTATTTTGAAGATTTGAAGAAATTCATTCTTCCATTATTATCCAAGCTTGCTACTTTCCTCTTTGTTGGTACAATTCTCATCTTTTGTTTACATTACTTTCATTAGTTTACATTTCTTATGTTGGTTAATTGTTATTCATTCAAAGTTTCCATCTTTATCTATTTTACAATGTTTACTTGTGTATTGTTGGAAATTGTTGGTGATTTCTCATCCATGAACATGAGTGAGTAGTCTCATCTAAGGTCATGGGGGAACTAGGGTGATTAAAAGGGGTGAAATTGGATTGTTAACCTTTTGAATTGGGTGATTATGTGGTTTCTACTCTTAATGCATTTGAAGTGTTTGTGGAAATGCCTCAATGAAAATTGGACATTTCATTAACATGTTTGGCTTACCTTGGTGCATTGTGCTATTATATAGTTTTAGAAGTGTTTATCGATGAGTTTTAATGAAAGTTAGAACATCTCTTTGATGCATTCGATCCGTCTTGGTGCTCATGCTATTGGGTAGTCTTTATGCTTTATTTGTAGCTAGTTCATCTCGATCAAGTGACAACTTATTGAGGAGCTTAAGGTGACTAAGAAATTAGTCTTAAAACCTTCACCATTATTATTACCCTTCTCTTGTTAGAACTTGTTTCTCCCTCTAATTGCCCTTTGTGAACCCAAAGACCTTAGCCTCCCCTTATTAATTAAAAAATAATTTTATTTAGTTTAAATTTTATACCTTGTTTCATCTTAGTTTATAATTAATCAACTTTATTTTTATTTGACTAAATTGAGACTTAAACGGACTAAGTATACACCCCCGCCATCTTTGTGTTCGACACCCTAATTATACTACTTAATTTGGGTAATTTATAAATTGTTTTTGATTGAGAAGTGACGACAAATTCCTTACATCAAAATGGCGCCGTTGTCGGGGATGATGTTAGGTTATGCTTAGTTAGTTAGAGTCTTAGGCTTAGTCCTTACTTGTTGTTTGCTTGTTTGTGTAGTTTGTGTGCTTCTTGTAGAGTGTGTGTGATTTTTACCTTACCTTAGTGTGTAAAAGCACTAGGAGTCTTACGGTTTGTCAAGTGCATGCCTAGGAGGAACCATCAAGCTTTGCTCTTTGACTCCGACCCCGAAAGGCTTTTTCGAGCCTTCAGGAATAGGACTATTGCAAGAGTTAGAACCTCCACTCAAGCCACTTCAAACCAAGTAAATTCATCCACCCAACCTACTATTGTAGACACACCACCACAACAACCAAACGACATCATTGATTCTCCACTAGCAAATCCATTTCACAACTTCCAACTTCCAAATAACCCACCTCAAACACCACCTTCTCATATACCAAATCCACCACCACCACCAATGGCTTTACGTTATCATAACTGTCCAAACCATAATGATGCTTGTAACCCCATCAATTTTGGCACCTTGGCTCCAAACAATTTTGAGATGCACCCGGCTCAAGTTGGCCTGATTGAAAAAGACTTGTTTGGAGGACACATTGAAGAAGATGCTCATGCTCACCTAAGGAGGTTCAAGAGGAAAGTCTCTATGATGAAAAAGAATGGGGTATCCGAGGATACACTAAGGATGATGTTATTCCCATTTTCTCTGACGGGCAAGGCGGATCGTTGGTTGAATGTGCACCCTCCGGACACATTTACTACATGGGATGACTTAGCCAAGGCGTTCCTAGACAAGTATTATCCATCATCAAAGACCGCCATGCTCCGAAATGAGATCCATACTTTCCAACAAGAGGATGGAGTATCCTTGGGTGAGGCATGGGATAGATATCAAGACCTTATTGCTAGTTGCCCTCACCATGGAATTCCGGATTGGTATGTCACACAAACCTTCTTCCAAACCTTGTTGCCAAGAACAAAAGAAATGGTGAATGCCTCCGCGGGAGGGGATTCGATCATTTGGGTGAAGAGGAAGGTACGACTCTAATCAAGAAAATGGTGGACTCCGAGGCAAATTATGGCACAAGAGTGAATGTCTTGAGAAGAAGCAAGCACCCTCCCGAATTCTTAGTGAATGTGGAGACTAATGCTAAGCTTGATACGCTCACCAAAAAGCTTGAAGAGTTGAGTAAGAAGAAGCAAGTGAACCGAGTGAATCAAACTACCACTTCTCATGGACCATCTATGGAGGAAGTGATGCAAAGATCAACATGTGAGTCATGTGGAGGGATGGGTCATACTTATGAAATATGTGCAAATAATCATTACAACAACTTTGATGGGAACAATGTGCAAGAGGTTAATTCTTTCCAAGCATTTAACAATTTCTCTAACCATCCACCTAGACCCTCATTCAACAATAACCAAGGATCCAACCAAAGATTTGCCAACCAACCTCAAGCATACCAAGATTATGGAGGTAACCAAGGTAATCAAAACTTTTACCAAGGAAACCAAGCCAACCAAGGGTTTGGTCAAGAATTCAATCAATGGAACAACAACAATGGGTTCAATCAAGGATACAACAATAATCAAAGGTACAACCAAGGACAAAATCAAGGGTTCAATCAAGGGTACCAAGGGAACAACCAAAATTCCAACTTTAAAGATCAAGGATATGGCTTTCCTCTTCCAATTTCCAACCAACCTTTCAACCAAGAGCCACCACCCCAACAAGCAAGTAATACCATGGGAGATGATAAATATGACAACTTAGTAAAGTTGATAGGGGATTTGGCAAGTAATACCCAACAACAAATCAAGAGTCTTGAAGCTAAAGTGGCTTCCCAAGCTCTCATGAGTTCTCAAAAACCACCGGGTGTATTTCTAAGACAAGGGCAAAATCCAAGAGACCCTATGAAGGCAAAGGAAGTTAATGCTATCATGGTTGGAGTTGAAGAGGAAAAAGACGAGTCATTTGATTTGCCAAGTCAAGAGGAGTTATCTTACATTAATCCCTTTTCCATGGCTATGGAAACATTCCAAGAAGTTGACCATAAGTCTGAAAAAGAGAGCATAGAAGACTACGTGCTTGAGCAAATAATGACAATTCATGGTACAAACTTGGATGTTGAAGTCGACCCGGATAAGGGAGAGATGGTTATGACTACACCAACCATTATGAGTGAAGAATTTGTGCTTGAGGAAATAGTGAAAGCACCAAATGTGAGGATAGAAGTTGAGAGGAACCCGGAAAAAGAAGAGATGGTGATGGTAGAAGAACACTCTTTGGCCAAGCAAGAAGAAGTCATTTCTAGAAGAGTGGACATTAGTGAGCATGAGCTTGATTTCTCAAGTGAGAAGTGCAATGTGGTCAAATCTAAAGAAATCCCCATCAAACTTGATGACCCCGGGAGTTTCTCAATTCCTTGTACCGTTGGTGACCAAAAGGTGGATAGTGCTTTGTGTGACTTAGGGGCAAGTGTGAGTGTCATACCACTTGCCCTTGTGAAAAGGTTGAATATTTCAAGCCTAACCCGCACTTCCATTATAATCAAACTTGCCGATGGAACAATCAAATCTCCAAATGGGATTCTTAAAGATATCATGGTTCAAATTGGTAAGCTTTCAATTCCTACCGACTTTGTTGTGTTGGACATCCTTATGGGAAGAAGCTCTCGTGTCATTCTTGGTAGGCCATTTTTGGCCACGGGAGGAGCTACCATAAATGTCAAAGAGGGACTATTGTCATTCAAAGTTGGGAAGCAAAAAGTTGAATTCAAGCTACCACATGCTTCAAAGAAAACCGTGGTTCAAAACATGTTTGCCGTGGAAACATTAGAACTCCATGAGAATGAAGATGAGAACATGGAGCTCTTAATTTCTTGTGAGCCGAAAGTTGATGATGAGCCACCGGATAAGTTCCTTGAAGAACAAGTGAATGCTAAAGATAAGTGTGAGGAAAAGGGCAAGACTTGGGAAACCGAGTTCAATTCTAGCACCAATGCCCCTCCAAAATCAAAACCGGGAATTGAAAAGAAGAAGCCAAAAAGATGGAGGAAGAGATCGAACGGAAAAAAGGTATGTGACCCTAATGTTGACAAAGAGACTAAGGAAAAGCTTGAAGAAGAAATGAACCGAAAATGGCAAGAAGTTCAAGATGCCATGAGTAAGTTGCATGATTTGATGATGAAGACCAAGGGTTCGTGTGTTGCTAATTCTTGTGTTGAATGAGGAAGGTTGGTGGGATCTCGGAATATTGATCCCGGTTGAATGAAGTTTTTGAATGAAGAGGTTTGGTGGAGTTACTTAAGAACCACCGCAATGTATATATTCTCCTTCTCTTTAATTAAGTTTTTACCGCATTTTGCATTTAGTGACATGATTCGAAAAGGAGTTAATCTAAATTAGCTCTCTTTGCATTCATATAGTATAGCTTGAATCGTATTTCAATATTGCATATAGGTTAGATCATGCATTGCATGCTTATTAAAAAACCACTAAAAATTTGAAAAATCAAAAATCACCAAAAACATGTATTTCATTTCCGAATTTCCTCCACACATTTATTTCCATTGGAAATATGTAAATAAATAAGTTTGGGGAGGAAATTCCATCATTTTAAAAATACAAAAACATGTTATTTATTCTCAAATATTCAAAAGTCCAAAAACATGTTCTTTAATTTCAAAAAAAAAATCAAAAACCACCAAAAATATGTTGTTTATTTTTCCTTTTCTCACCCTATATTTTGTTCCATTGAGGACAATGTAAATTTCAAGTGTGGGGAGGGAAATATCCACTTTGTGAATATTGTCAATATTTGTTAATATCATTATACACTTGTAAATTTAAGAAAAAGCAAGAAAAATACCTAAAAATCGAAAAACAATTCAAAAATTCCAAAAATATTGCATTGTATATATATGTTTGTCTAACCTTTGACATATGAATTGATCATTTGAGGCAAAAAAGAACTAGAAGTCGCTTGGTAAACTAGTTCTAATCTCTTACTCCTTTACCTTTCTTTCTGTATATATCTTGCATATTTGAAGGAGGATGGGAAATTTTGTGCCTTGGACGTTCCCTTTGGGAACTTTTGGATTGTTGGCGTTGATGTGTTGCTAGGATTAGTCAAACTTGTTGCACGTTTCAATTCATGTTTGTTTAATTTCTGCATGCATTGTGTCTTGTATATATTTGTTTGCGCTTAATTTGCGTTTGCATTGAGTTTGTGAATACATGTTTTCGAAAATTGTGGTCTAGGGAGGGATTATGATACCCCAATGATGATTTATGTCTTGACTGTGCCTTCCCCCTCCCCGTGGCTCACACCCATGTCACATGGTTAGCATATGGAAAAAGGGCATGTCCACCAAGTTTTGCCCGCCTTGTGAGACCGAGAGGACCGTAGGCTAGACCTAGACCTCAACCTAGCTACTCAAATGTGAGGATTAGAGCCTCCTAGGGTCGGTGCATTCATACCCGACCCCCATTTAGGATTGTGAGTAGGTCTCCTCGCGGGACGTGTTATGTCTAGACGCATAAGTGTGTCATTCCGTTCTTAGACCATGATTTGCATTTCATTTTTTGTGCACAAGTTATGAAATAAAATTTGTTTCCACATGCATATGAACCTCACATAGCCAAATTGCCTTGTTTTGTCCCTTCCATTATCTCCCTTTTTGATTCACCCCCTTTGAGCCTCAACCTATTCATTTGGCAAACTCACTAAAATAGCTACATCCCATAACCACCCTTCCTTGATCAAGAATTGGTCGGTTTTGTAGTAGTGTTGTAGGAGGTGATTTGGGTCATAGTGGTGGATAGTATACATATCCACTTGGGTCAGAACTTGGTATGCATTTGGAATTGTATATAATTAAGAGGTTTTGAAAAAGAAATGAAAAACAAAATAGAAAAGTGAAAAAGTTGTGAAAAATTCAAAAAAAAAAAAATGGTTGTTTTGTATATATTTGTGTTAAAAGAAGAAAAAGGCAAGCAACACCCCTCCTCATCATTAAACGGGGTAGAAAGAGCCGTTGCTAAATAAAGGGGCAAATTGATGTTTTTCCAAAATGAGTCGGGTTTACACAATTTTTGCATGACTTGGGAAACCGGGTTTTTGTTAGGGTGTAGACATTACCATTTGTTGAAATAAGAGGAGTACTTTCAAAAATTTTCCAATTTGAGTTTGGTTTATGCAATTTTTGCATAGTTTTGGTGATCCATTCTATGTTAGGGCATAGACGTGTCTCATGTGTTGCAATAAGGAAAGGGATGTGATGTGTCGATAATTCTTGATTTGAACTCCGCATATCCAAACGGTGCTTGCACCAATCCCGTTCCGTCCTACTTCTTAGCCCCATTACAACCCTTATTTCATGGCTTACGCATTGTTACATTTTGCATCTCATTTGGACATAGGACTGTTTTACACATTAGATTGCGGACACGTTCTCACGAGTCGTAGTAGGAGAGTGTTTGGCTACTTTTTGTACAAAAACACACGGTCTTTAAATGAGTGACGAGTGAAATCCGTGAGGTTGTCGATGGTATAAGTCCCCTTAGCCATGGGTCTCTTTTGGTTGAATCTTGCGTGTGTCATGTCATTCTTGGAGGACTAGCCTTGCTTCCCCTTTTCCCCGCCTTAGAATGTGTTTATTTGGCTTGTGTGAACATATTTAGGCTGCTTGTGCCACGTTTAGGGAGTTGGCACCTCGTTGAGGTTTTGAGACGGTTTCACCTAACCTAGACCTTTCAATTTTGAAGCAAAACGGCCGCTTAGATGAGGAAAGTGGTTTCACTTTTTGATTGACGCATCTTATGATTGATTACGTGCTTAAATGTTGGATGTGTCAAAAGTTTTCCGCAAGCCCCCACTTGCCTTGCATCGGAATGCATACCTCATTGTGTTTCAGTGTGAGTTGAAGGGACGGAGGAGGCCCGTTAATTTACTTTCATCGGATATTATTAGTTTATCTAGTCCTTTTATATTACGGGTCTTAGTTTAATTTAATGAGCTTACTCGAGGACGAGTAAGGTTTAAGTGTGGGGAGATTTGATAAGTAGCATTTTAGTCGTATTTTACCCCGCATTTATACCTTATTCCGACTTGATTTTGTGTGCTTAAATGTCTAAAAAGCTCATTTAATTACTAAATTATAATAATTAGTCGTATTAGTTTATAATTAATAATTAATTGTATTTATGTATAATATTAGTATTATTATTATTATATTAATTTAATGTGCAAGCAAGACGGGAAAGTGAGGCGGAAGAGCAAGACGGGATTATGAGAAGAAATGGCGGAGGTGAAAATAGGCTAAAACATTGGAAAAATAAACTAAAGGAGCAGCTGCTAACTTCAGACGGTCTTTGCAGAGCTTTTACTACCACCTCCGACCACAGTGTCAGCCACCACTTACCACCACTGACCACACTCCACTTCCAACATCACATCCCAACCATCCACGACCACTATGGACCACCGCAACAGCCACCACGACCTCACCTTTCCCCCCTAGCCAAAACATACAATTATAACCATTTCATGCGGCCATCTTTCAACCACCACCAAAGCCACCTCCAGCCACCGTGGGAGCCACCCATAACCACCAATAACATCCTCCCACTTCTAACTTCACAACCCAACCTCCAAATAACCACCATTAACCACCACAACAGCCCCCACGACCTCCCTTATACCCCTTGTCCATCACCATCAACAAATGCAATCAACCATGCTTGTTTGTCTATGCCGGTACCCCGGCAGCCGACTCCCTCAACCGGCAAGAACACACACTCAATTTTCCTACTTTTCGTGAGGTCTCGCTACCGGTATAGCCCACCGGCAGCCGGCCAACCGGCACGCAACTCCATTCCTCTTTAAATCTCGCACAAATTGTGCTCTCTACCGGTGGCCCTTCTGCTGGCTCACCGGCAGCCAACACGCAACACCAAAATTGCTTCCCTTTATTGATGGTCTCGCTACCGGTGCCCAGGTCGGCGGCCGGTGGACCGGCTCCCACTGCATTTTCCTACCGTCGTTTTCCCCTTTTTCCTCGTTCCTTTGTGTTTTGTTTGTTTTTGGTTTACAATTGCTGGGGAGAGTATGTCGTGTACTTTGTGTACTTTGTGGGTCTATTATTGTTAATATTATTAGTATTATTATTATAATTATTATTATTATTATGAATATTAGTAGGATATTTATACACAACCTCAGACTAGACTAGAAAATAGCTAGACATAACACTACTTTAGATTGGAAACTACACATTAGACACTACCATTAGTTTTACCTTAGAAATTAGACTAGAAAATTAGACTAGTTCATCATTCTCTTTCAATATTGTAGAACCCTAATATTTCCTCTCTCATTTTCATTCAATAAAAAGTTGTAATTTTTCCTTAATTATTAGTTTAAATCTTCCTTTGTTTATGCAAGTTCTTCATTTCTCAATAGTTTACAATTAGTATTTTGGGTTGTATTTTGAAGATTTGAAGAAATTCATTCTTCCATTAATCCAAGCTTGCTACTTTCTTCTTTGTTGGTACAATTCTCATCTTTTGTTTACATTAATTTCATTAGTTTACATTTCTTATGTTGGTTAATTGTTATTCATTCAAAGTTTCCATCTTTATCAATTTTACAATGTTTACTTGTGTATTGTTGGAAATTGTTGGTGATTTCTCATCCATGAACATGAGTGAGTAGTCTCATCTAAGGTCATGGGGGAACTAGAGTGATTAAAAGGGGTGAAATTGGGTTGTTAACCTTTTGAATTGGGTGATTATGTGGTTTCTACTCTTAATGCATTTGAAGTGTTTGTGGAAATGCCTCAATGAAAATTGGACATTTCATTAACATGTTTGGCTTACCTTGGTGCATTGTGCTATTAGATAGTTTTAGAAGTGTTTATCGATGAGTTTTAATGAAAGTTAGAACATCTCTTTGATGCATTCGATTCGTCTTTGTGCTCATGCTATTGGGTAGTCTTTATGCTTTATTTGTAGCTAGTTCATCTCGATCAAGTGACAACTTATTGAGGAGCTTAAGGTGACTAAGAAATTAGTCTTAAACCTTTGACCATTATTATTACCCTTCTCTTGTTAGGCCTTGTTTCTCCCCCTAATTGCTCTTTGTGAACCCAAAGACCTTAGCCTCTCCTTATTAATTAAAAAACAATTTCATTTAGTTTAAATTTTATACCTTGTTGCATCTTAGTTTATAATTAATCAACTTTATTTTTATTTGACTAAATTGAGACTTAAACGGACTAAGTATACACCCCTGCCATCTTTGTGTTCGACACCCTAATTATACTACTTAATTTGGGTAATTTATAAATTGTTTTTGATTGGGAAGTGACGACAAATCCCTTACATCAAGCTGAACTATCAACCTTGGAAGACCATCAAAATCGGACTCTCACGGGTCACTCTTCTCTCATGAAGCAAAGGGTGAAAGTATATGTGTAAGAGAAGAAGATAAAAACAGTCACTCACCTAAACTGCGACCTACATAACATGCATGCAACAAAAATGAGAGACGATTCTAGTACCATACATACATTCCAACCAACAATGTCTGTCACAGCCGAGGGCTTACAAAAGATATGGGAAAGTGAGGCAACAGGCGAGAACAGGCAAAATAAATTATGGAAATGTGGAGGTAAAGCGTCAAGCTAGCACCTAAACAGGACCATATAAAAACATCTGAATCTCAACTGTCTAGAAAACAAAGCTCAAGTGCCCTTCATTGGCACTCATCTCAGTACCCAATACAAAAAGATATGAATAAAATAGAGGATTAAGACCGCCACAAGATAGAAATAAGCCCATACGATCTTCTATTTCTCAAACTAACTCAACATCTTTTTTTCATTTTTTCATTTTGTTTTTCTTTTCTTTCCCATGTTCACGTTTTCTTTTTTTTTTTCAAATTTTTTTCTTTTTTTTTCTTTTTCACGTCTCTTCTTTTCCTCATTCTTTCTTTTTCTACCAACTCCGCACAATGAAAATGAGCCAAACTCACAACGATGAATAATATACCACAATAGTCACATTAAACTAGCTTGACTGGCAGGCTAAATTTTGGGTGTAGCAAATGGGTCAAAAAGGCTATATTTGGCTAATGTGGAGCTAAATGGGTGAAAATGAAAGAAAGGGAAATTGTAAGCACCTCCCTGCATGTGACACCGACCACAAACCCGAATGTATGCAATTGACAAGAAATCAAATTTCATAAATGTGCAAAAATGATAAACATGTTATGCAAGGAGTACTACTCTCAATTCCTATGTAAACTGGTCATGAATGTCACCAGTTTATACGGCTCTAAATCTTAGAAATTATAAGTAGCTTGCCAAAATTTTCAGGTCAAGTCTATTCGTTCAACTTAATTTTAACATTAACTCGTAGATATGCAAAATGACAAAGCTAAAAAGATAATTAGTTTAATGCAAGGTTTAAGCAAAAAGGCAATTGCAGTGCAATTTCATCATTGAAATCTACTGTTCCGACTGAACCTATATGTAAAATAAACGTGAAATTTTTTTTTCGAATTTTTTGTTTTTTATGAGATTTTTGAATTTTATGAAAATGAACAACAATGCATACAAAAATTAAACGTCATAACAGAAATGCAATAAAAACATAAATGCAGACACAGATATGGATGCATAACCTCCCCAAACCAAATCGTACAATGCCCTCATAGTACCCAAAAATAAGGAAAGGAAATGCAAACTAAAAAGGAGAGAGTGGAGATGCGGAAAACTCACAAGAATACGCGAAAAAGGGACCTCCCCAAACCAGCCAGCAACATGGGAGGTCACAAACAGCTTCACAGTGGCGTCACAAGAAGCGAATCAAAACGGAGGTACTCGATCGAAAGGGCACAATGATCGATCGAGTGAACTGGGCGTCTAAGCAGTTCGATCGAGGAAATAGGGCTCTCGATCGAAAGACCTTCTTTTGCAGGAACTCGATCGAGGAGAAGGTATGTTCGATCGAGTGAAATCAGCAGCAAAAGGGTACGATCGAGTATAAAAAAAAAACACTCGATCGAGCCATCCACGTTAGATTCCTGCAAAGATGCAATAAATAGACCGCGAAACTAACAAAACAAGCTAAATGTTCGAGTCTATGGTTTAAAAATCAATTATTACACACGCAACAGAAACTTAAAGCAAATCAACTAAAAATTTAAACTCCGGGTTGCCTCCCGGACAGCGCTAGTTTCAGACAGGTCCCAGCTCGACCTTCTTTTCTTTCAGTCAGCTACTTCGATTGAGCCCAGTCAAAACAGCTCAAAGCACGGAGCAATCGATCAAATAACTGCGCATGTGCTACACAAAAATGTAAGTAGCACCATAAAATAACAATAGCATAGGAAATTAAAATGAAATAGCATTTAAGTCTAACAAATTTCCTATGACAGTTCCTAAAAACATCCACAAAATTATTCCTCCCTCCAGCTAAGGGCGGAATATAAAAGCTTAAATTAACCGCGAGTGGAAAATACGAGATCTCATGAGCATTTGACTCGAAAATAACGCGAGTATAATCCAGATGCACTGCCGGGGTTATATTGTGAGGTGGAGGAATTTGGTCTTCTAAAGGAGAAGGTGGGTATTCATCCCAAATGCAAGGGACAGTAAAGTCAATTGGGTCAATTGGGTCCTCAACAATAGGTTCATCCATAATATCATCATAACTATCCCATTTAACCTCAAGACTGCCAAAAATTTTCTCCTCACTCTCCTTAGGGCCGGACTCGTCAGTAGAGAAGTTCTCAAAGAGACATTTCCAGTCGTCCTCACTATCTGTGCAAGAATCATAGAGGGGTTCTAAATTATCCTTATAAAAGGGATTATCAACCACGCTAATGGTCTCCTCTATTTTTCCGTCAGTATTTCCTAAAACGGTTTCTAAGGTCTCACCCACCCCCTCATCTGAGTCAACATGAAAAGAGAAATTGGGTTTAAGAGTTTCAGTAGGAAACCATTCAAAAAATTCTAATACCTCTTTTACGGGGATTCCTTCGAAATCCCACTTACCATTAGCCTTGAAGTATGCTCGCGTAGGGGCATTAATTCCACGGATGATAGACTGGCATATTTGGAGTCCCGAAAGCATTCCTTGTCTTGGTTCGAGCCACTCCTGCCACCTGTCTATATAAGAACCAAAACTTTCGTTCTCTTTCTGCGGCAAGTCAAGAACGAAAGACATGAGAATGGTCTCAAGGAACCGAGGTTCCTTGAGACAAGAAATAGACTAAATAAAAACAGATAAAACTACGCTGCCTCCCCGGCAACGGCGTCAAATTTGACAGGGCAGTCCTATACCTATCAAAAATAATTTTGCGGTTATAAATACCTTGCTTTGTTTCATCTTGCTTTCACATTCCAATCTCAAAATTTCTCCTTTCTCTTTCTAGAATTCTCTTCTTGCAAAAAATCAATTTTCAGCAAAAATAAAGTATGGCTGGTGGTAGAAGAAAGACGGCTGCTTCTAAGGTTCCTGCTGAAGTTGAGAAGGTTCCTGCTGAAGTTGAGAAGGTCCCTGCTGTTGTTGATGTCCCAGATATCATCTCCGAGGATGAGGTGGTGGAGGTGTGACAGGGCATTCGTATAGCTATCAAAAATAACCAACTGGCTCTAACTAATATAGCTAGGAAAGTCGGGTCGATCTCCACAGGGAGGCAAAAATGAGATTTATCTGTTTTAAGTTAGTCTAAGAGTAACGGGGGTTTGAGTACGATTTCTAAACTAAGAGAGGAGACAAGAGAAATTGAGCGATAAAAATAAAGGGATTAACAATAAAGAGAGAGAACTAGGATTGTCGGGTCATCAATGAATGTCAAATAACTGCAGCTAAGGTCACAAATCGGTCGCTTGTATCGGTCTAAGGGGCAACGTATATCTCCTTCGGGTCTCAATTCGCCCTAATATACTATTAGCTTAGCTTCCGCCCTCACTAAAGCATCCTAATGTTCACTGCTAGTCTCACCCCTTCCAACCTTCCGGTCTAGGTCAAGGCTTACCAAGATTAATTATCTAGTTGTGTTGACTCAAGTTGTAACACCCCCTCATACCAAGGTGCCTTACCAAGACCACCCTACCATGAAAGTGTGTTACCATCTCGGTTGCCCGAGGTTAGTACATATCAAAAGCGTCTGAAATGAGCACATTTATTAAAGTACCATAAAGTATAAAGTTTACATCAACCAAATCCCAAACTGTTTCAATAAAACAAAACAAATGTCTGACAACTAAGAAATCAAACTAAGACTCGAACGGTGATGCTACGAGCGGTGATGACAACTCTCCCATGACTGCCCCAAGCTCACCAATAGCAATACCTGTCAAGTCTGCTTACCATCCCCGAATGGATCACAGCAGATTCCACAAACAACAACGGGGTCAGTATTACTCAATCACTATAAGACAAACAAACACGGTAACCAGCTGATCATCCTCCAACCCCAGTCTCCCGATCTCACACAGTAACCGACTACGCACCGAAGTGTGTAGCCCTACCAGATTACCCATCGCAATAGGTAATCCTCGCCGCCAGCGGGTGACCGCAGCCGATCCCACCTATTCCAGCTCGTCAACGAGCGACTAACAATCCATGTCCCTTAATGTGCACATCCCCTACCGTGGCGGGTTCCACGGAGGGCGAACTAGGGTATGAAGCCACTCCCGCAAGTGAATCCACTACAATCACAAACATACAGCATCACAGCTGTCACAACATCTCCACACCAACACTATCACAACAACGCCCACACTCCGATGATCAGCAGATAACAATAGTTACAAAACAATCATGTCTTAAACAATGAACAGTAAACTGAGTAGGGAAAACCCTACCTTAAAAATCAACAGTAGAACGGAAACTGAACAATCAGAAAGGCTCCTCTATGAAGTCTTCTCCTATACAATAACCACATAACACAATTACACATTGCACAATCCCCCATTTTCCCCAATTCCATATATACAGTAACCCAAAAAGAATACAAATGACAAGGGAATGAAACTTACCAACAGTAGAATAAGAAATTACACGCAAGGACCACGACGATTTGCACACACAACGAGATTTGGGGATGATTAGGGAGTGATTAAAGTAATCGTAAAATAATTAGGGTTGAAAATGACGTTTTAGAAAGTGACGTTGAATATAAAATAACCCTAAACACTCCCGCATCAAACCGATAAAATAACACTCGCCAGACCGGATACTCGGTCGAGTAAACCTATACTCGGCCGAGTATTCCTCGGAAGAACCAAAACAAACTCCACAATTAACACTACTCGGCCGAGTAGGCTCTACTCGGTCGACTATACAACTTAATAAAATATGTAGTATTACAGTCTTCCCCCCTTAAAAAGAACTTCGTCCCGAAGTTCACACTCCAACCTAAAACAAAACACCACAAATACAAAAGACACACCACAAAACACAAAAGACTTTCCACACAAACATTTATCAACCCAAAGAACTACACAAGACACCACAAGACCCACCAACCTGACTCAAAATAAGACAAAACACAACCGCGACCATCTCCTACCCCCCTAAAAAGACAACGGTTACGTCCCCGTAACCAAACATACCTGATCAAAAAGGTTAGGAAAACGTTTTCGCATAGCTTCCTCGGGTTCCCATGTGGCTTCTTCCACATTGTGATTAGACCAAAGAACCTTGAGTAAGACCGTCTCACTATTCCTTGTCTTACGAACCTTGCGATCAAGAATCTCTTTAGGAACCTCCGCATAGGATAAAGACTCATCAAGCTCGATGTTCTTCATTCCAAGGATATGCGATGGATCACTCACATATTTCCGAAGCTGGGAGACATGGAAAACGTTGTGGACTCTATCCAAAGCTGGTGGTAAGGCTAATCTGTAGGCTACCTCGCCTATACGGTCCAAAATCTCGTAAGGACCTATAAACTTCTGACTTAGCTTACCTTTCTTCCCAAACCTCATCACACCTCGCATAGGTGACACTTTCAAAAGGACCTTGTCACCTACTGTGAACTCAATGTCCATGCAGTGTAAATCGGCATAACTCTTCTGACGATCTTGAGCTGCTCTCATCTTTTGCCGAATTAATTGAACTTGCTCAACCATATCTTGTACCAGCTGTGGCCCTAAAACCACTGTCTCAGAACTATCATCCCAACAAAATGGACTTCGACATTTCCGACCATACAAAGCCTGAAAAGGTGTCATCCCGATACTCGTATGATAATTGTTGTTGTATGAAAACTCAATCAGGTCAAGCCTGTCTTCCCAGCTGCCCCCAAACTCCATGACACATGCCCTCAACATGTCCTCTAAGGTCTTGATGGTTCGTTACTGTCGACCATCGATTCTGGATGAAAGGCTGTACTCATCTTCAAGGTTGTACCCATCAACTCCTGCAGTTCTTGCCAAAACTTGGATATGAACCTCGCATCACGATCAAAAACGATATTCTTGGGTATACCATGTAACCGCACCACATGCCTCCTGTAACCCAGTGCCAGCCGCATCTTAGCCCAATTATCTTTCATAGGAACAAAGAGAGCTGACTTGGTTAACCGATCAACAATCACCCAGATCATGTTATTACCTTGTTGTGACCTAGGCAATCCCACAATGAAGTCCATAGAGATAGACTCCCACTTCCACTCGGGTACGTCCTGATGTCAACATTATTTGCGCACATTTAGTCCCCTAATTGAGCCTATTTTGCATACTATTATAACATTTCATGGCCATTTTATCCGTCAAAACCTTCCTATTTGCTTTTCTATCGCATTTCATATGTTTTGTAGAAAAGGAGATAATAAGGCGGAAATTCCCGTCTTTCGTGCATATTTGGAAGCTTATTGATGATATTAGATGGACTAGTATGAAGAGGAGGCAAGAATGATGACCAAAGACGTAGGAATAAAGTGTATATAGAAGGATCAAAGGGTTAAAAGTAAGAATGAGGAGAGGGAAGGCATTACAAGAAGAAATCGCTCAAAAACCGAACCAAGGGTTGCTCCTTTGGCTCTGAAAATATGCTAGATGGAACGGCGTCAAAAAAAAAAGTGATCTAGGCTTTTGAATCACTCCAATAGGAGTCCGGATGAGAAAATGACGTCCGTTTTACAATCCGAGCTCAAACAAAGAAGCTGTTCGCCAAGACGTCCGTCTTCCCCTTAAGACGCCCGTCTTCCCCTCAAGACGCCCGTCTTCCCCACAAGACGCTCGTCTTCTGGCTGGGAAAAACAAGAAAATTCACTGGAGGAGAATCCGCCCGTCTTCTCAGGAATCCGCCCGTCTTCCCCCAAAGATACCCAGGCAGAATCTCCAGAATCCGCCCGTTTTCTCTCAAAGACGCCCGGGCCTAGACCACCGAATCCGCCCGTCCCGTGTCTAAGACGCACGGATTCCAAGGCATTTAAAATTCGTTTCTTCAAGCTTCAATGAAAGACGCCCATCCTTCGAAAAATACCGGCGTTTCCCTGCTCAAATCTCAAAAGTGTAATTACTAGTTTAACCCTTAGTTAACCCTAATGCATCCACCTAATTTCCACTATAAATACCCCACTTGTAAATAATCAAAGGGGGATCCTTTTATCAAGTTTTCATTAGGCTAAATCAATCCTTATCTTAGATTAGATTAGGAGTAGATTAGAATAGATTACTCTTTAATCTTTCCACAAATTACACATTAATCTTTCCTTAATTATTGTTCAAGTTTGTTACTTTTGGGTAACTGAATATAATTGGGTTATTATTGGAGGATTGACAACCCTTCATCAATCAATCAAGTTTCTTCTATTATTCTTTGCTTTATTATTTGGATCATCTCACGTTTGGTATAATTCCTTTATCTTTAATCTTAATTGTTCATTTCTTCATTCTATTATCATGTTTATACTTGTTGTGATGATTGACACCATTAATGACATGTTTCCCATGATAATGAGTGAGTAATTTCTTTAGCTAGGATTAATGGGTAATTAGGGAAAACCAACATGGGATTGATTCATGCTTAATCTAATATGTTTTCATAATCAAATTGCTTGCTTGTTGTGTTGTCAACTTTATGCACATGTTATGTTTGATGAAATGCTAAGCCTATGAATCCTTGCATTTTTACCATCTCTTATCTACTCAACTTGACTTGTAAGATATAAACCAACTCGAGTCTTGTTAGACCATGCATAGAAGTTGAATAGGAGGAAAGTAAGTCGACTTGTAGGTGTTGTACAATCTAATCGATTCGGCTCCGGGACCCAACTCTTCCTATGAACCGTAAGACATAAACCAACTCGGTTCCTCCACAACATTAACTGCTTGCTTATAATTGTAAACATGTTTGTATGATCAACACCATGAATCCCCTATGACCCCATGATATCCTAGCACTTTTAATCATTTGTTTACATCCTTCCTTTTATTACTTGTTTTACTTTATTGCTTGCATTAGCCTAGGACACAACTACAAACCCAAACAAATTGTGACACTAGCATAAATTGAGATAGATAGACTTAGAACCCAAAGCACACCGTCCCATGGATCGACCTCGACTTACCGCTAACTAGTTGTTTGTTGAGTATTATAAATGTGTTTGATTGGATGTGACCCGACGACATCGCATGCCACATCAAAATTGCGTCGTTGCCGGGGATGGTGCTATGTGATTAAGTTCTTACTTGTTTGTCTATTTTGATTTTGCTTTCACCTTGAGGAACTTGTTCCTCAAGGACTGTTCTTACCGTTTTTGTGTAGTTTCCATGTTTGTAGTTGTATCTTTATCTTAGCTATGATGATGACCCAAGACTTGTCATATGGAGTATGTGGTGGATCTTTTGAGTATGACTATGGGTATGGGGAGTTTGAGGAGCAAGTCAACACAAACCTACCTTATTATTCATACAATGGAAATCTTAACTACCTCCTCAATTTTTCCCACCAAAATCACCACACCCAATATCAACAACAATCATCCACCCAAAACTCACTTTACAAACAATTCCAAATGCCACAATATGAGCACTTTCACACCCACCCACAGCAAAAAGATGAGCCCAACTTTGACATTCAAGACATGGTTCTCCAAATGATGGGAGACCAAGAAAACTTCTTCAAACAAGTGCTAGAGGAAAGCCAAAATAGAAACAATGTTCTCCAAAGCATTGTTACCCATGGTGAGAAGTTGGCAATTCAAATTGCCCAATTGAAAGCAACCCAAGAAAAAACCCAAACAAACACTCCTCACCAATCCTTGAGCATTGAAAATGAATGTGAATTTGAGGCAATGACCTTTGATGAAGAAGATGTGAAGTGGGAAGAGCCAATCTCATTGAGCTCTTGTGAGTATGAAAGTGTGGTATTTGATGATGAAGACATGAGGTTGAGTAAGCCAAATACTCTTAACCTTTGTGAGTATGAGGGTGTATCATTTGATGTGAACATTGAGGTGTTGGAGAAAGAGTTAATGAAGAGGAGTGAAGCCCCTATTTATGATTCATATGGAGAAAGCGATGATGATGCATCTATGGAAGAAGATGATGAGGGAAATATGGACTCAAATGATTAATGGAGTTATGGGATTAGCTTTCTTGAGGAACCCATCCTTGAGAAGTTTGAAGATTGCTTCGATGAAGAGGAGGAATGCCTTCATGAGAACCTTTTCGCACCCACTATGGAGCCCATGATAGTTGGAGATGACATTATGGACCTTCTCACGAAAGTCAAATCATCATACAAGAATTACTTAGTGGAGAAGCTCAAAGAAAAGGTTAAGAAGGAGTCTATATGTGGAAATTTGGCATCCACTATCCCAACTCCTAAGACATCCCATCATCAATGCCACGAAAGTTCGCCTTCCATCCTTGGAGAATTGACTAATCCAAGCATTTGCATCATAAACTTTGGAAGAAATAGGAGCAACCTAAAACCCCCTACGACAAGAATCTCAAGTTTTCTAGTTTTAAGAGCCGGGAAGGCCATCATGACAAAGCAAAGGAGATGGGGAAGGAGTTCAAAGGGAGGTCCCTCATGGATTGGCCCTACTCAATTTTGTAATGGTTCAAGACTTATTCATGCTTACTTGAGGACCATTCACAAGCTTTTGACCAACTTTTAAGAGCATTAAGCTCCATGGATAAAGAAATTTGCCATAGTTTGGTGGAGTCCTACCTCAAACCACCATTTGTAAGATACCTTTTTCCTTGACTTTGCATTACATTTACACTTGCATTTAGTTATTTACATATACATTAAGCTTGCATTTGTATTATATTTCATATTGCATTTATATTAGTTAGTTCATATACTATAGTTGCATTGTATATATCTCACATGATTCATGTTGATAGTTACATATAGATTAGAACTCATGCATAGTTACTAATGGCCAAACCTATTCATTTCTACACTAAAAATAGTGTTTAAATCGGTTTGGGGAGGTTTGATCATAAGTGACCATAGTTTACTAGAAATCATGCATCATTTAGTATAGATTAGATTGCATTCATTTGTTATATATGTCATATAGAATTGCATTTAGTTAGGACATGCATTCATTCATATCATATCATTGCATTGGTACTTTATTTCAAAAAAATCAAAAATCCAAAAACATGCTTTTCTTTTTCATTCCTACTCCTACATTTACATTGAGGACAATGTCCAAAATAAAGTGGGGGATGGGAATTTATATTCCAAAATACATAAAAATTGAAAAATTTTGAAAAATCACAAAAATATGTCTTTTAATTTCATAAAATCAAAAACCATAAAAATTTGAAAATTGAAAAACCAAAAACAAGTTTATTTCTTTTGTAGTGTAGTCTTGTATATATTGTTGTATATATTGTGTTTGTTCTATCCTTGTTCACATTGATCGACTACGCCACATCCGAGACATGAGGATCATGAAGACCGCATGGTATGATCTTTCCAATCTCCTTTTTCCTCTTTATGTTAATGACTATGTGGCTTTATTTTGATTGATGCGGTATAACAATGTGAACTTAGGACTTGCATTTAGTTTATTTGTCATATTAGTTGATAGAATCACTTGCATTAGGATGTATATAATAGTTGCATCATGGCATATAGTTGCATTTAGATGAAATATTTTGAAAAGTGCCTAATTGAGAACTTTGATAAGAGCAACTAAGCCATTACAAATACTTTTTCAACTTAAGACTTTGCCTACTAGAATGGTTATAAAACACCCTAGATTGTGTCATACTAGGGTCTTTTGACCCATGACCCAAAGCCTAGTCAAGGGTTTGCATGTGAGTCACCTATTCCAACCCCGTGATGCGATGTGGACTTGGTCAACTTGTCTAGGTGACCTTGATTGACCTTGTGGTAAGGCAACCCAAAAATACTTTCTATCAATAAGTTTGAAGTGCTGATTTCAAAAATTTGTATGTGGAAACGTTTTATTGCCAAGGAAACCTCAAATGTTATGAAATGTTGAAATATTGAGAATTTTAGTTGTTTTGATGGAGGCGTACCACTTCGATGTGCTTTGGAGAGGGATCCATTGAATTGGGCCCCCACACGGTTGTGAATTCGACCGCCCAGAGACAGACTGACTATCACCCCGAAAAGCTATTGTCTAGAGGTTAACCGGTTGCCTAATAAGCGATTGGTGAAAGCAAAGGACATTAGCACGGAAGGGACAAACCCCATCTCTAATTTTTAAAATGTGAAAGTTGAATGAGGTCAAATTTTGAATACTAGTCATATCCACCCTTATTTATAAAGATTTGAGCATTTCATTCCCAAAAAGCCTTTTTGTCAAGCCACTTTGTCGAGCTTGGGACGATCCATGACCTTTACTTTTGTAGAGAAATCGAGACTTGTCATGTCATATGCTACTAGCATCATAGGGATCATCATTCATACCATCCGATCGCTCTTGACGAAAGCATTTGGAAATTGAGGACGAAAGTAGTCTAGTTTAACACCATTTGGAGGTGATTTAGTGCCATCCTCTTAGCCTTAGTAATTTGTTGAACTAGTATTTGTGACAGAATATATGCTCTTAAATTTGTTTTCCTTTAGTTGCCTCCGCCACTTGATGAGGAAGTGGCTATTCCTTTTGTAGATTCATCCATTATTTGATTCTGTGTGCTTTAATGTTTGGATGTGTCGCCATTTTGGCAAGACCCACCTTGCCTTGCAAGAAGGCATCCTACCTCATGGTTGTCTTGTTGTGAGTTGAAGGGGCGGAGTGAGACTCGCTAATTGTCTCATATCGGCTATATTAGTAGGTTAGTTTAAATAAAGGTCTAGTTTTTTGTCACCTCTTTACTCGGGACGAGTAAAGGTTCGGTTTGGGGATATTTGATGTGAACATTATTTGCGCACATTTAGCCCCCTAATTGAGCCTATTTTGCATACTATTATAACATTTCATGGCCATTTTATCCGTTAAAACCTTCCTATTTGCTTTTCTATCGCATTTCATATATTTTGTAGAAAAGGAGATAATAAGGCGGAAATTCCCGTCTTTCGTGCATATTTGGAAGCTTATTGATGATATTAGATGGACTAGTATGAAGAGGAGGCAAGAATGATGACCAAAGACGTAGGAATAAAGTGTATATAGAAGGATCAAAGGGTTAAAAGTAAGAATGAGGAGAGGGAAGGCATTACAAGAAGAAATCGCTCAAAAACCGAACCAAGAGTTGCTCCTTTGGCTCTGAAAATATTCTAGATGGAACGGCGTCAAAAAAACAAGTGATCTAGGCTTTTGAATCACTCCAATAGGAGTCCGGATGAGAAAATGACGTCCGTTTTACAATCCGAGCTCAAACAAAGAAGCTGTTCGCCAAGACGTCCGTCTTCCCCTTAAGACGCCCGTCTTCCCCTCAAGACGCCCGGCTTCCCCACAAGACGCTCGTCTTCTGGCTGGGAAAAACAAGAAAATTCACTGGAGGAGAATCCGCCCGTCTTCTCAGGAATCCGCCCGTCTTCCCCCAAAGACACCCGGGCAGAATCTCCAGAATCCGCCCGTTTTCTCTCAAAGACGCCCGGGCCTAGACCACCGAATCCGCCCGTCCCGTGTCTAAGACGCACGGATTCCAAGGCAGTCAAAATTCGTTTCTTCAAGCTTCAATGAAAGACGCCCATCCTTCGAAAAATACCGGCGTTTTCCTGCTCAAATCTCAAAAGTGTAATTACTAGTTTAACCCTTAGTTAACCCTAATGCATCCACCTAATTTCCACTATAAATACCCCACTTGTAAATAATCAAAGGGGGATCCTTTTATCAAGTTTTCATTAGGCTAAATCAATCCTTATCTTAGATTAGATTAGGAGTAGATTAGAATAGATTACTCTTTAATCTTTCCACAAATTACACATTAATCTTTCCTTAATTATTGTTCAAGTTTGTTACTTTTGGGTAACTGAATATTATTGGGTTATTATTGGAGGATTGACAACCCTTCATCAATCAATCAAGTTTCTTCTATTATTCTTTGCTTTATTATTTGGATCATCTCAAGTTTGGTATAATTTCTTTATCTTTAATCTTTATTGTTCATTTCTTCATTCTATTATCATGTTTATACTTGTTGTGATGATTGACACCATTAATGACATGTTTCCCATGATAATGAGTGAGTAATTTCTTTAGCTAGGATTAATGGGTAATTAGGGAAAACCAACATGGGATTGATTCATGCTTAATCTAATATGTTTTCATAATCAAATTGCTTGCTTGTTATGTTGTCAACTTTATGCACATGTTATGTTTGATGAAATGCTAAGCCTATGAATCCTTGCATTTTTACCATCTCTTATCTACTCAACTTGACTTGTAAGATATAAACCAACTCGAGTCTTGTTAGACCATGCATAGAAGTTGAATAGGAGGAAAGTAAGTCGACTTGTAGGTGTTGTACAATCTAATCGATTCGATTCGGGACCCAACTCTTCCTATGAACCGTAAGACATAAACCAACTCGGTTCCTCCACAACATTAACTGCTTGCTTATAATTGTAAACATGTTTGTATGATCAACACCATGAATCCCCTATGACCCCATGATATCCTAGCACTTTTAATCATTTGTTTACATCCTTCCTTTTATTACTTGTTTTACTTTATTGCTTGCATTAGCCTAGGACACAACTACAAACCCAAACAAATTGTGACACTAGCATAAATTGAGATAGATAGACTTAGAACCCAAAGCACACCGTCCCATGGATCGACCTCGACTTACCGCTAACTAGTTGTTTGTTGAGTATTATAAATGTGTTTGATTGGATGTGACCCGACGACATCGCATGCCACATCAAAATTGCGTCGTTGCCGGGGATGGTGCTATGTGATTAAGTTCTTACTTGTTTGTCTATTTTGATTTTGCTTTCACCTTGAGGAACTTGTTCCTCAAGGACTGTTCTTACCGTTTTTGTGTAGTTTCCATGTTTGTAGTTGTATCTTTATCTTAGCTATGATGATGACCCAAGACTTGTCATATGGAGTATGTGGTGGATCTTTTGAGTATGACTATGGGTATGGGGAGTTTGAGGAGCAAGTCAACACAAACCTACCTTATTATTCATACAATGGAAATCTTAACTACCTCCTCAATTTTTCCCACCAAAATCACCACACCCAATATCAACAACAATCATCCACCCAAAACTCACTTTACAAACAATTCCAAATGCCACAATATGAGCACTTTCACACCCACCCACAACAAAAAGATGAGCCCAACTTTGACATTCAAGACATGGTTCTCCAAATGATGGGAGACCAAGAAAACTTCTTCAAACAAGTGCTAGAGGAAAGCCAAAATAGAAACAATGTTCTCCAAAGCATTGTTACCCATGGTGAGAAGTTGGCAATTCAAATTGCCCAATTGAAAGAAACCCAAGAAACAACCCAAACAAACACTCCTCACCAATCCTTGAGCATTGAAAATGAATGTGAATTTGAGGCAATGACCTTTGATGAAGAAGATGTGAAGTGGGAAGAGCCAATCTCCTTGAGCTCTTGTGAGTATGAAAGTGTGGTATTTGATGATGAAGACATGAGGTTGAGTAAGCCAAATACTCTTAACCTTTGTGAGTATGAGGGTGTATCATTTGATGTGAACATTGAGGTGTTGGAGAAAGAGTTAATGAAGAGGAGTGAAGCCCCTATTTATGATTCATATGGAGAAAGCGATGATGATGCATCTATGGAAGAAGATGATGAGGGAAATATGGACTCAAATGATTAATGGAGTTATGGGATTAGCTTTCTTGAGGAACCCATCCTTGAGAAGTTTGAAGATTGCTTCGATGAAGAGGAGGAATGCCTTCATGAGAACCTTTTCGCACCCACTATGGAGCCCATGATAGTTGGAGATGACATTATGGACCTTCTCACGAAAGTCAAATCATCATACAAGAATTACTTAGTGGAGAAGCTCAAAGAAAAGGTTAAGAAGGAGTCTATATGTGGAAATTTGGCATCCACTATCCCAACTCCTAAGACATCCCATCATCAATGCCACGAAAGTTCGCCTTCCATCCTTGGAGAATTGACTAATCCAAGCATTTGCATCATAAACTTTGGAAGAAATAGGAGCAACCGGAAAACCCCCTACGACAAGAATCTCAAGTTTTCTAGTTTTAAGAGCCGGGAAGGCCATCATGACAAAGCAAAGGAGATGGGGAAGGAGTTCAAAGGGAGGTCCCTCATGGATTGGCCCTACTCAATTTTGTAATGGTTCAAGACTTATTCATGCTTACTTGAGGACCATTCACAAGCTTTTGACCAACTTTTAAGAGCATTAAGCTCCATGGATAAAGAAATTTGCCATAGTTTGGTGGAGTCCTACCTCAAACCACCATTTGTAAGATACCTTTTTCCTTGACTTTGCATTACATTTACACTTGCATTTAGTTATTTACATATACATTAAGCTTGCATTTGTATTATATTTCATATTGCATTTACATTAGTTAGTTCATATACTATAGTTGCATTGTATATATCTCACATGATTCATGTTGATAGTTACATATAGATTAGAACTCATGCATAGTTACTAATGGCCAAACCTATTCATTTCTACACTAAAAATAGTGTTTAAATCGGTTTGGGGAGGTTTGATCATAAGTGACCATAGTTTACTAGAAATCATGCATCATTTAGTATAGATTAGATTGCATTCATTTGTTATATATGTCATATAGAATTGCATTTAGTTAAGGCATGCATTCATTCATATCATATCATTGCATTTGTACTTTATTTCAAAAAAATCAAAAATCCAAAAACATGCTTTTCTTTTTCATTCCTACTCCTACATTTACATTGAGGACAATGTCCAAAATAAAGTGGGGGATGGGAATTTATATTCCAAAATACATAAAAATTGAAAAATTTTGAAAAATCACAAAAATATGTCTTTTAATTTCATAAAATCAAAAACCATAAAAATTTGAAAATTGAAAAACCAAAAACAAGTTTATTTCTTTTGTAGTGTAGTCTTGTATATATTGTTGTATATATTGTGTTTGTTCTATCCTTGTTCACATTGATCGACTACGCCACATCCGAGACATGAGGATCATGAAGACCGCATGGTATGATCTTTCCAATCTCCTTTTTCCTCTTTATGTTAATGACTATGTGGTTTTATTTTGATTGATGCGGTATAACAATATGAACTTAGGACTTGCATTTAGTTTATTTGTCATATTAGTTGATAGAATCACTTGCATTAGGATGTATATAATAGTTGCATCATGGCATATAGTTGCATTTAGATGAAATATTTTGAAAAGTGCCTAATTGAGAACTTTGATAAGAGCAACTAAGCCATTACAAATACTTTTTCAACTTAAGACTTTGCCTACTAGAATGGTTATAAAACACCCTAGATTGTGTCATACTAGGGTCTTTTGACCCATGACCCAAAGCCTAGTCAAGGGTTTGCATGTGAGTCACCTATTCCAACCCCGTGATGCGATGTGGACTCGGTCAACTTGTCTAGGTGACCTTGATTGACCTTGTGGTAAGGCAACCCAAAAATACTTTCTATCAATAAGTTTGAAGTGCTGATTTCAAAAATTTTGTATGTGGAAACGTTTTATTGCCAAGGAAACCTCAAATATTATGAAATGTTGAAATATTGAGAATTTTAGTTGTTTTGATGGAGGCGTACCACTTCGATGTGCTTTGGAGAGGGATCCATTGAATTGGGCCCCCACACGGTTGTGAATTCGACCGCCCAGAGACAGACTGACTATCACCCCGAAAAGCTATTGTCTAGAGGTTAACCGGTTGCCTAATAAGCCATTGGTGAAAGCAAAGGACATTAGCACGGAAGGGACAAACCCCATCTCTAATTTTTGAAATGTGAAAGTTGAATGAGGTCAAATTTTGAATACTAGTCATATCCACCCTTATTTATAAAGATTTGAGCATTTTGAATCACTCCAATAGGAGTCCGGATGAGAAAATGACGTCCGTTTTACAATCCGAGCTCAAACAAAGAAGCTGTTCGCCAAGACGTCCGTCTTCCCCTTAAGACGCCCGTCTTCCCCTCAAGACGCCCGTCTTCCCCACAAGACGCCCGTCTTCTGGCTGGGAAAAACAAGAAAATTCACTGGAGGAGAATCCGCCCGTCTTCTCAGGAATCCGCCCGTCTTCCCCCAAAGACGCCCGGGCAGAATCTCCAGAATCCGCCCGTTTTCTCTCAAAGACGCCCGGGCCCAGACCGCCGAATCCGCCCGTCCCGTGCCTAAGACGCATGGATTCCAAGGCAGTCAAAATTCGTTTCTTCAAGCTTCAATGAAAGACGTCCATCCTTCGAAAAATACCGGCGTTTCCCTGCTCAAATCTCAAAAGTGTAATTACTAGTTTAACCCTTAGTTAACTCTAATGCATCCACCTAATTTCCACTATAAATACCCCACTTGTAAATAATCAAAGGGGGATCCTTTTATCAAGTTTTCATTAGGTTAAATCAATCCTTCTCTTAGATTAGATTAGGAGTAGATTAGAATAGATTACTCTTTAATCTTTCCACAAATTACACATTAATCTTTCCTTAATTATTGTTCAAGTTTGTTACTTTTGGGTAATTGAAGATTATTGGGTTATTATTGGAGGATTGACAACCCTTCATCAATCAATCAAGTTTCTTCTATTATTCTTTGCTTTATTATTTGGATCATCTCAAGTTTGGTATAATTCCTTTACTCTTTAATCTTTATTGTTCATTTCTTCATTCTATTATCATGTTTATACTTGTTGTGATGATTGACACCATTAATGACATGTTTCCCATGATAATGAGTGAGTAGTTTCTTTAGCTAGGATTAATGGGTAATTAGGGAAAACCAACATGGGATTGATTCATGCTTAATCTAATATATTTTCATAAACAAATTGCTTGCTTGTTGTGTTGTCAACTTTATGCACATGTTATGTTTGATGAAATGCTAAGCTTATGAATCCTTGCATTTTTACCATCTGTTATCTACTCAACTTGACTTGTAAGATATAAACCAACTCGAGTCTTGTTAGACCATGCATAGAAGTTGAATAGGAGGAAAGTAAGTCGACTTGTAGGTGTTGTACAATCTAATTGATTCGGCTCCGGGACCCAACTCTTCCTATGAACCGTAAGACATAAACCAACTCAGTTCCTCCACAACATTAACTGCTTGCTTATAATTGTAAACATGTTTGCATGATCAACACCATGAATCGCCTATGACCCCATGATATCCTAGCACTTTTAGTCATTTGTTTACATCCTTCCTTTTATTACTTGTTTTACTTTATTGCTTGCATTAGCCTAGGACACAACTACAAACCCAAATAAATTGTGACACTAGCATAAATTGAGATAGATAGACTTAGAACCCAAAGCACACCGTCCCATGGATCGACCTCGACTTACCGCTAACTAGTTGTTTGTTGAGTATTATAAATGTGTTTGATTGGATGTGACCCGACGACGTCGCATACCACATCACTTCCAAAGACTGTATCTTACCTTGTGGTCTCCTTTGTTCACCCTTGACCCTCTGACAGGTCAAACATCTGGCCACAAACTCAGCTAGCTACCTCTTTATTCATCTTTGGCCACCAGAAAGTCTTTTTAAAGTCTTTGTAAAGCTTGTCACCACCCGGGTGAACCGAATAAGGAGTGCAATGAGCCTCCGTCAAGATCACTCTCCTCAAATCTGTATCTTCAGGAACACACCATCTCCCATCAAATCGAACACTCCCAACTGTATGGATAGAAAACCTGGAAACTATCCCACTCTTTACTCTTGACTTCCATTCCTGAATCTTAGGATCAAGCTCATGTTTACTCTTGATGTTCTCATATAACTCTGACTCGATCCTCAAATCCCCGATGGTATCTCCGTTCCTTAACATAAAGATCCCCATCCTAGATACCTCATCCCTCAGCTTCAGCAAGGACATGGCTGTACATAGCGAATCAACGCTCTTCCTACTCAGAGCATCTGCAACAACATTAGCCTTACCCTCGTGATATATGATCTCCATATCATAATCTCCGATAAGCTCCATCCACCGTCTATGTCGCATGTTAAGCTCCTTCTGAGTGTAGATATATTTTAAGCTCTTATGATCAGAAAACACCTTAAAGGTTGCTCCATAAAGATAATGCCTCTAAATCTTAAGAGCGAAAACAACTGCACCCAGCTCCAGATCATGAGTAGGGTAATTCTCCTCATATGGCTTTAGCTGCCTCGGAGCATAAGCTATGACTTTCCCTGCCTGCATCAAAACACAACCAAGACCATTCTTTGAAGCATCGGTATATACCTCAAAGTTCTCACATCCCTCCGGCAAAGCTAGCACAGGAGCTGTGGTCAAGCGTTCCTTTAAAGTCTTAAACACTGTCTCACAACTCTCATCCCAAACAAATCTGGTCTCTTTCCTCATCAAGGATGTCATAGGCCGTGCTATGGTAGAGAAATCTTTCACAAATCTCCTGTAGTAGCCAGCAAGGCCTAAGAAACTCCGAATCTCAGCAACATTCTTCGGTGATTCCCACTTGGTTACGGCCTCAATCTTACTAGGATCCATAGACCTCCTGCTTAGATATCACATGACCCAGAAAAGCTACCTCCTCCAGCAAGAGCTCGCACTTAGACAGCGTGGCATAAAGTTGATTCTCTCTCAGAGTCTGCAAGACTATCCTCAAGTGCTCCTCATGTTCTTCCTTAGTCTTAGAATAGACTAAGATGTCATCGATGGAAACAACCACAAACCTGTCCAAGAACGGTGTAAAGATCCGATTCATCAAGTCCATGAAAGCTGCTGGTGCATTGGTCAACCCAAAAGGCATCAAGTCCCTGGTTTAAGCTCTACACTGAAATCCACATCCCTCTTGGGCGGCAAACTCGGTATCTCCTCAAGAAAGACATCATCAAACTCTCCCACTACAGGTATCTCAGCAGCTGTCTGCCGCTCTACTCGGCGATCTCTCACATGATAGAGAATCAAGGGGCATTTCTTCCTCATACATGACTTTAAAGTCATCACAGCTATGAAATTACACTTAGGTTTTACCACAAACCTTCTATAGGACACCCTTAGGACCCTTTAAGGACACTCTCTTTTTCCGACAATCTATCTTGGCATCTTACTTACCCAGCCAATCTATCCCGGCAATCACCTCAAAACCATCCATAGGAAACTCTAACAAGTCTACCGGTAAATCTATCCCTCCAACCACCATAGACACTCCCTTATACAACTTGGGACATGACACAGACTCCCCTGAAGGTATGAACACATCATCTTTTTCAACCTCAAACTTCCCCAAACCCATGGACATGGCATGACTCTTAGACACAAAAGAATGTGTAGCCCCTAATCAAACAAAACAAAGGATGGTACATTATGAACAAGAAAGGTACCGGGAACTACATAAGCATCATCCTGCGCTTCCTGTTTGTCCATCATGAAAAGCTTCCCACTGTTTTTCTGTCCTCCACCCTAAACCGAAGCATTGGAGGTACTTGGCTTGGCTGCTGAATCTTGGGTGATGTTGTAATTCTGACACTGATATGATCCACCACCAGTGCAGTTATAACTGCCCTGGTTGCCCTGTCCACCTCCGTTGCCCCATGAACCTCCCGGTCGGTTACTAGCAAAACTCTGAGTTGGCCCCTGAGAGAAATTCTCTTGTTGAGCTCCTGAACCAGTGCCGGGCCTGTAACTCGTGCATTCCCGTCTCCTATGGCCGACACCACCATAGTTGAAGCATGTAAGGTTAGAGTTGTCACTCACACTCCAACCTCCATTATTTTCCCAGCCACAAGATCCCCCAGAGAAACCAGCTCTACCCGAAAAAGCCTTTGCATGGTTGAAGTTTCCCTTCTTGTTGCCCGACTAACTGTTGCTTCCACTGTCAGCCTTCCTCTTTTCAGCGGCAGTCCTCTCATTGATCTCTCTTGAGAGATCTACCATTCTCTCAGCTTGGCCCGCTCTTAGGTACACTTCCATAAGGTTAGTAGCAACCCCAGCTGGCATACGACTCACGATCTTGGCAGATAGACCCCTCTCAAAACGGAGAGCCAAACCCCTCTGTCCCAGCTGCATGTCCTCAACATAACGAGATAGCTCTAGGAACCGATGATAGTACTCAGTGACTGTCATCTCCTCGGACATGGTGAAAGAATCGAACTCAGATCTCATCTTGTGTCGGATATGCTCCGGCACAAACTACTCTCTCATAGCGCTCTTCAACCCAGACCACGGAATAGCTCCCAGACCTTCAGCCTGGTAATAGGCTCTAGCATGACGTTTTGCCACCAAACAACAGCTTCACCTCTCAGGTAGTATACTACCTGCTCAACGATCATGTCTTCGGGGCACTTAACCATTTCCATGAGAGCATCAATCTCATGGTGCCACTTCTCGAGCAGCTTTGGTTCCCCCACCCCTTCATATATGGGAGGGTTGAAGCGAGCAATGATGATGCTAAGCTGAGTAGCATCCACCGGCTTCTCATTCCCCCTTTCCCACATTTTTTAGAGCTTCAAGGAGAGCCTCTTGTTGCTCAATCATGCGAGCAACCTAATCAAGATTCATCTCAGAAGCTTGGATCTGTATGGGGGTTCTTTTGGGCGGCATTTTGAGCTGATAAGAAACAAAGAAACGTAGGCACAAAAGCCTACGGCTCAAAATGTATCAATGTTCCGCCAAAGGAACACTCGGCCGAGTATAAGACTATACTTGGTCGAGTAACGACTACTCGGTCGAGTATCCCAGATACTCGGTCGAGTAATCGACTCCAGTAGCCAACGTCAAATACCCAGATCGCATAATCGGTCGAGTACAAACAATACTCGGCCGAGTAGTCACTACTCGGTCGAGTACACCTACTTACTCGGTCGAGTAAACACATACAGTAGCCATTGCTACTCACTGCCAAACAACACTCGGTCGAGTGCTTGGTTACTCGGCTGAGTACTCCCTACTCGGTCGAGTACCTGCCCTGCTCGGCCGAGCCATACCAAAGACGGGTTAAAACAGTACAAGTCCCCTATCATGCTTTTTATTCCCTCAACAAACATATAACAACAGGAACTTAAATGCCACGTTATAAACATACAATCATACCAATAATTCACATGCTAAATTCACTTCACCAAATTTCACATACCTGTCCCTTCTACTACTTTTCCATTCACCATACTTACAAATTCCACATACAAATTTCCAACCATCACTTATTATCACCATGAATCTTCACATACATGCACATATAATACACAACTCTTAACACACTTCCCATGTGACCGGCTCAAGTTAATGAGGGCCAAATTGCGACTTCGGGACGTCTCCCGAGTCTTTGCGGTTGCTCCAAACAACTCTCCCCGGGTTCATTTTATTTAGACTCCCTAAGTTCATTAGATTCATTTGTTTAGGTGCCGGAATCTTTTGCTCTGATACCACTTTGTAACACCCCCACATACCATGGTGCCTTACCAAGACCACCCTACCATGAAAGTGTGTTAACATCTCGGTTGCCCGAGGTTAGTACATATCAAAAGCGTCTGAAATGAGCACATTTATTAAAGTACCATAAAGTATAAAGTTTACATCAACCAAATCCCAAATTGTTTCAATAAAACAAAACAAATGTCTGACAACTAAGAAATAAAACTAAGACTCGGACGGTGATGCTACGACCGGTGATGACAACTCTCCCATGACTGCCCTAAGCTCACCAATAGCAATACATGTCAAGTCTGCTCACCATCCCCGAATGGATCACAGCAGATTCCACAAACAACAACGGGGTCAGTATTACTCAATCACTATAAGACAAACAAACACGGTAACCAGCTGATCATCCTATAACCCCAGTCTTCCGATCTCACACAGTAACCGACTACGCACTGAAGTGTGTAGCCCTGCCAGATTACCCATCGCAACAGGTAATCCTCGCCACCAGTGGGTGACCGCAGCCGATCATACCTAGTCCAGCTCGTCAACGAGCGACTAACAATCCATGTCCCTTAATGTGCACATCCCCTCCCGTGGTGGGTTCCACGGAGGGCGAACTAGGGTGTGAAGCCACTCCCGTAAATGACTCCACCACAATCACAAACACACAGCATCACAGCTGTCACAACATCTCCACACCAACACCGTCACAACAACGCCCACACTCCGATGATCAGCAGATAACAATAGTTACAAAACAATCATGTCTTAAACAATGAACAGTAAACTGAGTAGGGAAAACCCTACCTTAGCAATCAACAGTAGAACGGAAACTGAACAATCAGAAAGGCTCCTCTATGAAGTCTTCTCCTATACAATAACCACATAACACAATTACACATTGCACAATCCCCCATTTTCCCCAATTCCATATATACAGTAACCCCAAAAGAATACAAATGACAAGGGAATGAAACTTACCAATAGTAGAATAAGATACTACACGCAAGGACCACGACGATTTGCACACACAACGAGATTAGGGGGTGATTAGGGAGTGATTAACGTAATCATAAAATGATTAGGGTTGAAAATGACGTTTTAGAACTGACTTTGAATATAAAATAACCCTAAACACTCCCGTATCAAACCGTTAAAATAACACTCGCCAGACCGGATACTCGGTCGAGTAAAGCTATACTCGGCCGAGTATCCTCTACTCGGTCGAGTATTCTCCATACTCGGCCGAGTATTCCTCGGCAAAACCAAAACAAACTCCACAACTAACACTACTCGGTCGAGTATACAGCATAATAAAATCCGTAGTATTATACAAGTAGATAACAACAATTATATGCAGTGATTAACAACAAAGACATGATTTAAGCAACAGATCTACAAACCTAATTAACAACTAACATCAATTCATTGAATCCCCTAAATCCTAGCAGAAGAATTAGCTAAACATAATAATGAATAAAGTAAAAGAAAAGGAAGAAGAAAGAACAAACATAATGAAGGAATAAGCAAAAGAGAATTGATATAAAAAAAGAGAAGAAAGGTTACAGAAGTTTAGAATCCGGCAAAAGAACAAGGTAGCAGCAGTGATTAAGAGTAAAAACAGTGATTAAGAGTATATGAGATGCGATAAGTGATGATTATTAACCTAATGACGACTTCCTTATATAGGGAAGTGAAAATAAACAAAAGATAACCTAAACACGGATTAAAAATCACGAGTATAATAGCTAAATACTCGATCGAGGACGTTTATATCACTCGATCGAGCAAATCCAAGCTAAAACCTCTTGATCGAATACTTTAGGTACTCGATCGAACACTTATTAAATAGGCACTACTCGATCGAGTAGAAAAAGGGGTCGATCGAACACAATTGTACTCGATCGAGTACTTTCCAGCGCATAATTTCTGCTTCGCGCACTGAACTTCAAACGGCTGCCATTTCTTCGTTACTTGGGCAAACAGGGCGCTTTCGGTGGCGTTGGAAAGCTAAGAGGACAAGCTTTCATTTAAAATTGGAATAACCTGAAAATCAGTTGTAGAACTCGATATATGGCTCTTAAAAGTGGGCACTAGTAATTTGAAGTTCTTCCTTTGCTCGCCTAGCTATCTTACTTCTTTGCGCATCACAATTAGTAGTTTCCAAGCTCCTACTCAACTCATCTCCTAAATGCATTCATAGAGACGTGTTTTAGGCTTGATTATAGTCCTTTCCTGTTCATACCTGTAAATAATACAAGAGATACCAAAGTAGACAATTCGGGGGACATTTGTAGCTAAACACTACACAAAATGCATAGAAATGCGTGCAAATGAAGTACAAAATACTTATATAAAATAAATGCATCAATGAACTCAATCTATATTCCAACCAAGAGACAAATACTAGTCATCCAAATTATATTCTACTACACTATGTCCTTAAGTCTGAGACTTTTCAAATAGTATTAACTATCCCCAATGATAAATCTCCAAATATAGATGGTTTACAAACAACATTCACGAATCCTTTAAGTCATCCTTTGTCCTTTCAGTATCGTTACTAAGTCTCCTTTATTTCCTTTGTATCTCATTACCTCATTTGCATATGGCTTAGGATTTGCTTGTTCTCACATCACGAATTCACCCATAGTCCATACCCCTTTATAATATTTCGAAGTGTAAATAAGTTTACATCTTCAATACATTCACTCATTTACCTCTATTATCAATGTCAGTCCATAAACGCATCCTAATAATTTTCTTTCAACTTCTAAATTCGTCATCATTATTACATAAAATTCCATTATTCATAAAATTCCATTATCGATCACGCTATTGACTTATTCCACCACAATTTCATTTTATTCCCGCAATAACAAAGTCCAAGTTCTTTCTGGCATATCCTTTTGTTATCCCAAAACCGAAATAGTTATTTCAAGAGTTTAGATCAACTAAGTACTCCTTAAGTGGTAACACATTTTTTTTCCCTTCACTTATTCTCTTTCGACAAAGTATATATCGATATCCTTAAAATATCCTCAGGCATTTCACTAAGTTAATATTCATAAAGTAAAGCTCATTACATTCTCTAACCCCTTAATTATTCCATTTCCGATTTCGAGTAAAACTATTAACTCAAAAGTTTTAATCAACAACTATTTCTCAAATAATAGATTTCCTTTCATAATCCAACTCAAATTTTAGAATCCTCGGATCAAGTATACTTTTCTCTGTTCATTAACGTTACTTAATACACTGCGCTGTCTAAGGCTAGATTCTATATGGGTAAGAGAGTTTTTTATATTTGAAAGAGTTCTAAAATATTCACAAAATCATAGATAAGAATGATGTTTAAGAAAATAGTAGGGTATATAAAATGTTCCATTTCGAACAGCTTTACATGTAAAAGATGTTAGTGAAATCAAATTATGGAACTAAAACCATCTAGTTTGTTTTGAAAGAAGCCAATAATTGACAGATTTTGAACTACTTCGTGCAAAAATTATATTTCTAAAATCGCTATAACTTAAAAGAATTCAGGGAACATAAATTTTATCGTAGCCAACTTAAGAGCTTAGACGAAACTATAATAAATATCGAAAGTAACAAATTTGACGCGATTTTGAAAACGGGGAAAGCATAAAGGAAGTCCGAGACATTTATGCAACAATAGTTAAATCTAATTAGCGAATTCCCACATCAACGGGGCTGAATCCAACGAACGCAGTTGTCGGGGCTTCACTTGTACCAGCGTGTCAAGAAAAATGGAGTTTAAGGAGACAAGAGGGTACGAATATATAAATCTTTATATAAAATGCTATAATGTTAGACCAAGTTTGTAGGTAAAAAGATATTTGTGAAGTTAGGAGTTCAAATGAAACCAACAAGTTAAACAAAGATATAAATAATTATAGTAGAGTAGACTACTTTTTGCCAAAATATTTTTTTTTTATAAAGTGAGCAATATTAAAAGAATTTTGAAATCGGTATGGGCTAAGAGAAATCAAGAGAATGTAAATTTGTTGTGAACAAATTAGAGTTTTAAAGATATCATGTTAAAAAGAAATTTGATACAAATTTTTGAGGGTAGTGCAAAGAAAAGCCAAAAGAGAATATACAAGTAAAATCTAATATAACGACTCTATATATAGGGTAGAAATGTTTTGACAAAACTAACCATGAATTTTAAATGAGAAAATATTTCACAAATTTTGAGTTTGAAAATCATGTTAAAATGACTTTCGGGAGCAAGAAATGAACTTAGGAAATTAAAAGAATGTAAACGGCTTATAAAAATATTTGAATAAAATCAAGATAAGAGTTTTTAATAAACAACTGGCTAGATGAAAGAGTAAACAAAATTCAGCACTAATTTATGTAAAATTTTATTTTATTTGGGTGTATGCATGGCTGCATATGCCTGTTCCCCAGAGTAATGGCCTTATATGGATTGGTAGGAGGAAATGGAAGCCACTGCAGAAGACTATCTGTTTGACTGCTCTTCTGGCAGTTTACTATGAAGTTTGGCAGCAGAGGAATCAGGCGCGCCTGGATGGACGTTTGCAGCACCCTAAATGCCTTATTCATCACATTCAGATGCGCCTAAGACAACAAATAGCTAAATGTAATGTAGGTCTTAATGATGTTGATAAAGCTTGGATGACCTCGTTAATGTAGCTAGCCCATCTAATGTTATTATTTGCTTAGCTTGTAATAGTCCTTTGAGCTTAATGAGAACTTACATTCTACCAAAAAAAAAAAATTATTTTATTTTTCAAGAGAGTTTTTATCAACTTAAGTGAAAAGAGATCAAGAGAACAAAAATTTTCTTGTAACACTTAACAACTAAAGAGTTTATACGATATTATTATAAATGTTAAAACTCAAAAGGAATCATTTGATGCAAATTTGAAAAGAGGGCGGCGTAAAGAAAAACTGAGGGGGATATATGTAAAAATAATAATATAATGAATTTTTAGTATAACGAGGTGGTATCCATCTAATGCAACTACGCGGTCTTCATTCATCCCAGCAGTCTTACTAATAACACGGTCTCCATAGTGACGAAGTTAGTTGGAGTTACATATCAAATATTTGGTTAATAGTTATAAAGGTAAGACCACCAATATCTACGTATTAATATTACGAAATAAAACACACAAGTCAACCATAAATATCGATAAAACAAAAACTACGGGTCCCTAAAACTAGGCCGGTCTTTAGTATTTCTACCCTTTTTACACAACACTTTTCTTTTTCAGTGATCTAGTCATTTTACCTATGATCCTAGAAAATAGATGACTCGTTTCCATGAACCGGGAAGCACAAAATTTTATAGCCAATGTTAAAATATGGAGATTTTAACACCAACCAGAAAACCCATGCTCTGATACCAACTGTAACAACCCGGATTTTCAGGACTTTATTAAATATAAGTCCAAATAGGAAACAGCGGAAGACAAATACATATCCGAGTCACTACTATTTTAAAATTCCAATTACAAAAATAATGCTAAATATTACAATTGTTTCTAACAATTTACAACACGTTCTAATAAAAAAAAAAATCTCAATCCCATCTTCAGCTTCACCTGTCTCGGGAATGGTCGATCTCCACAAATCTGATAAATCTGACGTTTTTAAAAGTTTTATAAGAAAAACAACAAACGTCAGGTGGGTAGACTAACTTCTTTAAATAATTAAGACATAACATAACAATCATTATCAGCATGTATAGTAGAATCATACGTCCATACTTTAAACACATAATTTTTGAGAAAACAAACAAATTTTTCAATGCCGTATTGTTTTTAGTAACATTTTATCGTGATATACCGGCCAATTACCGTACACTTCCCCACTATATGACCAATAGTTGAAACTTGTATGATAATCATATATCGCCAATCACACATATACCAGGGGGCTTAGATTTATTACCCATGTTTACCGTGGTTACATAAGCACGTTTAAAACAAAATTCGTACACTCATCTCCAGGGTCGAATGCCGGTGCGTGGGGTTGACAGACCCGCACCACGGACTACTCACCACCCGACTAGTTATCCCCGAGGTCTACCACCTATCATCAAGACCTTCGGAAACCTGGATGTGATCCACCTAACACGTACGAGACTGATCAGGTCCCCACCTAAAGCATGGCCACACTCCCGCCTACTCTCGAGTCTAAGGATAGGTACACCAAAGACCCTTCGTACGCACAGACGGTTTTATACGGTTAAGCTAATTGTTATTCTTCTATGTCATTACGTCCGAGGCTAGAGATGCTGTGTTTTTTGAGCATATTTTTTCATTACAGAAGAATGTTGATTCACCTCCTAGTTTACCTGTTACATCTAATGATATCTCTTCACATGCTAGTAGTAGCACTTCTATTGATCATATTGCTGAACCTAGAAGGACTAAGAGACCTAGATGTCCAAAGAACTTTGGAGCTGATTTTGTTTCAACTTTGCTGTCTGAACATGGATACACTGTTTGTACTAGTGATGAATTTGTTTCAGCTTTTTTAATAGAAGGTGACCCAAAAACGTATAGTGAGGCAATGAAATCCAGTGATTCTAACTTTTGGAAAGATGCTATTAAAAGTGAACTTGATTCTATTGTGTCTAATCAGACTTGTGAGTTGACTGATTTACCTAAAGGTAGTAAACCCATTACGAGTAAATGGATCTTTAAAAAGAAAATGAGACCTGACGGTATAATAGAAAGGTTCAAAGATAGACTTGTGGTTAGAGGTTTTACACAAAAGAAAGATATTGATTATTTTGATACTTATTCATCTGTGACCAAAATTTCGACTATTAGAACTCTTGTCGCCTTAGCTGTTATTCATAACCTTTTTATACATCAGATGGATGTCAAAACTGCTTTTTTTGAATGGTGAGCTAAGGGAAGAGATTTATATGTCGCAACCTGAAGGGTTTGTGGTAAAGGGTCAAGAGATTAAGGTGTGTAAACTGAATAAATCACTATATGGTCTAAAACACGCATGTAAACAGTGGTATGAGAAATTTAACAACACTTTGGTAAGTAATGGTTATATGGTTAACAATTCCGATTAATGTGTTTATTCAAAGGTAATAGAATATGATTGTGTGATTATATGCCTTTATGTTGATGACATGTTAATACTTGGTAATAATTTGGAGGTAATAATTAAAACCAAAGAATTTTTGTCATCACAATTTGAGATGAAGGACTTAGGAGTAGCTGATGTAATCCTAGGAGTTAAGGTTATTCGAAACTCTAATGGAATTTATTTAAGTCAATCTCACTATGTGGAAAAAGTGTTGAAAAATTTTAACTGCTTTGATGATGTGGCTGCTAGGACACCCTACGATGCCAGCATACATATATGTAAAAACTTGGGTAAGAGTGTATCCCAAGAAGAGTATGCCGAAATCCTAGGTAGTGTGATGTTTCTTATGAACTGTACTCGACCAGATATTGCATATGCAGTTAATAATAGACTGAGTCGTTATACACATAACCCCAGTAGTGAACATTGGAATGCTCTTCGTCGCTTACTAAAGTACCTAAGAGGAACATCTGATTTTTGTTTGCATTATAGTAAATTTCCTGCTGTGTTAGAAGGATATTGTGATGCAAATTGGGTTTCAGGTAACGATGAAATCTGTTCTACTAGTGGTTATGTCTTCACCATGGGTGGAGGTGCTATATCGTGGACGTCTTCTAAACAGACTTGTATTGCACACTCTACCATGGAGTCGCCATAGCTCTTGAGTTGGCAGGACAAGAGGCTGATTGGTTGAAAAACCTATTGGCAGATGTACCAGTGTGGGGAGGACAACAGATTCCGGTCTCCTTACACTGTGACTCACAACCAGCTATTGGTGCTGCTAAGAATAATGTCTATAATGTGAATAAATGACACATTCGAATCAGGCACGCTGCAGTTAGACAACTCCTTGATAATGGAGTGATCGCTTTGGACTATGTGAAGTCCGAAAGCAATCTAGCTGATCCCTTTACTAAGGGATTGACTAGGAGACTAATCGTTGAAACGTCGAGGGGAATGGGGCTTAAGTCCTTAACTCAAGAGTGACTAGGCCTAAAGTTTCTATTCTTATGGCGTTATATGATTCATAGCCTTAAATGGTGGTGCTTTTGAGATGCACTTAATGAATCATACACAAGGATGGACATATGTCCTTAATGGCTCATGCAAGAAGTGCTATTGAGAAGCACTTGAGCCACCTACGTAAGTGTGATGATCATAAGACTATGAGAACTCTTATGAACACATCTGTTAGTACCAAGGTAAATGCATAGCTCTAAAAGAGCTCGTTGCACTTTGAAATCGCGGGACGATCTTAATTCTGAAGGTATGATATGTGTTGTGGGGGGTATCGACCGAAGCTCAGCTAGGAATTCAAATCGCAAGATATTCTCTCGCTGTAAGTAAGTTGTTTCCTCATTTCACTAAAGTGTCAATTCAAATCGAAAGATATTGTACCTAAGTATCCAATCCTTCCTTTACCCAGGAATTCTTCTTTCTCTATCTCTAGCGCCCCTAGTGGGGGATTGTTGGAAAATAGGGGATTTTTAGCCAAAGTGTGTTTTTTCAATTGTCCCACATTGGTGAGGAAATGAATGTTTTGTGGGCTTATATGTACTCACTTCCCTTACCATATCGCTAGTGGGTAAAGGGAACCTTTTGTAGAGGCTTTGCGAGGTGCTTAATTCAGCTCGTACACGCGCGTGCACCCGTGCCCGAGCCCGGCACGGATTCGGGATTCGGGATTTCAGGTGAGTTTTAGTCAGTTATTTGGGTAGGGTCATGTGTGGGCAGGTTATATAACCCACAAGTAGGTCTCTCAAGGTCTCTTGAGATACGATGTTTCAATAAACTTATTGAAAGACTAATTATAAACTGATGGAAAAATAGTACAAAAAGCGATAAAATGAGTACGAATACTATAAAATGGTATAATAATAAATATGGTTATAATCAATCATCAATATAAATATATATTTGAGGCTTTTTTCGAGCGACGTGGTAGTCTCCTACTTTTTTAAAACACTTAATTAAATTTTAAAATTAATTACTTACAATTTTTCTATTAGAATTAGGAAATAAATACCAATTTTCCAATTAGAATTAGAAAATTATTTTTTAATATTTGTGCACTTATTATTTTAAAATTACTTTTTCCAATTTTTCTATAAGGGGTTGTTTGGTTACCCATTAAATAACACAGGAATTCCAATTCATGTGAATTGCAAAATGGGTAACTTGTTTGGTACCCCAATTCACATGAAATAGAATTACCTTGGAACTCTAATTCCTTCATAATGGAGGAAGTTGCTTACCTAGGTCCCCCTAGGTTAGTGGGAATGCCTACATGAATTGTATTTTCTTTATACAACCAAACAACTTTTCCTAATTCACATGAATTCTAAAATCATGTGATTTATCACTTCCTAGGCAATGCAACTTCCTACATGCAACCAAACGACCCCTTAGAATTAGAAGATTATTTCTTAATATTTACATAGTATAAATGTCAAGTTTTTTCTTGGCTTATGATTCGCTGTTTAGTTTCTACATGGGGGCCCTCCATGTTTCCTATTCTATTTAATTACCCTCTCCCATCAACCCAACTCATATTAATTCATATCTCATATTCCTATTTTAATTACTTATGTTAAAACATAAGTTAAAATGTGATAATTATATAAAATGTTGCAATTTACATACATTCAACAGGTCTAACATGTCAAATATCATTAATATAATTCTAATAAAATATGATTATATATTATCTGATATTTAACTCTAATATTTATCAAATATTCGAATCTCCAATATGGACTATTTATATTGTCAAGGTATTGAACACTTAATCACGCTCAATTTTATGTTACGCTCAATTATATGTTCATTTATATAACGATAGCGCCTGCTATTACGACCCGTGCATTTTTTGCACGGGTATAAAACTAGTTCATGTTTATTTATATATATGAAAAATTCGATATACTATAGAAAAAAAAACTTAGATATATTCATAATCACCAATTTTATACACATTATTCAATATATATGATAATTCACAACATAAAACGTCTGTAAGCTCAATTTTTTTAAAGCACTTAAAATAAAATTAAAAAATAACATAAAAAATAATATAGAAATAATGTTTAATAAAAATTAATTTATATATAAAATAATATAGAAATAGAGTTTAATACTGTAATTATCTAAACATCATATTTTAAATATTATATCAATAACTTAATAATACTTTCAAGTCTAATCCAAGTAACTTAATATTGTTAATTACTAGCTACTCCCGAGAATGCAAATGAATTCCATTGAAATTCTATCATTCTAAAAAATTTTGTTAAATGACCTGATTGCTTCCTATGACAAGCTGAAATTGATCATTATATGATGCATTCATTGTGTAATCTATGATTATGAGAGCAAGCATCCCCATTTTATTTCATCATCATAATTTCTTGACCCTTGCTGAAATTTTCCTATAATTGCGTATTTGCCTATATTATTCTAATAGCTAGATTTGCACAAATTTCTTGGATGTCCAACCTCTACTACACACGTAGTAATATACTCTGTATAAACAACAGTTTTTCTGGAAGTTTGCTTCAAATGTACACGATAAGTTAGCTTAGAAAAAAAAAGATTGACATTCCTCACGTCCCATCATTATTTATCCTTTTAATTTCTATGAGGAATATATTAATCAAATGTAAAAAAATGACTGGGACAGAGATAGACCTGGCAAACGAGCCAATCGCGTTAGGTTCGGGTCGAGATAATTCAGGTTTTCAAGAATTTGGTTCGATATGGGTCGGGTTGGGTAAGTGGTTGAGTTAGAGGGGCTAGAAGGGGCGAGGGTGGTCGGAAATTTCATTGTTTTAGTTAAAATTTTCCAACTTTTTTCGAGTTTACCTTAAACCATTACCCATTCGCTGCCTACTGTGATTTTTCGCCCCAGTTGGGGTTAATATCTGGCTCCGCCACTAGGACAGGTTGTTTCAGGTTCAATTCATTTTTGGATAGGTTATTATCACACTATTTAGGGATAGCATTCAGTTCCAACAATAAACATTATAACCCCCGTTTTTTTCTCATATTCATTAGTCATCGTGCTTATATTGACCTAATAATAAAAATTAAGTTATTTTACTAAATATTTTAATAATAAATGAATAATATGTAGATAAAAAAATTGAAAGAAGGAGTGCACGCACATAAAAAAAATATTTGGCGAAAGATCGGTGTCGCTAATGTAAATAGAATGATTTTTAACTCCAAAATCAAATTCACACAAAGATAACATAGCGATACGTAATATATATAAAAAGAAAACATAATCAATCAAAAAAATTCGGTTAAACCAATATTATTTATTAGTAAGATTTGCACAAATAGTTACACAACACAAGTAAGGTACTATGTATCTTATCGGTAGTATTGTTTAGGAAAATAATATCATAGGTCATATCATATATCCCATATTAGTTCATCTTCGACTCATCTATGTAATAAAGACATGATACAAGTAAAAAATAACGTAAATAGATACAGAATATAATGCTTTTGATGGGATCTCTCAAAATAATCATATAGTATGAAAAAGAATAAATAAAAGTAAGACAAATATAGGTTAATCATCATCTTTATCATCTTTTCACATACCCGATATTAATATGCTATAATTATTATTTTATTATTCTGCAAAAACCAAATGAGGTTTTTACCTCAAGTTGTTGCCTTTTTATTATTGTGAATTGATTTCTTCTAATTCGACAAAATTTCATTAGGTTTCGATTCAAATTGGGCCTTCATGACCACTTGGACGGATTTTTCTCCCCGTTTGTGGATAAATATTTTCTTAATTACGTTTCTTTATATGTTGACATGCGTTGATTGTTCAAACTGTAATGCTAATTGGATTTTTTTTCGGTTTGATCAAATAGAAAAACATCTTAAAAATATTATCAAACGACATTTTTAAGGAAATTTTAACATAAACAATTTCAAGTTTACACTACAATTTCATAAATACTCCAAGTTTTAACAACCCACGCGATTGCACGGGACATAAAGTCAACTTGAATGGCAAATAATACACTCAAAAGGGGCCTCTAAATAATCTCGGGCAATCCAACCAATACACACCAAAAGCGCAGACGGCTACATTCATTTTGTGCCATGGGGAATCAGGAGGGCGTAATAGATTGGGTTAACAAGTGTTTGAGGTCAGGTTTTAAAAGTGTTGGCAATAGACCAAGAAGAGAAAAGAAAATGAATAGAAGAAAGTCACTGCGGGTCCAAGGGGTTTAACACCGAGTTAACCAAAACCACCAAAAGATTAAGAAGAAAAGATCAGAGTAAATCAAGACGAGTTGAAGTGATTAAGGTTTTAAAAGTGTCTAAGATGAAGGTCAATTTAAAGGAGTAGAAGGTAAGTGAAACCTGACAAAACGAGGGACAGACCCACACAATGTGGATGATTCTCTTAGAATGATGGTGACACATGCTAAAGAAGGCGAAACAGGCAAACCTCGAGAGGAAAGACTAACTTTATGTGGCAGTATACCCCCACCAAGCAAGCTACAAGGAAAAAATTTACGATGCTTGGTACATGTGGAACATAATCATTTAAGGTTGGCCATGAAAAGAAGGGTAAGGTGAGGATAAGAGCAATCTTTAGAATAAGAGAAGCCTAAGAAAAAAATTTAAAAATAGCACCGAGAGTTGATATAACAGTCACAATAGGGTTAAAAAGAAATTGAGTAACAAGAATATTTTGATGATGAAGAAAGAGCACATTAAACTCATTGTCAGAAACGTTTCAAGAGACATCGACAATAATAAAGATATGAACACATGGTTGGAGTGGGATAGAGATAGACCTGGAAAACAAGCCAACCGGGTCAGGCTCTAGTCGAGACAATTCAGGTTTCAAGGATTTGGTTCAAAATGGGTTGGGTCAGGTAAGTGGCGGAGCTAGAGCCTAGAGGGGCTAGCAGGGGTGAGGACGGTCGGAAATTTCAACGCTTTAGTTTAAAATTTACAACTTTTTTCGAGTTTCCCTTAAACCATTACCCATTCGCCCCTCGCTAAGATCCCCCCCCCCCTCCGCTAGGGTTAATTTTAAGCTCCGCCACTGGGTTGGGTTATTTCAAGTTCGGATCATTTTCGGATAGGTTGTTATCACGTTATATAGGAATAGCAGCCAGTTCCAACAATAAACATTATAACCCCTGTTTTTTCCTCAATTGAAAATCGAAATCAAATAATTTTAAAATTATAAATTGTATTTAATTTTCAACAATATTCATTAGTCACCATGCTTATATTGACCTAATAATAAAAATTAAGTTATATTACTAAATATTTTAATAGTAAATGATTAATATGTAGATAAAAAAACATTTGAAAAGAGTGCACGTAAATAAAAAAATATTTGGCTAAAGATCGGTGTCGCTAATGGAAATAGAATGATTTTCAGCTCTAAAATCAAATTCACACAAATATAATGTAGCGATACGTAATATATATATATATATATATATATATATATATATATATATATATATATATATATATATATATATATATATATATAGAATCAAGATCCTGTACGAACCAAATTACGGTGCGAACCGTACGAACTACTAATACCCCTCACTGTGTACTTTTTTTATAAACGACAACTGTCACTCACAATTTCACATACACTCCCGTCCATCTCACTGTTATCCTCGACGGTGACTACTTCTCTCTCATCACCGACCACAGCCCCCCGACGGCGACATCACCGACGACCGCTCGCGACGGTGACGGTGGCGACTTGATCTCCCATTGCCTTCCGACGGTGACGTTTTCTATCGTGCTGTAACCCTAATTTCTTCATTTTTATGTTGTTTATGTTTCAGCTGATTTATATTTTTTTATTTTTGATCTTTATTAAGCTTCACATGTTGATTATTGAATCTCAAACGTATATAATTACTGTTTTAATTGCTATGGTTATCTGTTGTGTTATGTTGTCATGTGTTTTGAGGGGATGCGATTGATTTTTCTGGTTGGCGTCTTGGTGTGAGTTACTGTTAAGTGGTATGCTCGGTTGTCTTGTGTTTTATTGGTGTATTTTTAAGTCTAGCTACACATCTCTTACATACGGGATACGCATGCTCCTTCTATAGGATCCACACAATCGTTTCTGTATGCGAGCGATAGCTTGTGCATGTCCGTCCATTTTATTTTCATGTTCGCGATTTTTGTGCTGGGTCATAATTCAGAAGAGTCTCACGGTTTGGCCAAAGTCCACAATTAGGCTACCATCTTAGGTCTTTGTTATTCTGGATACACATTTGTCACTTACGGAATACACATGCTTCTTTTACTGGATACACAAATTGGTTCATGTATCCGGTAGCATTAGCCTATGTACCTTCTTATACAAAGTGACAATATCTCTTTTAAAAATGGATGGAACTATTTTAATGTTTGCGATTTTTTGTGCTGGGTCATAATTCAGAAGAGTCTCACGTTTTTTGGGCTAAGTCCACAATTAGGATGCCATATTAGGCCTTTTTGTATTCTGGATACACATTTGTCAGTTACGGAATACACATGATACTCTTACTGGATGCACAATTTGTTTTCATGTATCTGGTAGCGTTAGCCTGTGTGTCTTCCAATATTAGCATGTGTTGCTGTGTTCATAGCTGTACTTTTACCTCTAGGTATACATCTCTTGCCTACAACATACACATGCTACTTCTATAGGATACACATGCTACTTCTATAGGTTACACATGTGCGGGAGTTGTGTCGAAACAGAATTAAATTTCATCTTAGTTATTTTCAGTTTATTTTTTTGTAACTAATTTTCTTTTTTTCCTAACTTGCTAAAAATGTAGGTCCAAATACTTTATTCTTAATTAAGTGTACATAATCATCTATGGAAAATTGGTGCAATGGGTGTGTTGTTAATATTCTAGCAGAAGATAAACAAAACTTTATTAGTAATTATGTATCTGAAAAGGAAAAGGGAATGGAGTTTTCATTTGATCCGTTAAAGGAAGTTACCGTCAATGGCACAAGCTCTGAAGCACAATATGATGTTTTTAATAATCAACATTTAATGAATGAGATATTCACACGACTTGATTTGTACGAAGATAAGGCAAATATGGCAATGGTTTGTAGAAATTGGTGTCAACTCTTTCTCATACATCGAAATGCACCTCGTGTTGACATGGCATTCTTGGGGTCTTTAGTTCTAAATGATTTGAATGGGGTACGGATTGCTCGTAGGGGTCCTAACATCCTTTATCAAAGCTGCAAATGTTTTTTAACGGACAATATGATAGCAAAGTTCATCCTCCATTTTCACCAGGCAAAAAGTGAAAGTCCTAATATGCATCTTAACATTCCTAATGATATTGCAATTGGCGAAGTGTTGTTGTTGTTGCTTAGAGCTCTGCCATCTGAGACAAGAAGCACAACAATTTCCATTGTAGCAGATTTGCTAATTACTCGTGAAAATTTCTCTTTTTTTGATTTCCCTTTCCCGCTTGACATATAGCGCAAGTTAGTTTATGTATAATCTTTTGCATCATATGAATAAGATTTCAATGGTTTTCTTCATTGTCTAGATTTTCACATGGTATCGTGAGCAGTTGAACGATCTGAAACACACACACACACACACACACATACACACACACACATACACACACACACACACACACACACACACACACACACACACACACACAAACTTCAAAACGAAAATCCAAAACAAAGCCGACTACATCATGCCTGGTGATGACGGCAAATTGAAAGCGATGATAGGAAGTCCAAAGACAATTCCTATGACATCGCCTCTCTATCTCCACCCTTCGGATAATCCGAATCTAAATGACACACAAATCATCTTTAATGGTAATAATTATGATATGCGAGCAGAAGCCGTGAAAAACGGACTTGATGCGAAAATAAATTGGCGTTCATCGAAGGTAAGGTCAGAAAGCCGGAGAGTAATGCAGAGGAAGACAGTATTGAGTTAGTAGCGTGGCGTCAGTGTAACGCTATGCTAAGAGCATGGTTTCGGAACGTAATAGACCCGAAGTTACATGCGAGTATTACCTTCTCTCAATCCGTCGAAGATATTTGGGAAGAACTGCGTGAAAGATACTCGGCAAGAAACGGTCCTAGAGTTCACCAGTTAAAGGGTGAATTGAATGAGTGCAAGCAAGGACGGGATTCCATGTTTGAGTACTACACACGTCTGAAAATGCTTTGGGACGAGCTAGCAAATTACAGCAAAATCAAAAACTGTACTTGCGGAGCAGCGGCGTCAATAGCAAAGGAACGCGAGGAGGAAAAGGTACATCAATTTTTAATGGGTTTAGATACTAAACTATATGGAAACATAAGGTCTGACCTATTGATGGAGGATCCGATAACTGCGCTACCTCGTGCCTATGCCTTGGTTTTGAGGGAAGAACGCCATACTTCTGTCACCAAAGTGAGAGAGGATCGTGAAGATGCAGCCATGGCGGTCAGAAATTATAGAAGAGGAGCAGGTAGAGGTTTCACGGCAAAGGCAGAACTTGAGGAAGGAGATGCGCCACACCAATGTACTCACTGTAAGAAATATTATCACACCAAAGAGAATTGCTATGATAAGCATGGATACGAAGTGGTTAAAGCATCTGAGAGGGGACGTAGGAGACGAGGAAGCCATGGGACAGGAAATCGAGGAAGAGGCAGAGGTCATGGACAAGGCAAGTACCAGGCTAATGCCATAGGAAGCTCTTCATGGACAAAGGAAGGAGAACCATCGGGGCAAAATATACCTTTCACCAATGAAGAGATCGAAAGGCTAAGAAGTTTGTTGATGGCAAGCGCTGATGGTGATGAAAAATTGCAAGGTATGAAACTAACTATTAATGTTGAATGGTTGATAGATAGTGGAGCATCTCATCATATGACGGAGAGACGCGAATATTTAGAAAATACTTGGATTGAAGACTCATCAACCGTAAGCTTGCCCGATGGGAGATAGGTTGAGGCGAACATTCATGGAATAGTTAGATTAAGCGAGAATTTCGTGTTAAAAGATGTCATATTCGTGCCTTTGCTCACTTGTGATCTCATATCTGTCCAACAATTCCTATGTGAAAATAATTGCGTAATAACCTTTCATCCTGACGATTGTGAAATGCAGGAACGGAATACGAGGATGGAGATTGGACGGGGTGAGCATCGACAAGGGGTATATTATTATCAGCCAAGCAAGCCCAAATTGGCAGCTCAAGCCGTGGTTACCAAGGAAGGCAGGTTGTGGCACAAGAGGCTAAGGCATCCTTCTAAAAGCATTTTTAATCGTTTTTCTGATTTAGTCGGCTGCAATTTAAATTGGACTTCAGATGAGGTTTGTGACTCGTGTTGTCAGGCAAAAAAAACTCGTAATTTCTTTAAGCTTAATAATAAAAAGTGTGATACTTTATTTGTATTAATTCATTGTGATATTTGGGGAAAGTATCGGGTAGCTAGTTTGACGCGTGCACATTATTTTTTTACTATAGTCGATGACCATAGTCGGGGCGTCTGGGTGTACCTCATGAAAGAAAAAAGTGAAGCAACTGACTTGATGAAAATGTTTTGTCAAATGGTCAAAACGAAATTTGAAACCTGTGTTAAAATAATTCAGAGTGATAACGGCACTGAATTGTTGTCTTTACCGATGCAGCATTATTGTGAAGAAAATAGAAGTTTATTTCAAACTAGCAATGTTGATACACCACAACAAAAGAGTCGGATCGAGAGAAAACACCGTCATATACTTGAAAAAGCACGGGCATTGCTCTTTCAAGAGGGGTTACCTATCCATTTTTGGGGTGAGTGTATATTGACAGCAGCATATTTGATTAATAGGACACCTACACCTTTGTTAGATGGGAAGAAACTTTATGAAATTTTATACCATAAAAAACCCAAACTCGATAATTTGAGAATCTTAGGATGTCTATGCTATGTTCATAATAAAGACAAATCACGAGACAAATTTGGGGAACGGGGAAAACGGTGCATTTTTATCGGTTACCCTCATAGCAAAAAGGGATAGAAGGTGTAATACCCGACATTTGTGGGACGCGTACTTAGACCTAGGGACGTGTGAGGGAACCCACATGTTCTCGGAAATAAAGGATGACCCTCCTACGAGACCAAGTAAGACCAAAACTATACCTAGTAGACTGCCAGGGGACCGAGTAGAACCTCTAGTGCACCAAGTGAGTTGGCACTCGCTCGAGTAAGGGTATACTCGAGCGAGTGAGTGCCACTCGGTCGAGTGAACCGGTCACTCGGTCGAGTAGTGCTGAGCTGTACCCGAGAAAGGAAATTCGGGATTTCATCCTATCCCAAACCTATCCCATTCAATCTTCTCCTTCTTCCTTCTTACACTAAAACCCTCTCCCCTCTCTCTAAAATGCTTCCAATGCCCTCCCCTTTGCCTTCAAGCTTGGATTAATGGTGGAACACCTCTCCTATTTTCCGATCTATCTTTGTAAGTAGAAATCTCACCCCTTTCTTTTTATCTTATGAGTAATCACTACAATGAAAACGCAGCATAGTGACGGGCATACTGACGAAAAAAAACAAGCCGTCAGAAAACACGGGATACTAACGGCTTTCTGATGGAATTTCCGTCGGTATACATTCCTGACGGATTTCCCATCAACTGTAATTGGCGCGTTGACTAAGTCAATTGCGCTAAAAAACATCTGACGGAATCTCCGTCAGTATAATGCTATTACTGGCGGAATTTCCGTCACATGACTCTCACACACAACAGTGTAGAACAGCTGTTAAAAAATTGGGACATCTGACGGAATTTCCGTCAATAAAACCAAAAAACTGGCGGAAATTCCGTCAGATGTATTAGATTTTTTGAATCCAGTGTGCATCACAGCTGTCACAATAATTGACCAACTGACGGAATTTCTGTCAGTAATTTGGAAATACTGACGGAATTTCTGTCAGTTGGTCAATTATTGTGACGTGTACAGTTGGCTGCATTATTATCTGAGTTAGTGGGCCTGTGACAGAATGTCCGTTAGTAATTTAGAAATACTGACGGAATTTCCGTCAGTTATTCAGAATTACTGACGGAATTTCCGTCACATGTTTCTTTTATCTGAAATTCGCAACAATCCCCTCGTCACTTTACCATTTCACTTCCCCCAAATCGATTAAAATTTAAAAATACCAAACCCTAACCTTCTTAAAACCCGACACCACCACCACCCTCCTCCACTTCCGACGCCGCCACCACCACCACGCCGTCGCCATCACTATAAGGTAATTATCTAAAAGTTGGAATTTTTGTTAATTAGATTATTGTTAAATTTTGTGAAATGTTAATGTTTTTAAAATGATAATTAAACTTAATGTTAATTAGGCTAGATATGTAAAATGAAAAATTAGTCATGTTAGTTTTTGTTAATTGAAAAAGTAGTCATTGTTGTATGTTTTGTTTTTAATATTGTTAAAATTATTGTTCATATTGACCTAGTACCCGTTCAAAAATTACTCACTAGGAGTAATTTTTGAATAGTCCCCATTTTGGGACTGTCTTTGTACGTTTTAAGTCACTTAGGTAGTAAACATGTACTTGTGATTTGTTAACGAGGAAAGAGTTTGGTAACTGATACTGTCGTTTCGTACCAAAAATAAAATACCTAAGTACTACTAACAGAAGTCAGCGGTAAGTAGGGTCGATCTCCACAGGGAGGCGGTGTACTATCTATTTGTCTATTTATCTGTCTAATGTCACAAGTGGGGGTTGAATTGATTGTATTAACTAAACTAAAGATTAAGCAAGAGAAATAAAAAAGAGAAATTAACAGCAAGAGAGAAGGGAGTATGCTAGGAGTCGGTCCACCGTGGCAGCTATCAGATCTTATACTATCAGGAATACTAAGGCGATTAGACTATTGATAAGAAGAGCTATGGTCGTCACCTTTCGGTCCTTAAACCGCCCTAGAGCGTAAACAGCTTAACTTTCGCCCTCACTGCAATACCCTATTTTAATTAAGCAAGCCTTCCCTTCCAATCTTTCGATCTAGGTCGGGGTTAACTAAATTTATGGTCTCCTGCATGCATTCATTCGACCGGATAACAGTTAAATTGCCTAATACAATTCCTATCGCAGAGCTAATCTATTTAATACAGTTAAAGCATGCTACCACGGCTTCCCTAATCCTAACATACTAGGGGAATTAGCTATGCATAATTAAATAGAGAACAAGAAATAAAGGAGAAGTAAACATTAAATAAAAGTAAAGAGAATAAGGGGAAAGAAGAATTACTGAATAAATGATCCGGAAAAACAAGGAGAGAATGTAACAGTGTATTCGAACAGTAACCAAGCAAGGGAAAGGAAAAGAAAGAATGAGAGAGCGTTTACAATGACATACTAACTTCCTATTTATAAGAAAATAGGATTAGCTAAACCTAATTGACGGAAATTAACTAAAAAGCCCAGCCCGTCAGCAAAATCCACTCGATCGACTAACTAAAGGCTCTCGATCGAGTGATATTCCTTAGCATTCCTCTCGATCGAGAACAATTCCTCTCGATCGAAGACTTCTTTCCTTTTAATCACTCGATCAAGAATAGGTAGCTCTCGATCGAGCAAATGGGCTCTCGATCAAATAGAGTTCTCGATCGAGCAATTCTCAGCGCGTAATTCCTGCTTCGCGCACTGAACTTCAAACGGCTGCCATTTCTTCGTTACTTGGTCAAACAGGGTGATTCCGGTGGCATTGGAAAGCTAAAAGGACAAACTTTCATCTCCAATTGGAATCACCTGAATATCTGTTGTATAACTCGAGATATGGCTCTTACAAGTAGGAACTAGCAAATTGACGCACTCTCTTGGCTCGCCTAGCTTCCTTACTCCCATGCGCATCTCAAAATAGCTTCATTTCCACTCTAAATTCACTCTTCCTCCAAATGCATGCTAAAAGGACGGTAAAAGGCTCGATTTCACTACTTCCTGGTTCATTCCTGCAAATAAGACAAAATAACCCAAAGTAGCATATTCGGGGCATTTCGTAGCATAAAACCACGATAAAAGCATAAAGATACGCGCATAAAATAGGCTAAAAAGACTATATAAAATGCACGTATCAAATCTCCCCAAACCAAACCTTTACTCGTCCCCGAGTAAACTAAAATGCAACTAAGGAACGGAAAAAGATAACTCAGAGCTAGCTACAAATGCCCACTTAAGCCAATTTAATGCGAGCAAACTAACACTTATAGCAGACAGTCAAATGCAAACGAGTTGTAGGATGTTTATAAATAAAGCTGAACCGTCGACCTTGCAAGACCTTTAATAATGGACTCTCACGGGCCACTCTTTCTCTCATGAAGCAAAGGGTGAACATATATATGTAAGAGAGAAAGAAAAATAGTCGCTCACCTAAACTACGACCCACATAAACATGCATGCAACTAATATGATAGACAATTCTAGCTACCGCACATACATTCCAACCAAACAAGGTCATGTCACAGCTGAGGGCTTACAAAAATATGGTAAAGTGAGGCAATGGGTAAGAAAAGGCAAAACATGTTATGGGAATGTGGAGGTATAGGTGATCAAGCTAGTACCTAAACAAAACCATATATCAACATCCGATTCTTAAGCAATTATGAATTAAGCACATGCCCTTCAATTGGCATAAATCTCACCAAACCAACTGATAATACTCCTCAAATGATATAAGATAGAACATAGGAGTGAAACCGCCTAATCAACAAACAACATCTCTTTTTTCAAATTTTTCCTTTCTTTTTTTTTCTATTCCTTCGGTTTCTTTTTTTTTTTCTTCTTCTTCTTCTTCGAATTTTTTCTTCAACTTCTCCTTTTTTTTTTCTTTTTCACGTTTTATTTTTTCATCCTCCTCCTTTTCTTCATAAATTACCAACTCCAATTCAACAGAATATGCGCCAATATTTGATACAATAGAAAATATACCGCAAAACAATCTAAACTAGCTTGACAAGGCAGGCTAAATTTGGATGTAGCTAAGGGTCAACTGGCAAATTTGGCTAATGTGGAGTTTATGGGTAAAAATGAAAGAAAGGGAAAATGTAAGCACCTCCCTGCATGTGACACCAACCACTAACCCGAATGTATGAAGGCAAAGAGCAATTGAATTTCATATATGTGCAAATTGATGAACATGTTATGCAAGGAGTAACTACTCACAATCCTACATGAAACTGGTCATAAATGACACCAGTTTATACGGCTCTAAATCTTAGAATTTATAAGTAGGTTGCCAAAATTTCAGGTCAAGTCTATTCGTTCAGCTAAATTTAAACATAAACTCGTAGATTATGCAATCAGACAAAGCTAAAAGATAACAGTTTAATGCAAGGCTTAAGCAAAAAGGACAATTACAGTGCAATTTCATCACTGGAATCTACCGTTCCGACTCAACCTATATGCTAAAAATAAACGTGAATTTTTTTTGAATTTTTGAATTTTTCTAATTTTATGGAATTTTAAATTTTTATGAAATAAATAACAATGCAAACAGAAATTAAACATGATAACAGAAATGCAATAAAAACAAGATGCAGACACAGATATGGATGCATAACCTCCCCAAACCAAACCGTACAATGCCCCCATTGTACCAAAACAAGGAAAGGAAATGCAAACTGAAGGAGAAAGAGAGTAAAGACGGAAAAACTCACAAAATGCGCGAATAAAGGGACCTCCCCAAACCAGCCAGCAACATGGGAGGTCACTAATAGCTCCGAAACATCGTCACAAGAAGCTATCCAAGCAATGGGCGTCCAAAACAGCTCGATCGAGAGGAATAGTGGTCGATCGAGTAAATTAGCGGTCGATCGAGTAAATTTTTTTTTTTTTTTTTTTTTTTTTTTTTTTTTTTTTTTTTTTACTCGATCGAGTAGAAAGTTACTCGATCGAGTGGAAAGTTACTCGATCGAGTAGAATTCCTGCAAAGACGCAATAAAAACACGCATACTGATAAAGTCTATGGTATATAACCATTTATCACAACTGAAAGTAAATAAAAATGCAAAATAAAATCGCCGGGTTGCCTCCCGGTTAGCGCTAGCTTCAGTCAGGTCCCAGCTCGACCTTCTTTTTCTTCGAGCTCTATTCAAACTAATCACAATCAAAACAGCTCAAAGCGCGCAGCAACCTGTCAAAAAGCTGCGCATGTGCTACACAAAAGAGTAAGTAGCACCACAGTGGAATAGCAAAGTAGGAAATAAAAATGTGTAAACATTTAAGTCTAACAAATTTCCTATGGGCGCTCCTAAATTTATCCACAAAATATAGGAGCGCGGGAGCAATTGTCAATAAAGTAGGGCTCCATTTCAGATTAACGAAATTAAAATGATAAGGACGGTGAAAAATCGTCAAATTATACGACCTCTTTGGGAAGGGGTAAAGCATTGGGATGCGCAAAGAAAAAGTCAATCGAGGCAATTTACTATTAAAACAAACAGTAAATAAATTATCGTTTACTACCTCGTGTCGGTCACTCTCAATGACGGAATCATCGACAAAGGGAGATATTACCTCTTCCGTGCTAGGAGCAATTACCGACTCAGCTGCCTCTTTGACACCCTTCTTAGTGGAATTCGTCCCGTAAATCGCAGCCTCAAGTGCATCCAACTCGGCTTTGAATAGGGAAGATTCACCGTATCCATTATCGTCATCGAAATCGTCATCAAAATCAAACCCAAATGACGAACCAAAGCTCCCAATGGCCAAACTACTCGATCGAGTAGAATCTTCATTCGATCGAGCAGTTTCCTCCTGATTTCCACTCGATCGAGCAGCAATTTCACTCGATCGAGCTGTTTCTCCTGGAAAATCACTCGATCGACTAGTATAAGTCACTCGATCGAGTGATTCCTCTATCTGTGCTGAAATCCTCGTGTGGGGCAATGAAATATGATAGAAACTCGTCGTCCGAGTCATAAAAGTCATCCTCGATTGGGAAACACGGTTTTTTCATGGGAAAAACCGTTCTCGGAAGGTATACCTCTTACGGTTGCCAATTATCCGACTCGGTATTAATCGAGCAATTTTAGACTCCAACTCAATGATTTGAGCATCCGCACGTCTATCACTCTCTTGCCTCACTCGATCATAATTCTGTATTTGAGATGCAAGTATCTCCATTAAAGACCTCGATTCTGCAACCTCTTCTTCTTGTATCTCACCGCTAACTGAGCAATGTCAGTTTCGAGCTTTTCAAGTCGCGAAGAAGTGCGTCTATCATGATCTTGCCTCTCTCGGTCACGATCTTGCAGTTGAGATGCAAGTGTCTCCATCAAGGATTTCAGCTCCGCAATCTCTTCTTCTTGTATCTCAGGAGGATCTTGTTGCGGTGGCCATTGATAGGATGGATGTGGCGGCACAACTACAACCGCATTGTGCTCGGGGACCACATATCCCGCAATCAGATCACCTTTGCTTCCATATAATGGAACATCGGTGCCGGGTCAAAGGTACTCAAGCCTTCCCCTTGACGGTCTTTCACCTAGAACTGTCTAGGTAGTACCTGTAAGGCCTATCAAAACAGCACTCAAGGAAAAAGATCAGAACGGCCTCAAGGGAAAAATCCCCTGAGGCTAAAAACAGATAAAACTAAACAAATAAATAGATAGATTGCCTCCCCGGCAACGGCGCCAAAATTTGATACTGTCGTTTCGTACCAAAAATAAAATACCTAAGTACTACTAACAGAAGTCAGCGGTAAGTAGGGTCGATCTCCACAGGGAGGCGGTGTACTATCTATTTGTCTATTTATCTGTCTAATGTCACAAGTGGGGGTTGAATTGATTGTATTAACTAAACTAAAGATTAAGCAAGAGAAATAAAAAAGAGAAATTAACAGCAAGAGAGAAGGGAGTATGCTAGGAGTCGGTCCACCGTGGCAGCTATCAGATCTTATACTATCAGGAATACTAAGGCGATTAGACTATTGATAAGAAGAGCTATGGTCGTCACCTTTCGGTCCTTAAACCGCCCTAGAGCGTAAACAGCTTAACTTTCGCCCTCACTGCAATACCCTATTTTAATTAAGCAAGCCTTCCCTTCCAATCTTTCGATCTAGGTCGGGGTTAACTAAATTTATGGTCTCCTGCATGCATTCATTCGACCGGATAACAGTTAAATTGCCTAATACAATTCCTATCGCAGAGCTAATCTATTTAATATAGTTAAAGCATGCTACCACGGCTTCCCCAATCCTAACATACTAGGGGAATTAGCTATGCATAATTAAATAGAGAACAAGAAATAAAGGAGAAGTAAACATTAAATAAAAGTAAAGAGAATAAGGGGAAAGAAGAATTACTGAATAAATGATCCGGAAAAACAAGGAGAGAATGTAACAGTGTATTCGAACAGTAACCAAGCAAGGGAAAGGAAAAGAAAGAATGAGAGAGCGTTTACAATGACATACTAACTTCCTATTTATAAGAAAATAGGATTAGCTAAACCTAATTGACGGAAATTAACTAAAAAGCCCAGCCCGTCAGCAAAATCCACTCGATCGACTAACTAAAGGCTCTCGATCGAGTGATATTCCTTAGCATTCCTCTCGATCGAGAACAATTCCTCTCGATCGAAGACTTCTTTCCTTTTAATCACTCGATCAAGAATAGGTAGCTCTCGATCGAGCAAATGGGCTCTCGATCAAATAGAGTTCTCGATCGAGCAATTCTCAGCGCGTAATTCCTGCTTCGCGCACTGAACTTCAAACGGCTGCCATTTCTTCGTTACTTGGTCAAACAGGGTGATTCCGGTGGCATTGGAAAGCTAAAAGGACAAACTTTCATCTCCAATTGGAATCACCTGAATATCTGTTGTAGAACTCGAGATATGGCTCTTACAAGCAGGAACTAGCAAATTGACGCACTCTCTTGGCTCGCCTAGCTTCCTTACTCCCATGCGCATCTCAAAATAGCTTCATTTCCACTCTAAATTCACTCTTCCTCCAAATGCATGCTAAAAGGACGGTAAAAGGCTCGATTTCACTACTTCCTGGTTCATTCCTGCAAATAAGACAAAATAACCCAAAGTAGCATATTCGGGGCATTTCGTAGCATAAAACCACGATAAAAGCATAAAGATACGCGCATAAAATAGGCTAAAAAGACTATATAAAATGCACGTATCAGTAACAATTCCTTTAATGTTCTCTGAATGCATATATGGAGTAATTATTTATTCTACATTGTGTATTTGGAGAACGGGTGGGAATTGCTGCCGAATTTTTTTCCTCATTAATAAATCACAAGTACATGTTTGCTAGTGACTTGAAACGTACATTGATGGGTTTAGGTTGCAGTGATAAGGACCCAATTAAAAGAAATACAAATTATTTGTAGACAATTGTAACAATATTTATATTTGTTAAAATGTTAAGATATTGTGTATTATTCTTGATTGTGATTGTTGTTAGGTTATTATCTTTTTTAATGACATATATAAATGTGTAGATACATAATAACATAAAAAGATTAGAATGGCAGTGGATGTATGAAAGATTAGACCAAAAAAAGAAACCCAAGAAAGCATTTGCAGAGGGGGTGAAAGAGTTTATTAAATTCGCGGAAGAAAGTAGTGAGTATAAGAATTTAGGTGAAATGAGGTGTCCGTGTAATAAATGCAAAAACCTAGGTTTTAAAAGGAAAGAAGATGTTCAAATTCATCTTTGGTCGAAAGGTTTCGCCGATAATTACTATTTATGGACATATCACGGTGAGAAACTACCTAGTAAAGCAAGTACAAATGCTAGTGAGAATCCTTTCCGTGAGTTCGTGGAAAATGCATTGCGTGATATTGTTGACCAAATTTTGGAGGATCGACTCAATCCTGATGACCTTAAGGATGAAGAAGTGCGTTATGAAACCCCGAACCCCCAAGTTTCTTCGTTCTTTAAAATGTTAGAGCAAGCCGAACAACCAGTGTATAAGGGAAGTGATATGAGTTTGTTGCAAGCGGCTGCTAGGTTGTTATCACTCAAATGTGAGAACAACATATCTCTTAGATGCGCTAATGTTTTTTTGTCGTTCGTTGGTGACCTAATTCCAAAGGAAAATCAAATGGCGCGCAATTTTAAGGAGATTAAAAAAGTTCTCAAGGGACTCCAACTACCCCATGAGAAGATGGATGCATGTCTCAATGGATGCATGCTTTTATGGGAGGAAAATTCCAATCTGGAAGAATGTACAAAGTGTCGTGCATCTCGGTATAAAGGTAAAAAGAATTTAAGTGGGAGGCGAATTCTTTGTAAACCAGTAACTTATTTCCCGCTTGTGCCAAGGTTATAACGACTATATGCAACCAAGCACATATTAGGTGAGATGATTTGGCACTACAAAAACTCCCGATTAAGAGAAAGGGGGATAATGGCACATCCAAGTGATGGAGAAGCGTGGAAACATTTCGATAGAGAGTATCCAGATTTTTCAAGTGAACCCCGGAAAGTTCGGCTAGGTTTGTGTACGGATGGATTTTAACCTTTTGGGCAGTTCGGGACGAAATACTCCTGTTGGCCCGTGATTGTGACTCCGTACAACTTACCTCCTTGGTTATGCATGAAGAGACAATTTCTGTTCTTATTTGTGCTCGTTCCCGGTCCTTAGATCCCTAAGTAAAATTTAGATGTCTACCTCCAACTGTTGATCAAAGAGTTGAAACAACTTTGGGAAACCGGCGTGGACACCTACGATATCTATAAGAAACAAAATTTTCAATTAAAGGCTGCATTAATGTGGACGATCAACGATTTCCCGGCATATGGCATGCTTTCTGGTTGGTCCACAAGTGGGTATCGTGCTTGTCCTTATTGTCCAGAAAATCATCATAAATCTTTTTGGCTTAGAAATAGCAAAAAGGTTTGTTGGTTTGATTGTCACCGTGAGTTCTTAAGACCTGACCATCCTTTCCGCAACAATTGTAAGCATTTTCTAAAAAACAGAAAAACTGAGAATCGCATAGCCGCATCGAAATTAACGGGTGATGAAGTGTGGGATTCCGTAAAAGACTTGCCAAAATTAGTTGATGCTTCTGATCAAGAATTGAAAAGATTGAAAGATCAGAATGAAGGTTGGTGGAAACAAAGCATATTCTGGGAACTTTCCTACTGGAAAACGTTGCTGATTTAACATAACTTAGACGTTATGCACATTGTGAAAAAAAAATTTTAACAACTTATCAACACCATGATGGATGTACCAGGTAAAACTAAATTTGGCCCTAAGGGTAAAGACGACTTTAATGAACTTTGCTATAAGTGGCCCATATCATCTAGGTTTGTTTTATCAACCGCGGAGAAAAAGGCTCTATGTGACTGGGTTGCTAATTTAAAATTCCTGGATGGTTATGCTTCACATTTGAGTCGGTGTGTTGACCATAAAAAGATGGTGTTGCATTCTATGAAAAGTCATGATTGTCATGTCTTTATGGAACGACTACTCCATGTTGCCTTGAAAGAGTTGCTCCCGACCGGTTCTTGGAATGCAATAACTGAGATAAGCCAATTTTTTAGAGACCTGTGTACTTCTACGATTAGAGTTGATTCTATGGAACGTCTGGAGTCAAACATTGCGGAGATAATTTGCAAGTTAGAGAAGATATTTCCCCAGTCTTTCTTCAGTTCCATGGAGCATTTGCCTCTTCACCTACCTTATGAAGCGAAAGTTGGAGGACCTCTTCAATATCGATGGATGTATGCATTTGAGAGATTTCTTAATCATTTAAAAAAAAAGATTGGCAACAAAGCTCGGGTTGAGGGTTCAATATGCAACGCTTTTTTGTTAGAGGAAATTTCAAATTTCTGTTCCTTTTATTTCGAAGATCACATTGACACAAAAGCAAAAGACTTAGATGTTGGTGTAAATGCCGATGACCAGTTAAAATCTAAGTTACCTGAGTTATTCAATGATGACATGGGAACTACAATCGGGAAATGTATACAGAGGTACTTGACTGAGAAAGAGTATGAAGAAGCTCATTTTTATGTGCTAAGGAACTGTGGAGAATTTTTAGAGACTTATGAAAGGTAAGTTAATACTTAATCATTACTCAATTGTTTTTTAATAATCAAATTAGATCAAATTTATAGGTAATACATAACTAAAACATGCTTTCCCTACTTATAGGGAATTTGAGACACATATCAAAATCAAATTTCCTGATGTCACATCCTCTGATGATGTTTGGGCAAAACATGACAAAAGTTTTCCGAAATGATTCCGAAATGAAGTAAGTGATGATACATTTTCTTTGAAATTAAACTACACATTTGAATTTCTTATTAAATATTGAAAAAAATATAACAACTTCATTAACATTTTTTTATTCATAGATTCATAGATGGAAGGATCATCTAATAATAGCTTTAGCATTGGGTCCTAGTAACATGGTGAAGCCTTGGAGATGGTATTCCATCAATAGCTATAAATTTCGAGCTTTTAAGGAGGGAGTTGATGTTTCGAAATCTATGTTAAGCAATGGGGTTTCTGTGAATTCAACTGAAGGATTGGACTACTATGGAACCCTAAATGAAGTAATTGAGCTTTCTTATTATGCTGAGCAAAGGGTTTATAGGGTTATATTGTTTAAATGTCATTAGTATCCATAAGGTTAATGGACTTGTAGATGTAAACGAGAAAAAGAAACTTCATGGACATAACCCATTTGTGGCAGCTTTTCAAGTCGATCAAGTTTGTTATGCTCCTTATCCAACTATTAAGAAAGGTAATCAAGGTATTCAGGGGTCTCCGGATTTTAAAACTAAGGCAAGATCACAAGTTGATGCTCCAATTGAAGAAAGTGTCTTTCAAGAAGATGTGGCTGTGAATGATCACTCAATTTCACCGATTTTTTTGGAAGATATAGAGGATGAAGATGTATACGAAGTGGCAGCGGAAAGAGATCAAGGGGAATATGACAGGGACATCGGAGAAGAAGGGGATGAATGTAACACCCCCATACTCCAAGTGCCTTACCAGGACCACTCAGGTATAAGGATGCTACCATCTCGGTTACCCGAGGCAATGATGATCAAATAGACAATAACGAAACAACATTAAATAGTAATACTTTAGCGAAAGGTTACAATCCAAAACCAAAACCAAAACCAAAACCAAAATACGAATACAAGTTCTCAAACCAACTGTCTAGCAACTAACTGAAATGTTTATTAAACTACTAAGCTACAGCGGAAGACTTCTATCATCAGACGGTGGCACATCCCAGCTATCCCAGTAACTCGACTCATACCTGCTCAATAACTGCTCACCATCACCGAATGGATCACCACAGTTTTTAAAACATTAAACGGGGTCAGTACTAATCACATAATTTATATAAACCAACAACACAGTAAAACAAACAGCTCAGTCATCATAGATATTCTCCGAACTCCAAACCCAACTCTACAATCCTGACTACACACTAAAGTGTGTAGTCCTGCCAGAGTTCCCATCGTAACAGGTCACTCCTCGCCGCCAGTGGGGGACCGCAGCCATTCCCACCTAAGCCACGCTCATCTCCATCGAGCGATAAACCCAAATCCATTAATGTGCACATCCCTTCTGTGGCGGGTTCCACAGAAGGCGAATCATGGGCGTGAAGCCACTCCCGCAAGTGACTCCACTCAGCCAGGGACGCACCCCGAAGAACACAGACAGATACAATCAACCACAGCTACAACCGACAATCAAAGCCAACAACCGTCACAATACGAGTATGATAATATTCAACAATCACAAACACCAATCAACACATCATGGGACTAATACTGAGTAGGGAAACCCTACCTGGAAAGCACAACACAATCAGACGATCTCACAGCTGATATCAAAACGCTTCCTCTACGAATCTTCCTCCTAACATACAAATATATAATCACTACCAATCACAAAATACAACAAAACCCCCAATTCCCAATATTAGGGTTTAACCAACTTTAACGAAATACTATAAAAACGGTACATAGATCTTACCCTCGACGCAAGGATTACAACGGTATAAAGAAAAGTAAAATCCGACCTTCCAAGCTCCGGGATTTGCCAACAATGCGATTGAAGCGAAGAACGTAGTTTGATTTCTCTTTTTGAAAGTAATTAGGTTTAAAAGTGTTTAAAGAAAAGTGATGGAAGTTATTATATACTTAATCGCATTATTAACAAAACCCGACAAATCAACCCCCGTAAACCGGCTACTCGATCGAGTAGCTGAGGTACTCGATCGAGTGCCCCCTTACTCGATCGAGTATCTATGTTACTCGATCGAGTACCCAACAGGTCAGAAACTATTTATAAGACGCAACACACACTTACTCGACAGAGTAAGGCCTACTCGATAGAGTACCCAGAGACATAGTATTACAGTCTTCCCTCCTTAAAAAGAACTTCGTCCCCGAAGTTGAAACCACAACAAAACAAAGACACACTAAAACACTCCCGACTCCACAACCAAAACATAACTCAGCATAAAACATGTTACTAACCCAAACTCAACCCGACTCAACGACAACAACCATACCGACACAACATAAAAAGGGTATAAAAACTCTTAAAAACTCCTTGCGATCATCTCCTACCCCCTAAAAGAAACAAGGTTACGTCCCCGTAAAAATACATACCTGATCAAAAAGGAAAGGGTAACGCTCTCTCATGGCCTCCTCTGCCTCCCATGTATCTTCCTCAGTCTCGTGGTTAGACCAAAGGATCTTAAGCAAAACTGTCTCACCACTCCTAGTCTTCCTAACCTTCCGGTCAAGAATCTGCTTAGGTACCTCAAGATATGATAAAGACTCATCTAGCTCTAAGCTCTCTGCCTCTAACACATGTGATGGGTCACTCACATACTTCCGCAGCTGAGATACATGAAACACATTATGCACTCTCTCTAACGCAGCTGGTAAAGCCAGACGATATGCAACCTCTCCAACCCGCTCTAAGATCTCATAAGGCCCGATGAACTTCTGACTTAGCTTGCCCTTCTTCCTAAATCTCGTAACCCCACGCATAGGAGACACTTTCTGAAGAACCTTGTCCCCAACCTGAAACTCTATATCCCGGCGATGTAGATCTGCATAACTCTTTTGCCTATCCTGAGCTGCTCTCATCCGTTCCCTGATCATCTTAATATGTTCAACCATCTCATGTACCATCTCTGGTCCTAGAACCACTTTGCCTCAAGATCTTTGTCATCCCAACAAATCGGACTCCTACATCTCCTCCCATATAAAGCCTCAAACGGTGCCATGCCAATACTAGTGTGATAGCCGTTGTTGTTGTGAAAAAACTCTATCAAATCCAACCTCTGTTCCCAGCTACCACCAAAGTCCATGACACAAGCTCGTAACATATCCTCAAGAGTCTTGATCGTTCTCTCGATCGACTGTCATCACCGGATGAAATGTTGTACTCATCTTCAAAGTTGTTCCCAAAGATTCCCTCTTCTTTCCAAAACCTTGAGATAAACCTCGCATCTCTGTTAGATACTATGTCCTTAGGGACTCCATGTAACTTAAGCACATTCTTCCGATAAGCCATAGCTAATTGTGCTTTAGTCCAAGTATCTTTCATTGGCACAAAGTGAGCTGACTTGGTCAGTCGATCCACTATTACCCATATCATGTTGTTACCCTGTTGACTCTTTAGCAAACCCACGATAAAATCCATAGAAATGGATTCCCACTTCCACTCAGGTACCTCTAAAGACTGAATCTTACCTTGTGGTCGTCGTTGTTCCCCTTTAACTCTCTGGCATGTCAAACAACGGACCACAAACTCAGCTGTTTCTTTCTTCATCCCAGGCCACCAAAACGTGTTCTTCAAGTCCTTGTACAGTTTGTCACCACCTGGATGTACTGAATATGGTGTACAATGTGCCTCTGTCATCATAGTCTTTTTCAGCTCCTCATCATTAGGGACACACTACCTACCATCGAACCTCAAACTACCATCTGTATGAATAGAAAATCGAGACACTGTCCCTTTCTCTACTCCAGCTCTCCACTCAACCATCTTAGGATCTAACGCCTGTTTACCTCGAATATCATCATAAAGATCAACCTGTACTGTCAAATCTCCCACAGCATCCCCTCTCTACATCATATGTATCCCAAACTTCCCCACCTCATCTCTCAACCTCATCAAAGATAGAGCTGTACACAGGGAATGTACACTCTTCCTACTCAAAGCATCTGCAACAACATTAGCTTTCCCTTCATAGTAGATAATATCCATTTCATAATCGCCAATCAGCTCCATCCACCTCCTCTGTCTCATGTTCAACTCCTTTTGAGTGAAGATGTACTTGAGACTCTTGTGATCCAAAAATACCTTAAAGGTCGCCCCATAAAGGTAATGTCTCCAAATCTTGAGAGCAAACACCACTGCACCCAACTCTAGATCATGTGTAGGGTAGTTCTCCTCATACGGCTTCAATTGCCTAGAAGCATAGGCAATCACCTTACCTTTCTGCATCAACACACCTCCCAACCCATTCTTTGAGGCATCTGTATAAACCTTAAAGTTCTCGATCCCTTCAGGCAATGCTAAGATAGGAGCTGTGGTCAAACGCTCCTTTAATGTTTGGAACGCAGTCTCACAACTTTCATCCCAACGAAACCTGTTCTCTTTCCTCATCAACGCTGTCATAGGTCTAGCTATCTTGGAGAAATATTTCACGAACCGTCTGTAGTATTCAGCTAAACCCAAGAAACTCCTGATCTCAGCAACATTCTTTGGTGCTTCCCACTTTGTCACTGCCTCAATCTTTGCCGGATCCACAGCTACTCTCTCCTTAGAGATCACATGCCCCAGAAAAGCAACTTTCTCTAACCAGAACTCACACTTGGATAGCTTAGCATATAACTCATGCTCCCTCAAAGTCTGCAACACAATCCTCAGATGCTCCTCATGCTCCTCCTTAGTCTTGGAGTAGACTAAGATGTCATCGATAAACACCACCAAAAACTTGTCCAAAAACTATCTGACGATTCTTTTCATCAAGTCCATAAACACAGCCGGTGCATTAGATAACCCAAACGGCATTACCACGTACTCATAATGACCATACCTCGACGTGAAAGCTGTCTTTGGTATGTCCACCTCTCTAATCTTCACCTGATGGTACCCCGACCTCAAATCAATCTTGGAAAAGACTGATGCACCACTCAACTGATCAAACAGGTCATCTATCCTTGGCAAAGGATACTTGTTCTTCACCGTCACTCGGTTCAGCTCCCTGTAGTCTATGCACAACCTCAAACTCCCATCTTTCTTCTTCACAAAAAGAACTGGTGCTCCCCACGGCGATACACTAGGTCTAATGTATCCCTTCTCTATCAGACCATCTAACTGTTTCCTGAGCTCCCCCATCTCTTTAGGACCCATCCGGTACGGTGCCTTAGAGATTGGGCCGTCCCTGGTTTCAACTCAACTGTGAAATCTATCTCCCTCTTCGGTGGCAACCCCAGAATCTCCTCTGGAAAGACATCTGCAAACTCTCCCACCACTAGTATCTGATCAACTGTCGGACTCGCTATCCGGTCATCTCTCACATGGCATAAGATCAAAGGGCATCCCTTCCTCAGATAAGACTTCAAGGTGACAGCTGCAATCAACTTAACTTTGGGTTTGACCAGAAACCCACGATAAGACACACTAACACCCTTAGGACCTCTCAAAGACACTTTCTTTTGATGACAGTCTATCTTAGCTTTATACTTTCCCAACCAATCCATCCCGACCATCTTTTCAAAACCGTCAAAAGGAAATTCTAGTAAGTCTACCGGTAGATCAACTTGCCAAACTATCATTGACACATCTTTATACAACCTCCCACATGATACAGACTCACCCGAAGGTATAAAAACTTTCTCACTTACAGACTCATATACCCTCAAACCCAACCGTTTAACATGACTCGAAGATACAAACGACTGAGACGCCCCTGAATCAAACAAAACAAAGGTATGAATACCATTAACAAGAAAAGTACCAGTGATAACATGTGCATCATCCTCAACTGCTTTCTTCTCCATCATGAACAACTTTCCACTGGTCTTCTGTCCACCTCCCGGACAAGATCTTGGTCCGATGTGGTCGGCTTAGCACCCGACCCCTGGTTGTTGTTGTTGTTCGTAGCTGGTTTCTAATAAGAATTATCGCCATTGCGGTTACCTCCACCCTGATAGCTCTGACTTCCCCGGTTAGACCATGACCCGGACGGTCTATTGCTCGCATAAATCTGTGCAGGTCCCTGAGAATAGCTCCCCCAAGCCGATCCCTGAAAAGCTCCCGGTGCACTCGTGCACTCATGCCTCTTGTGGCCTACACCGCCACAGCCAAAGCAAGTCATCCCCCAACTACCACTACTACTCACACGGCCACGCCCAAAGGAAGCCCCAAAGACTAAACCCCGACCCAGCCAAAAAACCCTCTAGCTTGATTGTGGTTGCCTTTCTTGTGACTAGATTGGCCACCACCCTCACTCTCAGCCTTTCTTTTCTCAACACCCACTCTCTCCTGACCCATCTCCACCAACCTCTCAGCTCTCCCAGCCCTCTCATAAGCTTCCTTAACATTAGTAAGGACTCCCACAGGTAGCTTATCCATGATCTTAGGGGTCAACCCCTCTCAAACCTCGGCGCCGTTCTCCTCACTCAAACCCATATCCTCAAAGATACCTAGACTTCTCATTAAACTGCTTATAGTACTCGAATCGACATATCGATGTCATCTTAAACCCATCAAACTCCTTTCTCAGCTTACTCCTCACATGTTCCGGTACAAACTCTTTCCTCATAGCCCTCTGAAACTCTTCCCAAGGTATAGCAGGTAAGCCCTGGTTCACATACATCTCCCTAGCACTCACCTTCACCTTATCCCACCACTCGCCAGCTGCTTCCCTCAGGTAGAACGCAGCTTGTTCTACTGTTATCTCATCAGGACAGTGAACCAGGTCTAGTATGTTCTCCATCTCACGATGCCAGTTGTCAAGAAGGTTTGGTTCCCCGGTCCCCTTGTACTCTTTTGGGTTAAACCTCGCTATATAAAGGCTGATCTTAGAGTGATCAACCTCCTTGTCTTTTACCACTTTCTTTAAGGCCTCTATAAGAGCATCCTGATGCTCCAACATCTTAACGATATCATCTATGTTCATGGTCTCAGCTCTCGCATACAAAGCGTTTCTCTTGGGCGGCATCTTGAAACTATATAAGAAAGGGTAGACATAAACATACGCACTAAAACCTCAAAACACGAAAGCGGACTGCCCAGAACGCACTTGATCGAGTGCCTAAACATACTCGATCGAGTAGCGGCTACTCGATCGAGTGCCCACCATACTCGATCGAGTGCCCCGACATCAGACCCCAAACAGACCTTCTGATCTCTAACATACTCGACCGAGTAGCCAGGCTACTCGATCGAGTGACCCCCTACTCGATCGATTGCCCTATGTACTCGATCGAGTACCCATAAACCACAATTCTGGTTATAAAAACGTCAAATACCCACTCGATCGAGTCAGACCCACTCGACCGAGTATCTCACCTACTCGATCGAGTACCCCCTTACTCGATCGAGTCATGCTGACTCGTATATACTACCCGCATGTTATCTTACATATCCCAACATACTATGCAACATTATAAACTCTAACATTATAATATAGTTAAGCATGCAATTCTACCAAGCTTTTCATATGATCAACAAAAAATCTATATCATATTATCAAACACCACATAGTAAACAACCAACATGCTTCTTGATCAAACAACAGTTCTATACATTTCACCAACCTTTCATGCACAAACTCAACCTTCTACTCCAAACATCCAACAATTACAGCATACATCACCACATTCACATACAAACTAACAAACATCACATACGATCTTGACATATACCCCCCATGTGACCGGTTCAAAATTGTAGGGCGAGTTCGCGACTTTAGGACGACTCCCAAGCCTTTGCATTAGCTCCTACAACCTTTACCTCGGGTTCATTTTAATTGACTCCCTATGTTCATTAGATTCATTGGTTATAGGTTTCAGGATCGTCGCTCTGATACCATTTTGTAACACCCCCATACTCCAAGTGTCTTACCAGGACCACTCAGGTATAAGGATGCTACCATCTCGGTTACCCGAGGCAATGATGATCAAATAGACAATAACGAAACAACATTTAAATAGTAATACTTTAGCGAAAGGTTACAATCCAAAACCAAAACCAAAATACGAATACAAGTTTTCAACCAACTGTCGAGCAACTAACTGAAATGTTTATTAAACTACTAAGCTACAGCGGAAGACATCTATCATCAGACGGTGGCACATCCCAGCTATCCCAGTAACTCGACTCATACCTGCTCAATAACTGCTCACCATCCCCGAATGGATCACCATAGTTTTTAAAACATTAAACGGGGTCAGTACTAATCACACAATTTATATAAACCAACAACACAAAGAAACAAACAAACAATCATCACGGATATTCTCCGAACTCCAAACCCAACTCCACAATCCCGACTACACACTAAAGTGTGTAGCCCCGCCGAGTGCCCATCGCAACAGTCACTCCTCGCGCCGCCAGGGGGACCGCACCGTTCCCACCTAAGCCCCGCTCATCTCCATCGAGCGATAAACCCAAATCCATTAATGTGCACATCCCATCTGTGGCGGGTTCCACAGAAGGCGAATCATGGGCGTGAAGCCACTCCCGTAAGTGACTCCACTCAGCCAGGGACGCACCCCGAAGAACACAGACAGATACAATCAATCACAGCTATAACCGACAATCAAAGCCAACAACCGTCATAATGCGAGTATGATAATATTCAACAATCACAAACACCAATCAACACATCATGGGACTAATACTGAGTAGGGAAACCCTACCTGGAAAGCATAACACAATCAGACGATCTCACAGCTGATATCAAAACGCTTCCTCTACGAATCCTCCTCCTAACATACAAACATATACTCACTACCAATCACAAAATACAACAAAACCCCCAATTCCCAATATTAGGGTTTAACCAACTTTAACGAAATACTATAAAAACGGTACATAGATCTTACCCTCGACGCAAGGATTACAACGGTATAAAGAAAGGTAAAATCCGACCTTCCAAGCTCCGGGATTTGCCAAAAATGCGATTGAAGCGAAGAACGTAGTTTGATTTCTCTTTTTGAAAGTAATTAGGTTTAAAAGTGTTTAAAGAAAAGTGACGGAAGTTATTATATACTTAATCGCATTATTAACAAAACCCAAAAATCAACCCCCGTAAACCGGCTACTCGATCGAGTAGCTGAGGTACTCGATCGAGTGCCCCCTTACTCGATCGAGTATCTATGTTACTCGATCGAGTACCCAACAGGTTAGAAACTATTTATAAGACGCAACACACACTTACTCGACAGAGTAAGGCCTACTCGATAGAGTACCCAGAGACTCATAAATCCGTAGTATTACAATGAAGATGAAGTTGAAGAACTTATTAGATACGAAAATCAGGAATTAGAGGAAGAAGTAGGAGTGCTTTTGTCAAATGATGAACCTCTTTTGATTTGTAGTGACAGTGATAGTGAGGAGGACTAGTTGTAATTAAACAATTATTAATACATTTGTAAAAAAAGTTTGAATTTTAAACATTCAATAAAATTTGCATTGTTTAAAATTATAGTTAGTGTTTGTTTCCATTGTTTATATATAGCCTGCAGAAATGGTTGATTTGCACTAATAATTTTTTCTTTGAACTAATAATTTAAATTGTTTTTAAACAGTGATTATGCCGAATATTTTTTGTCGTGTTTCTGGGAGCAATAGTAGTACATCTCGACATGATCGGGAGGACGAGGAGATTGAGGATGAGGTCGATCCTCAAACTCCAACACGTGAGAAGGAGGGCATGCAGGTGATTCTCTCATCAACCCGTGCTCGGCCAGATCATTTTTGGTAAGTTTATGTTAATTTTTAAATTTTTAAAACTTATATATATATATATATATATATATATATATCATTTACAGTTTTAATTTCAAATATTTATATGTTTTTCTGGTGGTATGACACGCCGGTCAAGAAATATGTTACTTGGTCATTCACCCGTAACCTCGGAGATGAGTACTTCACTAGGTGGGGTGAAGCGAGCCACGCACAGCGTCAGAAGATGTGGAATTACTTTATGGTAATTAATTTGACACTTATCTATAATTATATATTTCAATAATAATTTTCTTAAGTTTATAATAATTTTCTTAAGTTTTATATAACTAATTTCACACTTGTTTTTGAAATAGAGTCATGTAAGATCCATCGATCGTGGCTATGATCCTAGGCCTGAGTGGCAGTCGAGGGTAACGAGGCGGATTACCACTCTTATTAATAGACTGAAATATAATAAGAAAAAGCCAAAGAGGGTGCCTGATACTTGTTGGGAGAACCTTAAGACTAGGCCAGAAGATCCCACTTTTGCCAAACATTCGAAAATTAACAAGGCAAATAGGAAGTCGGGTGGTAAAGATGGAAAAGCATTGGGTACCCACACTCTTGGTCGGAAGAGTTGCTCCGATGCTTTTAAGGAATTGGTAAGTATTGTTTATATTGCTTTTAAAAAGTGGTTAATATATATGATTGAAAAATATATATACTTGATTTTACTTGTTTCCATACTACTTTCAGGGTGAAGACACCACTCCGTATAAGTTGTTTACGAAGACGAAGAAAATAAGAAGGGCGAGTGGGTTAATCCTCGAGCTGCTGAGATATACGTAAGTTTTTGTATTCAATTTAATATTTATTTTTATTAAAAAGAATGGTAATATCTTTCTTAGATAAAACGATAATATCTTTCTTATAAAGATAGGTAATATATATATATATATATATATATATATATATATATATATATATATATATATATATATATATTTTCTATATATATATTTGTTTCTTTTTTTCAAAGATGATTACAATGAGGAGATGAGTCAACCATTGCCACTGATGAGCCTCTCCCGAGATCGGGCGTACTACAAGGCTGTCAAGGGCTTTGACGAGAAGAACCGGATATTTGGGACCGGAGATAAAGGGGCCGACATATGGTATAATCCTCCTACTAACAAAGCTGGTCGACGGTCTTTCTCTTTTGCTCCTAGCATGATTTCACAGCTTTCCACCCAAATGAATGATGAGCGAGCCACTCGAATTGCTCTTGAAAAAACTGTTCGTGAACAGGCCGAACAAATGGCGGCAATGCAAAAGGCTTGGGCTGATATGCAAGCATCTCAACCCTCAAACACGTGTTCGCAATTTAATCCACATAGGCGGGATGACTTTGCGGATGATGGACACGGGTTTGGAGGTGGTAGTTTTATTGAGCGTTTAGGTTAGAGCCTTTAGTTAGGCTATTATTGTCGTCTAGTAGAGAGTATGAAAAAACATTGGAGATTCGTGTTTAATTAGTAAGACAATGTACGAATTTGACCGACTTTTTATGTAAAAAATTTGCGTTCAATTCTCTTTTATTGCCTCTCTTGATTACCGCAATAGCGGTCGACATGAAAATGAATTCCCGCTTGACAGTCAACGATTCTATATGTGTTTTGCAGGTTTTTGTTGTATTTGAAACGATGCAAATAGGCATCGTAGCTGTATTTAAAACGATGCAAAAACGCATCGTGGCTGGGCAGCAGGCTGCTGTTTCCAGCCCCTGTTTTTTTTTTAAAAACTGACGGAAATTCCGTTAGGATTTTCCAAAATACCGACGGGATTTCCGTCATTGGCATTTGTTCCAGATTTTCCAGAAATTCCAGGAGTCTGCCACGTGTCAAGCGAACCGACGGAATTTCCGTCAGGAAAGACAAAAAAACTGACGAATTTCCGTCAGGGCCTGTTTTTTCAGATTTTCAAAAGAACAGCCAAAAAATGCCACGTGTCTAGTCTGTGACGGAATTTCCGTCATTAAATCCAAATACTGACGGAAATTCCGTCAGTTGTGTGCTAGTATTAGACGACGGTTATTCTGTCAGTTATCAGTCAGTATTTATATTTACTGACGGAAATTCCATCGGGATACGTATTTTAGTGACGAAATAAGCTGATCCTGGTTACTGACTGAATTTCCGTCAGGAAATGGAAATACTGACGGAAAATCCGTTAGTACGGCCTATTTTTTGCCGTCAGTATCCCGCGTTTTCGTAGTAGTGAATTCGAGTTAGGGTTTACAAAGAGAGGTTAGTTAGTATTTAGTTATGTAAAATGAGTAATTAGTGACTAATAATGAGGGATTTTATGTTGAAATATAGTATAGAGTGAATTGTGATAGTTATTACATGATTTATGTAGGATGAGACAGTTTTATGAGATGGATACTTGGTGATTTCGATTAACTTGTGAATTATGCTAAAAGGTAGGTTATCCTACCCGGTTTCAATATTGTGTATGCATACTTGGGTGTCTTTCCTTACTAGTGCATTCATGAGTCGGTTAGTATGCATGTCGGATTGAATTTATGAATTTGGGCATATGTTATATGTTGGTCTTCCATTTGTCTTGTATGGTTGTGATTGTGTTGTGTTGGAGGTCCTTGGTGGCAGTACTTGATTGTTAAGGAGACGTATGACGGTTGGGAAACCGTCTTGGGCTTGGGTCGCCCCTTGGAGCTTCCCACTCCAAGGGGATGTGCACATTAATGGCTTGAGTCACGGAGGGACTCGTGTGGTTGAGGCACGACGTCTGGCAGGGGATCCGGTTGGCTTCCGGACCCGGTACGTCTGGGCGTGTCCCGGTACCTTTGTGTGAGATATAGTGTCGTGGGCGTGTCCCTAGCACCGGTGGTTGTGGGTACGTCTGGGTGTGTCCCGATACCGGTATGGTAATTGCATAGTCGAGTCTCATTCACATGATTATGTCGAGTCTATACTTATCGAGTTGTGATGACATTCGAGTCAAGCATAGTTTATTAGATTAGTTTAGTAGTCATGAGTTTTATTATTCATTTCATTTATTCATTCATGTCTATGTAATCCACTAAATACTTATTTATATTAATCATTTCTCAATTGCGACTCCGATATCACTACCTCGGGAAACTGAGAAGGTAACATCTCCCCATTACCTTGGCCGGGTAAGAAGGGGGTGTTACAAAGTGGTATCAGAGTTTCGATTTTGGAACCTAAACTAATGAACCAAAATGAACCTAGGTGTGTCTAATAAAATGAACCCGTCACGAGTACAATAGGAGATCGGTTTTGGATGAGTGGGCGCTCTCATATCAAAACAAGTGCCTATTGCCTCGGCTGGCCACTACGTGGGTGGTTACAAGTAAGGGTGAATGATATAGACAGTGTTGTGTTATTTCATGAATGACATGGTTGTGGTTTGACTCTTGAATTTCCCATGTCTATGGATGTTGAATGCTTAGATTATTGTGAATAGCGTGTTTTGGAAATGATTAACATGTGTTGGTGTATGGGTAATAGTTTCAATCTTTGCATCACATCGTGTGTTAATTGAATGCCTCTTAGTGTCCTTAATCATGTATGAGTAGTAGGGGATGGTAGTGGAGTAGCCACTAGTGTTACGGTAGTGCACCATAGGTGGTCAGTAGAACAACGTATGAACTAACTCGGAACGAGTCACCAATAGACAGTGGACTCCCGAACCTTGTACTGTCTTGCAGGAAATCCATTGGTAAGTTCTATTGAAAATTTAAATCCAACGGAATCACTCGACCGAGTGCGAGTACCAACTCGGTCGAGTAAGCAAGAACTCGACCAAGTGGACCCTTTACTCGAACGAGTGGACCCAGTTCCAGGAGGTAATACATTCTGGCAAAAACCATCACTCGACTGAGTGGGTCATCCACTCGACCGAGTGGAATCGTACTCGACCGAGTACACTCGGCAATCGACCGAGTGGGTTCACACGGGCTGGACCGCTTGGCTAAGAGCTCTTATTTCCCCTAATTATTTATTCTTATCTTCATATCTTAATATCTTCATCTCTTTCTTCATCAAAATTTTCCCAAAAACCTCCATTGTTGTTCTATTTTGCTTGGAATTCATCCTATTACTCCACTTTTCTCCTCTAATCCACTAATTAGTCAAGGTAAGCACATTCATCTTCTTCCATCTTTTTCCCAATTGAATTTTCTTAAATCTACTCTTAAATCCTTTGAATTTTGTTAATTAGTTGTTCATTTTGCTTAATTCATGATACTAGTAAGCTTTTTACACCATTGTTGTTAATAAAAATCAAATTTTTGTGATGAAATTTTGTCCACCATTGTTGAATTCAAAAATGGTGTTCTTGAGTAAATAATGGAATTTTGTTGATGGTTGTTGTGTCTAATTGGACAACAAAGGCTTAAACTTTGTTTTCATGAATGGTTCTTGTCTAATATGTATAAATTTCGTCCAAAAACTTCGTCCTAAAATTTTGAATTTTAGACAAGTCATGCCTAATTTTCGATTTTCGTGAGTAAAAACTTAGTTTAATTGCCATTGAGACCCTTATCTTGATTGATAATGTGGTATGTGGTCCCAAAATGAAACCAATTTTGTCTTAAAATTTTGGGTGAGATTTTTCCATGAACAATACCTTTTCATGTCTTAAGGATAATTTTTCCATGTGGGATTGAGAATTTTATAGTTATTACTATTCCATAGGAGGGATTAAAAGAAGTTTTGTCTCAATTTCTTTAAAAAAAAAAAAAAAAAAAATCTGACACTAGCCATGTCAAAAATTTTAATTCCTTGTTTACTACTTGAGTCACCTTCTCATGATTTCTCCAAAACTCCAAACCATGATGCTTGAAGTAGCCTTACACTTAAAATTTCTTAGACCCAAAGATTTTAAAATGACAAGGAAGCATTTCACTTGCCCGGACCTCTTTTAAAATTTTTCCCGACTAATTTTCATTTTATCGAGCTTAACAAATTAAATTGCGACATCGACATGTAACCTCTTAAGTAAGACTTTAAAGTGTTGGTAAATGGCTAACATGATAAGAAACTAGTGTAATGTGTCTTGGTTGAGTCAAGAATGATCAAAGTTGAATGATGAATAAGAATACCACGCGTCATGAAAGTCATATTTTAAAACCATATTATATCACAAGAGTCTTTAATTTCCGGAAAAGAATTTGTAACATATGAAAATTTTGAAGAGTTGGTTAAAATTGCAAAGAAACTATCTTGCAGATTCCGTTCATTTGATATTCCTCAATTAGAGAAGTTGAGAAAATCTTCATTCACATCCAAAATTTGCTTCCAATTATTACCTTTCCCATTCCATATCTTGTGTGTGATCTTCTTGTAGCATAGCAAGGAACGCTAGAACCGGTCGTGGAAGGAATGCTCGCCAACCTCAACAAGAGGCACCGCCCGCTATCACCCTCCCGGACTACCCATCTATAGCTTTAGGGAGTGAGGAGCACCGGGACAAGTTTGAGGTCCTAGCCACTAGGAGGATAGCCCCGACCAAGTGTATGTCGGTAAGTACCTTGGAGGTCCTAGGGATAGAGAAGGAGGTGCATAACATCTTTACGGTTCTCGGATTGGAGGGTTTGTACAATTTGGATGAGATAAGTTATAACAACCTCACCCTTGAGTTTTTGAGCTCTTTCACCTATGACAAGGAGACCCATAATGTGAGTTTTAGGCTCAATAATACCCCTTTCAAACTAGGTAGTGATGCCTTTGTCGACCATCTAGGGGACGGTAAGCGAGTCGTGAGTCACCATGATAAGGTTGAGAAAGACATGAAAGCTTCAAAGTATTATCATCTTTACACGAGTAAGGAAATGGTTAGTGTGAGTAACATAAAGACAAATGACATTGAGCACCCCGTCCTAAAGATTTTCTTGCGCTCCTTGAACAACCTCCTCTATGGGAACAAGGACCCGAGCAAACTCAACTCCACGAAGGTGTTGATCTTGAGCTCCTACTTGAACCCCCGCCATGAAAGTCGTTTCCACTTCAATGTCGTGTCTTTGGTGTGTCTTGATCTTGGGAGGATGGCCGAGGCGGACCAATGCTTCTTAGATTGTGAGGCCTTGGTGACTTGATTAGCCAAGAACTTGCTAGCTTACGAACCGGGGGCGGTGGATGCACCCATGTCCAAGAAAGTGGTTTATTTCGATCTTGATTAGTTGAGAGCTAAGTCTTGGGTGATAAATGGAGAGGAGGATGCCATCTACTCTTGGAGGGTTGATGATGAGTGGTATATGAAGCTCCCCGCCGGCGAGGACCTACCCCCGACTTCCCCTTTAGAGAGAGATCGATCACCCCGCCCCAAGGACCAAAGGTATACCATCCCTAGTAGCCTTGCATTTGACCTAGATGATGCTACCAAGCAGCAGGAGGCACCTTCGTTACCTCCCTCATCTAGTGCTCCCGTCGAGCAAGCTCCCACATCTTTTCCCTACTCCATACCTACAACTATGATGCCCCCACCATATGCCGGGAAATTCGGCCAAGCCCACCCACCTTTGACTCCAACTATCCCATGCCGTACCTCATCCACCGAGTGAACATCGACCTTCTGTTGAGGGACATGCACGAGGCGGCTTATAATCAAGGAGTATGACCCGCCCACCGCCCTAGCTTTTGGTCCGGACTCGGAGACACCTTCGGAGTCTTCAAGGCCTATGGTATCCAACCATTGGATTGGGAGATCAATTTTCCTTTCGGCGTGGTGTAGGAAATATCGGTATACTTCCTTTAAGATTATTAGGATTATAACGAAATTATGATTATGAATACGAGTCATAAATGAAATAGCATAAACAAAATAGAGAGATTAAGAATCAACCTTTGGTCCTAGAAAAAATGGCCTAAGAACAATATCGAATTGATATTCACCTAATCGTTGCACTCAAGATGCTCCGAGAAATGCCTCTCAATTTGCTAGAATGAGATCCCCAAATTCACTAATTAATTTTAGGGTTTTGTGTATTTTTAATGATGAGAGAAAATTAGGTCAAAAGAGTAGTAACAAAATGATCTCCCTTCTACCCTATTATAACCGAAAAAGGGAGAGAAAAAGGGAAGATATTTTTTTCCTTTCTTTTGTTTTGACCGAGTGACTCCTAAAATAAGGAGAGAAAAATCTCCTTATTTTTGGTAGTTATTCTAATGTATATAATGTGTATTAATTTTATCAATTGTCATATCTATCGACATGTATTAATAAGTCCACTTATAACAGTTTGCAGTCGATTTATCAATACCAGTCTGTCAACATTTATTATGACAATATTGTATAATATATACATTAACTATAAATATCGAATATTTATAATTTGCTAATTAAATATAACTGGTTACATTTAATTACGAATTAACATCTTAATTCGTTTAAGCTAACATTATATACATTTATTAAATATAACATATTATATTCAATTTACGAATTGACAGTTAATTCGTCTCAGCTAATATTATTTAATTAGATTAAATAATCGTCTCATCATCACATTGAGTAACTGTTTAGTCAAATACATGAACTAACCTTTTAATCATATAAGGCATCAATGTGATTACATTTCCATAATCACATCCTTTAGGTGTGACTTTTAGGGACCAGTTGATCACCGCCATCAGTATGATAATAACGTCAAACTTTCTAGCAAGCCAACCGTTATTAAGTGATCGTTATTCAACTGATAAAATACTAAGTATACCCTTGTGAACCTATAAAAGATTTATAAATGCTATCACACTTATTGTGGAGGACACAAGCTCCAACAATCTCCCACTTGTCCTCACAAGTGTATGTGTGATAACCGATTCTCATATCCTAAAATTTCTCCCACTCAATGTAAAACAATTTGCAAAATCTGTATTCACAAAGGTCGTATTTTACAAGTGATCAAATAAAGAGTGGTTTCCCCAACTAGAGAGTAACTTAACTGATAAACGAATCATTATTCGAGCATGGCCATGCATTTCAGTTACAACTCCTCGAGTGGCCGTGAGAAATAACTAAACCTGATAAAGGTTGGATATTTTCTTCAACTCGAATCCTGCAGATATAAGCACAGTATGAAATGACCAAGAAAAAATCTGCTTAGCCTCCTGTGACGGCAGACCATGAGAAAGAAAGCAAAGTCACGCAAAAATTGCCTTAATCTCAAGAGACAGTCGATAGTCAAAAGAATCGACTCTAGGAACACAATGGACGTCCAATCCACGACATGGCACCGAATGTTTTTAAACATTTAGGACTCCATTACGTTGTCACAATTTGTCCTACGAGGTATCGTTATAACTCGCATCTGTGATCGATCGACCAAACCGTTTGACTTATGGCTCGTTGAACCCACCATCAATCAACTTCACAAAATAATAGCCAGAGTTATCAGCTCATGTAGGCGATTACGGACCAAAACAAATATAATGTAATTCAGTTCACTTTGTGGCGTTCGATGTTGTCAGTACAATCCACATGAAAAACAAAATATGAAATAAAATGATGAAGTTATAAATAGTATATGAAAAAGATAATGTATCGAATCCATAATCAATTACTACAACTCAGGAACACGTTTAATTCCCATGGAAATAACGTGCCCTTCATGCTTATCATAATTCATTGGTTTAGTGAGAGGGTCCGCGATGTTGTCATCCGAAGCTATCTTGTCAATCACTATCTCCTCTTGCTCCACGTAATCACGGATCAGGTGAGCCTTCCGATGTACATGTCTAGACTTGTTGGTAGACTTAGGCTCCTTTCCCTGGAAGATGGCGCCTCTGTTGTCACAATAGATGGTGATCAGGTCATTCGAACTAGGAACTATGGATAGTCCTTGCACGAATTGATTCATCCATATAGCTTCCTTTGCTGCTTCTGAAGCGGCATAGTACTCGGATTCAGTAGTAGAATCTGCTGCAACATCCTGTTTGGAACTCTTCCAGCTGACCGCAGCACCATTAAGAGTGAAGACGAATCCTGACTGAGATTTCGAATCATCTCGATCTGTTTGGAAGCTAGCATCTGCGTAACCGATTGCGCATAGCTTAGTATCTCCTCCATAAGTCAATACCCAATCTTTAGTCCTCCGTAGGTACTTAAGGATGTTTTTAACAGCTATCCAGTGTGTTTCACCTGGATTCTTTTAGTACCGACTCGTCATACTCAATGCATATGCCACGTCTGGACGTGTGCATATCATGGCATACATGATTGATCCTATGGCTGATGCATAAGGAACACGACTCATGCGCTCAATCCCTTCAGGTGTCGTGGGTGACTGAGACTTGCTCAAATGCATCCCAGACGTCATTGGAAGGTTCCCCTTCTTGGAGTTGGTCATGCTGAACCTTTCAAGAATCTTATCCAAATAAGACTCCTGACTCAGTGATAACGCCAGTCGTGATCTATCTTGATAGATAAGGATTCCCAATATGCGTTGTGCCTCACCCATCCTTTAACCGACGATAAGAGAGGAATGTCAATCCCAATCAAGAGTATGTCATCGACATACAATATCCAGAAAACAATCTTGCTCCCACTCGACTTGATATATAAGCATGGTTCCTCAACCGATCGAGTGAAACCATACTCTTTTATCACCTGGTCGAAACGATGATTCCAACTCCGAGAAGCTTGCTTAAGTCCATAAATGGAACGCTTAAACTTGCACACTTTCTTAGGATTTTCAGGATCTATGAAACCTTCGGGTTGTACCATGTACAACTCTTCCTCTAAATAACCGTCTAAGAAGGCGGTTTTCACATCCATCTGCCAAATTTCATAGTCATGAAATACGGCAATCGCTAAGATTATCCGAATGGAACGCAGCATAACTACGGGTGCAAAAATTTCATCATAATGCAATCCGTGCACTTGAGTGAAACCTTTTGCCACTAGTCATGTTTTATAGGTATCTGGTTGCCCGTCTACAGAATGCTTTATTTTGTAAAGCCACTTGCACTGTAGAGGTTTTACCTTATTAGGTAAATCAACAAGATCCCATACGTCATTCTCATACATGGAGTCCATCTCGGATTGCATGGCTTCAAGCCATAGCTTTGAGTCGGAACAGGCCATGGCACCTTTATAAGTAACGGGTTTATTACTCTCTAGGAGCAAAACGTCATTTTCCTCGACCATACCAATGTATCTGTCCGGAGGATTAGAGACTCTACCCGACCTCCTGGGTTCCTGAGGAACATTAACCGTATCATCAGTTGAAGGAACAACTTCCTCCATCTGTTCCTCGGTTGTTGGTTATGGAATCTCCAACAGCTCGAAGGTTCTATTACTTGACTTGTTCTCGAGAAATTCTTTCGCTAAGAACTTTGCACTAGCCGCAACAAAAACTCGATGTTCGGTAGGCGAATAGAAGTAATGACCAAACATTCCTTTTGGATAACCTATAAAGTATATCTTGACCGATCGCGAGCCGAGCTTATCCTCGTGTCTCCACTTGACATAAGCCCCGCAGCCCCAAACCCGAATAAAGGACAAGTTAGGGACCATTCCCTTCCACATTTCATATGGAGTCTTGTCGACAGCTTTACTCGGACTTCGGTTAAGTATAAGAGCAGCTGACAAAAGAGCAACACCCCATAATGAATCAGGTACTACCGTGTGACTCATCATGGATCGAACCATATCAAGTAATGTTCGATTTCTCCGTTCGGACACACCATTTAACTGAGGTGTTCCAGGTGGAGTTAACTGTAAAACGATTCCACAGTCTTTAAGGTGTTGATCAAACTCATTTGAAAGATATTCGCCACCCCGATCTGAACGGAGTGCTTTAACCTTTCTACCCAGTGGTTTCTCAACCTTATTCTGGTATTCCTTGAATTTCTCAAAGGACTCACTTTTATGCTTCATTAAGTAGACATATCTGTATCTACTCAAATCGTCCGTGAAAGTGATAAAATATCTATAGCCATCTCTAGCGGTAATTGACATAGGTCCACATACATCAGTATGAATGAGTCCTAATAGGTCACTAGCGCGCATTCCAACACCTTTGACGGAAATTCGAGTCATTTTGCCGATAAGACATGATTCACACGTGCCAAATGTATAAAAATCAAATGCGGGAATAGTCCCGTTCTCGACGAGTTTCTTTACACGTTTTTCATTTATGTGTCCCATTCGACAATGCCATAGATAAATTTGATCTTTGTCACCAACCTTTAATTTCTTATTATTCACGTGTAATATATTTGTGGTTTGATCTAAGATGTAAATTCCATTCATGGAAACTGCTTTGCCATAAACCATTTCATTAAAAGAGAAAATACAGCTATTATCCTTTATTGAAAATGAAAAACCGTCTTTATCAAGAACAGAAACAGAAATAATGTTCTTAGATAAACTGGGTACATAGTAACAGTTATATAAATATAACTCAAAACCACTTCGGAGTTGGATTACCTATGTTCCCTTTGAGACTGCAGCAACTCTAGCTCCATTCCCGACTCGCAGGTCCACATCACCCTTTCCGAGAGGTGTGATGTTTTTAGGCCCTGCAAATGATTACACAGATGAGAACCACAACCAGTATCAAGTACCCAAGTTCCAAAACTTGCATAGTTAATCTCAATCATATGAATATAAGATGACATACCAACAGGAGTGACGCGGCCTGGTTTTATGTCCTCACGGTACACGGGACAGTTCCGCCTCCAATGTCCACTCTTGTGACAATAGTGGCACTCAATGTCACCGCCCTTGCTCTTTGTCTTGCCTTGTGAGCCACTAGTCTCACCAGGCCCACTCTTACCATTTCCTGGCTTTTTAAACTTTGGCTTTCCTACAGTTAGGTCGCCGGGAGCTTTGCCCTTACCCTTATTCTTGTTGGAAATCATGAGAACATCTTGCTTCATGCTCCCACTCAATTTCATATCCTTCTCGGTCTGTACGAGAAGCGAGTGTAGCTCATGAGGACTTTTCTTCATGTCATTCATGTAGTAGTTTGCCGTGAAGAGGGCAAAACCATCATGAAGTGAATGAAGCATACGGTCAATGACTATGCTCTCACTGATTTTGCAATCAAGTGCCTCCAATTTCTCGACATTCTCAATCATGTTAAGAATGTGTGGGCTAACCGGTTGGCCCTTCTGGAGTTTCGCATCAAAGAAGCGACAGGTATGCTCATAAGTAATGATTCTCGGTGCTTTTGAAAACTCGTTAGTGAGCGTGGTGAAAATCTTGTTTGCACCTTGGGCAATGAAGCCTCTTTGCAAATTGGTTTCCATTGCAAAAATGAATACGTTCTTTATCGCACCCGCTTCCATGACGAAGTCACTATAAGCAAGTGACGCGTTAACTCCTGCATTGGGGTCTGGGTTTACCGGTATTGGCTCAGTTAAGTACTTGAGCTTACCGTCAGCAATGGCAGCATTCCGCAATGATGCCTCCCAGTCCGCAAAGTTGGACCCGTCATTCTTCAGTCGAGTGAACTGATTCATGTGGTCCATGAAAGCTTTTAGCCAGGACTCGCGTCCAAGTGTGGCACTTGGCATTGGGATTTCGTTATTTCCAGCCATTTGTTGTAACAGTATTATCAAAATAAAATGTATTCTACACTGCGAAAAGAAGAATAAAATATAATAAGCCTACTCATCTTTATGATTTAAGTCTAATGCAATACTGTTATAACGCGAAGACTCAAGCATTTATACAATTGACCTCCCTCAAGAATTATATAAATGATTCCAAGACTCAATTATCTTTAAATTGATAAGCCAACTTTTTGGCTAATTCTACTTTTAGAATTCTTGGTCGATAAATTTCTGTAAATTCTATCTATAGTCCATCATAATCACGAGAAACTCTTCGGATCATAATGTTGAGGTAAACTAAGTCAACACAAACTACTTACCCAACGTAGAAGGGGTCATATGGAGAGTAAGGTCCTATATGCCTACCGCTGAAGAAGGGATTCATAGTTGTTTGCCCTTATAAAGACTATTCTCAATTTCAGTTTTAGAGGAAGATCCCATCAACTTTATTTTAATTCATATTAAGTGAACTAATATCTAGCATGCGTGAATGAATAAACTAAGATGATGGCTTAAAATGTGTGACATCTGTATGTCTATGAAAACTAACATTCAATCTATATGAGTCAATTTTCATGCAATTTAGTAGGTGGTTTAGTTTAGGCGGAATATGATGCACTAACTATCATGTGAATGAAAAGCAATAAGAATGAAAAACGTAAAACAAAATAAAGTCCTAGTGTGGCCTATCTACCAAAATGAACATAAATACAACTTTGGAATCCATCCTTGGACCCGAGAAGCTTGTCTTGATGTTCCATCTTGGTCCATGTAGCGGGAGTGAGCAATCGAATCTCCATTTTTAGTCTTCTCAAAATTACAATTTAAAAATTACATAATAAACCTATTTACATTCTAATTTCAAAACCATAATATAAAAGAAAACCAAACGGAGATACGAGATCTCAAATTACATCAAAATTATGTTTCCATCATTACGAAAACATAATTAACTAAGGCCACACTAGGTATTACAAATTACAACCGATTGCAAAAATACGTAAATTAAACCATTCAATCTAAATAAAAATGCATCAACTATAAATTAATCATTCAAGACATAATTCCTTAATTATGTAAAGTAATTTATCCAAACCACCTATTTAAATGATCAAATTATGTGACAATTCCTCAATTACTCACAATAAATTCAATCTAAATACATATTAATCTTGTAATATGAATTAATCCAATATTATTTTAAACCTCTTTAAAATAATTAGGTATCTTTAATTTGTGAACCTTTTCACAACAATTATTATACATAATAGATAATAATGTATAAACAATATTGGCCAAAACAAAACAAAAATAAAAACGAAACCCTTTTTTTTCTTTTTTTTTTCTCGGCATAACAAAAAAAAACAAAAAACAGAATTTTTTTTTTATTTTTTTTATTTCTAACGGCAAAACCACAAAAGAGAAAAAAAACAGAAAAACTTTTTTTTTATAAATTTGTCTCGGCATTTTGCCCTAATTTTTTTAAAAAAAATATATTTCTTTCTTTCTCTCGATATAATAAAAACAGCCCATTTTTTTCTTTTTTTTTATAATCAAAACCAAAAACATTAAGATGAACAAATTTGTTTATAGTTGCTATTATAACAAGATTGGCATAATCATCTTTTTAATTTAAACATATATTCAAACTTGATGATTCAATTTAACTTATTAAAACGAACAATTGATTTGAATGTTAAATTAACTTGTTTGCCAAAAACCATATAGCAAAAACATTTGAACATCATTAATCAAAACAATTTCCATTTACATTTCAATTTAATTTTCATTAAATCAAAACATCTACAAATTATCATATTATCATCTTAACTAATTAAAAAAACAATATGAAAAATCAAAATGGAAACAAAAGATTAAAAAAACAGAAATTAACTCGGCCAAAAAAAAATTTCTTCTCAGCCGAATTTATTTTTCTTTCTCGATTTTTTTTTTTTAATTCATTTATGAAAATCATATAAAATAATTTCGTGGCCTTGGCTCTGATACCACTTGTAGAAAATATCGGTATACTTCCTTTAAGATTATTAGGATTATAACGAAATTATGATTATGAATACGAGTCATAAATGAAATAGCATAAACAAAATTGAGAGATTAAGAATCAACCTTCGGTCCTAGCAAAAATGGCCTAAGAACAATATCGAATTGATATTCGCCTAATCGTTGCACCCAAGATGCTCCGAGAAATGCCTCTCAATTTGCTAGAATGAGATCCCCAAATTCACTAATTAATTTTAGGATTTTGTGTATTTTTGATGATGAGAGAAAATTAGGTCAAAAGAGTTGTAACAAAATGATCTCCCTTCTACCCTATTATAACCGAAAAAGGGAGAGAAAAAGAGAAGATACTTTTTTCCTTTCTTTTGTTTTGACCGAGTGACTTCTCAAATAAGGAGAGAAAAATCAGCTTATTTTTGGAAGTTATTCTAATGTACATAATGTGTATTAATTTTATCAATTGTCATATCTATCGACATGTATTAATAAGTCCACTTATAACAGTTTGCAGTCGATTTATCAATACCAGTCTGTCAACATTTATTATGACAATATTGTATAATATATACATTAACTATATATATCGCATATTTATAATTTGCTAATTAAATATAACTGGTTACATTTAATTAAGAATTAACATCTTAATTCGTTTAAGCTAACATTATATACATTTATTAAATATAACATATTATATTTAATTTACGAATTGACAGTTAATTGGTCTCAGCTAATATTATTTAATTAGATTAAATAATCGTCTCATCATCACATTGACTAACTGTTTAGTCAAATACATGGACTAACCTTTTAGTCATATAAGGCATCAATGTGATTACATTTCCATAATCACATCTCTCAAACACATCATTTAGGTGTGACTTTTAGGGACCAGTTGATCACCGCCATCAGTATGATAATAACGTCAAACTTTCTAGCAAGCCAACCGTTATTAAGTAATCGTTAATCAACTGATAAAATACTAAGTATACCCTTGTGAACCTATAAGAGATTTATAAATGTTATCACACTAATTGTGGAGGACACAAGCTCCAACACGTGGGACACTTTCGTGACCCATACATGGGTGATGCTGGGATCTATCCTAGCAATGTCTACCAAGGGAGTGTAAGTGAGGCGGGAACATCCGCGGCGGCGGAGGCCATGGACCGTGATGAGGTATGGGAGGAGGCGGCTCGCAGAGCACCGGGGGATGAGGAGGTGAATGAAGAAGAGGAAGAGGACAAGGAGGAGGAGCAGGCTCAAGGAGGGAGCAAGACGGGGAAGAGTCGTTCCGGGTGGGCAAGATGGGTGTCAAGCATTGGCAAGAAAAGGAACGTAGTGGTGGTTTTATGATTTGAACTCTTTAGGACTTTTCTTTATCGTTTAAAACTTTGAACAATTTAGTTCTCGTGTTGTAAACCGGCCATAAGGCCAATACTAGTGGACCTTGTATGATTGAATGGTGCAGTAAATACCGTTTGGACTCCATTTCATGTACGCTCGACCATAGGGGAACTTGGAGGCCCTTAGTGGCCGAAAATTTGGACTACTCAGTAACACTCGACCGAGTACCCTTCTTACTCGACCGAGTGACAGCTCCACTCGATCGAGTAGGCCGAAAGACAGACCTGAAAACCTCCTGTAAAGACCCCCACTCGACCGAATGGCGTGACCACTCAGCCGAGTGACTTTGACTTGGCCGAGTAACTGCTGAATTCGACCAAGTATAGTGGAATTTGACCCTTTTTAGGAATTTTGGACCACCTACGACGCATTTGACCTTGATTTTGGACTATGCCAACCTACTAAGAGTTGATTGACCATAGAAAACCTCCAAGATAGACCTTTATGAATTGTTTACGCTTGATCTTGTCACTTGCTTGGGTGGTATACAAACATAGGCAACCTACAAATGTTTATATGATGGTATAAAGTATATGAAAATGTGTATGCATTTCGTAATAATAGTGGAAAATTAAATAATAGTAGTAAGTACACACCACGTGACGAGTTTGTAACACTAGTACGTGTTGTGGTGGTTCAATGTGATATGTGAATGATACGTTGAATATTAAGAGTAGTTGAGTCTAGTCATAAAGAGTACTCATATACATGTATATATATATATAACATATATATATATATAAATATATATATGTATATATATATATATATATATATGTATATATATATACACACACACACATATATATATACATATATACATATATATATATCCACACATATAGTAATCATACACATAAAAACCCAATCAATAGATACCGACCTTGGCCACGCATAACATATAGATATAGTAAAACAAGCCGAGACCCTTGGAGAACACAACATGTGGCAATAATGGTAGGTCACCGGGAAAGTGTCATATGAGACTTATAGCAAACTTCGGGACAAAGTTCTCTTTTAGGGGGAGTGAAAGTAAGAACTCGGAATATTTAGAAAAGAAAGAGCACGATACGTGGCAAAGTATTGAGAGTGAACAAGACCTAGGATAGATAGGATATATGTGTGTAACAATAAGAGTGATGATGGCAAGAGAACACACCAGAACCGAGAAAGAGGCTTGAGAGTAGACCGAGGAATATTTGGTGACGAGAGTGAGTGGCGAACTTCGGGGACGAAGTTCATTTTAATAGGGGAAGATTGTAATACCCGGCATTTGTGGGACCCGTACTTAGACCTAGGGACGCGTGAGGGAACCCACATGTACCCTTATTTGGTGACGAGTGGTGACTCGGCTCCACAACAACGGGAAATGATGCACTGGGAGGTAATCGTGGTACACAGAATATGTTCGATTCTAGTGCATACGATGATGTACCCCAAGTTGTTAGGGGGAGCGATGAACTAGAAAAACTAAGTAACGGGGATGAAGTGGACATTGATGATACCCATGGGACGGGAAATTCCATGGATAATACACCAAATGAAGTCGGGGTGGAGAATGAAAATGAGGTGAACAATGATGAATTGGAGACTAACGAAATGATGAGGGAGGAACAAATAAATGAAATACCCAATGAGGAAAGACTTGGAAGAGGAGCTCGAGAGAAGTTCGAGCCGATATGGAAAAAGGATTATTATTGCAAATCAACGAGGATAATTACCCCTATTGTCGATGCACATCATGCACAAATGAAATCCTTGAAATCAGGTACGCGTTATCCACAAGTCAACTATGTTATTACCGATTGTTTTTCACCATCTCACAGGGCATTCTTGGCGAAATTTGATGAGAACTGGGAGCCCAATTATTATCATGAGGCTGTGAAAAATCCGTTGTGGCGAGAAGCAATGAGCAAGGAAATCGATGCATTGGAAAAGAATGGAACTTGGAAAATAGTTACATTAGCCGAAGGAAAGAAACCCATTGGGTGTAAATGGGTTTACAAAATTAAATACCAAGCCAATGGAACCGTGGAGCGATATAAAGCAAGACTTGTAGCGCAAGGTTTTACTCAAGTAGAAGGGATAGACTTCCACGAAACCTATGCGCCGGTGGCGAAAATGATTAGTGTACGATGTATGCTAGCAGTTGCGGTTATCAAGGGGTGGTTTATTGAGCAATTGGACGTGAATAATGCGTTCTTACATGGAGACCTCGATGAAGAAGTGTACACGAAAATTCCACAGGGATTCGAAAGAAAAGGAGAAAATAAAGTGTGCAGATTACTGAAATCGATTTATGGGCTGAACCAAGCATCCCGAAATTGGTTTGCAAAAGTGAATGTGTCGATGAAAAATTACGGTTTTGTCCAATCGTTGGCCGACTACTCATTGTTCACATTTAATCGGAATGGAATATTCATTGGGGTGTTGGTGTATGTAGACGATATGATAGTGGTTGGAAACGATAAGAAAGTTTGTACGGCTTTCAAAGCATTTCTCGACAACCACTTTGGCATCAAAGACTTGGGACGACTCAAGTATTTCTTGGGAATAGAGGTGGCACACAGAGTGAATGGGCTTTTCCTCAATCAACGGAAATACGCAATAAATATTGTCGAAGAAACTGGAATGAAAGGGGCAAAGACGGTTTACACACCTATTCAACAACGACACAATTTGGCTTTGGCGAAGGGGTACATGTTGAAAGACGTTATGAAGTATCGTAGACTGGTTGGAAAGTTGGTGTACATAACTATCACTAGGCCCGACCTCGTTTATGCAGTCTATATATTATCGCATTTGTGAATGAACCAAGAAAGGAACATTGGGAAGCGGCTTTAAGAGTAGTCCGATATATTAAGCGGAATCCAAGCAAAGGCATTACGTTGAACAAAATTTCAGATTTGTAGGTTCAAGGATATTGTGATTTGGACTATGCTAGTTGTCCATTAACTAGAAGATCTTCAAGTGGATATTTTGTCTCGCTAGGTGAATCACCAATCTCGTGGCGGGCGAAAAAAAAATGACCGTTGCAAAATCAACAGCCGAAGCCGAATATCGAGCAATGGGAGCAGCTACTAGTGAATTGATATGGATAAAAGCCTTCCTTGCATCGTTAGGCATCTTTCACGTGAAACCTATTCATTTGTATTGTGATAACCAGGCAACAATACATATCGCAAAGAACCCGATTTTCCATGATCGAACAAAGCATATTGAGATAAATTGTCACTTCGTTCGTCAACATTTGGTTTTGAACATCATCAATACATTTCATATTCGAAGTAAGGAGCAGATCGCAGATCTATATACTGAGGCGCTTGGAGGCGAGACGTATGACCATTTATTGTTCAAGTTGGGACTCGGTTTACCAAGTGCTCCAACTTGAGGGAGAGTTTGATATTATTCTGATATTGCATATTGTTTGGGCCAAAATCACATAATAGGGAAAGGCCCACTTAATAAATAAATGGATCTAATGAGAAGAAGAGGAATGGGCCGGCATGCTCGCAGGAGAAGACTGGAGCCCATTGCAAGAGGCGTCTGGAATTAGGAAAGGGGGAGTCAGGGAGAAGTCAGGGAGATCGGGGAGAATTGAGGGAGACGACCAAACATGGAAAGAGTTGTTATGGAAGTTATATTCCCTTTCCATAATCAAGGTAGGACATGCCTAGGGTTCTTACCCTATAAATAGCCGAGAAAGCAATCAAAAGAAGGACATTCATTCACACATCCACATTCTCATCAAGATATCAACTCATCCACATACACACACATACATTCATCTAAAATCTTACGAGCTCGATACCTCGTGTTAGCAAGATTAGCATCACGATACAGTTGTAATCATCCTCCTACTCAAAGCTAGTGCAATATTAGGCAGGGTACCGTCCCTCCCGCGGTTGTTCCCACATTGGGTTTTTCGCGTCACCAAATCTTACATGTTAATTTATATTTCGTACTTTATTTCCTTATTTAAACATCATCATACAAACAATCATTCAACTAACCAACGAGTAAGACCACATTGACCCTAATCAATCAATTCGGTATAAAATACCTAAATAGTTTGGCGCCCACCGTGGGGCATTGTGGTCATCAATCGTTGATACTCTAAATACACGATGGATAAGCAAGCATCAGACGCCGTGTCAGAGAGCAGACAACCGTCGCCACCACACACTTCTACTCAAAACCCAGCATCAACAGTGGCAACATAGGCTCCCGGACATACTTCGAGGACAACACCAACAGCAAAAACCTATCTACCTCCTAAGACTCCTACTGTCACAACTCAAGCCAGATCAGATAAGGGAGCAGCAAGCTCAGGCCTCACCCCGCCACCTAGTCCCACATAAATCTTTCTCACTGGCGTAGAGAACCTCCAGAAAGCCATGGAAAACATGAGAGAAGACTAGAAGAAAGCAGAAGCTGAAACAAGGAAGAGGGACAGAGAGCTCTGGGTGCAGATAGACATCCTGAAACAGCAGTCTGCCACCCCGATGAGCAGGGCAGGGAAAGGAAGGTCTCCACTAGTACATCTGACACAGGGGGTATCAGGCAGCAGGAATCCACTTCGACAGATACCAGCCGCACTGGTAACAAGGTTGGATCTAACTACAGTACCGACGGATGGAAGAATAACCCCCCAAGGACTTGGGTACCTCACACCAGACACCTGGCCATCAGCCAGCTGTGCGGAGGCACGAACGGGTGGCATCCCTGTCAGCGGTTTCGGAGCAACTGATCAGACACCTGGAACAGGATCCGAGTGGAACCAGCAAGTGAACTCGCAGCAGGGGACAACCGTTACTTCAACCCCCTCTAGCTGCTGGAACACATCAGAACTTTCAAGAGCTCGGGTCAGGAGGCAGTATATTGAACCAGCAGGCAGCCGATAGGCGGACCCTAGATTCAGGCAGCATAACAAATCAGCAGTACTTGGAGCTAAAGGAAATACTGAGCAGGGTCCCAGGGCTGCCACCCCCACTCGAGAAAGAAGCACTAGACAGCTATGCCGAATCACCATTCGTGGAAACCATATCCATCACAGCCATGCTAAAACGATTCACAAATCCAAATATGCCTCTCTTTGACGGCACAGCAGATCCCTTTCACCATATAAGCCAGTACAAGCAGAACATGATGACAGTAACAGCCGTAGGGCAAGTCAAGGAGGCTTGCATATGCAAAGGATTTGGATCTACCTTAACAGGACCGGCACTTCGATGGTTCGTGAGCCTGCCCAACAGGTCGATATCCACATTTGCTGAATTAGTGAACGCATTCACTCAACAATTTGCAAGCAACAGGAAGCCGCAGAAGCATGCAGGAGATCTGTACAGAATCGTCTAGGGGGCAGGAGAGACCATTGGAGAATACAATACTAGGTTCAACAATGAGAAGGTAGCGAAGACGAGAGTGCGACGTTTCGACGGCAGAGGCCTTCGAAGAGGCCTCCACCATGATTCCGACCTATACAAGCAATGACTATGCATCCCCGCCACGTTTTGAGGCAAGATAAGAAAAGGCAATGTTGCGAATCGACGAAGAAGACATCCTAGCCAGAGCCAGCCTACCTAATACACCAAGTGTCTCTAGTACCTCAGCCGTGGAGAAATCAGGAAGAAAGCAAACCACCAGCAAGAAGGACGAGAGATACAGGCCATATGGAAGGGGAGTCAATAGTATGTGTGGACTTCACCGACCACAACAAGGCATGCCCTAAACATCCCTTCCCGCTGCCTCATATTGATGCAATGGTAGATGCAACAGCTGGACATGAGATGTTGATATTCCTGGACGCATGGAGTGGAGACAATCAAATCAAGATGGATCCTGCAGATCAAGAGAAGACGGCATTCATGTCTCAAAGAGGAATATATTGCTACAACGTCATGTCATTCGGCCTAAAGAACACAGGCTCCACGTATCAAAGGCTGGTTAACCGCGTGTTCAAAGAGCAGATAGAAAGAACTATGGAGTTATATATTGATGACATGGTGGTAAAATCAGAAAAGCCAAAGATCACATGCGGCACCGGCGAAAAACATTCAAAGACTCGAGGAATACAAAATGAAGCTAAATCCATCTAAATGTACCTTCGGGGTATCCTCTGGCAAATTCTTAGGCTACATTGTAACTCAACGAGGGATAGAAGCTAGCATCGAGCAGATCAGAGTCGTCTTACAACTGGGGTCACCTGAAAAGCCTAAGGACGTTCAAAGATTAGCTGGAAAGGTAGCAGCCTTAAGCAGGTTCATCTCAAGATCTTCAGATAAGTGTAGGCTGTTTTACGACATACTAAGAAAGAGTCGGAAGTTTGAGTGGACTGCGGATCACGAGCAAGCTTTCAGAGAGCTGAAACACTACCTCCGTACCCCACCACTTCTGTCAAAGCCAGAACCAGGAGAACCACTATTTCGATACCTGGCCGTCATAGAGGTGGCAGTGAGCGCTGTTCTAGTCAGAGAGCAGGAAAAGGAGCAGAAACCAGTATACTATGTAAGCAAGTCTCTGCTGCCAGCAGAGACCAGGTACACATCTCTTGAAAAATTAATACTAGCATTGGTAGTAGCATCTCGCAAGCTGCGTCCTTATTTTGAATCCCACACCATACATGTTGTGACCAACTACCCGCTGAAATCTATCATGAGGAAGCCTGAACTGTCAGGCAGAATGTCGAAGTGGTCTGTACACCTCAGTGGGTACGATATCCAGTATGACCCCAGAACAGCAATCAAATCGCAAGCATTGGCCGACTTTGTGTCAGACTTCAGCCCAGCCATCCAAAATCTGGCAGATAAGAAAATCCTCACCCTATTGGGGAACAAGGAGGCAGAGGTCTGGCAGATGCATATTGACGGAGCCTCCAACCAAAGGGGGGCAGGAGTAGGGTTAATCTTGCGGTCACCACAGGGAGACCCGATAGCACAAGCGGTGAGATGTGAATTCAAGGCAACCAACAATGAAACAGAGTACGAGACCTTGATACTAGGAATGAAGCTAGCTCTGGAGTTAGGAGTCAGGAACCTACGCATATCTAGTGACTCTCTACTAATAGTCAACCACGTAAATGATGAGTTTATAGCCAGAGATTCAAAGATGATTGCATACTTGAAAATAGCGAAGGAGTTAAAACAGAAATTTGGAACTTGCAAGCTTAAGCAGATTCCGAGAGATCAGAACGTGGAAGAAAATGCCTTAGCAACTCTGGGGGCAACATTCAAACCGACAAGAACTGTCCAGCATCCCCATAGCACACATGCTAGAGCCTTCTATCCAGAAGGCAAATGAAATAGACAGAGGAGAACTGGAGGATCCACAGAACGAAGAGGGAGTCCAGGCACCTATAGAGGTAGGTGAGGACTCTCAGCCAGCCAAACAGGCAGACGACTGGGATTGGCGCACACCCTACCTAGACTGGCTGCGTCATTACAAGCTGCCAGATGACAAGAAGGAAATGAGAGCTTTCAGAGTAAAAGCCTCCAGGTTCATACTTATTGACAATATACTATTCAGGAAATCACTGGCAGGCCCCTACTTACGGTGCCTGGACAAGGAAGAGGCGTAGACTGTGTTACATGCTCTCCACAGTGGCGAATGTGGAAACCATGTAGGGGGCAGGAGTCTGGCAAATAAAGCCCTTAGGCGGGGATACTTCTGGACCACAAGGAAGGCAGATGCAGCAGAATATGCACGCAAGTGTGACGCCTGCCAGCGCTCAGCACCAATGATCTATCAACCAGCAGAACCCTTACACCCGATCATTTCTCCCTGGCCATTCATGGCATGGGGCATGGACATAGTAGGACCTCTTCCAAGAGCCACAGGAAATAGGACGTGGATACTGGCAATGACGGATTATTTATCCAAGTGGATAGAGGCAGAAGCATTCACAGAAATAAAGGACAAACAAGTCATTTCGTTTATAAAACGAAACATCATTTGCAGGTTTGGTATCCCATCAGAAATCATATGTGACAATGGCTCACAATTCATCTCCAACGATACCGAGGGATACTGTGCCAGGTGGAACATCACCCTAAAAAAGTCAGCACCCAAGACTCCAAAGTTCAACGGGCAAGCTGAATCCAGCAACAAATCATCATGGACAATCTGGGAAGGAGGTTACAGAAATTAGGAGGAAAGTGGGCAGATGAATTGCCACTAGTATTATGGTCAGATAGAACAATGCCAAAGATAGCAATAGGTCAAACCCCCTTCAGCCTGGTGTTTGGCGCAGAAGCAGTCATTCCATCAGAAGTTCTAGTTCCCACCCACAGTTATGGATGTATGACAGGGGAACTGAACAATGTAGAGATGGTCAAGCCTGAACACGATTGACAAGTCATGAGCAAGCGCAAAAATACGTCTGGTCGCCTACAAGCGATCGGTGGCCGGAGTTACAACAAGAATGTGAAAGTCAGGCTCCTGGAGATAGGAGACCTGGTTCTCCGAGAGGTGTTTCAAAAAACTAAGAATCGAAAGGCAGGCAAATTCGCCTACAAATGGGAAGGACCATACCAGGTAGAAGGAGTTGTTGGCCATGGTGCATACAGACTGATGACTATGGACGGTCAAATCATACAACGCCCATGGAACATACTTCACCTGAAGAGATATTACTTTTAATAATAAGTAGATTTTAGCCTTCAGGATGATGTACTATGAAAAGCCAAATCATTTTGAAATTAAAATAAAAATCCGGTAGTAGGCATACTGCCAATTTCACTCCTATTTCTGGTGTCTCTAACTATTTTAAGATTTTAAACTGCTATTAGATGGTGTGGTCTGGCAGCGTCCTGGGGCCACAATTGCTCTGGTACCCCATGAGATGGCGTCAGGTACTTCACGTCATTTTAATAAATTTTCCTATTTTCAGGCTTCTCTAAGTACATCATACTGAATCCTAGTGTCTATGGTATGTTGAAAGGGTATCTAGCAGGACAGTCAACTGCCAACGCGGGGTGACAAGGCACATGGCACTCCAACATGCCTAACCTATTTTCTCCACAGGGAGCACCCTCACCAAAGCGGATGGAACATACGAAAAGGAGCCTGGTTGTGACTAAACACGCTACCCAAAACCCCTGATACCACCCCCTGGACGTAGCTCGCACTAATCGCAATTAATCAGGGCCTCAGCATGCATGAACATACATGGAACGTAGGGATCTCTGCGCTACCAGAATCCTACAGCGTCCCATTGGTCCTAGAATGACGATAAACTTGCCTAAATTACGCCCCTGTTGGCTTTAAACGTGATGAACACCCTTGCGTCATGAACAAGGTTAAGTAATCCAAAACTGCAGCATACGCCTAAATCACCCATCAGGCTGACACGGCAGCTAGCTTAGTCTGGATCAGCCTCTTCAGGCTGACAAGACTGGTCTAAATCAGCCTTTCAGGTTGAAACGGCCACTCCTCCTTACATTGCGGCATATGCCTAAATCGCCCATCGTCAAACGACAAATAGTGAGTCGGAAAGTCAGCCTCTTCAGGATGACAGGACTCGCCTAAATCAGCCAGCAGGCTGACACGACAACTTCCTAAACTAAGGAAACCTAAGAAACAAGCACACAGAATATAAGCTGAAACCTGCCAGAAATTGAGGCAAGGGGCATTCCAAAACATGGCCAAAATACGGCCCCCGAGTTTAACCGCCACCTTGGCGGAGCAACCAAAAAGAGTTTAAAAACATACAGGTCTGCCACCTCTGGGCCAAACTACCAAAAAAGTTCATTAACATAAAAAAAAACTTAATTATCGGTCACATTAATGACCTCCACTTCTGGCACCTTCTCTGCCTGCTGACCCTTTATTTCAGGTACCGCACCAGCTTGCGCATCCTCAGCTGCCATAGCTTCCTGAGCTCCGTCAAGAAATCCCGGGACATTCCAAAGATATCCACCAAACTTGCTCGGCCAAAGTGTAGGAGAACTCACCTCTCTAACTTCAGGCATCAGCGCACTCAGATCAGCTTGGGTCGGGTAGAGCATCTCTAGCTGTCTCTCCTCCTCCTCTATAGCTTGTTGGGTAGGAGCCTCCTCAAGAGTAGCACGCATCCCGCTGATTTTTCCCCGCCAGGTAGCATAGGCAACAACATTGGTGGCTAGGGAGATCAGCTCACTGATCTTCTCATCAGAACGCTTGAGGGAGTTAGAGAAGGTGTTGCACACCTCCTAAGTACGGGCCAGCTGATCAGCTCCTTCCTTCAGCTTCTTCTTGGTGACAGCAAGCTCAGCCTTCAATTCCACCACGCGCTCCTTCAGATCAGATCGCTGCTGTGCTAAGTCGGCAACTGTCCCCTTCAGCTCTTGGTTTTTGGCATTGGTGGCACGACTGGTGGTCTACACTATGTTGATCATCTTCCTATTATAAAGAGCAGACTGCAGGGTCTGGGGCAGGAAAAGTCAGAAGTCAGCAAGAGAAATCAAAGGTTAAAATTTAGAACAGGTAGAAGATGAAGATTGCTCACCATGAAGGCGTTGTGCACATCATTTTCAGCCATCTCCTCTGGAGAGAATTCTGAGAAAGCCTCTTTCAGAGGAGGGAAGAGCAGCTGGTCAATAGCTGGCCAGTACGGCACCTTATCAACATTCCCAAAACCTTCTGGGAAGTGAGCAATAGTGCCTTCACTAGCTGAGGCACGGGGACTGGCAGAAGGAGTAGGGGGATGGCGAGACAATGGGTCAACCTCCTAGGGCTGAGGTCCAGCAGAACTGGAATGCATAGGTGGAGTCTGGAAGGAGGCAGCAAGAGCACTCCTCTTGGAGGCGGATGCCACGTCAGGACTGGCAGAAGATCTCTTTATTTTTGCGCTTTGGAGGATGATTTCTAAAGGATCAGCTTTTGAACGTGCAAGCAGATATAATCTCAGGCGTCAAGACAATTAAAGCGTTAGTAAAAGCTGCATGCAAACTGAAACAATTGTGGGAAGCTTACCGAAAGACATCTTTGTGGAGCGATCAAGAGGGTTGGAAGAGGTAGCAGGTGAAAAACCAGGAAGCAGGTCAGGGAAATTTCTCTTGGATTCAGAGATACAGAACAACTTGCTGCAGGCAGGGTTCTTAGCACCAATGCGAGTCAGGTCACAGGGGCCTGCACGAGGACGATGAAGTAAGCTAGTAAGCAGCGAGATAAATAAATCAGGTGACAGGGAGGCTACTTACTCGAAGTTATGACCCATTTCTCGAAGATATAATTGGCAGGCGGCTGGATGGAGTCCTTCTTCACGAAGAAGAAGTCCTCAAACCATTTCTCATCTCGGGATTTGGACACATGCCTGAAGGGAGCCTCTCCACGGCCCCGGAGTGAGAATTGGCCCCTACCCAGGGACCTGATGTTGTACATATGGGCCAGATCGCCCAGGGAGATGGAATTACCGGTGTTTTGACCAGCAGCCAAGGAGTAAAGGAGAACCCTCCAGACAGTGGCAGAGATTTGTGCCATGGCAAACTTATTCGTAAAGATGAAGTCTTGGATGAGTTTGGGAATAGGGAAACGCAGGCCATATCTAAACGAGTACAGATAAAAACAAACCCATCCGGGACGAAGGGCATCAGCTTTCTGACCCGGTTCAGGGATGGCGATATCCACCCCATCACCAAGACCAAGCAAGCCCTTGATCATGGGAATGTGAGCAGGAGTCAAGACGGAGTCACAGTCGTGGGGGTAAGTGAAGAGTCCTCGAGAAGGAAAGACTGGGTCAGGGTTGCGGTCAGTAGGAGCAGAGGTCGATGACGATTGTCGAGTTTTGCCCATGGTGAAGAAAGAGAAAATGGAAATTAAGAAGAAAAAGGGGAAGAATACCTGGTGGAAGAGATGATGGGGAGTGGAACAGTGGAGTCGGCAAGGTGAGAGAAGCGGAAGGTTGAGGGTTTAGAGAGAGGGAGAGTTTTTGGAAATAATTTGAGATTAATGGAAGTGAAAGGTGGAGGTTGAGGTTATAAAGGAAGAGAGAGGGAGTAGGGTGCGAGAATAGAGGAGGTGGGCGGCTGAAATGATGGAGTTGCATGAAAAGGAGTGTAAATGACGGCTTAGGGTTTTAGCATTCGATTACGTAAATTCCTTGCTCGACACCTCGAAGCGTACTTCACAAGAAATTTGAGGCAAACTATTTGGGCCAAAAATCATATAATGGGGAAAGGCCCACTTAATAAATAAATGAATCTAATGAGAAGAAGGGGAATGGGCCGGCATGCTCGCAGGAGAAGACTAGAGGCCATTGAAAGAGGCGTCTGGAATTAGAAAAGGGGGAGTCAGGGAGAAGTCAGGGAGATCAGGGAGGATTGAGGGAGATGACCAAACATGGATAGAGTTGTTATGGAAGTTATATTCCCTTTCCATAATCAAGGTAGGACATGCCTAGGGTTCTTACCCTATAAATAGTCGATGAAGCAATCAAAAGAAGGACATTCATTCACACATCCACATTCTCATCAAGATATCAACTCGTCCACATACACACACATACATTCATCAAAGATCTTACGAGCTCGATACCTTGTGTTAGCAAGATTAGCATTACGATACAGTTGTAATCATCCTCCTACTCAAAGCTAGTGCAATATTCGACAGGGTACCGTCCCTCACGCGGTTGTTCCCACATTGGGTTTTCCGCGTCACTAAATCTTACGTGTTAATTTATATTTTGTTTTTTATTTCCTTATTTAAACATCATCATACAAACAATCATTCAACTAACCAACGAGTAAGACCACATTGACCCGAATCAATCAATTCGGTAAAAAATACCTAAACACATATTATTCATTATATTTAATCTTTTGTATCTTAGGTAATATATATGTTTGCTTAGGAAATAAGATAGTAGGGTAAAAGATTAAGATCTTACGGTAGTAGTATATATGTAACATACGATTGTCCTTGCATCATATGAATAAGATTTCAATCGTTTTCTTCATCGTCTAGACTTTCACCGTATGTAACTTTTGATGAATTTCATTATTGATAAAGTGAATGGTAAAAGAATGTCATAGACAGCAGGAGAGGGACTTGTCTAGTATGGAGTACTAGTACTAGTTTATGAAGAGGAAACCTTGTTTAGTCCGAGTATTGTCTCAATTTGAGTCGAGTCTCGACCTCAGAGTAGATGATTTCGACATGATCTAGGACTCCAGGTTGTTGCACATGTATGCTTAGTATCAAAATGCATTCACGTTTAACTAAAACTTTTGTAACTTAGGTCAGCATTTGGTGTCGCTACCGAGGCTAATATCATGTGTATCGTACTAGATCTACCTTATATGTACTTAAGTCCAACTTTTTTTTGTTTGCTTACAAATTGTTTAAGTAAATTAGGGGAGAAGTTCTTAAAAAGAAAAGGTTAGAAGAGGAGATAATGAAAAGTGGGCAACTTTAAGTACTAGTCTTGTCTTGTTCTTTTGTTAAATGTTTGGTTAAATGGGTTTCTTTTTTTCATGATTTGAAGTTGGTTTCTATCTTGTGATTATCATTATTATCAATCAATCCTTGTGAAGTTGTGAACCCACAAGCTTTAACACTAGAAAATATCACCCGTCTTAAACAAGAATTTATGATTGACCTTTGTTTTCTACAGGGGTATTTAAATGTCTGGTATGATGTACAAAGTACGAGTAATAAAAGGACACCTCATTAAACATTTACAGAGTAACTATATGTTAGGAGCGAGGTTGAGCTGATATATTCAGAAAGTCGTCTTATGCAAGACTCACTTGTACAGTTGTACCGCAACTCCGACGACACACAAAGCATAGATGGTCGTGGGTGTTGATTACTCTAAAAGCAGTGAGGGCAGTTTTTAGTACACTCGGGTTTCACTCACATGTTGTTAGAAGTGTGAGGCAGAGACGAGAAACGAATGAGAGAAGTAATGTGTGTTGCGTTTTATTGATTATGCCAAGGATATTTATAATACAAATGATAAGATACCATATGTTGTTTTTTGGTCTTCCATGAGACGGGAGAATCTCCTAGAAAAACGAACCAGCCCGTGACTGACCGGCGAGACAGAGGACATGTGCCCCAATCCGAGTCGCACCATCCAGAGACTTCGAAGGAGTTGTTAGCACGAAGGAAAACACCTTGGCCAGGACTACCCTTAAGGTAGCGCACAACATGCAAAGCAGCATCCATGTGAGCTGTCCGAGGTTTAGTGAGGAATTGTGAGAAAACATGAACGAAGAAGGATAAGTTGGGGCGGGTGACGGCCAAATAAACGAGCCGACCAATAAGGCGCCTATAGCGCTCGGGATCATCCAAGAAAGGACTATCAGTGACAGCGAGCTTGTGATCCGTGTCCATAGGGGTAGAAGCGGGTTTTGCACCGAAGAGACCCGTTTCAGTAATAATATCAAGAGGGTACTTTCGTTGATTGAGAAAAATACCATCCGAGTTTCGAGCAACCTCAAGGCCGAGAAAGTACTTGAGACAGCCCAAGTCTTTCATTTTAAAACACCTGCGCAAGTAATCTTTGAAGACGGAAATAGTCGTTGAGTCATTTCCCGCAATTACTAAATCGTCCACATAAATTAGAACATGCAAACGGGTATTGTCAATGCAATAGGTAAAGAGGGAATAATCAGAGTAGGATTGTCGAAATCCATACTTACAAAGTGCAGCAGCTAATTTAGCGAACCAGCAACGTGGGGCTTGACGAAGTCCATAAAGAGACTTCTTTAATCGACAGACCTGACCATCGTGCCCACGATTAAAACCCGGAGGCAATTTGATATATACCTCTTCATCTAAACCCCCGTGTAAAAATGCATTGTGAACATCCATTTGGTGTAACTCCCAGTTCTTCATAGCGGCAACAACTAAGAAGGTATGAATGGTAACCATTTTGACAACCGAAGCAAATGTCTTGCCATAATCAATTTCCGTGACCTGATGATTGCCAAAGACAACAAGACGAGCTTTTAAGCGCTCAACCGACCCATCGGACTTGTATTTTATTTTATAAACCCATCGACACCTGAGAGCTTTCTTATTAGGAGGCAAATCGGTGAGTTCCCAAGTATCATTGGATTCAAGAGCATCGATCTCGTCCTTCATGGCTTTACACCATCCATCGTCTTGAATAGCAATTTTGAAGGAAGGGGGTTCAACACCCATCGTGATAGCAGCGAGGAAGTGTTTATGACGAGCAGAAAATTTAGTGCAATTTACAAAATTGGCTAAAGTATAAGGCGTACCTGAGGGAGATGACGGAGTTGCGGGTGTGTAATACCCCGTATTTATGAGTCTTTGGGTACCCTATCGAGTAGGCCTTACTCTGTCGAGTAAGGGTAAGTTGCGTTTTAGAATAGTTTCTGACCTGTTGGGTACTCGATCGAGTAGCTGGGGTACTCGATCGAGTAAGGGGGTACTCGATCGAGTACCTTGGGTACTCGATCGAGTGTCCGGTTTTACGGGGAGTTTTCTCGTGTTTTGTTAATTATGCGATTAAGGTATTTAAACATATTCGTCATTGTTTTAATTCACTTTTACAAAACCTAAAACCCTGTTTAAGAGAGAAAGCAGCCACCTTATCTTCCTAATCGCATTCTTAGCAATTCCCGGAGTTCAGACGGTCGGTTCTTGTTGTTTTTCGTATCGTTGAGTTCCCTGCGTCGAGGGTAAGCTTTTAATATAATTTTTATAATGTTTTGTTAAGTTTGGTTAAACCCTAATTTAGGAATTGGGGGTTTTGGTGTGTAGTTTGTGATGTGTAGTCTTTATGTGCTGTATGATAGGAGGAGAATTCGTAGAGGAGCCGTTTTGATACAGCTGTAGATACCGTCTGCGTGTTGTGCTTTCCAGGTAGGATTTCCTACTCAGTATTAGTCCCATAATGGGATATTGGTGATGTGCTGTAGTTAGTTGTTTGATATGATGATTGTGATTGTGATTGTGATTGTGGTTGTGTTTGTTGATGGTTCTCGAGATGCGTTCTCGGCTGAGTGGGGTCACTTGCGGGAGTGATCTCACGCCCTAGTTTCGCCCTTCGTGGAACCCGCCACGGAAGGGGATGTGCACATTAATGGGACAGGGTTATCGCTCGTATGATGAGCGGGGCTTAGGTGGGAACGGCTGCGGTCCCCCACGGCGTGGCGGTCCAAAGGACGGTCGATATTGAGACGATGGGAGTTGGTGGTGTGTGTGTGTGTGTGTGTGTGTGACAGTTCACTTTATCTGTTTATCTTATTGTTGATATATGTATTGAATTGTGTGATTAGTACTGACCCGTTTAAATGTTTTAAAAACTGTGGTGATCCATTCGGGGTGGTGAGCGATTATTGAGCGGAGTGTGATATGACGCGTATGGGATAGGCAGGATGAGTCATCACGTGGCGGTTAGAAGTCTTCCGTTGTGTCGACGAAGTCTAGTAGCTTTGATAGTTTTAGTCAGAGACCGTATGAGAACCTTGTAATTCCTTTTATTAGTTTTGGTTTGAACATGTAATCACTTAATCTATAATTACTTTAAAAGTACGTTTCTTTATTGTCTTATTATATTCGCACCTCGCAACCGAGATGGTAGTATCCTTATACCCGAGTGGTCCTGGTAAGGCACTTGGAGTATGGGGTGTTACAAATGGTATCGGAGCGACGATTTTGGAACTCAGTAACTAATGAACATAATGAACATAGGGAGTCTAATAAAATGAACCTGGTGTATGTGTAATGGGAGCCCCACCTGATGCTAGGTTTTGGGTGAGTAGGCGCCCTCACTTCAAAATCGTGGCCCCATGATACTTAAGCCAGTCACATGGTATGGGAACGTGGAGTCCGTGTGTATATGTGCGACGTGTATGTTAATTGTGCTGTATATGGTTTGTTGAAAGCATGTTGCATGATAGTTGGCTTACATGTTGGTTGGAATCGTTGGAAAGTATATGAGAATGATGAATGATATGGTAGAAAAAAAAATAGTTCGTATATGATGATGTGTGATGAAGTGGATTTGTAATGTTGTTGTATTAGCAACATGGGAATAGGATTTGTAGTGTATGGGTGTGGTTTGTGTTATGAAAAGTTATGAAAATTTAAAACATGCGGGTAATAGAAAGTTGAATGTTATATGAGCATGATAGATGGTAATGTTTGACTTTTGGTAAGTAGTAACATGAAGAATAGAGTTTCAATGATATGTGTTTTATATAACGAATTGGATGAAAAGCATGATGGTTGTTTATAACGTGGCACTTGATAACACGAAGTAGATTATTTTGTTAATTGTATGAGGAGTCGCGCAGATTTGAATGCGTAGTTGTAATCATAATGTTGAAATAATAATGAATGCATAGTACGTTAGGGTATGTGAGATAACATTCGGGTAGTATTCACGAGTCTGCATGACTCGATCGAGTGGGTTTGATTCGATCGAGTGGGTACTTGTCGTTATTTTGACCAGAATCGTGTTTTTGGGCACTCGATCGAGTACCTCGGGCACTCGATCGAGTATGGGGTCACTCGATCGAGTAGCCGGGCTACTCGGTCGAGTAAGTCGAGATCGAAGGTCCGTTTGGGTTAAGAGTCGGGGCACTCGATCGAGCATGTTGGGCACTCGATCGAGTAGGTCCCGGTACTCGATCGAGTGGGGTCATGTGCGGTCATATGCGTATTTCGGGTCATATGTTTGTCTTTTGACATTCGTTGCATATTATGTTTAATTCAAAGGTGTTGTATTACTTCTTTATGCATTGTTTTACGTATGTGTTGGTCCTGAAGCGTAAGTTACCCAAGCTTATGATGTAAAGAGTGGCACTATGATGAGTATGAGTTCGGTGGGGAGGACATGAGTTATATGTGATTATGATAGATGGTGGAAAAAGAAAAGGAAGATTGGTATAGTTTATTGAGGCATGGGGCACGTTTTGCGAGACGGGATGAGTGATATGATTGTGTGTTGAGTGATGTAAAAATAAGTGAATATAGACAAGGGATGATGTGAGTATAACGAACGTGAGAATGAAAAGATTGAAAGTAAGAATGTGGATAGTGGCAGCTTGAGATGTGTAAAGAGTTAAGGAGGGAAATGGTTAGGAGTCGTGTGGGTTATGGATTTATGTAGTGAAAGTTCGTTTAAAGGGGTTGAGAAGAGTAATATATAGTGAACTTTGTGGAGACATGTCGCGAGGTGTATTTGTAGACAGTGAGTGAGTTTGGGAGGTTTGGTTTATTAAAAGATGAAACTACTGTGTGATTTCCTTGGGTAATTAACGGTATTAAATGAATTCTGATTTTCTAGAGATGTAAAAAGGGGGATGCAATTGTTTGAACATTAAACGTTGGTTCTATGGATAGATTAGTGGCAAGTATGAGTGATAGCATAATAAGAGAAGATCCATGGTAAGAAAGAGTGAGATGATGTCGGTAGAAAATAATGGAATTGAGTTTTGGAGCAACGAAAGGGTAACCAGATTTCTAAAGAGTTAGCTAGAAGGAATAAGGAGTTGAACTATTAATTGGTATTATTGAGTGTAAAGAGAAAAGAAGGATAAAAGTAAGCTGAGGAAAATGTTCACCGGAGCTATGTGATATAAAGATAAGGAATCATCGAAATATGTGATGGTATCACGAGGATGTTAGCTAAAGGTTATATAGGAGTTTCAGGGCAACATGATTGGTAATGAGTTTCGAGGAATTAAGGGAGTAAGAAGTTGGTGGAGTATTGGCACGATACGAGATATTTGGTGGAGAGTTGGATGACAATACAAATAAGATAGCATTGGGAATAATGTTGAGGTAATTTTGTGGATGGGTTTGATGTTCGTTATTTGCAATGTTAACCAAAAATGGTAGAAAAACCATGTTATTTTGATATGAGTGTAAGAGATTTGATATACGAGCAGCGGTGGCATTGTGGTGTTATCACTAATGGTTAAGAGTGATGGAATATTAGAAAGGTAACAATTCTAAAGAGGTTGATTTGGTAGGGACCTGATTGTTGTGTATGATTGTGAGAGGGTATAAGATGTGGTTAGATGAGGCGGACGCTATTAGTTGAATAGTGAAGGTGTGATTATATTTGGTAGGAAGTGATGGTTGTGCGAATGGGGGAATATGTTATGAGGGGCATATGAGTTAAACTCGGGCGGCAGGTAACCTTTTTCGAGTGGTGACTTACGTGGTCGGGATTGACTAGTTGGTTGTGATTACGTCCGTGATTTGTGTAAATGTTTGTGTGAGGTTCTGACCTCACAAGAAGTGGTATGGTATGATAATTATAAAATTGTTTTATGAATGTTCGGTAATATATATATGTTGGACACGGTAATTTAATTTAATGATATCCAAAAAGGTAATAACTTGATTGATTTGACATGGCTAGTTATAATTTTATGTGTATTGATAACACATGTGTATTCCGGGAAATGGTAGAGATGATGTTCATGAGATGCTTATCTGTTTATCCATATGATATGTTGCGTGGTGATTTAATAAAGTGGATTTGAGTAAGTTTTTCTTGTCGAGAAGTTATGCTAAGTCGTATTTATGGGAATTGTATGCGATTGTGATGTCTATCGGTGTGGTTGCGGTGCCTCGGGTGGTGATCCGGGCACGGTACATAGTCTTTGTGATGCGGGTATTTTCGCACTACGGTGTGGTTGTTGGTGGCGGTGTTGTGATGCCGTCACCGGTTGTGGTGGAGTAGGCGGGATGATTATGATTCGAGTTTCGAAAGTACATACCAGTTATACATAGATTGTTGTTTTGTTTGATGTTGCTCTCTGCGAGTGTCAGTTTGTGCTGATAGACAGTTGTCTTGCTTATTCATGTTTCTTTACCAGGTTAAGTTGGGAATGAGGTAGAGTATGATGTGAAATAGAGTTGTATATGTTTCGTTGTTGTCATGGGATAGTGATAATCTGTTGATGGGACACGGTTGTGAGAGGTTGTTACGGTAATTTTGATCTTGTTTTCAGATGAGACATAGGTAGACATGGTAATGGAAAATGATTCGTGGAACATGTGTTGTAATGAGCTGAAAGCGGCAGGTAGTTCATAATCTTTTGTTGAGACAGTGAGGGTAGGGTGTTGGGGAAATTAGTGTCATGTTAAGTTGTGTATGAATTTTGCGGTAATGAAAGAAAGAACTTGAGGATCTAGTGTGCGTGTACGTAACGAGTGCGGATCGTGAGTTATGCTTCTGGGAGATAAGTGCCTTACGTAGAGAGGTATGTTGTTTAGCAGTAATAATGAAGAGTGGGTATGGTTTTGCTACGAGTTTATGGTATAGGTTAGGTGCGCTGCCGAATGAGTTGAGGAATGGGAAATGTTTATGTATGGGAGCCTTGGATATAAGAATGGTGAGTGTTTGGTTTATAGACGGTTATCTTTGACATGTGGTGGTACAGAGGGTAATGAGATATCGATATGGTTTGGTATTAGTGAGTTACGAGGACGTAACATTTGTCTTAAGAGGAGTAGGATGCGATAAAACAGATTTTGATGGTTGTACATATGGTAATATATTCGGAAGTTGAGTCTTGATGTAGAATAAAAGAACGATTCGTGTTGTGGGTGATTTTATTAAAGGTCATGACCGTGCTTGTAGTAGCGTGATGTTTAGGAGTGTGAGAATATTTCGCTAGTATTGACAGTTGGATGATGAGGTTACGAGTGTGAGTAAACTTCGAGGACGAAGTTCCTTTTAAGGGTGGTAGAATGTAACATTCCGTTTGATGTCTAGGAGTGTCTTGGTATTGGATTTGATAGTTGATGATATTATGGAGCTAGCAGCATTAGAGGATGGTAGTTGGTTATGTATGGAGTTGGTATCGTGAGAGATATATATGTGGTAGATACGGTATAGTGAGTCATGTTGTGGAAGTAAACATAGTTGGTGGAGTGGGTGTTAAGAGTTCATGTTCTATGTTCGGTCGAGTTCTTGAGTCCTTGGCTAAGTTGTTGTGTCTTGGTCGAGTCGGTATGGTTGTTTTTATGTATGGGTTGAACTTCGGGGACGAAGTTCCTTTTAAGGAGGGAAGACTGTAATACCCCGTATTTATGAGTCTTTGGGTACCCTATCGAGTAGGCCTTACTCTGTCGAGTAAGGGTAAGTTGCGTTTTAGAATAGTTTCTGACCTGTTGGGTACTCGATCGAGTAGCTGGGGTACTCGATCGAGTAAGGGGGTACTCGATCGAGTACCTTGGGTACTCGATCGAGTGTCCGGTTTTACGGGGAGTTTTCTCGGGTTTTGTTAATTATGCGATTAAGGTATTTAAACATATTCGTCATTGTTTTAATTCACTTTTACAAAACCTAAAACCCTGTTTAAGAGAGAAAGCAGCCACCTTATCTTCCTAATCGCATTCTTAGCAATTCCCGGAGTTCAGACGGTCGGTTCTTGTTGTTTTTCGTATCGTTGAGTTCCCTGCGTCGAGGGTAAGCTTTTAATATAATTTTTATAATGTTTTGTTAAGTTTGGTTAAACCCTAATTTAGGAATTGGGGTTTTGGTGTGTAGTTTGTGATGTGTAGTCTTTATGTGTTTGTATGATAGGAGGAGAATTCGTAGAGGAGCCGTTTTGATACAAAGTAGATACCGTCTGCGTGTTGTGCTTACCAGGTAGGATTTCCTACTCGGTATTAGTTCCATAATGGGATATTGGTGATGTCTTTGTAGTTAGTTGTTTGATATGATGATTGTGATTGTGATTGTGATTGTGGTTGTGTTTGTTGATGGTTCTCGAGATGCGTTCTCGGGTGAGTGGGGTCACTTGCGGGAGTGATCTCACGCCCTAGTTCGCCCTTCGTGGAACCCGCCACGGAAGGGGATGTGCACATTAATGGGACAAGGTTATCGCTCGTATGATGAGCGGGGCTTAGGTGGGAACGGCTGCGGTCCCCCATGGGTAGTCCAAAGTGGACGGTCGGTATTGAGACGATGGGAGTTGGTGGTGTGTGTGTGTGTGTGTGTGTGACGGTTCAATTTGTCTGTTTATCTTATTGTTGATATATGTATTGAATTGTGTGATTAGTCTTGACCCGTTTAAATGTTTTAAAACGTGGTGATCCATTCGGGGTGGTGAGCGATTATTGAGCGAGTGTGATATGACGCGTATGGGATAGCCGGATGAGTCATCACGTGGCGGTTAGAAGTCTTCCATTTGTGTCGGGCGAAGTCTAGTAGCTTTGATAGTTTTAGTCAGAGACCGTATGAGAACCTTGTAATTCCTTTTATTAGTTTTGGTTTGAACATGTAATCACTTAATCTATAATTACTTTAAAAGTACGTTTCTTTATTGTCTTATGATATTTAGTACCTCGGGCAACCGAGATGGTAGTATCCTTATACCTGAGTGGTCCTGGTAAGGCACTTGGAGTATGGGGGTGTTACAGGGTGATTCTGAAGAAGATGGACTGCTAATGGAGTTAAGAACATACCCTTGCAAACGCGAATTCGGAATTTACACACGGAACCCGCGACCAACAGGACTAGGCGTGCCCGTAGCAGTAGTGGTGGTCGTGGCATCGTCGGAAACAGTACTAGGTGACTGAGTGGCGGTAGTGGTAGAGCTCGGCGTGAGAAGGGTAGTGTCCACGGCTGCGGTTTCAGGAGCACCGGACTGCTCATCAGAGATGGGGTCGTCATCATAAATTGGTGGATCATTTGAAATAGGTGGAATAGCCATGTCCGCATCATTAAAAGAATGAAATAAATCTTCATGGAAAATGACATCACGGGACACAAAGATAGTTCCGGTCTCAATATCAATTACTTTCCAACCCTTTTTATTGTGCGGGTATCCAAGAAAAATTCACTTCCGACTGCGGGGTTCAAATTTATCGCCCTGAGATTGCTGATTATGGGTATAACAAATCCAACCGAAGACCCTCATATTTTGATAAGACGAGATGAACCAAACAAAACTTCATATGGTGTTTTATGATCAAGAAGTTTAGAGGGAGTGCGATTAATAAGATAGGCAGCTGTAAGAACGCATTCTCCCCAAAATTTCTTCGGAAGGTGACCCTGAAAAAGTAAGGCTCGGGCCACATTAAGAATATGCCGATGCTTACATTCGACACGACCATTTTGTTGGGGTGTGCCAACGCAAGAAGTTTGGAACTGAATACCCTGTTGTAAAAAATAGTCTGCCATGTGATTGAACTCCGTTCCATTATCACTCCACACCACTTTCACCTGTTTCGAAAATTGGGTGTGGACCGTAGATAAAAATTGCATAAACACACTAGTGACTTCGGTCTTAGCTAGCAGTAAATAAACCCAAATTGAACGGGAACAATCATCCACAATGGTAAGAAAGTACTTAGCACCACATGTAGAAGGAGCACGATACGGCCCCCAAAGATCACAATGAATCAAACTAAAAATATCGTCCGCAATATTCTCACTCAAATTAAAACTAGCACTAGTTTGTTTGCTCGGTGGCAGACATCACAAACCAAGTGTTTATTAACTGAAAAAGAATGAGCCATAGGTAAAAATTTAACCACATTGCCTCCCGGATGACCGAGTCATTGATGCCAGAGCTCAAACGACCCAAAAGTGTCTACCGTGTGTACCATAGCATCTGAATCCGTTGAAGACAAGAGAAACAGTCCATCCCGAAGCTCACAAACTCCAATCATTTTCCTCGAGGAACGGACTTGTATAAGACAGCGATCTCTCGTAAAGTGCAACATATAATTATAATCAGCTGTTAATTGAGAAACAGAAAATTAAGTGACAAGTCAAATGAGGAACAAATAAAACATGACGCAAGATGATATTTTCGGTAATCCGCACTGTGCCCATTTGAGAAGCCATAATCTGCTTCCCGTTAGGCAGTCCCACGGCACGAGGTGGTATCACAATACTATCCGTAAATAAGGAGAGATCACCTGTGACATGATTAGAAGCACCGGTATCTATAATCCAAGAAATGCACGTACCAGATAACCGATCAGAAAGAATAGTATGGAGAGCATTGGCATGGACCGTGCCATTAGAACTCGAGCCTACACCGGAACCCGAGCCGCTACCAGAACCCATGCCGCCACCAGAGCAATTACCCGAACCCTTCTTTGTAATACTACGGTTTTATGAGTATCTGGGTACACTATCTAGTCGGCAGTACTCTGTCGAGTAAGGGTGTTTTGAGTTATGAAACAGTAGTCTGCCTGTAGGGTACTCGATCGAGTAGCCTTGGCACTCGATCGAGTAAGTGGCACTCGATCAAGTACGTTAGTTACTCGATGGAGTAGCTCAGTTGACGGATAATATTTTGACGGGTTTTGTTAATGACGTAGATTAGTATATATTTTATATCGTCTTCTTCCCTAAACACTTTTCATAATTCTAATTCACTCAAAGGAGGTTTAAAATTACGTTGTTCTCTTCATCCGCGTTATTGACAAATCCCGGAGCTTGATAGATCGGATTTCATCGTTCTTTGTGTCCTTGTGATCCTTGCGTCAAGGGTAAGATCTACATACCAATTTTATAGCATTTAATTAACTTTGTTTAAACCCTAATTTGGGGGATTGGGGATTTTTATGGTTAGTTGTGCTAGTAGTAATTATGTGATCATGTGGTAGGAGGAGGATTCGTAGAAGAGAGATTTTGATACAGCTGTTGAGATCGTCTGCTTGTGTTTTCATTCCAGGTAGGGTTTTCCCTACTCAGTATTAGTCACATAATGTGGTTTGTTGTTGATTGTGATTGTTGTTAAAGTATCGTATTTGCATTGTGACGGTTGTTGGATTTGGTTGTTGTTGATTGTATCTGTCTGTGTTCTTCGGGGTGCGTCCCTGGCTGAGTGGAGTCACTTGCAGGAGTGGCTTCACACCCATGATTCGCCTTCTGTGGAACCCGCTTGATGCGTGTCCTAAATATGTTGTTTTACGCCCTATTTTACACGCATTTCAGAGCTCATTTAAGTAGTTATTGCTACTATTCTCCCCATTTTGTCTACTTTCGTATTTTTATGTAATATTGCAGATTTATGCGGAAATGAGTAGAAATCGAGCCAAATCCGTCCCTAAGTACTCAGCATTGCATTTGACATGGAGTAGTGACTCGAGGAATGAGCTTGGTGCGCATTTCAAGGCCTAAAGATAACAAAAGCATGGGTGCGTACGAGTTTAACAAGCAAAGAAGCACTTCACGATATTGCAGCCTGCTTCAGATGGCTATATCTCGAGTTTTAGACATGATAATCGAGTGATTCTAATTGTAGGTGAAAGCTTATCCTCTTATCTTTCCAACGCCGCGAGAATCGCTTTATTCCGATAAGTAACGAAGAAATGGCAGCTATTTTAAGATCGGTGCGCGCTGCAGAATTCGTCAGAATGCAATTCTGTACAGCACCCTTGGTCGATCGACTGACCTACATAGTCGATCGACCAGAGCACGACATACAGCAGCTCCTGTACAGCGCAAGTTGGTCTATCGACTGATGATTATGGTCGATCGACTGAACAACAGGTCTGACGCAAAATAAAAGATCGAGGAAACGCAAGCCCATTGTGTTTAGGTTTTGATAATAAGTGTTACGTATATTTCCTATATAACGTAACCAAGAACCTCAGATTAATCATCGAGTTTTTACCTCGTTTTACATTCAGTTCAGTTTTATCAAATAATTAGGGTTTGGGAAACTATTTTCGCATTGGATTTTCGTTGTGATTTCAGTCATTCCGTTATCATTCATCTTCGCGGTATTTTCCTCTGCTTATTTTCAGTTTCATTACTTTATCGCTCATAGTATAGATTTGTTAGTTAGTTTCCCGAAGCCATATTTATCGCTTTATGCTAGCCTTTTGTTTCATTAATCTAAGCATGAATTCAGTAGTTAATTTCATTAATCTTATTGTCGTTATTGTTCTTAGTATGAGTAGCTAATTTAATTGTGCTAGGATGTAGGGGAATTATAGTATAGGCGGCGTAGAATAATATGGACTGAAATCGCATGTCAGTCGATCGACTGCCATACCTGGTCGATCGACTGACCACGTGAGGTTTGACCTTCGTTTTAATTGTTTTAATTCTTTATTCGACGAATCGAGTGCACACGACTAGTTGAATGTTTAGGATATGACTGACCCGTTAGATCGAGAGATAGGGACAGTTGTTAGATCACCAATTAAAATGACTAAACTATGCTGAGATCGAAAGATAGGTAAAGTTTAGATTGTTAGTCACTTTTCAGGACGAAAGTTAGTATTAGTGATATTAGGGACTTATAGCGAGATCGAAAGATGCTATCTGTTAAGAGTGGATCGAGAGGACCTCTTGTTTTCCCGCCTCATGTGTTTGATTTAGACCTATTTAGTATGCTGCCGCCAAAGCTATAACGAACCGACCATCCTAGTACCCTTCTTTTATCTGTTTTATCCGTTTATTTAGTTTATTGTCTTTTATTACTCTTAGCTATAGACCAAATCAACTCAACCCCCACATTCGTTACCTTAGACTAGAATTGGATAACTATTAATTACATTCGCCTCCTTGTGGTTCGACCCTGTTACCACTAGCCTAGGTTAGTTTTAATAGGAAATATAAATTTTATTTTTGGTACTCACAACAACGGGTATCAAATTTTGGCGCCGTTCTTTTGGCAATAGTCCTAATTTTAGTTGTTTTAATTTTAGTCTTTCTTAGTTTAAGGGACTTCTGTTCCTTAAACTCTTCTTATATTCTTTTTGTAGTTTCTTCTTATGCGCAGGTCACAGGGTGGTGAACTAGTACCATTTGATCCTGAGATAGAGAAATCTTTGCGCGAGTTGAGACGAACACAAAGGGTATTACCGACAGAGGAAGAGCTGAGTACTCTCAAGCTATTATGAGAACGAGTTGTTCAAGAAGACCCACGATCTTCACCGTTTCCACTTCTTGGTAAGACACATTACTTCTCCAGAAATTCCAGTCATGGCCGAGGAAGTGAGTATAGCTAGTCATTCTGAGCCGACAGCTGAGAACTTATATAAGGGGTTCGAATTACCAGGAGATGCCAGGAAGTTCGAACCAAAGCCTTCATACATTAACATGGTTGAGAGAAACCAGTTCGGGGGAGCTGCAAATGAAGATGCAGCTAAGCATATGGAGACCTTTATTGACTACTGTTGTTCCATACCCCCACCAGCTGGCGTGACTCAAGACCAGATCAAGGAGACCATGTTCATCTTCTCCCTTCGTGATGCTGCAAGGGAGTGGTATAGAGATCTGGACCGAGTCGTTCATGGGATTACTGATTGGAATTCCTTGGCATTGGCATTCTACAAGAAGTACTTTTCTGCTTCTAAGACGATTGCTATTAGAGCCCAAATCACAAGTTTCAAACAAGGGCCGGATGAGAACTTCCACGAGGCATGGGTCCGATTTAAGAAGCTGGTACGAACCATACCGTACCATGGGTTCGAAAAATGGAGCTTGTGCAATCACTTCTACAATGGGCTGTACGACGATCAGAGGGCCATTTTGGATGCTGCAACCAATGGCCGATTTGCTGAGAATTTGGGAGCAACCAAGGGGTGGAAGATCATTGACGATCTAGCCACCCACAAGGCTGAGTATGGTAATTCCAGACGGAACCAGAGGAGAGCTGCTGAATCTTCCTCTGTTGCTGCGCTTGAAGCTCTTACTACAAGATTTGACAAGTATGAACTAGGAGGAGTTTCTAAAGGTGGGATGTACCAAGTAAATGCTGTGTCAGACGGTCCTTTCGTCTGCGAAAGGTGTGGAGCTGAGGGACACGTTTGGAAGAATTGTCCTAGTCCCTTTGAGTCTTGTGTTGCCTTTCAACACTATAGGCAGACAAACACCTACTATGAGCCGAATGCCCACCCAAACTTGAGTTGGAGGAGCCAAAATGTCCTGAATCCAACTCAACCTCCACCGCAAAGAAAGAAACCTTATGTACCTCCTCATCAACAAAGAACAACAATATCGAAACCTCCCTATGTGCCGCAAAGAAGAACAACCGCAGAATTCTGAATTTTTCGAGCTTAAGAACTTGTTGCTAAAGGAGTCCCAAGCAAGAGAGGCCGGGATGAAGCTACTAGAGAGCCAAATTGCTCAATTGGCTAGCAAAAGTAACACTCGAGCTCCCGGACACTTGCCGACCCAAACTGACCAAAAGGAGACCTTAAATGCCATCACTTTGAGGAGTGGGTCCACCCTTGAGGGTCCTGCCATGGTCGAGGACGCTGTTGAAAAAGATGAGCCTAAAAACAAGTCAAAAGAAAGCCTCAACGAATAAATCAAAGAAATGTAGTCTACCAGGTATATCGATCGATCGACGATACACCCGATCGATCGATCGACATACAAATTCTGAGGAGCTTCGAATCAGGCTGTGCAACGGATCGATCGATCGAGGACAAAGTGGTCGATCGACCAAGGTTCTGGCGATAGCGAGGAATTTCGTCCTCCGATGCCCGATAACTTGAGGGACCATTTGTTTCGAGACACGACAACTCCGAAGGTGTTAGGACCAGACCAGCCGCTGATGGGTCCGTCCCGGTTCCGAAGTTTGACCCAATGACGGTCAATGTCTCACATTTGAGACGGTCTAAGGAGGGTTCAAGTTTCAACAAGGAGAAAGCGGTGGACTTCCGCCTAAGTCCACGGATGCGGCATCATGCGCAACTTAGAGGAGAGGGCTAAGGTACTTCTTACATCCCCATATCCGGAGAGACTAGTGCCGACAAAGGAACAGGTATCTTTCAGTAAGTTTGAGAAAGTTATTCGTAGCTTGAATGTTCGGTACCCTTCCTTGAGTTAGTTAACCAAGTGCCAAAGATACACTAAATTTATGAAACAGTTATTGTCAAAGAAAAAGTCGCTTGAACATGTCCACACTTCACAGAATTCTAAAGAGTCTTGCTCTTACTTGTCTCACTCTTCACCCCATAAGCTAGAGGACCCGGGTAGCTTTTCTTCCTTGTAATATAGGTACCTTCTCTATTGAGAAGGCATTATGTGACCTAGGAGCTAGTATAAGCGTCATGCCTTTGAGTCTAGCTAGGAAGCTTAAATTGACTAGGTTCGCGGTGATAGACATGACAGTTCAGATGGCTGACCGATCTGCGGTCCAGCCAATAGGGGTCTTAGAGGACATCCCTGTCCAAATAGGGAAGTTCTTTTTCCCCATAGACTTTGTTGTACTTGACATGCCTGAGGATGCTCATATACCCATTATTTTGGGTAGACCATTTCTGCACACTGCTGGTGCAGTCATAGATGTCGGTCTAGGAACCTTGACTTTCAAGGTAGGCAAGCACTCTATTGTTTTTGCCCAACCAGCTAAGAAAAAGGACCCCATGTGGCCGGTGACTTGTAACACGGTTTAAAAGAAATCGTACTTTGTGCTTCCCGACTTACCCGTGTCTCTATTACTACTTCTGTGCTAACCCCTCCGCCCCAGATTGGGAGCAAAAGGGAGGAAGAACCTGTTGTTTTAGATGTTGCGGAGCTGGTTTGGGGAAGGAAGAGCTGCAGTCACTCTAGTCGCTGCGAAGAAACCGATCATTCAAAGAGGAGGTCTTGGTTGTCGAGCTATGGGATTGATGAAGTTGTTGATGACGAGCCGGTTAAAGCCAGAAAGTCTGATTTGGATTCTGACAAGCTCGAAGAGATCCTTGACTGGGGAGATGATGAGAGTGTTGATCCGTTGAGCCATACGGACGTGGAAGCTAAGAAGGGTGCAGCTGCTCAGATAAGCACCATTGAGGCTACCTCTAGTAGCCAGAAGCCGACGAAGTGGGCCATACCTTGCTCCTTCTTGATCAACTATTAGTTGATCGAGCTCGTTATAAACTTCATTTTATTTGCTTTTGTTAACGACATTTTTATTGCTTTTGTGTGCGCGAAAACTTCGCATTTTATTTTGTTTGCTTAGGATTTTTAAGTACTTTAGACTTTATTCTGGGTTTTGCGCAATTTTGGCGCGTATTATTGTGCGTTTGCAGGTTTTTAGACCTCATTTGCTCAAGTTATTGAGCAAATACGAAGAAGTAAGGAGTACAGCAGTAATTTCAGTCGATCGACTGGCTTCATTGGTCGATCGACTGAGTTGCGCTTTCCAGGAGCTTCTGTTCCTGTTCATCTGGTCGATCGACTGCCCCTTTCGGTCGATCGACCGAAGACATTGCTGTACCTATTCACGACCGCTCCCCTGCTGTGTTTGGTCGATTTACGGACTTAAGGGAGTTTTCTACTCCACTTTATTTTCCGTCTATTTCTTTATTTCTTCTATAGTCTCATTTGTGCACAATTTTACCGCTTCAAAATTGTTTTCTCGATTTTATGCGTGGTATTTGCTTGTCTTTTCAGGTACTTATTGGTAGCACTGCTAGCTTCTGAAACCTCCTAGCTCACGCTGGTTTGGGGAGGTTTCCTTCGCTGCGCTTAAAGTCTTGTAAGTTCCCAATTTCCACTTCACGTCATGTTTATTTATTTCAATATACGCAAATTCCCATTTCTCTTTTCTTCGTTACATGATTTTGCACAATGGGGACATTGTGCGATTTGGTTTGGGGAAGGGTTTTGCGTCGCATATCATTTGCTTGCATTCACGTTTAATTTTGTTTTGCATTATTTTATTTCATTTCTCTTATATATACAAAAATTCAAAAAAATTGAAAAAATTTCAAAAACCCCATAAAATGCACGTTTATTTTAGCATATAGGTCGAGTCGGAACGGTAGTATTTCAAGGATGATATTGCATTTTGCACCTGTTTTGCCTGAGCCTTGCTTATCATCATGTTATTAGTAGAATCATATATGCATATCTACGAGTTTTCGTTAAATTATTTGCTGGACTTGAGACTTGACTTTGAAAAATTGGCAAACTACATCATATATTCTAGAATTAGAGCCTATAATCGGTGACATCTATGACCAGTTCATCTAGGAATGTGAGTAGTTACTCCTTATGAGACATGTTACGTAAATGTGCATAAATATGAACTTAATCTGCTTAATACCTATATACATTCGGTTTGCGGTTTGTTGACACATGTGGTAGAGGTCCCCTTTTCTCATTTTACCCATAAACTCCACACTGCCAAAAATATCCCTTTTTGTCCCATTTACTACATTCTACATTTAGCCTGTCCTTTGTCAAGCTAGTAGTCTGTGTTCTTGGGGTTGTTGCTCGTTTTTGGTGGCATATGCTCATGTTTGAGAGAATATTGGGAAGATGAAATGAAGGAGGAAAGAAATAGAAAAGAAAAAAAAATGAAAAAATAATTCGAAAAAGAAAAAAAAGAGTTCTGCATTATAGAAGCAGTCGATCGACTGCCATTTATAATCGATCGACTGGAGTTTGAAAGAAAGAAGAAGGAAAAATCAATTCGCATAATTCAATCTTTATCTTTTGGCGATTTTTGCTCCCATGTTTTATTCTTACTTCATGAGGAGTTAGTTGATTACTTGTATCTCTGGAAATTGTGAGATTTGTGCTTGCTATAGCACCGTTTCGTTTGATTATGAGCAAGAAGTTGGATGTTGCCATTTGGTTCCGTTTTGGTACTAGCTTGATCACCTGTACCTCCACTTTTCCATAAATGTTTTGCCTCTTCTTACCCATACCTCACATATCCACATATTTACCTCGGCATGTGTCATGGTCTCTTGTTGGTTGGAATGCGTATGTACGGTCATAGAGATTGCTTTCATATTATATTGCAGGCATGTTCTTATAGGTCGTAGTTAGGTGAGTGTCACGACAAATGAATTCTTTCTATCTTTACATTATTCACCTGTGCTTATTTGTGTGATTTGAGCGACCCGTGAGAGTCCAATTTGATAAGTCTCTGTAGTTGACGGTTCAACAGTTTTTAACGACTCCATAACACGTTTGCATGATTCATTTGCTAATTGTTTGTTGGTTGTGCATTAAAATGGTTTAGGCTTTACATGTTGCATTTCGCTCTGAGATTGAACTCGTTCCATTAGGTAATTAGATCGAGTCTAGTTCTTGCTTGGGGACAAGCAAGGGTTCGGTTTGGGGAAGTTTGATGCGTGTCTTTCATATGATGTTTTACATCCCATTTTACACGCATTTCAGAGCTCATTCATGTAGCTTATGCTACATTTCTCCCTATTTCCGTCTACTTCCGTATTTTTGTACATTATTGCAGAAATGTGAAGAATCCAGCGGAAACCGAGCTAAATCCGTCCCCGAGTATCCTGTATTGCATGTGACGAGAAGTATTTGCTTAAGGAACGAGCTTGGTGCGCATTTCAAGACCCAAAAGACAAGTCCACGAGTTTATAGAAGTCAAGTAGCAGCTCAAGCAGTCGATCGACCACCTCCCTTAGTCGATCGACCAATCCTCGGGTTACAGAAGCTACTGTTCATTGCTCTCCCAGTCGATCGACCACCACTCCTAGTCAATCGACCACACTGCTGTTCCAGACGAGAATTAAAAGACCGAGGAATTTGAAGCCCATTAAGTTTAGGTTTTGGAATAATTGTTACGTATACTTTCTATATAACGTAACTGAGAATATCTAGTCTTTTATCAAGTTTTATTATCAGAAATTTACATTGAGTTTTTATAATATCATAGTTAGGGTTTGGGATTATTGTGGAGCATCGGATTTTTAATTCTTAATCCTAATCTTTCCTCTGCAACTCGGTATTCTTCTGCCCTATTTTTAGTTCAACTTTATTTCATCAATAGTATAGAATTGCTAAGTAGATTCCCGCAACCGTTATCATTGTTTATGTTAATTGTTTGTTCTACTGTTTTAAGCATGAATTCCTCTGTTTAATTTATTAGTTTTATTATTGTTTTCACCCTTAGCATGAGTAGCTAAATAGATTATGCTAGGATGTAGGCGAATTAAAGCACAGGCGGCATTAGATTTAATATGGATTGATTCGCGTGTCAGTCGATCGACTGACATTCTTGGTCGATCGACTGACCTCGTGAGGTTACCCTTCGTTTTAATTGATTTTAATGTTGTATTTAACAAATCGAATGCATGCGACTAGTTAGATACTTAATTTATGACAAACCCATTAGATCGAAAGATAGGGTAAGTTATTTGATCACCAATTAAATCGACTAAACTGTGCTGAGATCGAAAGATAGGTATAGTTTAGACCGTTAGTCACTTTTCAGGACGAGAGTCAGTATTAGTGATATTAGGGACCTATAGCGAGATCGAAAGATGCTATCTGTTAAGAGTGGACCGAGAGGACTTCTTGTTTTCCACCTCACTTGTGATCGTTTTAGACCTGTTTAGTATGCTGCCGCCGAAGCTTTAATGAACCGACCATCCTAGTACTCCTTCTTTATCTATTTAATCCGTCTTTTTAGTTTACTGTTTTTACTCTTAGCTTTAGATCAAATCAACTCAACCCCCATACTTGTTACCTTAGACTGAATTTAGACAACTAAAATTTATATCTGCCTCTCTGTGGTTCGACCCGACTGCCACTTGCTATAGTTGTAGTTGGAAATTATAAATCTTATTTTTGACACCTCACGACGGGTATCACCGCTACAGAAGGGATGTGCACATTAATGGATTTGGGTTTATCGCTCGATGGAGATGAGCGGGGCTTAGGTGGGAACGGCTGCGGTCCCCCACTGGCGGCGAGGAGTAACCTGTTGCGATGGGTACTCTGGCAGGGCTACACACTTTAGTATGTAGTCAGTATTGAGGAGTTGGTGATGGAGTTCGGGTTGATGTGCCAATTGAGTTGTGTTGATTTCTGTCTTATTGTGATTATATAATTGTGTGATTAGTACTGACCCCATCTTTGTTTTGTAAAACTGTGGTGATCCATTTGGGGATGGTGAGCAATGAATTAGCAGGTATGATTAGAGGCATATGGGCTAGCTGGGATGTATCACCACGAGCAGATTAAAGTCTTCCGCTGTCGTACTTGAGTAGTTTTTGACATTTAGTTTTTGGAGAACTTGTATCGTATCTTATCAGTTTGGTTTTTGGATTGTAATCACTTTAAAATTATTACTATTTAAATTATGTTTCGTTATTGTCATTTGATTATCACTGCCTCGGGAAACAGAGATGGTGACGTCCTTATACCTGAGTGGTCCTGGTAAGGCATTTGGAGTATGGGGGTGTCACAAAGTGGTATCAGAGCGACGATCCTGAAACCTTTAACCAATAAATCTAATGAACATAGGGCGTCAATTAAAATGAACCCGGGGTAAAATTTGTATGAGCTAATGCAAAGGCTTGGGAGATGTCCTAAAGTCGCGAACTCGCCCTGCAATTTTGAACCGGTCACATGGGGGTACGTGTCAGGGTCGTATGTGTTGTCTTTTGTTCTATATGTGTACCTAATAGCATGTGTTGTGAACTGTTGGATGTTGGATGTGGAGAATTCGAAGTATGGATAAAAGTTAAAGGAGACGTGTTTGCATGTTGAATTGAATGAAAAGTATGTTGCGTGTTTATAATGTGGCATTTTGATAACATGAATAGATCGTTTTAATGATTATATAAGGAGTTGCGTGTATTTGCATGCGTAGTTATGTTTATTTTGTTAAACTTATAAAACTTGTATATTATGTTGGGAAAGAGAGATGAACATGCGGGTAGTTTATACGAGTCTACATGACTCGATCGAGTGGGTGAGGCACTCGATCGAGTGGGTGTGACACGGTCGAGTAGGTAGTTTGATGTTTTCTGGACAGAACCGTGTTTTGGGTGCTCGATCGAGTACATAGGGATACTCGATCGAGTAGGGGCCGCTCGATCGAGTGTCTTGTCAGCTCGTTCGAGTTTGTTTCTGGGCAGGAGTCTATTTAGGTTCTGGAGTCGAGGCACTCGATCGAGTAGGTTGGGCACTCGATCGAGTGGCCTCAACTCGATCGAGTGGGTTCCGGTACTCGATCGAGTGGGGTATGTGCAGGTGATATACGTGTTTTGGGTTATAGTATGCGTGTTTATATCTACCTTTTCTTATATAGTTGCAAGATGCCGCCAAAGATAAACGCCCTTTATGCTAGAGCTGAGAGCATGACCACCGATGACAAAGTTAAGATGTTGGAGCACCAAGATGCTCTTACGGAAGCTTTAAAGAGAGTGGGGAAGGATAAGGATGTTGATCATTCAAAGATTAGTCTCTACATAGCGAGGTTTAACCCAAAAGAGTACAAGGGGACCGGGGAGCCAATTCTTCTGGATAATTGGCACAGAGAGATGGAGAACATCCTGGATTTGGTGCATTGCCCTGATGAGATAAAAGTGGAACAAGTTGCGTTCTACATGAGGGAGGCGCCAGGTGAGTGGTGGGACAAGGTAAAGGTGAATGCTAGGGACATGTATGCGAGGCAGGGGTTACCTGCTATTCCTTGGGAAGAGTTTAGAAAGGCTATGAGGCGAGAGTTCGTGCCGGAGCATGTGAGGGGTAAGCTGAGAGAGGAGTTCGATGGGTTTAAGATGACAGCTGACATGACGGTGGCTGTGTACTACCGACAGTTTAATGAGAAGGCTAGGTATGTTGAGGATATGGGATTGAGTAATGAGAACCTAGCTCTAAGGTTTGAGAAGGGGCTGACCCCCAAGATCATGGAGAAGTTACCTATGGGAATCCTTACGGATGTTAAGGAAGCTTATGAGAGAGCTGGGAGAGCTGAGAGGCTGGTAGAGATGACCCGAGAGAGGGGTGCTGAGAAAAGAAAAGCTGAGAGTGAGGGTGGTGGCCAATCTAACTACAAGAAGGGCAACCACACTCAGGTTAGGGCATATTCATCCCGTTCGGGGTTTAGTGCTGGGGCTTCCTATGGGCGTGGTCGTGGGAATAGTAGCAGTAGCTGGGGAATGACCATTTTTAACTGTGGAGGTGTAGGCAACAAGAGACATGAGTGTACCAGTGCGGTGCCGGGAGGTTTTAAGAGATCGGCTCAGGGAAGCTTTTCTCAGGGTCCGACACAGAGTTATGCGAGCAATAGATCAGCTGGGTCATGGAACAACAGGGGAGGTCAGAGCAACAACGGTGGGGGCAACCGCAATGGCGGTAACTCTTATTAGAAACGAGCTACGAACACCAACAACAACCAGGGGTCGGGTGCTAAACCGGCTACTTCAGCTAGTACTGTCCAGGGAGGTGGGCAGAAGACCAGTGGCAAGTTGTTCATGATGGAGAAGAAAGCAGCTGAGGATGACGCTCATGTTATCACTGGTACTTTTCTTGTTAATGGTGTTTATACCTTTGTTTTGTTTGATTCGGGAGCATCACAGTCGTTTGTATCTTCGAGTCATGTTAAACAGTTGGGTCTGAGAGAGTATGAGTCTGTAAGAGAGGAAGTTTTTATACCTTCGGGTGAGTCTGTATCGTGTGGGAGGTTGTATAGAGCTGTATCCATTATAGTTTGGCAAGTTGATCTATCTGTAGACTTGCTAGAGTTTCCTTTGGACGGTTTTGAGATGATAGTCGGGATGGATTGGTTGGGAAAGTACAAAGCTAAGATAGACTGTCATCAAAAGAAAGTGTCTCTGAGAGGTCCTAAGGGTATTAGTGTGTCTTATCGTGGGTTTGTTGTCAAACCCAAAGTTAAGTTTATTGCAGCTGTCACCTTGAAGTCTTATCTGAGGAAGGGGTGCCCGATGATCTTGTGCCATGTGAGAGATGACAGGATGGAGAGTCCGGCAGGTTGATCAGATACCAGTTGTGGGGGAGTTTCCAGATGTCTTTCCAGAGGAGATTCCGGGGTTGCCACCGAATAGGGAGATAGATTTCAGTGTGCAGCTGAAATCGGGGACAGGGCCAATCTCTAAGGCACCGTATTGGATGGGTCCTAAGGAGTTGGAGGAGCTCAGGAAGCATTTAGATGGTCTGATAGAGAGGGGATACATTAGACCTAGTGTATAATCGTGGGAAGCACCAGTTCTTTTTGTGAAGAAGAAAGATGGGAGCTTGAGGTTGTGCATAGATTACAAAGAGTTGAACAGAGTAACGGTGAAGAACAAGTATCCTTTGCTAAGAATAGATGACCTGTTTGATCAGTTGAGTTGTGCAGCAGTCTTGTCCAAGATTGATTTGAGGTCGGGGTACCATCAGGTGAAGATTAGAGAGGAGGACATACCAAAGACAGCTTTCACGTCGAGGTATGGCCATTATGAGTATGTGGTGATGTCGTTTGGGTTATCTAATGCACCTGCTGTGTTTATGGATTTGATGAACACAGTCTTCAGTCAGTTCTTGGATAAGTTTGTGGTGGTTTTCATCGATGACATCTTACTCTATTCTAAGACTAAAGAGGAGCATGAGGAGCATTTCAGGATTGTGTTGCAGACCTTGAGGGAGCATGAGTTGTATGCCAAGTTGTCCAAGTGTGAGTTCTGGTTAGAGAAAGTTGCCTTTCTGGGGCATGTGATTTCAAAGGAAGGGGTAGCTGTGGATCCTGCAAAGATTGAGGCAGTTACCAAGTGGGAAGCACCAAAGAATGTAGCTGAGATCAGGAGTTTCTTGGGTTTAGTAGGATATTACAGACGGTTCGTGAAAGATTTCTCCAAGATTGCTAGACCTATGACAGCTTTGATGAGGAAAGAGAACAGGTTTTGCTGGGATGAAAGTTGTGAGACGGCGTTCCAGACATTAAAGGAGTGTTTGACCACAGCTCCAATCTTAGCATTACCTGAAGGGAGTGAGAACTTTGAGGTTTACACATATGCCTCAAAGAATGGTTTGGGATGTGTGTTGATGCAGAACGGTAAAGTAATTGCGTATGCTTCTAGGCAATTTAAGCCTTATAAGGAGAATTATCCTACACACGATCTGGAATTGGCTGCAGTTGTGTTTGCTCTCAAGATTTGGAGACATTACCTTTATGGGGCGACCTTTAAGGTATTTTCTGATCACAAGTGTCTCAAGTACATCTTCACTCAAAAGGAGTTGAACATGAGACAGAGGAGGTGGATAGAGTTGATTGGCGATTATGACATGGATATTATCTACCATGAAGGGAAGCCAATGTAGTTGCAGATGCTTTGAGCAGAAAGAGTGTACATTCTTTGTGCACAGCTACATCCTTGATGAGGTTGAGAGATGAGGTTGGGAAGTTTGGGATACATATGATCCAGAAAGGGGATGCCATGGGAGATTTGACAGTGCAGCCTGATCTGTATGATGATATTCGAGGTAAAGAGGTGTTAGATCCCAAGATGGTGGAGTGGAGAGCTGGAGTAGAGAAAGGGACAGTGTCTAGATTATTTATTCATACAGACGGTAGTTTGAGGTTTGATTGGAGGTGGTGTGTCCCTAATAATGAGGAGCTGAAAAAGACAATCATGACAGAGGCACATTGTACACCATATTCGGTACATCCAGGTGGTGACAAGCTGTACAAGGATTTAAAGAAGACTTTCCGGTGACCTGGGATGAAGAAAGAAACAGCTGAGTTTGTGGCACGTTGTTTAACATGTCAGAGAGTTAAAGGGGAGCAGCGACGACCACAAGGTAAGATTCAGTCTTTAGAGGTACCTGAGTGGAAGTGGGAATTCGTTTCCATGGATTTCATCGTGGGTTTTCCAAAGAGCCAGCAGGGTAACAACATGATATGATTTATAGTGGATCGACTGACCAAGTCAGCTCATTTTGTGCTAATTAAAGATACATGGACTAAGGCACAATTTGTAATACTACGGTTTTATGAGTCTCTGGGTACTCTATCGAGTAGGCCTTACTCTGTAGAGTAAGGGTGTGTTGCATTTTAAAGTAGTTTCTGACCTGTTGGGTACTCGATCGAGTAACGTAGATACTCGATCGAGTAAGGGGGCCCTCGATCGAGTACCTTAGCTACTCGATCGAGTAGCCGGTTTACGGGGAATGATTTGACGGGTTTTGCTAATAACGCGAGTTTGATATAAAAGGTTTCCGTCAGTTTATTTAATCACTTTTAACCTTTCTAAACCCTTCAAAAGAAAAAGGAGTTACGTAGTTCTCTCTCGTCGCGTTGTTGGCAAATCCCCAAGGCTAGGAGTGTCGGATCATCTTGTTCTTTGCATCATAGTGTTCCTTACGTCAAGGGTAAGATCTATATACCAATTTTATACTGTTTCTTTGAGTTTGTTTAAAACCCTAATTAGGTAGATTTGGGGGTTTTGGGAGGGTTATGTTGATTAGGTGATAATTGTATGATTATGTGTATAGGAGAAGGGTTCGTGGAGGAAAGGTTTTGAGACAATTTAGATCGTCGATGTTTGTGTTGCATTCCAGGTAGGGTTTCCCTACTCGGTATTAATTACATAATGTGTGGTGATTGTCTTTGTAATTAGTGATTGTTGATTGATTGAGACGGTTTCTTGTGATTGTATATTGTTGATTGATTCAGACGGTTGTTGATGTTGTATTGTGATTGCTGATTGTTTGTCTCTGGTTCTCGAGATGCATTCTCGGCTGAGTGGAGTCACTTGCGGGAGTGGCTTCACGCCCTAGTTTCGCCCTTCGTGAAACCCGCCACGAAAGGGGATGTGCACATTAATGGGACAGGGTTATCGCTCGGTATGATGAGCGGGGCTTAGGTGGGAACAACATGTCCCCCCATTTGCGGGCTGGTCGTCCAAAGTGGACGATCGGTGACGAAGATTGGTTGGAGTAGGTCTGATTGTGTGTGTGACTGTTTGAGCTATGTTGTTTGTTGTGTTGTTGGATCATATAAATTGTGTGATTAGTACCCCCCGTTTAAATGTTTTAAACACTTTGTGGTGATCCATTCGGGGTGGTGAGCGATTATTGAGCGGTATGAGACGATGCGTATGGGATAGCTGGGATGAGTCACCACGTTGCAGTTTAGAAGTCTTCCGCTGTGTCTGACGCTTGATAGTATTTTGAAAGTAGATAGTTTTGAGAACTTGTATTTCCTTTTATCAGTTTTGGTTTTGAACATGTAATCACTTAAACTATAATTACTTTTAAAGTACGTTTCTTTATTGTCTTATGATATTCATTGCCTCGGGCAACCGAGATGGTAGCATCCTTATAACTGAGTGGTCCTGCTAAGGCACTTGGAGTATGGGGGTGTTACACAATTAGCCATGGCTTATCGGAAAAATGTGCTAAGGTTACATGGGGCGCCTAAAGACATAGTATCTGACAGAGATGCGAGGTTTATCTCAAGGTTTTGGAAAGAGTTGCAGGAGTCTTTGGGAACGACATTGAAGATGAGTACATCATTTCATCTTACAACATATGGTCAGACAGAGAGAACAATCAAGACTCTTAAGGATATGTTACGAGCTTGTGTGATGGATTTTGGTGGTAGCTGGGAACAGAGGTTATATTTGATTGAGTTTTCCTACAACAACAGCTATCACACTAGTATTGGCATTGCGCCATTTGAGGCTCTATATGGGAGGAGATGTAGGAGTCCGATTTGTTGGGACGACAGTGTTGAGGCAGTGGTTTTAGGACCAGAGATGGTACATGAGATGGTTGAGCAGATTAAGATGATCAGGGAAAGGATGAGAGCAGCTCATGATAGGCAAAAGAGTTCGATGAGTCCTTGTCTTACCTTGAGGTGCCTAAGCAGATTCTTGACTGGAAGGTTTGGAAAACTAGAAATGGCGAGATAGTGTTGCTTAAGATTCTTTGGTCTAATCATGAGGTTGAGGAGGCTACATGAGAGGCAGAGGAGTCCATGAGAGAGCGCTATCCGTTTCTTTTTTATCAGGTATGTATGGTTACGGGGACGTAACCTTCTTTCTTTTAGGGGGGTAGGAGATGATCGCGAAGAGTTTTTGCATCTTTTTATGTTGTTTTTGGTATAGTTAGTAGTGAGTTGTGTCGGGTTGAGTTTGGGTTGGTAGCATGTGTCGGATTTTTTGTGTTGAGTTTTGTTTTGGTTGTAGTGTCGGGAGTGTGGTAGTATGTTTTTATTTTTGTTATGGTTTGAACTTCGGGGACGAAATTCTTTTTAAGGAGGGAAGACTGTAATACTACGGTTTTATGAGTCTCTAGGTACTCTATCGAGTGGGCCTTACTCTGTCGAGTAAGGGTGTTTTGAGTTACTGAAACAAGAGTGCACTGTAGGGTACTCGATCGAGTAGCCTTGGCACTCGATCGAGTAAGTGGCACTCGATCGAGTACGTTAGTTACTCGATCGAGTAGCTCGGTTGACGGGTAATATTTTGACGGGTTTTGTTAATGACGCGGATTAGTATATATTTTATATCGTCTTCTTCCCTAAACACTTTTCATAATTCTAATTCACTCAAAGGAGGTTTAAAACTACGTTGTTCTCTTCATCCGCGTTATTGACAAATCCCGGAGCTTGAGAGGTCGGATTTCATCGTTCTTTGTGTCCTTGTGATCCTTGCGTTAAGGGTAAGATGTAACACCCCCATACTCCAAGTGCCTTACCAGGACCACTCAGGTATAAAGATATTACCATCTCGGTTACCCGAGGCATGATATTCATAAGACAATAACGAAACAACTTAAATGATATAACTTTTAGTGAAAAGTACAACTGAAACCAAATCCCACAATACGGGTACAAGTTCTTAAAACCAACTATCTACTGAAATACTGAAATGTCATAAAACTAAAACACTACAGCGGAAGACTTCTATCGTCAGACGGTGGCACCTCCCACTATCTCAGTTCAACTCAAACTCCGCTCAATTCTCGCTCACCATCCCCGAATGGATCACCACAGGTTTACAAAACAACAACCGGGGTCAGTACTAATCACACAACTCAATATATATCATCAATAAGATAAACAGATAGCTTAACCGTCACACACACAACCACACCAATTCCAACAATCTCAATCACCGACTGTCCACTGGACCAATCCTGCCAGTGGGGGACCGCAGCCGTACCCACCAAATCCCCGCTCCTCATAACGAGCGATAACCCTGTCCATTAATGTGCACATCCCCTTCCGTGGCGGGTTCCACGAAGGGCGAAACTAGGGTGTGAAGCCACTCCCGCAAGTGATCCCACTCAGCCGAGGACACGCCTCAAGAACCAGAGACAAACAATCACAATCAACAACCGTCACAATACAATTACTATATTATTCAATCAACCACAACACATCAACAATTATCCCATTATGGGACTAATACTGAGTAGGAAATCCTACCTGGAAAGCACAACTATCGACGGTCTCTACAAATTTGAATCAAAAAGCTTCTTCTACGAACCCTCCTCCTATCATACAACATACAAATGCTACTAAATCACAAACTACTCAAAAACCCCCAAATCCCTAGATTAGGGTTTAACCAATTTAAAGGAAAGACAACAAAAAGGGTACATAGATCTTACCCTTGACGCAAGGATCTCAACGGTATAACAAACGATGAAAACCGAGCTTCCAAACTTCGGGATTTGCTAACAATGCGATTAAGATGATGAACGTACTTGCTTTCTCTCTTTAACAGTAAATTAGGTTTTGCAAAAGTGTTTAGTATAATGACGAAGAAGGTTATATATCTTAATCGCATAATTAACAAAACCCGAGAAAAACTCCCTGTAAACCGGCTACTCGATCGAGTACCCAAGGTACTCGATCGAGTATCCTAGTTACTCGATCGAGTACCCAACAGGTCAAAAACTATTTTAAAACGCAACTCACCCTTACTCGACAGAGTAAGGCCTACTCGATAGAGTACCCAAAGACTCATAAATACGGAGTATTACAGATAGATTTCACAGTAGAGTTGTAACCAGGGACGGGGCCAATCTCTAAGGCACCGTACCATATGGGTCCTAAGGAGATGGAGGAGCTTAGGAAACAGTTGGATGATCTGATAGAGAAGGGATACATTAGACCTAGTGTATCGCCGTGGGGAGCACCAGTTCTTTTCGTGAAGAAGAAAGATGGGAGTTTGAGGTTGTGCATAGATTACAGGGAGCTTTCGATCAAGAATCTGCTTAGGCACCTCAAGATATGATAAGGACTCATCTAGCTCTAAGTTCTCTGCCTCTAACACATGTGACGGGTCACTCACATACTTCCGCAGCTGCGATACATGAAACACATTATGCACTCTCTCTAGCGCAGCTGGTAAAGCCAGACGATATGCAACTTCCCCAACTCGCTCTAAGATCTCATAAGGCCCGATAAAATTCTGACTTAGCTTGCCTTTCTTCCCAAATCTCATAACTCCACGCATAGGAGACACTTTCAAAAGAACCTTGTCCCCCACTTGAAACTCTATGTCCCGGCGATGTAGATCTGCATAACTCTTTTGCCTATCCTGAGCTGCCCTCATCCGTTCCCTGATCATCTTAATCTGTTCCACCATCTCATGCACCATCTCTGGTCCTAAAACCACTGCCTCAGCACTATCGTCCCAACAAATTGGACTCCTACATCTCCTCCCATACAAAGCCTCAAACGGTGCCATACCAATACTAGTGTGATAGCTGTTATTGTAAGAGAATTCTATCAAGTCCAACCTCTGTTCCCAGCTACCACCAAAATCCATCACACAAGTTCGCAACATATCCTCAAGAGTCTTGATTGTTCTCTCAGTCTGTCCGTCATTGCGGGATAAAATGTCTTGTACTCATCTTCAAAGTTGTTCCCAACGATTCCTGCAACGCTTTCCAAAACCTTGATATAAATCTCGCATCTCTGTCAGACACTATGTCCATAGGGACTCCATGCAACTTAAGCACGTTCTTTCTATAGGCCATAGCCAATTGTGCTTTAGTCCATGTATCTTTCATTGGAACAAAGTGAGTGACTTGGTCAACGATCCACTATTACCCAAATCATGTTATTACCTTGTTGACTCTTTGGCAAACCCACGATAAAATCCATGGAAATGGATTCCCACTTCCACTCAGGTACCGTTAAAGACTGAATCTTACCTTGTGGTCGTCGCTGTTCCCCCTTAACTCTCTGGCATGTCAAACAACGGGCCACAAACTCAGCTGTCTCTTTCTTCATCCCAGGCCACCAAAACGTGTTCTTCAAATCCTTATATAGCTTGTCACCACCTGGATGTACTGAATACGGTGTGCAATGTGCCTCTGTCATGATAGTCTTTTTCAACTCCTCATCATTAGGAACACACCACCTACCGTCAAACCTCAAACTACCATCTGTGTGAATGGAGAATCGAGACATTGTCCCTTTCTCTACTCCAGCTCTCCACTCCACTATCTTAGGATCCAACGCCTGCTTACTTCGAATGTCATCATAAAACTCAAGCTGCACTGTCATATCACCCATGGCATCTCCTTTCTGCATCATATGTATCCCAAATCTCGCAACCTCATCTCTCAACCTCATCAAAGATAGAGCTGTACATAGAGAATGTACACTCTTCCTACTCAAAGCATCAGCAACTACATTGGCCTTCCCTTCATGGTAGATAATTTCCATGTCATAATCGCCAATCAGCTCCATCCACCTCCTCTGTCTCATGTTCAACTCTTTTGAGTGAAAATATACTTGAGACTCTTGTGATCAGAAAATACCTTAAAGATTGCTCCATAAAGGTAATGTCTCCATATCATGAGAGCAAACACCACTGCACCCAACTCCAGATCATGAGTAGGGTAGTTCTCCTCATAAGGCTTCAATTGCCTAGAAGCATAGGCAATCACTTTACCGTTCTGCATCAACACACATCCCAACCCGTTCTTTGAGGCATCTGTATAAACCTCAAAGTTCTCGATCCCTTCAGGCAATGCTAAGACAGGAGCTGTGGTCAAACGCTCCTTTAACGTTTGGAACGCCGTCTCACAACTCTCATCCCAACAAAACCTGTTCTCTTTCCTCATCAACGCTGTCATAGGTCTAGCTATCTTGGAGAAATCTTTCACGAACCATCTGTAGTACCCAGCTAAACCCAGAAAACTCCTGATCTCAGCAACATTCTTTGGTGCTTCCCATTTTGTCACTGCCTCAATCTTCGCCGGATCCACAGCTACTCCCTCCTTAGAGATCACATGCCCCAGAAAAGCAACATTCTCTAACCAGAACTCACACTTGGATAACTTAGCATATAGATCATGCTCCCTCAAAGTTTGCAACACGATCCTCAGATGCTCCTCATGCTCCTCCTTAGTCTTAGAGTAGACTAAGATGTCATCGATAAACACCACTACAAACTTGTCCAAAAACTGTCTAAAGATCCTATTCATCAAATCCATAAACACTGCCGGTGCATTAGATAACCCAAACGGCATCACCACATACTCATAATGGCCATACCTCGACGTGAAAGCTGTCTTTGGTATGTCCACCTCTCTAATCTTCACCTGATGGTACCCCGACCTCAGATCGATCTTGGAAAAGACCGATGCACCACTCAACTGATCAAATAGGTCATCTATCCTTGGCAAAGGATACTTGTTCTTCACCGTCACTCGGTTCAGCTCCCTGTAATCTATGCACAACCTCAAACTCCCATCTTTCTTCTTCACGAAAAGAACTGGTGCTCCCCCACGGCGATACACTAGGTCTAATGTATCCCTTCTCTATCAGATCATCCAACTGTTTCCTAAGCTCCTCCATCTCCTTAGGACCCATATGGTACGGTGCCTTAGAGATTGGCCCCGTCCCTGGTTACAACTCTACTGTGAAATCTATCTGTAATACTCCGTATTTATGAGTCTTTAGGTACTCTATCTAGTAGGCCTTACTCTGTCGAGTAAGGGTGAGTTGCGTTTTAAAATAGTTTCTGACCTGTTGGGTACTCGATCGAGTAACTAGGATACTCGATCGAGTAAGGGGGTACTCGATCAAGTACCTTGGGTACTCGATCGAGTAGCCGGTTTACGGGGAGTTTTTCTCGGGTTTTGTTAATTATGCGATTAAGATATATAACCTTCTTCGTCATTATACTAAACACTTTTGCAAAACCTAATTTACTGTTAAAGAGAGAAAGCAAGTACGTTCATCATCTTAATCGCATTGTTAGCAAATCCCGGAGTTTAGAAGGTCGGTTTTCATCGTTTGTTATACCGTTGAGATCCTTGCGTCAAGGGTAAGATCTATGTACCATTTTTGTTGTCTTTCCTTTAATTTGGTTAAACCCTAATCTAGGGATTTGGGGGTTTTTGAGTAGTTTGTGATTTGGTAGCATTTGTATGTTGTATGATAGGAGGAGGGTTCGTAGAAGAAGCTTTTTGATTCAGCTGTAGAGACCGTCTGATAGTTGTGCTTTCCAGGTAGGATTTCCTACTCAGTATTAGTCCCATAATGGGATGATTATTGATGTGTTGTGGTTGATTGAATAATATAGTAATTGTATTGTGACGGTTGTTGATTGTGATTGTTTGTCTCTGGTTCTCGAGGCTTGTCCTCGGCTGAGTGGGGTCACTTGCGGGAGTGGCTTCACGCCCTAGTTTCACCCTTCGCGGAACCCGCCACGGAAGGGGATGTGCACATTAATGGACAGGGTTATCGCTCGTTATGAGGAGCCGGGATTTGGTGGGTACGGCTGCGGTCCCCCACTGGCAGGACTGGTCTAGTGGACAGTCGGTGATTGAGATTGTTGGAATTGGTGCGGTTGTGTGTGTGACGGTTCATCTGTCTGTTTATCTTATTGATGATATATATTGAGTTGTGTGATTAGTACTGACCCCGGTTGTTGTTTTGTAAACCTGCGGTGATCCATTCGGGGATGGTGAGCGAGAATTGAGCGAGTTTGAGTTGAGTATCTTGGGATAGTGGGAGGTGCCACCGTCGACGATAGAAGTCTTCCATTTAGTCTTTTAGTTTTATGACATTTCGATTTCGATGACGGTTGGTTTTAAGAACTTGTACCGTATTGTGGGATTTGGTTTTGATTGTACTTTTCACTAAAAGTTATATCATTTAAGTTGTTTCGTTATTGTCTTATGAATATCATGCCTCGGGTAACCGAGATGGTAATATCTTCATACCTGAGTGGTCCTGGTAAGGCACTTGGAGTATAGGGGTGTTACAAATGGTATCAGAGCGACGATCCTAAAACCTGTAACCAATGAACCAAATGAACATAGGGAGTAAATTAAAATGAACCCGGGGTAAAGGTTGTAGAAGCTAATGCAAAGGCTTGGGAGACGTCCTGAAGTCGCGAACTCGCCCTACAATTTTGAACCGGTCACATGGGGGTTGTATGTCAAGGTCGAATGCGTTGTTTTGTTAGCTGGTGTGTGAATGTGATGAAGTGTGTGTAACTGTTGGGTGTTTGTGGTAGGAAGTTGGGAATGTGAAAGAAAGGTTGATGATATATTTAGAATTGTAGTTGGAACGAAAACATGTTGGGTGTTTACAATGTGGCGTTTAATAACATGATATAATGATTTCGTAGATCGTATGAAAATATGCGTAGCATTATATGCTTAGTTATGATATAATGTTGGTTTTATAAAGTTTTTAGCATGTTAGCATATGATATAGCATGCGGGTAGCGTTTCTGAGTTAGCATGACTCGATCGAGTGGGACTGACTTGATTGGGTGGGTTTTTGACGATTTTGAGTCCAGAATCGTGTTTTTAGGCACTCGATCGAGTACCTCGGGCACTCGATCGAGTAGGGGGTCACTCGATCGAGTAGCCTAGCTACTCGGTCGAGTATGTTAGAGATCAGAAGGTCTGTTTGGGGTCTGAGGTTGGGGCACTCGATCGAGTATAGTGGGCACTTGATCGAGTAGCCTGTTACTCGATCGAGTATGTTTGGGAACTCGATCGAGTAGGGTCTGGGCAGCTTGTTTTCATGTTTTGAGGTTTTGGCGCGTATCTTTATATCCACCCCTTTTTCTGTTATAGTTTCAAGATGCCGCCCAAGAAGAATTCGTTGTATGCGAGAGCTGAGCTTATGAACATAGATGACATCGTTAAGATGTTGGAGCATCAGGATGCTCTTACTGAGGCTTTAAAGACTGTGGTGAAAGATAAGGATAAGGATAAGGAGAAAGAGGTTGATCACTCTAAAATCAGCCTCTATATAACGAGGTTTAACCTGAAAGAGTACAAGGGAGTTGGGGAGCCGAACCTTCTTGATAGCTGGCTTAGAGAGATGGAGAACATATTAGATTTGGTTCACTGTCCTGATGAGATGAGAGTGGAACAGGCTGCATTCTATCTGAGGGAGGCAGCTAGTAAGTGGTGGGATATGGTGAAAGTGAGTGCTAAGGAGTTGTAAGGTTTACCTGCTATACCTTGGGAATAGTTTCGTAGGGCTATGAGAAAAAAGTTTGTACCGGAGCATGTGAGGAGTAAGTTGAGGGAAGAGTTTGACAGTTTTAAGATGACCGCCGAGATGTCTGTGGCAGAGTACTACAGGCAGTTCAATGACAAGTCTAGGTATGCTGAGGATATGGGTTTGAGTGAGGAGAGTTTGGCGCTGAGGTTTGAGAGGGGGTTGACCCCTAAGATTATGGATATTTTACCCGTGGGAGTCCTTACTGATGTTAAGGAAGCTTATAAGAGGGCTGGGAGACCTGAGAGGTTGGTGGAGATAGCTCAGGAGAGGTCAGGTGGTGAGAAAAGGAAGTCTGAGAGCGAGGGTGGTGGCCAATCTAATCACAAGAAAGGCAACCACAATCATTCTAAAGGGTTTTCTTCTGGGTCAGGGTTCAGTGTTGGGGCTTCCTTTGGGCGTGGCCGTGGAAGTGTTAGTGGTAGTTGGGGAGTGACCTGCTATAGTTGTGGTGGTGTAGGCCACAAGAGACATGAGTGCACAAGTGCACCGGGAACTTTCCAGAGACTTGCGCAGAGCTATGCGAGCAATAGACCGGCTGGGTCATGGCCAAACCGGGAAAGTCGAGCTACGAGTGGAGGCAACCGCAACGGCGGTAATTCTTATCGGAAACCACCAACGAACAACAACAACAATCAAGGGTCGGATGCTAAGCCGACCACATCAGCATCAAGATCTTGTCCCAGGGAGGTGGACGAAAGGCCGATGGAAAGTTATTCATGATGGAGAAGAAAGCAGCTGAGAGGATGCACACGTTATCACCAGTACTTTTCTTGTTAATGGTATTTATACCTTTGTTTTGTTTGATTCGGGGGCTTTTCAGTCGTTTGCATCTTCGAGTCATGTTAAACGATTGGGTTTGAGGGTATATGAGTCTGTAAGTGAGCAAGTTTTTATACCTTCGGGTGAGTCTGTATCTTGTGGGAGGTTATATAGGGATGTACCTATGATAGTTGGGCAAGTTGATTTCCCTGTAGACTTGCTAGAGTTTCCTTTTGACGGTTTTGAGATGATAGTTGGGATGGATTGGCTGGGAAAGTATAAAGCTAAGATAGACTGTCATCAAAAGAAAGTGTCTTTAAGAGGTCCTAAGGGTGTTAGTGTGTCTTATCGTGGGTTTCTAGTCAAACCCAAAGTTAAGTTGATTGCAAAAATTGTCACTTTGAAGTCTTACCTGAGGAAGGGATGTCCTTTGATCTTGTGCCATGTGAGAGATGACCGGATAGAGAGTCCGACAGTTGATCAGATACCGGTAGTGGGAGAGTTTGAGGATGTGTTTCCAGAGGAGATTCTGGGGTTGCCGCCTTTCACAGTAGAGTTGAAACCAGGGACGGGGCCAATCTCTAAGGCACCATACCGTAAGGGTCCTAAGGAGATGGAGGAGCTTAGGAAACAGTTGGATGATCTGATAGAGAAGGGATACATTAGACCTAGTGTATCGCCGTGGGGAGCACCAGTTCTTTTCATGAAGAAGAAAGATGGGAGTTTGAGGTTGTGCATAGATTACGGGAGGTGAGCCGAACCGAGTGACGGTGAAGAACAAGTATCCTTTGCCAAGGATAGATGACCTGTTTGATCAGTTGAGTGGTGCATCGGTCTTTTCCAAGATCGATCTGAGGTCGGGGTACCATCAGGTGAAGATTAGAGAGATGGACATACCAAAGACAGCTTTCACGTCGAGGTATGGCCATTATGAGTATGTGGTGATGCCGTTTGGGTTTTCTAATGCACCGGCATTGTTTATGGATTTGATGAATAGGATCTTTAGACAGTTTTTGGACAAGTTTGTAGTGGTGTTTATCGATGACATCTTAGTCTACTCTAAGACTAAGGAGGAGCATGAGGAGCATCTGACGATCGTGTTGCAAACTTTGAGGGAGCATGAGCTATATGCTAAGATATCCAAGTGTGAGTTCGGTTAGAAAAGTTGCTTTTAAGGGCATGTGATCTCTAAGGAGGGAGTAGCTGTGGATCCGGCGAAGATTGAGGCAGTGACAAAGTGGGAAGCACCAAAGAATGTTGCTGAGATCAGGAGTTTTCTGGGTTTAGCTAGGTACTATAGACGGTTCGTGAAAGATTTCTCCAAGATAGCTAGACCTATGACAGCGTTAATGAGGAAAGAGAACAGGTTTCGTTGGGATGAGAGTTGTGAGACGGCGTTCCAAACGTTAAAGGAGCGTTTGACCACAGCTCCTGTCTTAGCATTGCCTGAAGGGATCGAGAACTTTGAGGTTTATACAGATGCCTCAAAGAACGGGTTGGATTATGTGTTGATGCAGAACGGTAAAGTGATTGCCTAGGCTTCTAGGCAATTGAAGCCTTATGAGGAGAACTACCCTACTCATGATCTGGAGTTGGGTGCAGTGGTGTTTGCTCTCAAGATATGGAGACATTACCTTTATGGAGCAATATTTAAGGTATTTTCTGATCACAAGAGTCTCAAGTATATTTTCACTCAAAAGGAGTTGAACATGAGACAGAGGAGGTGGATGGAGCTGATTGGCGATTATGACATGGAAATTATCTACCATGAAGGGAAGGCCAATGTAGTTGCGATGCTTTGAGTAGGAAGAGTGTACATTCTCGTGTGCAGCTCTATCTTTGATGAGGTTGAGAGATGAGGTAGCGAGATTTGGGATACATATGATGCGAAAGGAGATGCCATGGGTGATATGACACAAAGTGCGGCAGAGTTTTATGAGGACATTCGAAGTAAGCAGGCGTTGGATCCTAAGATAGTGGAGTGGAGAGCTGGAGTAGAGAAAGGGACAGTGTCTCGATTCTCCATTCACACAGATGGTAGTTTGAGGTTTGACGGTAGGTGGTGTGTTCCTAATGATGAGGAGTTGAAAAAGACTATCATGACAGAGGCACATTGCACACCGTATTCAGTACATCCAGGTGGTGACAAGATATATAAGGATTTGAAGAACACGTTTTGGTGGCACGGGATGAAGAAAGAGACAATGAGTTTGTGGCCCGTTGTTTGACATGCCGAGAGTTAAGGGGGAACAAATACACGACCACAAGGTAAGATTCAGTCTTTAACGGTACCTGAGTGGAAGTGGGAATCCATTTCCATTGATTTTATCATGGGTTTGCCAAAGAGTCAACAAGATAATAACATTATTTGGGTAATAGTGGATCGACTGACCAAGTCAGCTCACTTTGTTCCAATGAAAGATACATGGACTAAAGCACAATTGGCTATGGCCTATCGAAAGAACGTGCTTAAGTTGCATGGAGTCCCTAAGGACATAGTGTCTGACAGAGATGCGAGATTTATATCAAGGTTTTGGAAAGCGTTGCAGGAATCGTTGGGAATAACTTTGAAGATGAGTACAGCATTTCATCCTGCGACAGACGGACAGACTCAGAGAACAATCAAGACTCTTGAGGATATGTTGCGAGCTTGTGTGATGGATTTTGGTGGTAGCTGGGAACAGAGGTTAGACTTGATAGAATTCTCTTACAATAACAGCTATCACACTAGTATTGGTATGGCACCGTTTGAGGCTTTGTATGGGAGGAGATGTAGGAGTCCGATTTGTTGGGACGATAGTGCTGAGGCAGTGGTTTTAGGACCAGAGATGGTGCATGAGATGGTGGAACAGATTAAGATGATCAGGGAACGGATGAGGGCAGCTCAGGATAGGCAAAAGAGTTATGCAGATCTACATCGCCAGGACATAGAGTTTCAAGTGGGGGGACAAGGTTCTTTTGAAAGTGTCTCCTATGCGTGGAGTTATGAGATTTGGGAAGAAAGGCAAGCTAAGTCAGAATTTTATCGGGCCTTATGAGATCTTTGAGCGAGTTGGGGAAGTTGCATATCGTCTGGCTTTACCAGCTGCGCTAGAGAGAGTGCATAATGTGTTTCATGTATCGCAGCTGCGGAAGTATGTGAGTGACCCGTCACATGTGTTAGAGGTAGAGAACTTAGAGCTAGATGAGTCCTTATCATATCTTGAGGTGCCTAAGCAGATTCTTGATCGAAAGGTTAGGAAGACCAGGAGTGGTGAGACAGTTTTGCTTAAGATCCTTTGGTCTAACCACGAGACTGAGGAAGCTACCTTGGAGCCAGAGGAAGCTATGAAAGAGCGTTACCCTTTTCTTTTTGATCAGGTATGTATGGTTACGGGGACGTAACCTTGTTTCTTTTAGGGGGGGTAAGAGATGATCGCGACGAGTTTTTAAGAGTTTCATACCCTTTTTGTATGTTAAGTCGGTATGTGTGTCGGGATGAGTTGGGTTAGTAACACGTTTTATGTTGAGTTTTTTTTTGGTTGTTGAGTCGGAAGTGTTGAGGGAGTACCTTTGTTTAGTAGTGGTTTGAACTTCGGGGACGAAGTTCTTTTTAAGGAGGGAAGACTGTAATACTCCGTATTTATGAGTCTTTGGGTACTCTATCGAGTAGGCCTTACTCTGTCGAGTAAGGGTGAGTTGCATTTTAAAATAGTTTCTGACCTGTTGGGTACTCGATCGAGTAACTAGGATACTCGATCGAGTAAGGGGTACTCGATCGAGTACCTTGGGTACTCGATCGAGTAGCCGGTTCTGAGGAGTTTTTCTCGGGTTTTGGTAATTATGCGATTAAGATATATAACCTTCTTCGTCATTATACTAAACACTTTTGCAAAACCTAATTTACTGTTAAAGAGAGAAAGCAAGTACGTTCATCATCTTAATCGCATTGTTAGCAAATCCCGGAGTTTGGAAGGTCGGTTTTCATCGTTTGTTATACCGTTGAGATCCTTGCGTCAAGGGTAAGATCTATGTACCCTTTTTGTTGTCTTTCCTTTAAGTTGGTTAAACCCTAATCTAGGGATTTGGGGGTTTTTGAGTAGTTTGTGATTTAGTAGCATTTGTATGTTGTATGATAGGAGGAGGGTTCGTAGAAGAAGCTTTTTGATTCAGCTGTAGAAACCGTCTGATAGTTGTGCTTTCCAGGTAGGATTTCCTACTCAGTATTAGTCCCATAATGGGATGATTGTTGATGTGTTGTGGTTGATTGAATAATATAGTAATTGTATTGTGACGGTTGTTGATTGTGATTGTTTGTCTCTGGTTCTCGAGGCGTGTCCTCGGCTGAGTGGGATCACTTGCGGGAGTGGCTTCACGCCCTAGTTTCGCCCTTCGTGGAACCCGCCACGGAAGGGGATGTGCACATTAATGGACAGGGTTATCGCTCGTTATGAGGAGCGGGGATTTGGTGGGTACGGCTGCGGTCTCCCATCGGCGAGATTGTCCAAAGGACGATCGGTGATTGAGGTTGTTGGAATTGGTGTGGTTGTGTGTATGACGGTTAAGCATGTCATTTATCTTATTGATGATATATATTGAGTTGTGTGATTAGTACTCGACCCGGTTGTTGTTTTGTAAACTGTGTGGTGATCCATTCGGGGATGGTGAGCGAAGAATTGAGCGAGTTTGAGTTGAGTGCGAGATAGGCGGGAGGTGCCACCGTCGACGATAGAAGTCTTCCCGCTTTGTAGTGTTTTAGTTTTATGACATTTCAGTATTTCAGTAGATAGTTGGTTTTAAGAACTTGTACCCGTATTGTGGGATTTGGTTTCAGTTGTACTTTTCACTAAAAGTTATATCATTTAAGTTGTTTCGTTATTGTCTTATGAATATCATGCCTCGGGTAACCGAGATGGTAATATCTTCATACCTGAGTGGTCCTAGTAAGGCACTAGGAGTATGGGGGTGTTACATCTTACCCTTAACGCAAGGATCACAAGGACACAAAGAACGATGAAATCCGACCTCTCAAGCTCCGGGGTTTGTCAATAACGCGGATGAAGAGAACAACGTAGTTTTAAACCTCCTTTGAGTGAATTAGAATTATGAAAAGTGTTTAGGGAAGAAGACGATATAAAATATATACTAATCCGCGTCATTAACAAAACCCGTCAAAATATTACCCGTCAACCGAGCTACTCAATCGAGTAACTAACGTACTCGATCGAGTGCCACTTACTCGATCGAGTGCCAAGGCTACTCGATCGAGTACCCTACAGGCAGACTACTGTTTCGTAACTCAAAACACCCTTACTCGACAGAGTAAGGCCCACTCGATAGAGTACCCAGAGACTCATAAAACCGTAGTATTACAGTCTTCCCTCCTTAAAAAGAATTTCGTCCCCGAAGTTCAAACCATAACAAAAATAAAAACATACTACCACACTCCCGACACTACAACCAAAACAAAACTCAACACAAAAAATCCGACACATGCTACCAACCCAAACTCAACCCGACACAACTCACTACTAACTATACCAAAAACAACATAAAAAGATGCAAAAACTCTTCGCGATCATCTCCTACCCCCCTAAAAGAAAGAAGGTTACGTCCCCGTAACCATACATAACTGATAAAAAAGAAACGGATAGCGCTCTCTCATGGACTCCTCTGCCTCCCATGTAGCCTCCTCAACCTCATAATTAGACCAAAGAATCTTAAGCAACACTATCTCGCCATTTCTAGTTTTCCAAACCTTCCAGTCAAGAATCTGCTTAGGCACCTCAAGGTAAGACAAGGACTCATCCAACTCTTTTGCCTATCATGAGCTGCTCGCATCCTTTCCCTGATCATCTTAATCTGCTCAACCATCTCATGTACCATCTCTGGTCCTAAAACCACTGCCTCAACACTGTCGTCCCAACAAATCGGACTCTTACATCTCCTCCCATATAGAGCCTCAAATGGCGCCATGCCAATACTAGTGTGATAGCTGTTGTTGTAGGAAAACTCAATCAAATATAACCTCCGTTCCCATCTACCACCAAAATCCATCACACAAGCTCGTAACATATCCTCAAGAGTCTTGATTGTTCTCTCTGTCTGACCATATGTTGTAGGATAAAATGATGTACTCATCTTCAATGTCGTTCCCAAAGACTCCTGCAACTCTTTCCAAAACCTTGAGATAAACCTCGCATCTCTGTCAGATACTATGTCTTTAGGCGCCCCATGTAACCTTAGCACATTTTTCCGATAAGCCATGGCTAATTGTGTAACACCTACATACTCCAAGTGCCTTACCAGGACCACTCAGTTATAAGGATGCTACCATCTCGGTTGCCCGAGGTAATGAATATCATAAGACAATAAAGAAACGTACTTTAAAAGTAATTATAGTTTAAGTGATTACATCTTCAAAACCAAAACTGATAAAAGGAAATACATGTTCTCAAAACTATCTACTTTCAAAATACTATCAAGCGTCAGACACAGCGGAAGACTTCTAAACTGCAACGTGGTGACTCATCCCAGCTATCCCATACGCATCGTCTCATACCTGCTCAATAACTGCTCACCACCCCCGAATGGATCACCACAGTGTTTAAAACATTTAAACGAGACCAGTACTAATCACACAATTTATATGATCCAACAACACAACAAACAACATAGCTCAAACAGTCACACACACAATCACACCCACTCCAACCAATCTCCGTCACCGACTGTCCACTGGACCAGCCCTGCCAGTGGGGGACCGCAGCCGTTCCCACCTAAGCCCCGCTCATCATACCGAGCGATAACCCTGTCCCATTAATGTGCACATCCCCTTCCGTGGCGGGTTCCACGAAGGGCGAAACTAAGGCGTGAAGCCACTTCCGCAAGTGACTCCACTCAGCCGAGAACGCATCTCGAGAACCAGAGACAAACAATCAGCAATCACAATATAACATCAACAACCGTCTGAATCAATCAACAATATACAATCACAACCGTCTGAATCAATCAACAATCACTAATTACAGCACAATCACCACACATTATGTAATTAATACCGAGTAGGAAACCCTACCCGAATGCAACACAAACATCGACGATCTAGCAAATGTCTCAAAACCTTTCCTCTACGAACCCTTCTCCTATACACATAATCATACAATTATCACCTAATCAACATAACCCTCCCAAAACCCCCAAATCTACCCAATTAGGGTTTTAAACAAACTCAAAGAAACAGTATAAAATTGGTATGTAGATCCTACCCTTGACGCAAGGAACACTATGATGCAAAGAACAAGATGATCCGACACTCCTAGCCTTGGGGATTTGCCAACAACGCGACGAGAGAGAACTACGTAACTCCTTTTTCTTTTGAAGGGTTTAGAAAGGTTAAAATTGATTAAATAAACTGACGGAAACCTTTTATATCAAACTCGCGTTATTAGCAAAACCCGTCAAATCATTCCCCGTAAACGGCTACTACTCGATCGAGTAGCTAAGGTACTCGATCGAGTTCCCCCTTACTCGATCGAGTATCTACGTTACTCGATCGAGTACCCAACAGGTCAGAAACTATTTTAAAACGCAACACACCCTTACTCGACAGAGTAAGGCCTACTCGATAGAGTACCCAGAGACTCATAAAACCGTAGTATTACAGTCTCCTTGTGTTTGCATTCCAGGTAGGGTTTTCCTTACTCAGTATTAGTCACATAATGTGGTTTATTGTTGATTGTGATTGTTGTTAAATTATCGTATTTGCATTGTGACGCTTTTTGGATTTGGTTGTTATTGATTGTTGTTGATGGTATCTGTCTGTGTTCTTCGGGGTGAGTCCCTGGCTGAGTGGAGTCACTTGCGGGAGTGGCTTCACGCCCATGATTTGCCTTCTGTGGAACCCGCCACATAAGGGATGTGCACATTAATGGATTTGGGTTTATCGCTCGATGGAGATGAGCGGGGCTTAGGTGGGAACGGCTGCGGTCCCCCACTGGCGGCGAGGAGTAACCTGTTGCGATGGGTACTCTGGCAGGGCTACACACTTTAGTGTGTAGTCAGTATTGAGGAGTTGGTGATGGAGTTCCGGTTGATGTGACAATTAAGCTGTGTTGATTTCTGTCTTATTGTGATTATATAATTGTGTGATTAGTACTGACCCCGTCTTTGTTTTGTAAAACTGTGGTGATCCATTCGGGGATGGTGAGCAGTGAATGAGCAGGTATGATTAGAGGCATATGGGTTAGATGGGATGTGTCACCACGAGCAAATTAGAGTCTTCCGCTGTCGTACTTGAGTAGTTTTAGACGTTTAGTTTTTGGAGAACTTGTATCGTATCTTATCAGTTTGGTTTTTGGATGGTAATCACTTTAAACTTATTACTATTTAAATTATGTTTCGTTATTGTCATTTGATTATCATTGCCTCGGGAAACCGAAATGGTGACGTCCTTATACCTGAGTGGTCCTGGTAAGACACTTGGAGTATGGGGGTGTCACATTCCTGCTGCGACGTAATTCAGCCAAAGTACGGGGCCGACTGCCCCACCAATCCGGAAATTTACCACTTTTAATAAAACATGAGTTAAGGTCGTGGCCTTGTATACCACAGTGGGAGCAAAATAATTTACGACGCTCAGTCTTCTCCTTTTCACGCATGACCTTCCATTCATCGGGTGTCCGAGTAGCGGCAGGAACTGCATAAGCCATGACATCTGAGACGTCGACAGGGGTGTCGGCCTGTAACAGGCGCTTGGCTTGTAGAGCCGAGTGATAGCCACGGTTAAGGGTAGGGAGCGGAACGAGTTGAAATTGTTGATTACGGAGGGTGCCATACAAACTACGGTGGAGTCCCATAAAAAATTGATGTAATCGTTCATTATCGAGTCGCTTAATGGCTTTTCCAGCTATATCACAAGTGCATTTACCGCATTCACAGGCAAACGGAGGTTCATGTATCGAGAGCGCATCCCATAACGATTTCAATTTACCATAGTATTGGGTAACAGACATACCTTTAGTTTGTCGACATTCACCGAGTTCGGTTTTCAAGGAATGAACGGACGTACCGTCAACAACAGCAAACCGTTCCTCCAAGTCGCTCCACATAGCCGCGGCATCTTCCACATAGGGCACGCTCTCAAGCACAGATGGGTCGATAGTCGCCCGTAGCCAGGAAACAATCGTGCAATGGACAACCTCTCATTGCCCTAATAACGACATACGCATCGACCGACTCCAATTATCATAGTTACGATGATTCAAGAGAATGGTAGATAATTTTAGGCTGGGTAAATCATCCGAACCTAAGTAAAAGGGGGATAGAGGATCAATTTTTGGGACGGAATTTTCCGTCAGTGGAACACCTCCGCCAGACATGACAAGGAGGAAAAAAATGGCAATTTTTTTGGAGTTTTTAGGGTTTAAACCTTGCTCGATACCATGTTAGAAGCGTGAGGCAGAGACGAGAAACGAATGAGAGAAGTAAATGTGTGTTGCGTTTTATTGATTATGCCAAGGATATTTATAATACAAATGATAAGGTAATCATAATCAAAGCGTCTTGCTTGTGACGGGCTAATCCCGTCACAAGCTGAAGACCTCTCACAAAAAGGGAGAGGGGACAAGGTGGGGCACCCCCCATGTGCTTCCCCACTCACCTCTCATTAGTATTTTATGAGAGAAAATGGTATCCGTCACAAGCTTGTGACGGATATCGCCATCTTCAATGAGATTTTGTGAACCATAATTTGTTACCATATTTTCCGACTATAAACAAGGAACTAATTGCTAAAATAAAGGCAATAATATTGTGTGTAACTGATCATAATATTCTTGCCTAACTAGTTTTAAACCCATGCAAAAAATGCACGAGTCGTAATAACAGATGTTATTATTGATACATGATCATATAAATGAGTGTTATTAAATGTGCAATGCCGTAACATTATAAATAAGTCCATATTCAAGATTTGACGTAATATAATTTCATAATTTCATAATTTCAGTAGCGGTCTTCATTCTGATGACATAATATGGTTTTTCATCATTAACGTAACTAACCAACATATAACGTACGTATAATTAAAGAAAAAACAGTTTTCATCTACGACAATGGTTTTCATCATTAATGTATTTAAAATAATTGATTCAATCTATAAGTCGCTGCTTCGAACCACTATCACGAGGATATCACCCTGGTTGGGGCTCGAGGACATTGCACGTAAGTTGTATATGTGAGTAGTATTTTTTTTCAAAATGTGCTTTTCCAAAGCATGAGAGTCTAATATCTCTTTGGCTCACTACCACCGTCACCTCCATCTTCTCTCCAACTCCCCTCAAATATTAAATAAAAATAAAAATTCGTCCACTCTCAATTTCATCTTATACCCTCATTCTCACTTGGAGGCCTCTTTCTATTCCCTTCAAGTTCCGATTGAAAAATCTCTCACATCAAATCTGCCCTCAAAATTTACTTCACACCTCATATAACGACATTTGCAGTCAATTACCGAAATTATATGTATGATACAAAAAGATCGATCTTTATGTATTTCCGACTATTGATTTCTTTAAAATTGATTTCTTTTTCTTCCATGCAGTATTGTTATTTTTTTTTTTTTTACAGTAATTCACCGTTTTTCCTTTTTTTTGTTTTTTTTCACTATTCTTCAATTATTATGAATAATTATGATGTCTTTCAAACCTTTTTAAAAAAATTATTTAAATATTGTTGTCTTTAATTATTTGTGTTTTTTAAGTATTTTTCCATATGTTCATCTCATTCAAATTTAAAGGATTAGACTTTTAACATTAAAGCTAATTAAAGTGAATAATCGGAAGAACTTCTTGTAAGTATGATACGAAACTTATATTTCCTCCTTTTTGTATTTCTTTGCATTTATTTTAAAGTTTATATTTTTTTCGATTTGGAACGGGAAATTTTTCAAATCAACTTGTATTATACTGGTTATGTTATATTTAGTTCTTTTTATATTTGCTTTCATTTATTTGAAAGTTTATATATTTTCGATTTAAAAAAAAAACTCTCTTACGGAGTAATCTATTTTCTACGAATTTTTTTTTTATCTATCTCTACTATATTGTTTATGTACGAAAATTTTAAAAAATACTTATCAATATATTTTGTTGTTAAAATTTTAAGAAATAATATACTGTATTTGTGATGTTGGAATATAATAGTTATACTGATTTTTTTTATTTACACAATGAATTTAACTACGTAGTCATTCCGGATGATTAATCAATATGCATTGTTCACATTTTATTTGTTCAGGTTAGAAGTAGGAGGACGATTATTTGAAAATTTTATTAATTTTTCGTAATTGTAATTTATTAATGTGTAATTGTATAATGTATGATTTTGTGTAAATGTAATTTTAAGTAAATAAAATTAAGATGGTAAAAAAGAGTGTAATTAATTATGTAGAGATCTTGGCGGTCCCCACGTCAGAAAAAAAAAAAGAAAAAAGAAAATTTATAACAGCCAATAGTAATCTTTAAAGAACTCATCTTTTATACTATGTAGATACATATCTCACATGCTTCCTTCCTTTTGTCTCTCCTCGTCGCCATCAATTTATCGAAATTAAATATTCAAATTAGAAATTAAGCAACCTGCCTGCCTGCCTGCCATACTCCCATGTGACTACAGTTCATGTATGCCCCTACACTTATTTGTCTTTAAATGGTTAGATTTGAACCTTGTGAGGGCAATTTGGTAATTTCCGAAATGTACTTGGTATTAGTTAAAGGGAAGTGTTAGGGCTGACACTGGGTGTTACCGAACTCGGTAACACCCTAATAAAAAAAATGAAAAAAATAAGAAATAAAAAATTAATTTTCGTTTTTGCGCCAATATTATAGGGATGAAACCGTAATTTACAATCTCTTATATTAAAAAATAAAAATATACTAATTAAAACTAAACTATACGTGGCCTAATCATACATTCATACATTTATCTTCATCATATCATAACAAATATTTGTTTAAATTCATCAAATCATTTATACTTCATCTTCATCAAATCATAACAAACACTTGTTTATCTTTATCAAATCATAAATTCATACGTCTTACCAATTTAACAAAAAAAAATAAAGAGATATTCAATTATCACATGACGATTACCCTCAGATAATTTTCTCCAAATATATCTCATAATACACAAACTCATGACACTAAGGTGATTAGGTGCTAATTTCATTAATTTGGAATCATTCAAATATAAATATGCTTTTGGTTGAAGATTAAACAAAATTTTGGTGATGTACCAAATTTGCTTCACCAAAAACGCGGTATCTTTCAATATCAATTTTTTTTTAATTTAATATTATCAATTGTTGTTACAATTAATAATTAATGTTGATTTCCTAGATTACCCTTTAAAATTAACTACTTTCAAATTCGAAATTCGATGGAGGGAAAACAAAATATACAGATAATTTACAATATTACCTCAGGTGTCGCTCAATTTGAGTAACATCCGGTGTCGCCATCTCATTTTCCTTAGTTAAATGTGTTTGTTATTGGCTACTGGTATATCCTATGCTGCTATATATATCCAGTGGTGATTCATGAACTGGCCACGTTGATGCATGCAAATACAACAGGACACTTGCCTAATTCAATGTAGATTTGTTCCTCAGTCAATGCTGCTATTATTAGATGATTGATGATTAGGTCAAGGATCATGCCATGTTTTAATTCAAGTTAGGGAGCCATTAGAATAAAATGCTACCACATTATGTGATGTTGTTTTAAGTTATTTCATACAATGTTGAATGTAGAACATGGCATGAGCAAGCTGGGAATTTTGGATGTCAATTCACCATTCATAGATTGATTGTTGGATTATCGGGCTAAGTTCATGAGTTGTTGAGCGGATTTATGGTTTCGTAGGTTAGTTAATGAGTAAAATGGTTGGTTAATGACTTAATGAGTAATTGACTCAGCTAACGAGACGGTTAATGGATAAATTAACACGTCAAACTATTAAATTAAGGAAAATGAGTTAGCGTCACTCGGTGGCGCCGAATCTCGGCGCCACCTTCTCACATATAATAAATTGGGACCCACAAAATAATGGATACATCCCATAGAATAAGTGGAGACCCCAATAATAAGGATTGCATGTGAGAGGGTGGCGCCAAAATTGGGCGTCACCCGGTAACACCGTATCATTATCCTTAAATTAATCGATAAATTATTATAGAGGCAAAATATAGAGTTTAGAGTCACATGATTACACCATTTATTTTCTAGAAACTGGAAAACCATGTAATTGACAATTCTTCCATTTTGGGAGAAAAATCTAGCCTTAAACAACCTCCATTTTAACAATTTCTGAAATTTTTTCATATTTATGTGTTGTATGGAATACCAAAGGTAAAAAAAAAACACCAAAATGATTTTTTTTTATTTTACTTTTGACCGTCTTAAATTAGAATTTGTGGTTCACACAAAACTAGTTTTAATCCCGTGCAAAAAATGCACGAGTATTTTTAATAATAAATTTTACTAAGAAGCGTGAAAAGAGCAAACATCACGTTTATAAATACATTAAGCTAGATATAAAACTGGACAGATTGAAGAGTAAAATTATTTAAAAAATTGTAAAATATATATTATACACAATCTGAAGTCACATTATATTATTTCTATTCAAAATCGATTTTTCTTTCGCATGTTAATTTTATTTGTTGACTTAAATTTGTACAAAATTAAAAGTAGATTTTTTGTTGGGTATTGTAAAGTAATTTCTTAAAATTTAAAGTGCAGGGTGCGCATAAAGTAGATTTTAAATGACAATTTTATTAATATAAGGGTTTTTTGTCAAACACAACCTTTAAAAAAAAGTTTTTTCCAAACACCACCTTTAAAAAAAAAAGTTTTTAAAACACAACCTTTAATAAATTTTTTGTTGGCAAACACGACTTTTTGGCTGAAGGACTGAACATTTTACAATTGGGTAAATTTTAGTCGATGTTTGAGATAGCAAATTAAACGATGTCGGTTTGAGGTGTTCTTGGACTCGTTGGAAATGTGGAAATACAAGCTTTCCGGGGGGTTATCAATACGATAGTCAAAGGTGGCCTTATGTGGGGTCTATTGATGTGTAAAGTAAGGCTGGTTGGAGAGGCTAGCTCTAAAGCGAGTTGTCATAGTGTTTTTCGTGGGTCTTTAAATGGGGTTAGGGTGTTTTATTTGGTGTGAAATTTGGTATTAGATAGAAGGGAGTGTCAAGTAGGTCGTAGTTGTGTTGTTTTTGGTGGTTGTTTGTTGTAAGTGGTGGTTTGAGGTGAGTGAATTGACCCACAAAAAAAATCCTACTTTGACATCTTTTGAATGTTTTTTACCTCCAACTTAACTCCCCTCGAACCACCACTTGCAACCAACAACCACCACAAACAACACAACTAAGACCTACCTTGCACTCTCCGCTACTTACATACCAAATTTCAGACCAAACAAAGCATCATAACTTCATTAAAAGACCCACTAAAAATCCCCGACCACCCGCTAATCTCTCCGACCAGCCTTACTTTACACAGCAATTGACCCCATATAAGACCACCTTTGACCATCGTGTTGATAACTCATGAAAAGCTTGTATTTCCACCTCTCCAACGAGTCCAAGAACACCTCAAACCAACATCGTTTGCTATCCCAAACATCGATTGAAAGTTACCCCATTGCGAAATGTTAAGTTCTTCAGCCAAAAAGTCGTGTTTGACAACAAAAAATTTATTAAAGGTTGTGTTTTACAAACTTTTTTTTTTTAAAGATGGTGTTTGAAAAAACTTTTTTTTAAAGGTTGTGTTTGACAAAAAAAACCCTTTAATATAATAATGCAACATTGGTATAGTGTTTTGTAAAACTTAGTGAATAGACATAAATTTGTAAACTAAACTTACAAAAGAAAAGAAAAGAAAAGAAATTAATTAATTTATTTTTTCAAATGGGGCCCACCACTAACAAAACAAATACCCCCTCCCATTCAAAATAAACCTCCCTATTTCCTTTTCCGTCTATTCACAATAACCTCCCTATTTCCTTTTTGGGTAAGTGTTTGTGTGGTCCAAATTTAATTGTATGGTGGGGTAGTGTATTTGTGTGGTTCAAATTTAATTATATGGTGGGGTAGTGTGTTTCTTTAATATTTGTGCCAAAATGAAATGAGAGATTTATTGTGAATGGGAGGGAATACATGTTTCCCTAAAATTTCTCGGCCAATTAAAAAGCTTAAAAAAAGTCAGCTTTTATACTATGTAAACATCGTACCCTCTCGAGTTCCTCTACCCCACATTAGACATTTGGTAGTTGGTACTGGTACATTACACCTCACTGTAAAATAACCCAAACACCCCCCTCTTCTTAACGGTCAAACCTCCATTTTCATCTACTGTCACATTTCTTCAATCTCACTCTTTGAGTTAAGAGTAAAATAAGGACCCAAACTATCCTTTTTTTAGTTAAGGACCTATACAAATAAATTTTTCAGTTAAGGACCTCAGTTTCCCATTCTGTTAACTCTCCGTTAATTGTTTCATTGCCCAATTCTACTGCCCTGATCAAATCCCTCATTGTGGCTCATTCCCTCATCTCACGGTCATTCCCTCTTCTCATAGTCTTTATCGTTATACAAACTATGTACATCTCAATCTAAGTAATCTTTTCTTCCCTAATGACTATCATCATCCATGAAATCTCGGCCGAGTTGTATCGTAGCGGTCGAGTTATGTCGGATTTTCACTATACCGATACGAGATATCGCCCTAGAAATTACTGAGATTCACCGAAATCCGCTCTTGACGGCCGATAAAGGACCGATTATACCGTTTCCGCGACTATGAAGATAACGAGTTTTTGAACCATGACACCATGTCACCATCGTAAATAATTTTTTGTAACAAAGGCTGGGCAATTAATACTCTAATGGATTTTAGATTTTAGGTCTTTTTTTCTAATTTTCTTTTCTAGAAAATACAATTAATGAGAAATTCATAAGAGACCTCAATTTCTCTGAAGAGAAAATTATGTCTATGAACTGGAAGCTACTGTGGGTTGTGGCATTACCTCATAAGCAATCGAAAATCAAGCGGGAATAAAAAAAACCAAAACAAATGAGAGAGCAAAATCGAAAAGCTAATCTATCTTTTCTAATAAGAAGGAAGAAGCAATTCAAATCATCAACAAGCTAATCCATCACTTCAAATTTTCGTTTCACAAAATTACACTTAATGAATCCGTCACCATTGATATCTTGCTCAAAGAAAGGCCAGCATCGATGCATCCATGGTTTAGAACTAATCAATATATCTATCTATCTATATTAATCAAAAAAGCTTTTTTCGAGCGATTATAGAGAGTCCAACTTACACAAAACACTATATGAAATAAAAACATTAAAAATATATATTATCTATTACATGTTATACCATTTATAGAAAGTAAAAAAAATTTAAGAGATAAAGTTTGTTATTAATATTATTAGCAAGTAAATATTGTAGATATTTATAATTAGGAAATCGTATATATTCCGTATCTTGTATTTAGGTAATGGACTCTTATGTAATTCACTATATATATCATCAATCTCTAATCACCCTAATTAGGGGATTATATTCTTACATGGTATCAGCTAGGTTAACGACTTAGATCTGAACCCGTCTTGCCTCCTTCTCGTGCCGTCTAGCCTCTCGCTACAATGACGAACGACGGCAAGACGCCTCCCCAACAAACACCAAAACCTCTTCATCCTGTTTACTCCGTCACCAACATTCAGAATAAAGTTCGTGTTCTTGACGGTGTTAAAGTCTCTTACGCATCGTGGGTGAATTTATTCACCCTCCACGCCCGTGGTTACAAAGTCTTGCACCATATCGACGGTACGAAGGCCCCTGCTAAAACAGATGAGGCATACGACGATTGGGTTGAGATTGATTCCCACGTTTTGCAGTGGATTTACGGCACGCTCTCCGATGATCTCCTTGCTCGTGTTCTTGAATCCGACACCACCGCCTATGCCGCGTTGTCCCGAGTCCAGGACATTTTCCTGAATAATAAAGGAGCCCGGGCAGCCGCTCTTGAACAAGAGTTCGTTAATTTGAAACTCGCGTCTATGCCGTCTCTTGATGCGTACTGTCAGCGACTCCGCGATTTGGCTGGACAACTCAAGGATGTCGATGCAGAGGTGACGCCAAAGCGTCTCGTTCTCCAGTTAGTTCGCGGCCTCCCACGTGAGTATGATACTGTTGCCGCTTTTATTAATCAAACGCAGCCTGACTTTGAGACTGCCCGAAGCATGCTCGATCTCGAGCAGCATAGGACAGCCAGTCGTGATGATACACCGACTGCGCTAGTTGCACCACCCGCTACTCAGGCCGAGGCCCCTGCGTGGCCTGATACTCCTCCCTCTAATCAACAGCCTCGTCAAGGTAACAATAATAATAATACTTATAACAACAGCAACCGTAACAATGGCGGTCGTAGAAATTATAATCGAAATAGTAATGGCAGACAGAATTATTCGAAAAATCAGTCCAACAACTCTGCCAATTCGCCTCCTGTTCAGGCGCCTATGTGGGCCCTTCCACCACCGTGGGTCGCCAATTGGTCACCCCCCCCTACCCCCTTCTCCTTACCCGACGTACCCAGGGTGGTCGCCTCCGTGGCCACAGTGGTCGTATGCCAACTCGGCTCGCAACTCTGCTCCTCAAAACAGAGGTGCGTATCGAAGCTCTTCAAACAGGGGGTATGGTCAGGCCTTTATCGCCAATGAAGAACCTCCCCATCCTACTGACCTGGCTCAAGCCTTTCAAGCTATGTCAATGAATCCTTTTGAGGGAGGTTCGTGGTATATGGACACCGGCGCGTCATCGCATATCACATCCGACGCAGGTACTCTACGCTCCCCTTTTAATTCTAGCGCGATTAAATCTATTTTTGTCGGAAACGGCTCTAGCATTCCAATTCGTGGCTCCGGCACGTCCCTAATCCCAACCCAAGCCCGTCACCTGTACTTAAACCGTGTTTTATATGCCCCTCACATTATTAAAAACCTTATATCTGTGCGTCAGTTTACAAAAGATAATAATGTGTCTGTGGAATTTGATCCTTGTGGTTTTTCTGTGAAGGATTTAACGAATGGGATAACGATTTTGAGGAGCAACAGTGACGGAGAGTTATACCCCGTGTCATCCCCGTCCAGCCAGAGTCCGTCCAAGCCCGAGTGTCACCACATCAACGTGTCCGCTCCTGATCTGTGGCATCATCGCCTCGGTCATCCCGGAGCATCCATTTTAAGCTTTCTTCGGTCTAATTCCCGTATTGAGTGTAATAAAAATAAAACAATTGGTCATCATTTATGTCATTCATGCCAAATTAGCAAGCATACTCGTCTTCCTTTCTTTGATTCTAGCTTTACTACAATAGCGCCGTTTGATATAATACATAGCGATTTGTGGACTTCGCCCGTTCTCAGTGTTAGTGGATTCAAATATTACATGATTTAAATTAACAATTTCACTAATTATGTTTGGGACTATCCCTTAAAATTCAAGTCCGAAGCTTTTGAGCGCATTAAACAATTCACCAATTTTGTCCGCACCCAATTTCAAAGCCAAATTAAAACTTTCCAGTGCGATTTAGGACGAGAATTTGACAATAATAATTTTCGCACAATGGCTGAAAAGCATGGCCTCGTGTTTCGATTCTCGTGTCCTCAAACTTCCTCTCAAAATGGTAAAGCGGAACGCATGATCCGCCGGTTAAACGATATCACTTTAACTCTCCTACATCACGCGTCCCTTCCCGCTAAGTATTGGGTCGATGCTGCTCATGCGGCCGTTCACATTCACAACATCTTGCCCACAAAAATTCTAGGCCACCGCACTCCCACGTCTATTCTTTACCTCAAAGAGCCATCTTATGATCATCTACGCGTCTTTGGGTGCGCTTGTTACCCCAACATCTCGGCCAAACGGCCTCACAAACTTGCCCCAATACCGTTCGGTCCACTTCCGGCTACTGTGTTTTCCTCGGAGATAACTTGGTGTCTTGGTCCTCCAAACGTCAAGCTACGGTCTCACGTTCTAGTGCCGAAGCGTAGTATCGTGGTGTTGCTAACGCTGTAGCCGAGACAAGTTGGCTACGTAACCTGCTGTTTGAGCTTCATGTTCTGATTCGCCGCGCTACCTTGGTTTTTTGTGACAATATCTCCGCGGTTTATTTGGCAGGTAACCCCGTTCAACACCAACGCACTAAGCACATTGAGCTTGATATCCACTTTGTGCGTGAGAAAGTGCAACTGGGTTTGGTCCGAGTGTTACATGTCCCTGCTGAGTATCAATATGCTGACATTTTTACGAAAGGGCTTCCTCGTCATTTATTTACTCGGTTCCGTTCCAGTCTCAGCGTCCGTCCTTCTCCCGTTTCGACTGCGGGGGTATATTAGCAAGTAAATATTGTAGATATTTATAATTAGGAAATCGTATATATTCCGTATCTTGTATTTAGGTAATGGACTCTTATGTAATTCACTATATATATCATCAATCTCTAATCACCCTAATTAGGGGATTATATTCTTACAAATATATGTATGCATTTGAGTTGTTCAAACATTAGAATTTTATGAGTATAACAACACTAAGCCAACATGAATACATAATTATTGTGCATATATATGCTTTATTGTCTCCAAATTTATCAAACCATGCATGATGCATCCTTATTGCTTACCTATATTCCTTCGTTCTTTTCTACTGTATTTTTTTGCTTTCTATTTTTCTAACAATTACTTTTATCTTAATTTGTAGGCGCAATGCATAATTAACAAGCATGGTTTGATTTTGAGACAAAGAATGACAGTTCGGTACACAATTATTACAACAATCCCGATTCGGTACACTATTATATTATGATTATGATAAAAAAAATAGAATATATATTTATATTTACTATGTACGGGTTTCTCCTTTTATGTAAGTATTTATTTCATTGTACAACAATAATATATCCTGCTAAATTTCAGAAGCGCGCGTGGGCTATACTCATAGATTTATGTATGCAATTTGTTTTGGTGGGATGACAATCCATCAATATATATCGTGGCCTTACCCCCTTCTATTGCTTTGCGGCCCTTTGCCCTGCAATACACCATCGGCACAATTTTATTAATGATTTATTTTAAGGGTGAATATATAGGGCATGTTGAGTATATATATCCATTATATTAGAGTATGTCAATTTGAGTATCGAGTATAGGGGTTTGTCAGGGAGCCTCTTTTTTTTCGTTCACCCATCATTAGTAGGGGTTTGTCAGGTATGTTAAATATCCATTACGCAATATTTGTTGGTAAAGTTTTTTGGTTTATAAGCAACCATGATCCATGCACAGTATGTACATGATAAGATGAAGTTAATTAAATAATCCATATAAATCGATCGATCATGGAAGTCCAAATTAACAAAGTCGTGATATGTCGTCAAAAACTCCCTCCGTCCCAGTCAATAATTTACGTTTGCTTTATTCTACCCTCATACAATAAAGTAAACGTAAACTATTCACTGGGACGAGGGAGTACTCGATTTCGAATTTTGTCACCTTTAAAAATTTTATTACCGTAACCTCTATGCCAAATAAATAAAAAATGTTAGGGTTTTAATGCATTATGAATAAGCCAAATGTCAATTACGAGTATTAGACAAAATACATGGTCTTCGATCTTAATTACTCCTTTATCCAAGCTTCAACACAAATTTCCATTCACGGTTAAATTTATGAGAGCATTAACAATTGTAGACAACAAAATACTCTCTATCAATTGTTTACGAAAAGCTAAACACCACCGTCATTTGTTTTAAGGAATTAAATAGTCTTTGATATTTAACGCAAAGATAAACAAATAATTAGGACAAATGAGGCATATAATAATATAAATACCGAACAAAAAACTATATATATAACTACCTCAGCTGGATTAGCTAATAACCAAAGACTAGTTTTAAACCCGTGCAAAATTGCACGGGTATGTATTTGGCCCAGAATGAATTTTTTTTAATGTATATTTGTTTTTGCATTTCTATTGTACCTATCTAAATGGTCTAAATCAACGATGTACATAATTAATGTTTAAATTTGTTAAAAACATGTCTTCACATGCACTGGTTTATAAGGAAATAACGTAATCTAATCCTGTAAATAAAAAATGCATACATACAAAACTGTACATTCGGATAAAAGAAATATAATCTAATAATCAACTTTAACATGTGCAAGTTATTCTAAAAATTGAAAAATTTCATGATACGCTACATTAGTAGTCGTAGTAGAAGTATGCATATCTGAGTCACAAATTAAAATTTTCAAGTCTTCTTTTCGGGTGACCCTGGAAAGTGCGACATAAAGCTGACCATGACTAAACACTGGTCTTGGAAGATAGATGCTGACCTGAGATAAAGACTGGCCTTGACTCTTATTTATCGTCATTGCAAAACAAACAGCGATGGGGAATTGTCTTCTACTAAAACGTACAGGAAATCTACTGGTGTCCGATGGAGTAAGTGTTAGTCGAGCAATATGCACTCTATCACCTTTGTTGAGTTTATGGATTCAAGTACCTAAGAGGGGGAGGGGGTGAATTAGGTACTCTTTTAAAAATTTTAACTTCAACTTTATTGGATTAAAGTAAGTTAAGTGAACAAAAGAGATTTAGAGGATACTTAGAATAATATTGAAAGATTGAACAAGTATCACGATGAATGTTTCTTTGAAGTATGAAAGCAACAATCGTTCGATCTGTATCTATTTGTCTCGGTTTGTGAAGTATGATCAAGACCAAATGCGACGATGATGAACTGTTACTTCTAAGTTTAAGCGAAACAAAACAAACAAAGTAAAAGCGTGGAAATAAAATAAGCACTTGAACACGAGATTTTTGAATTGGTTCGGCAAGAAACTCAAGTGCCTACGTCCAATCTACTTTTTATTACTTTCCTTTAGTGATCTACTCCGAAAACTAAAAGACCCTTGTAATAAAAGACGCCAACCTACTCCGGTTGCAAAGCTAGTACAAGAACTACTCCGTTCTATGACAAGCTAACTCATGATCTACTCCGATTGCCAAGAGTTAAAGGACTACTCCGTCCTAGAACTCAATACTCACAACCTACTCCGGTTGCCAACTCACAACCTACTCCGGTTGTCAAGAGTTAAAGACTACTCCGTCCTAAACTCTACTAACACACTTAAAATGTAAAGGATCAAGTTTCCACTAACACATTCTTAACAAAGAATAGAGGTGGACAACTTTTACAAGATCAACACTTTTAAGCAAGAGAGTTTAGTATAGAGAAGCAACATGGCCACATTTGTAGAAAAACTGAAAGACACTTGAAGACTTTTAAAGGATTTTGCAAACAAACACGATTTTAAAGCTTTGAAAATGATTTGCAAAGTTGGAAGAATTAATTCAGAAAAGTCTTGGGGATTTAATGAGGAGGATGCACGGTTTATATAGAGGAGGTGAGTGAAGGGGTTGCTAGGGTTTTGAAGGGTCAAAGACCTCACATGTGAAGACCATTTGCAACCACCTAATAACTTGCACCAAAAAGGAGTCTTTTGCAAAGGTAAGAATAGAGAAAGAAGGTTTGAAAGACAACCTTAAATGCTCATGCTTTTTCAGAAAAACAAAGGATGTGAGACAAGTCACATGATGACAAGTTAGCACCAAAATGGCAAAAAGCAATTTTTGTTTTCTTAAAAACCAAAGGATTGAATTTGCATAAAGAGGAAACATTTTGAATAATTCAAACCACTCTTTAAAGAATACTACCTCCTTAATAAAATCAGATTTTTATCTTTGAAAATATAAGTCACGTGAAAGCATTTGAAAGAAAAAAGAAGCTTCAAGTTTCTACGAGTTGTGGCAAAGTCCACTCACCAGATTGTATGCGTGTTAAAGCAACGATCATCTGGATTTGCTTTTTCTATTACTCTGCTATACTTAACTTTCTCACTTGTACATTAGATGACACACGACTAATTACAATGGGATTAGTAACAACTTCAACACTTCTTAATCCAAGCTTGATTACATCATTAATCCTGAAAAGGTAAACTAAGATGACACAAATCAAATGGGCATGTTATCATCAACATAAGGAACCCAACAAATTCCCCCTTTGATGATGACAAGCCCCAAACGAATGTATAAGCAATGTAAACACCATGATTCAAGATTTTTAACAAGTAAGATCAAATGATAGAGAAGGGACAATATTACCTTACCAAGGGCAAAAACTAGAATCAAACTATCAAGACAATTTTACATTGCCTCAAACAAGAATCAAGCTTAAGAAGGTTAGACAAGACATTGGTTTAATCAATAGCAAGGAGATTAAGAGCATGAGTTTACCTTTTCCCCCTCTTGACATCATCAAATGGATAGAGATGTCGAAAGCATTAGAGTGCAAATAGGCATAAGAAAACACAAAAAGACACATATAAGTGTGACAAGGTAACAAGGTCAACATCAACAAGGATTAAGCATAAGTTAATCAAAGTTCAACAAAGCTAAATAGAGTTTAAAGTACACCACCAATTGTTCAAAATAACAAGCAATAAAACATAGTCTTAGAAAGGCACAACCAAGGGTGGAACAAAATGAAGGGATACGGGTAAAAGGTTAAAAGGGCCGAGAGGAAGGAGGAAGGCTAAGGGGAGGAGGCTTGTTCACCATCCGAGCCACTACCCAACGGGTCATCATCCACATGATCATCACCGACTTCTTTTGTTGACACAAGGGTGGAAATGATGTCCACCTCTCCACGGATGAGATCCATTGTGGAGGCAAGGGCCGTGATGGCCAAGTCCTTCTTACGAGCATCTTCCTTAAGCCACGCACCTAACTCTGCCACGGCATTGAGTACTTCCCGCATACCACCCGCATTCACTTGACTTGATGACCCAACTTCCGGGTCCTTTTTAATTTTCACGAAATCACTCATCATTCTCAATTTTGATCAACATCTTTCCCATTTGCCCATCACTCATCACATCACACATATCCAACGAACCCAAGCTAGTGTTTACCAACACCCCTTGTGCCTTGAGCACAACCGATAACCACATGCCATAGGGGAGGTAAATTATACTAGAAGAAGGTCGACGAAGTTTGGTCGAAATGAGGTGAAATCTTTTAAACATCAAACCAACTAGGTTCACCTTCTTATGGGTAGCAATATGATAGATTAAATATTGTATGGCAATGGTGAGTTTTCCTCTATCACCCGAAGGATAAATTGAGCGACACAACATGTTAAAAATGATTCGAAGAGGAGGTGGGATTTGGGTGTTGCTCACGGGTCCGGGGGAGACAGTTTTGGGACACACGGTTTGAGCAATGCTAAGAGGTGAGGCATAAGACAAAGCCACCCAAGTTTCGGAGGGGAGTTTGTCATAACCTCCAACGGGAATACCAAGGGCGTAGCGAAATCATTGAGACAGTTTAAGGGGCTTACCGTTCACCTTGGCCGTAAGAGTTTCACCAGATTTATCAACCCGTACCGTAGCAAAGAATTGAATCACCTCACTAACAAACACCGGCTCTCGCATTTCCAACGTTTTTCCCAACCTTGAGCTAAAACCATATCTCGGATGAGTGAAAGGCGGGCGGGTCAAACCACGTTTGATTGTAAACCCGAGGGGAGTGAATAGCTTTGATGTTCATTAACCTCTCACGGTTTTGTAAATTGAAGTAGGGAGATCAATACTCTCAAGGTGATCCCAAACCACGGCCAAGTCCCACTTCGAGATAAGGGACACCGGATCTGAGGGAGCAAGGTAGACAAGCTTTTTCTTTGAAGGTTTCGATTTTTTTCGAGGGGGTTCATTTGGATTTTCAATTGGGGTATCAACAATCGGGTTATCAACATTGCTTTGCTCGAAAGTTTACGAAATTGGGGGTAATTGAGAGGAGGAGGCTTTTTCTTTTCTCTTGTTGTTCTTTTTCGCCGGAGTCGGGTCGGACTCACCGGACTTTGATGGGTTTTCATTCAAATCAAATTCGGTTTCATCTTCAACATCTTCAACCAATACCGTCCTTTGGTTCGGAGGAGGAGCTCGGAACAGTGGAGCTCTTCTTTCGAACACCTCGCGTGCGTCGTCCTACCATTGTGGCGATGGGTATGTCGTCGGATGATGGAGGGTCAGAGGGTTTTGGTGATGGTTGAGGGCTAGGTGGATCTGGGTTTGTCGAAGGTGTGGTGTTTGAAGTTTGTGGAGGAAAGGCGTAGGATGTTTTGGTTTGGGGTCATAGTTGGAGTTGGTGATATAGGTGGTTTTGATGTGACAGGGGAGGTAATTTTTGTGGGTTTAATGGGTGTGTTAAATGATGTTTTTACCATGGTGGGTTAGGATAGGTGAGATATGAGGGAGTTGGATTTGGGAGAAGAAGAGTTAGTGGGTTTAGGCGGTTTGGACGGGTAGGTGTAGGGAGTGGATTGAAGAAATTAATGGCCCATTTAATGTGGTAAGTGAGGTGGTTGGCCCAACTAGACAAATTGAATTACTCGAAATAAAAACGCAAGGTAGCATATAATAAACGTAAATTTAGATATGAGGTTGAGTGATTACCGACTCACAAATACGGTGTCAATTTTTGGTCTAATCATGAATTCAATGCACTTAGAACACTTAATAACATATATCCAAATTTAATTAAATCAATTAAGGAATTATGTAAAATTCACACAAAAAATCACATGCTATTAATTAACCCAATTTCTAATCTAAATTTCTCAAAATGTTCTCTTGCAAGTGGTTTAGTAAAAATATCGGCAATTTGATTTTCGGTCTTGCAAAAGATAAGTTTAATATGTCCTTTTTCCACATGATCACGAATAAAATGGTGACGAATATCAATATGCTTGGTTTTGGAGTGTTGAATAGGATTTTTGGAAATATTTATTGCACTCGTGTTATCGCACATTAAAGGAATGGAGTCAAAAATAATACCAAAATCCAAGAGTTGTTGTTTTACCCAAAGGAGTTGAGAACAACAATGTGCCGCACTAACATACTCACTTTCGGCCGTAGAAAGAGCTACCGTGTTTTGTTTCTTTGAGGCCCAAGAAGTCAAGCAAGGACCCAAGAACGTTGCAATTCCGGAGGTACTCTTTCTATCCACCGTGCACCCCGCATAGTCCGCATCCGAAAAGCCTATAAGATCAAAAGGACAATATAAGGGGTACCATAGGTAAAGATTTTGTGTTCCAATCAAATACCGAAGAATTCGTTTAACGGCTTTGAAATGTGATTCTTTCGGATTTGCTTGGAATCTAGCACATAAGCATACACTAAAGAGAATGTCGGGACGACTTGCGGTCAAGTAAAGAAGTGAGCCTATCATACCTCTATACACCTTATCACTAACATTCTTACCGAGTTCATCCTTGTCCAATTTGGACCCGGCTACCATAGGTGTATCATGAGGCTTACCATTAGTCATCCCAAATTTCTTAAGCATTTCTTTGATGTACTTTTGTTGATGGATCATGATTCCATCCTTTGATTGCTTAATTTGGAGCCCAAGGAAGAATCCTAGCTCACCCATCATGCTCATTTCAAACTCCGATTTCATTAGTTCCAAAAAATATAAGTAAAGGAGTTCATTTGTTGCACCAAATATAATGTCATCAACATATACTTGTACAACCAACAGTTAAATCATTGTTGCTTCAAGAACAATGTTTTGTCAACGGAGCCTCTTTTAAAACCATTTTCAATAAGAAATTTAGACAATCTATCATACCAACATCTTGGTGCTTGTTTTAAACCATAAAGAGCTTTGTCTAATTTGAAAACATGGTTAGGCAAGTCATTGTTCTCAAAACCCGGTGGTTGCTCTACAAAGACATCTTCTTCCAAATATCCATTTAAGAAAGCGGTTTTGACATCCATTTGGAAGAGTTTAATGCCTTTGTGAGCCGCAAAAGCTATAAGCAATCGTATGGCCTCAAGTCTAGCTACCGGTGCATAGGTTTCATCGTAATCAATACCCTCTTGTTGGTTATAACCTTGCACCACTAGTCTAGCCTTGTTCCTTACGATTTCTCCCGAGTCATCAAGCTTGTTGCGAAAGACCCACCTAGTACCAATGACGGTGCGATTAGGCGGTCTAGGGACTAAGTGCCATACCTCATTTCTTTTAAATTGATTGAGCTCATCTTGCATGGCAAGCACCCAATCTGCATCGATCAAGGCGATCACATTTGAAGGCTCAATTTGAGAAAGGAAGGCATTATGAGCACAATACTCATTGAGGTGAGCGAGTTTGTTGACGGATGATCTTGTTCGAATTCCCGAGTTGAGATCACTTGTGAGATTAGTGAGTGGATGAGAGCTTTGATGTTTCCACTTCTTTGGAACAAAGGTTTCTTGTTCCCCCTCTGCGCATCGATCCACAAAGGATTGTTTCCATTGGCCTGGAAGGTTCTTCATCCTCACTTGTTTTGGTTTTCTTGATTCTGAGGTAGAAGCAACGATCGTTGGGTCTGTTGCTTCCAGAGAGGAATCGAAAATACTACGTGTTCCCCCGAGTTGTTGCGCTCCTTTGATGGCGGCAGTCTCGTGTCTGTTGCAATTCATCTTTGGGAGCTTCTTCATCCGTGAACACGAAGTCTTTTCGAACAAGACCAATCTCAAATTCATCATCCTCATCCTCATCATCATCATCCATGTTTTGTACCTGTCCAAGCACACTAGATTCATCAAAAATGACATGGATACTTTCTTCAATTAACAAGGTTCGTTTATTGTAAACTTTATAGGCCTTGCTATGATCGGAGTACCCAATAAATACTCCTTCATCACTTCGTGGATCGAACTTACCCAAATTGTTTTTACCATTGTTGTGAACAAAACATTTGCTTCCAAAACATCTAAAATATGAAATATTGGGTTTTCTTCCACGTAATGATTCATAGGGAGTTTTATTTAAAATACTCCTTATCATGACACGATTATAAATGTAGCAAGCGGTATTTACCGCTTCGGCCCAAAAGTTCTTAGGCAACTTACTAGTTAATAACATTGTTCTAGCCATTCCTTCAAGGGTTCTATTCATCCTTTCAACCACACCATTTTGTTGTGGGGTTCTAGGAGCCGAGAAGTTATGGTCTACACCATTGTCATCACAATAAGCACCAAATGATGAGTTTTCGAATTCGGTTCCATGATCGGTTCTCATTGAAACAAGTTTTAAACCAAGTTTATTTTGAATCTTCTTTAACCAAATTAGAAACTCATCAAATGTCTCATCCTTAGAGCTTAGGAAGAGTGCCCAAACAAACCTAGAGTAATCATCAACAATGACACACACATAACGACTACCACCTCTACTTCTAGTTCTCATTGGTCCACACAAGTCGATATGTAAAAGTTGCAAAGGTTGAGATGTACTCATAATTCTTTTGGATTTGAAGGAACTTTTAACATGTTTACCCCTAGCACATTCATCACATACTTTATCAATTTCAAATTTTATATTAGGAATGCCTTCAACCAAATCAAGTCTTTTAAGGGTATTAAGAGTTTTTGTACTAACATGACCAAACCTTTTATGCCATAACCAAGGATCATTGTTCATTACACTCATGCAAGACATGGTGTGACCGGATAGAGAGTTCAAATTAGTTAAGTAAACATCTTTGACACGTCTTCCTTCGAGTATTAGTTCATTAGTAGTGGCATCAAAAATTCGACACATATTGTCACGAAATTCAACAACATTACCCTTATCACAAAGTTGAGAAATACTAAGGAGATTATGTTTCAAACCTTTGACAAGCCGCACATTGTCGACACAAAGTAAGGATGACTTACCAACTTTTCCAATACCAATTACTTCACCTTTCTTGTTGTCACCAAACCTTACCGTGCCACCATCATACGCTTTAAGTGAGAGGAATTGGCTTCTATCACCCGTCATGTGACGAGAGCATCCACTATCCAAGTACCAATTGCGGCCGCCTCTCACCAAGCCCTACACAAGATTAGTTTTTGAGTTTAGGAACCCAAATGAATTTGGGTCCCTTTTTGTGATCAACATAACTTGTGGTGTCTTTCTTAATGTTCATTTCATTTAAAGCTTTGGTGTTCTTGTCAATGTCATCAAAACGTTTTGTACATCCAATAAAAACATGACCATTGTCACCACAATAATTGCAAATGATATATTCGGGAAGACCTACATACTTCCTTCCTCTAAAATCGTTTTTAGGCTTGGATGCAACGATCGGTCCGATCATTCCATTTGAACCCCAAACCAGCAACTTTATCACATTTCTCGGTTTGATTCGTGAGGAAGTTTAACACGGTTTGACTTCCTTCCCATTTTTCAGTGATGTTCTTAGCATTAACAAGTTCATTGGTCAAGTCATGGACACGTGAGAGGAGATGCAAATTCTTTTCTTTTTCTCTCTTGAGTTCATCATTGTTATCACTTTCTATTGACAATCTTTTCTCAACAATGAAGTCATGGGTGTGGTTATTGAGTTTAGACACAAGATATATGATTTTTTCTTTAGACTCTTCATACTTAAATGTCATCTTGTCAAGTCTTTGGTTTAGATCAACGATTTCATCGGATCTAAGATGAGGAGAAGAGCTAGAAGTGCTACATTCGGGCATACCCTTTTGAAAGAAGGTAAGCCTATCATGAAGATCTTCTATTTCATTCTTGAGACAAACAACCTCACTCTTAAGACACTCGTTTTCATTTTCCAACCATTCACTCTTTCTTTTAAACTTGTCTAAATCGTGGTCAGAAGCAACAGTCTTAGACACTGTTTCTTTTAAGTCTACAACTTCAACTACAAGGTCATAGATCTCATTTTCAAGATCATCTTTGTCCTTCAAAAGATCATCACGTTCCTTGGTTAGAGAGGAAACTTGCATCACCAAGGTAGTGTTGACATTTTCAAGGTCAGAGACATCCGTGGGGGTCAACCTAAGACGCTCAAGTTCTTTAGTCAAATGTTTGTTTAACTTGTTGACTCTTTTGACTTCATTATATGCCTCAGATGTGACAGTGACGCAGTCTGTTGCTTTTAGTTCATTTTTCAGATTAAAGTTCACTTGAGCAATTTCCTCAATCTCATTTTGCATTATATCAAGCTTATCATTTTGAGACCGACATTTATCAAGAAGATGATCAAGAAGCTTACATACTTTCTCTTTGGAGTAAGTTCTAGCCTTGGCCTTTAGATGATTTACCTCGTTGTCGGAATCGGAGTCGGAATCGTCGGGGTTAGCCATGAGGCATCTTAAATGTTCAAGTTTTGAGGTTTTTGAGACTTTTTGTTTACCATGATTTGCAAGACACATTTTAGCCTCAAGTTCCTCCTCGATGAGTTCCTCATCTTCCTCGGAGTCGGACAATCCCCATATAGCACTCATGACTCTATGTTTATAGTCTTTTTTAACTTTTTCTCTTCTTTCCTTAGATTTGATTTCTTCCCACTTGGGACATTCTTTAATTTGATGAGTTTTATCACCACATTTAAAGCATCCCACGGTGGAAGTAGGTCGTCTCTTAGGAAAGCGTTTTTTCGAGTAATTATTAGTGAACCCTTTGTTTCCTTGACCATTGACCAACCCGGCTAAGTTCCTTGTGAACATAGCAAACTCGTCTTCCTCCTCATCTTCTTCATCACTTGGAGAAGATGTGAGGGCGAGACTCTTTCCCTTTGATGACTCACTAGAATGCTTATCGAGGTTAAACTCGTGAGCCATTAGTGATCCCATTAGTTCATGAAGAGATAAGGTTGACAAGTCTTTGGCTTCCTCTATGGCGGTGACTTTAGGTTGCCATTTAGGAGTTAGACTACGAAGGATTTTTCGAATGGTGTCCTCGGACTCGAAATTCCTTCCTAGACAATTAAGCTCATTAATAATACAAGAAAAACGAGAAGAGAAACTATTTAAAGACTCGTCCTTTGACATTCTAAACATCTCATATTGTTGCATGAGAAGGTCAATACGGTGTTTTCTTACTTGGGACGTCCCTTCATAAGCAAGTACAAGAGAATCCCAAATAGATTTTGCCGTAGGACACCCGGAGATTCGACTAACTTCCCCCTCACCAACACAACGTTGAAGAATCGACATTGCTTTGGAATTCTTTTCGGCAAGCTTGAAGTCGTTCTCATTGTAATTTCTTTCCTCTTTTGTCTTGGTGAAACCGTTAAGAATATCGGTTTCCTCAATGACAAGAGGTCCATTTTGGATGATGTTCCAACATTGATAATCGATACTTTTGATGTAATGTTCCATTTTGAGTTTCCACCAACCAAAATTCGAACCGGTAAAGACCGGGATCTTGGAGTGTTTCTCGGAATCCATTACCCACGAATCAAACTCTAAGGCGGTTAGCCTCGATCAAGAGCACGAGGCTCTGATACCAATTGTTGAGTTTATGGATTCAAGTACCTAAGAGGGGGAGGGGGTGAATTAGGTACTCTTTTAAAAATTTTAACTTCAACTTTATTGGATTAAAGTAAGTTAAGTGAACAAAAGAGATTTAGAGGATACTTAGAATAATATTGAAAGATTGAACAAGTATCACGATGAATGTTTCTTTGAAGTATGAAAGCAACAATCGTTCGATTTGTATCTATTTGTCTCGGTTTGTGAAGTATGACTGCAGACCAAATGCGACGAGTATGATGAACTCACTTCTAAGTTTAAGCGAAACAAAACAAACAAAGTAAAAGCAAATGAAATAAAATAAGCACTTGAACACGAGATTTTTGAATTGGTTCGGCAAGAAACTCAAGTGCCTACGTCCAATCTACTTTTTATTACTTTCCTTTAGTGATCTACTCCGAAAACTAAAAGACCCTTGTAATAAAAGACGCCAACCTACTCCGGTTGCAAAGCTAGTACAAGAACTACTCCGTTCTATGACAAGCTAACTCGCAATCTACTCCGATTGCCAAGAGTTAAAGGACTACTCCGTCCTAGAACTCAATACTCACAACCTACTCCGGTTGCCAACTCACAACCTACTCCGGTTGTCAAGAGTTAAAGACTACTCCGTCCTAAACTCTACTAACACACTTAAAATGTAAAGGATCAAGTTTCCACTAACACATTCTTAACAAAGAATAGAGGTGGACAACTTTTACAAGATCAACACTTTTAAGCAAGAGAGTTTAGTATAGAGAAGCAACAAATGCCACATCGTAGAAACGAAAGACACTTGAAGACTTTTAAAGGATTTTGCAAACAAACACGATTTTAAAGCTTTGAAAATGATTTGCAAAGTTGGAAGAATTAATTCAGAAAAGTCTTGGGGATTTAATGAGGAGGATGCACGGTTTATATAGAGGAGGTGAGTGAAGGGGTTGCTAGGGTTTTGAAGGGTCAAAGACCTCACATGTGAAGACCATTTGCAACCACCTAATAACTTGCACCAAAAAGGAGTCTTTTGCAAAGGTAAGAATAGAGAAAGAAGGTTTGAAAGACAACCTTAAATGCTCATGCTTTTTCAGAAAAACAAAGGATGTGAGACAAGTCACATGATGACAAGTTAGCACCAAAATGGCAAAAAGCAATTTTTGTTTTCTTAAAAACCAAAGGATTGAATTTGCATAAAGAGGAAACATTTTGAATAATTCAAACCACTCTTTAAAGAATACTACCTCCTTAATAAAATCAGATTTTTATCTTTGAAAATATAAGTCACGTGAAAGCATTTGAAAGAAAAAAGAAGCTTCAAGTTTCTACGAGTTGTGGCAAAGTCCACTCAGCTGTATGCGTGTTAAAGCAACAGTCATCTGGACTGTTTCTATTACTCTGCTATACTTAACTTTCTCACTTGTACATTAGATGACACACGACTAATTACAATGGGATTAGTAACAACTTCAACACTTCTTAATCCAAGCTTGATTACATCATTAATCCTGAAAAGGTAAACTAAGATGACACAAATCAAATGGGCATGTTATCATCAACATAAGGAACCCAACAACCTTTATGACTACCAGTTAAGACAGTACATCTTATCACGCGTGCCCCCAGATCAGTCACAATTAGTCTAGTGCCGTTACACAACCCACGTGATTGATCAATGTTTCGCAAAAGCATCACCATAGCACCGACCTTCAACTTCAACTGGTGATTCGGGAGTCCGACACATTTAATACTGTTGAGGAATTCAATAGAGTGAATGTCACCGTCACGTGTACCTCTGTCATCACTACACACCTCATCGGAGCTTAAATAAATTCTCTCGTCCTTTTTAATAAGCGACAAAACATATTCATTTACTGATTCAACAATCTCGTGAGTAGGGGCCAGGATTGCCCTTTGTTGGAGATATTCCGGATTCCACAATTGTGCTAGCAGATCCGGATAAGTGACATCTACTAATGTCTTAATAGTATTCGTCACATCATGAATTAGTAAGTCGGCTGGTAATTGTAGATCAACTTCTCCATCATTTTCACCGCCTGCTATACCATCTCCAATCTCCAAGAGCCATTCGGAGAATTTTCGTAACTCCTCAACATTGTCAGTTGAACTACCAACTTGCAATCGCATATTTTTGGTCAATCTAAGTACCTATAAGTGGTATACGTTTTAAATTATATAAATACAGTACGACAAAAATAATTTAACTAAGACTCACATAAAACGGTAATATTGATATTTAAAGAAAGAAATATATATACCTTGCAGAAAGACCATAAATACGATGAACACAGGGATGCAGCCACAACATCTGCTCTACTTCCTTTTGAAACAACCGGTAATGTCTGTCTAAAATCACCCCCGAATACCACAACTTTTCCACCAAACGGCACTTCAGCATTTCCCACGTGCAAAACACGCATTACATCTTTTAAACTTTTATCAAGGGCCTCAAAGCAATGCCTATGAGTCATCGGTGCTTCATTCCATATTATGAGTTTAGCACGTATTAAAAGTTCAGCTAAATCACTGTCGGGCTTAATTCGGGAGCATATGGAATCCTCCGTTACATTAATGGAAATTCCAAACCTAGAATGAGCCGTTACACCACCTGGTATCAATGTTGCTGCAATTCCACTTGACGCAACAGCCACAACAATATCGCCCTTACTCCTGAAATAGGCACACAAAGCTCTCCAAAGGAAAGTTTTCCCAGTTCCACCATATCCATAAACGAAGAACACCTCTCCTTTGTTATTTAAAGCAGCTTCTATCACTTCATTATACACCAACCTCTGCTCGTCAGTCATTGAAGATAACTGAATCTCATGTTCTTCATTCAAGGACTGTCTATCATATGACAACGCATCCATGACTAAACTATTTCGATGATGTGTCGTTGCAGACATGTCTGGGAACGGCATTCCCTCAAATCGACGAAGTGAACTACCATTTATTTGAAGAGAATTTTCAATATCAATAAGTGCATAATTTTGCAACTCTTCATCGGTAAGTCAGAAATCATGGTTAAAAAAGTTGCAATATTATCTATGTGATTTTATATACTACAGCAATCAATTCATAGAATAGATGAAGGTAAGAATGCGAAATATGAAGAATTGTTTTAAAGTTGTTCTAATTAAAATAGCGGTAAATGTTTACTATTAAATGAAGACACACCTTGATTGTTCAGAATAGTGTGTTGCCTATGAAGGATGTCGTCCGATAGCAGTTGCCAAGTTTCGTCCCCGCATCGCTTTCGGCATAGACAAAGTACCACAAAATAATAACGTCGCGAACAAATTTCTCAAGTAGAAGCCGGACCCCAATCACCGCTTCGTTGATAGCTGCAATATACTCTCGATCATCACCAATTAATCCCAATGCATAACATGCTTCTCTAAATGTCGGATGAACAAACTGATTCATAGTCCTAATATCCTCAAAACATTTTGGTCCCTTAACGTGATTCAACATTACTCTCATGAAATACAATTCACCACATTGCGGGGGAACGTGAACCAACCTACCAATTGTAAATCCTTTTTTCCTAAGGCTCCATTGACGAAGTTTCTTTTTCCAAACAAATTTGGTTGGAAATTCACAGTACAATAATTCTTTAGTAACCTGCATCTCTTCTACTGTCGAATTATTACAGCCCATCCAATTAAGAAATTGTGACACTCTGAGCGAAGTCTTTTCTACGACCTCATCAACCCAATCATCATCGTGGAAGACAATAGGTTGCTCATCCTAAGATGGTATTGTAGCCTTTCAACAAAGAGGAGTTCTGTAGTGGATATCAAACCCAAAAATTCTCCAAGCGGCTTCACATGCAGAGAGATATCGACAATCGTAAAACCTCTTAATCTCATCAAATCGACCAGGGTCCTCCTCATTACGTCGTGTATAAGACGACTGCATGGTAACTCGATCAGAGCCCTTGTTAATGTACTTAAATAGGTACTTTATGGATCTAGATTGATTACACCATTCAACATTGATATGAGCCCGATATTTCAACAACAACTGAGAGTTATATGGAATGACAAAATCATTTCCCAGGGGCACATCATCTTTAATCACCGTAACTCCTTTCTTGCTTCTCTTGTATATAGGGTACCCATCACCGTCAACCGTTGTTCTCTCGGTGCACGACTTTGGGTAATATTTTGAGCACTTGCCTCCGACCATGCACGGACATGAGGGCTTTGCTTTACCACACGGTCCATGAAGCATATACTCGCAAACAACACTATGTAAGATGGGATCTCGTAGTCGATCGGGAATCTCACGAAATGATTTTGTCGACATCTGCGGCTGTAGGAAATTTGTCCTCCCGATGTAGGAACAATACTATATGGGCATGAGGGAGTCCACGTTTTTGAAATTCAATAGTATACACGACTGCAAAAAATGTCATTAGATTTTTCTACAATAATGCTAAAAAAGCAAACGATATATTAAATTAAAAGATTAGCAATTGGTAGTACCTCCTCGCGCTCTTCCAAAAATATGTCGATCCTTTAAGTCCCTAATCAACTCATCGAGCTTCATTTTAAAGACGCGACAGACAATATCTGGACGATCCTCGGGTCGCAAGCCTCGTTTAGAAACAAATCGTACAATTTCCGGCCACTTTGGATTACAGGTGAAAGTGATGAATAAATCTAGATAACCAAACCACTTACAAATAGTCATGGTATCGAGGAAATTTGCCTTTTTCTAGTTGTCACCTCCGGGGAAAGAAGAAGGCACGATAAACCGAGTACCCGCCGAAGATGGCTCAACATCTCCTCTTCCAACAGCATTTGAGAGGTTCTTATAATTATCAATTCGAAGTCGATCTTAGTTAAAACGAATGAAATTGAGCCTATGCAATTCGACCAGCATATAACAATCAACTAAAAATTGGTGGAATGCCTTACCAGATAATAAGATCGTTGGAAATTCAACATCTGGTGGTCTCTCTATAAGATGATAAGCAAACCACTCCCTACACGTTGTTTCTTCACGTGGTTGGTCACTCGTGCTAACACCAATAGAAGAAGCACTATGTAGGATACCCAGCCTATACCCATCTTCTCCGGATGGAATTAACAAAGGATATTGTAAGGGGGTGTATAAAGGGTGCAACTCAGATATCCGCTGTAAACCACCGCACGACCTTCTCACAATAATATCTCGCTTCTCCATATGTGGACCAATATCACCCTCAATTAAAGCCGCTACCTCTGAAACTGTTGGAAGATTGTAAGTTCTTCTATCACTTGATCTCCTTGAAATCAGTTTGATACTTACTTCACTGTCTATATTTTCAGTCAGTCTATCCCAAACCTTCCTAAATGTCTTTGCAATTGTATTGTGCGAGTCAATCATATTTTCCAACAATCGTATTAACTCGTCATTGAACCTTGATGGATCCCCTGGACTACAATTAAAAATAAAATTATTGCCTACGAAAAATATTATTATACAAAAAAAAAATTATTACGGAAAGAAAATATATTTACCTAATTGCATTTTTTCGATTTTGAACTTCCTCTTCCGTGTCATATATGTAAAGTTGACAGAACTTTGGGCTTGCATCTCCGGTCGGTACCAAAGTCCCTATCCGATGGCAATTTTGACCTCCCATCCTAAAGGTATACGGTCATTTACCTTGATTGATGGAATGATCGATTTTACCGCCCATAGAAGTGAATGAGAACATCGAGTTATAAGCTCTAATGTTTTCTCTATAATGATTGCTAAATCGATGTTGACCGGTCAACAACGACTTTATAAGTTCAGGCGGCTGCTGTAGAAATGCGAGTTCAACTTTTCCATCAGAACAACAAAGTGAGAACTTAGGACGTCTTGTATCATGTCTGTTATCTTTTCTCTCCTCAAACCACATCAACGCATGAAATTTCTCGCACTCATATTCTGCATCACCACAGTCCCAATATCCTTCCCATGCTAAACAGTTTTCAAAACAAAATTCATAAATTGAGACATAAAAATTAGACTACAATAACGAAACCATGTTGCAATTAAAATTAAAAAATAAAAAGTCATGAATGAACTAACCATCATTATTTAACGGCACGGAAGTATTTTGCTGACTTCTCGAGGATTCGCCATGTGAATATGATGCATTCAAAAAACAACTACCGGGTGTTTGTTAGATTCGGTTTACAGACGGAATCACTTCATTGAAAGTTTCACCATATTCAGCACATAGATCTCTCACTAAGCGCTCAACAACATCGGTCGGACTACATATAAGTTCTACACAACGTTTTTAATTAAAATTAAGACATTCACAAACGTTAATACATGTTAAATGAAAAAAATTAAATATAGATATATATACCTGTCACGTTGGAGGTTGCTCGTGTAAAATTGACCGTATTTTGAGAAACGTCACTATAAACGCTACCAGCACGTTTCTTAGACAATCGCGACTGTCTTTTTTCTCTTGCCGTTCTTGCCCTTAACTTATTAGGCGTTACAATAAGAGTGTTGGAATATGATAGAGGAGGATCATTAAAAACATTACTTGGCGGGGTTGTTATCGCTATCTGTTCACTTGTAGTTCTTCTGCTGCTTCGGTTACACGGGGTATGAGGAACTGAAATTTTCACAATTTGTAATGAGTTATTATAATTTTCTAAAAAGAACAAATGAAACATGATTAAAATAAAAATGTAAAAAATTGAATATATGTAGTAAAATATTAACAATTAAAAATAAAGAAGTACCGTTGCTAATGTCAGATAGCGGTACTCGAAGATTTGACATTGATTGTGGCGTATTGTCCGTAATCATCAAGTTTCTTTCTGATATCCGAACACCTATATTGGTAAAACATAATGACAAAGACAAATTATGTCAAACGTTATATTTTATGGTACATTTTGAAACTGTAAACAACGTGGACTGTATGTAAACTCATCTCGAACAAAATTAAAAGGCCAAACGATATCACAAATGGGCTGACAACGACCCAATTTGCAGTCAATATCTCGAAAACCCAAATTTGGGCTCACGAGTTCTTTCATTCCCGTCCAACCCAAGTAAGAAAAAAACCCTAATACTAACCTATCTTATACTAATTTGGGTCCAAAACTTTCTACATTTCCCGTCCAGCCCAATTCCCGAACAAAAATAAAAAAACAAACAATAGCAAACACGGGGTTATAGAAATGCAAATTTGGGCTCAACCTTTTTACATTTCCCGTCCAGCCCAAATGACGAAAACCCTAATAATTACCCCACCTATATATACCCCCTCCCCCCACAAGAAAACCCTAGAATTCCGTCTCATATCCATTACACGCCTCCGTCTTTCTCTTCACTCTCTCACTAAAAACCTAAAACTAAAGCAGTATGCAGCTCATCCTTTTCATCTCTTTTACTCAGTCTACCTTCATATTGCACACACAAACATCTTCATTACTAAATTATATCTCTCACTAAAACTTAGACACTCCCATCTCGTCCCTTGTGCACCCTAATTTCGATTACTAACCCTTCATTGTCCGATCTCTTTTTCCCGCATGCACATGGTCATTCTTTAAGGGTGATGCTCATTCATGTACACGATTTACTCAATCATGTACACAATTGACCTTTTTGCCCTTACCATTTCTACACTATTCTTTTCAGTTTTAATCTCATCTCTTTAATTTACTCCCTCCGACTATCAATCACCAACCAACCACCACCACCACTGCACCACCGCCCCCTCCTCTATACCGTTTCCTCCTCCCTGAACCACCGCCACTTGCCCTGCGCTCTGCCGGAAAACCCGCTATACGGTGACCATCTCCCATACCACCCCCTCCTCAATCGCGCACCAACCAAACACTCCCCTCCCGCGCCACCACCATTGCTTCCCTGTGCGCCACCCTCTCTCGCCTCTCTGCCCTGAGCGACCGCCGTCCGCTCCATCCCTCTCTACCTCTACCACAACTCAACCACCACAAACTCCCCTTATTGTAGCCCTTGTTTTGAGTTATATTAAAACAAAAAATTGAAACGCACTTGATGAAATTTGGGACAATCAGTTTTGTTTAATTAAATGAATGAAACTAGAACAATCAGTGGTGCAATCTGAGAATTACAATTCGTAATTGATTAATTGGATGAAGTTTTGATTATTTTTGAAAATGAGAGAAAAAGAGAGATTTTGTTTCTAGAAGGGTAAGGTATGGAAAAATAATGATAAAAAGTCCATGAATAAGTAATTCTTGTACTTGAAAGAGCAACTACGTTCTTTAACATGGTGAAGGGAGCGAGTCTTGTTCTTAGGAGCGTTTATTGAAGATGTATTAATGGTAAGTTTAATTTTACTCTATTCTTTAATGTTATTTCCGCCGCTTAAAAAGTAAAATTGAAATTTTTTTCAACTTTTTAAAATAAAATCGTTGTTTATATTGTTAGATCTATCAATTTTATGACATATTTGAGTTGATGGTAATTAGAAAATCGACATATAATTAAAATGGTTGTTTATAATGTCAGATCTATAAAATTTATGACATATTTGAGTTGATGCTAATTAGAAAATCGACAAATAATTTTTTTTAAGATCATTTTCACTTCTTGCTAAAATACAATGATTTTTAATTAGATCTAAGAGTTTATCTGATATACATGATATTAACAACTTAAAATCAATTTTTCTTCATATTTATTGCATTTTTTTTCGTAATATAGTCGATCTGTGACGGATTTAGATTGTATTGAATCTGTTTTGAAATAGTTTTTTTAATTTAGTTATGTTAGTCTTCAATATTTATCAGTGTTATTAAAAATGTTGCCCAAAAATCTGAAAATATGACGATAGGATCTGTGTTCATTGATGATTGCTGCGTTTTTGGTGTTATGACAAATAAAAACCCTAAGTTGATTAATTAAATTTCCTTAATGTCGCATGTTTTAGTCGTCTGGGTAGAACCTTACCTAAACTTGGGTTCTACCCAACCCAAATGGGATTACCCGACCCAACCAACACGGGTTTTAACCCCACCAAACACACCACGGGTTTTAACACGACCCAACCTAAAACGGGTTTCAACCCGACCCAACCCCACACGGGTTTTAACCCTACCCAACCCCAAACGGGTTTCAACCCTAACCAACCACAAACGGGTTTCAATCCGACCCAACCACAAACGGGTTTCAACCCGACCCAACCACAAACGGGTTTCAATCCGACCCAACCACAAACGGGTTTCAATCCGACCCAACCACAAACGGGTTTCAACCCGACCCAATTACAACACAACCTGGACTGACCCAATTACAACACAACCTGGACTGACCCAATTACAACTGAACCTGGACTGACCCAATAACAACTCAACCTGGACTGACCCAACCCAACTCAACCCAACCCAACCTGGTGTAATACCCCGTATTTTTATATAATAAATTAAATGGATATTAGTATATATTAATTATTATACAATTTATATCACTAATTTAGTCGGGTTAATTGTTGAGTCGATAATTATGTTAAGCTAACGATATAAGTTAATTGTGACGGGTTTTATATGGAATTCGAAATTGAGCTGACCCATTGAGCTGACCCATTAACTGTTCAGCCCAATTAAACCCTAAAGCCCACTTAACACTAATTACCCTAACCCTAAACTTAATTAACCTAATCACTACCCTTAACCCTTCCCTCACCCGCCTCCCTCACGCCTCCCTTCTTCATCAACACCATTCATCTGCTTTCACGCATAAAGAGAGAGAGAGAGAGAGTGAGCCTGGGTGGTGACCGTGCGGCAGGGAGGAGCTAGGGGCGAATGGAGACGACTGTGGGTGGCCGTGGTGGCCGTTGTAGTGGCGGGAAGGTAAGCAGTTAACCCTTTTCTCTGTTTTCATATTTTCTGTTGGGGGTTTTGGTGGTTGTGTCGTGTCTGTTAAGGGAGTTTATGGGGGTTGTTGACAGGGTATAGGAGTAGGGTGGTAAGGGGCGAGTGTAGTGGTGGTGGTTAGGGCGGTTGTTGGTGGTGATAGTGGCGGAAAAAGGCAGCAGCGACAGGGGGTGGCAAAGGGGTTATAACACGGGGTTTCAGGCGAGTTTAGAGGGGTAGGGTTTGGGTGGCACCACCGTGGACTAGGGGGAGGTCGAAACGGTGGTGCTGTGGTGTCTGTGTGCGTGGGTTGGCAGCGAGTTGACTGGTGGTTGTTTGGGCAGTGGTTAGTTAATAGTGCGGTGGTGGCAGGTTGAGAACGAGAGGTGTTGGTGATGCGTGGTGGTGAACCAGGCCAAATGGCGGCCTTGGTTTGAACCGCCGGCGGCAGTCGACCCCAGTGGGGGTGGTTGTTGGTGGCTGGGTTGATGTGGGGACCACGACTGGTGGTTGTCGCGGTGGTTTAGGTTGTGCGTGAGGAGAGTGGGTGCGTGTGAAGGGGGTGCGGGCTGTTTGGTTTTGAAACGGGTTTTTCATAATTTAATCGTTATATTTCGTAATGGGGCGTATTCTAAATTAATTAATTAATTCTCGAGTGCATTAAAATAATTAAAGACGGGTTTGAGTCGGGATGTTTGAATTGTTTAAAGTTGATTCGGGTATTTCTTAAATCATATAATTCGTCTAATCTTTTATTTATCATATTAGTTATTTAATTTAATTCCCGAGTCTTTTAAATAAATTATTCCCGAGACATTAAATAATTTATTTAATTTAATCCCCGAGTCGTTTAAATAATTAGAGATGGACTTTGAGTCGGGACTGGTTAAAATGGAAAGTTACTATATCGGGAAAGTTTCTATTTTGAGAGATTTCTATATTTAGTAGTTAGTAATTATAAATATCATAATTGTTTTAGGTGACGGATTCGTGAAGGATCGATAATCAAATTCATTGCTTTATTTCTGGGACCGCTTAACCGCTTAATTGGATTTGCTGGCACTTTGAGGTAGGGAAATACACTTGTCCTATTATCGTTATTGATCGAATTGTGTTGACTTGATTCCTGATTGTTGATTTACGTTATCATTTATATTCGGAAAGGTGATTGACTGAATTTATCGTATTGAGTATGATATCACAACATCGGGTAACGGCATGACTTTATGATTTATCGGTTCGTGATTTATATACATATTGCATTGCATTAATTTTTGTTGAGCATTTCATATGCATTGGAGTTGGAGGATGATGTGGTGATGACGATATCGAGATACGATGTGATGTTTTGATAAGGCCCCGGGCGGGTTCTGCAGACTTGCCCTGGTGTCCTCAAATGTTGGTGGCGGATCGGCTTCGGTCGATATATAGTCTACCGGGATCGGGTATCGGGCATGGGCGTTCGGGGTATGAGATGTGTGATGAGTTGAGATAGAGATGGAGGTGACGGAGTATCATGCATATCATATTTTATTGTTTTATTGTTTTCCCTACTCAACCTCGTGGTTGACCCTGTGTATTCGTGAACACCTGTGATGAACTGTTTTATGGGGAGCAGACTTGACAGGTTTAAGAGATAGAACGGGAGCTGGATGGGCGTGAGACATTGGATCAGACGACTTAGTAGCTAGATCATCATCTAGAAGACTTTCACTTTTATTTATGTCAGTTCTTGTAATTTGAGTTGAAAAGAGGATTTGTAATAATTAAGTTAAAATATTATATAAATTGCCTTGGAGTTTAATTTGTTATTCACTACCTCGGGAAACCGAGATGGTAACAGTCCGTTTTATTAGAGAATGTCTTGACGAGGACTTCTTTTGTAAACCGGGGTGTTACACCTGGACTGACCTAACCCAATCCAACCTGGACTGACCTAACCCAACCCAACCCAACCTGGACTGACCTAACCCAACCCAACTCAATCCAACCTAGACTGACCTAACCCAACCTGGACTGCCCCAACCCAACCCAACCTAACCTGGACTGACCTAACCCAACCTAACCTAACCCAACCTGGACTGACCTAACCCAACCTAGACTGACCTAACCCAACCTAACCCAACCCAACCTAGACTGACCCAACCCAACCCAACCTAGACTGACCTAACCCAACCCAACCCAACCTAGACTGACCTAACCCAACCCAACCCAACCTAGACTAACCTAACCCAACCCAACCCAACCCAACCTAGATTGACCAAACCCAACCCAACCCAACCTAGACTGACCTAACCCAACCCAACGTAGACTGACCTAACCCAACCCAACTGTGACTGACCTATCCCAACCCAACCAACCCAACTGTTTTCTTTCACACACCGGTTTCAATATGTTACATTTCTGAACTCATATTGATTTCACAGTTGTCAGATTTGTTGTATAATATACAAATCATACTAATTATTCTACACTTGTTTGCAGAACATATATTGCAGATCATTTATCGACATGTGAAAAGTTAAGTACGTTTACTGATTCTCTTTTGTAATTTACATTTCAATTTCATATTTCCCCTTTTGGGAAGATAATTTACTAACATTTCTTATGTTATTCAATCATTGTTTCTTTAAAAAAGTTTCCTTTTAAGTTATCAACTTATACTAATGAAAATATGTTACTAAAATGCAGGCTAATTCGACAATAACATTCGAAGCATGCATATTGTTCGTGAAAGATAGAAAAAGTTAAGTAAGCAATAACCAATGTAACAGTTTTTAATGTATAGAAATAAATTAAGAAACTTACTGTTTTCATTGTTCATTCCTTGCTGCCGTCTCCTTTTTTTTTGGCTTGTACTTGAATTCCACTTTTCCATGTTCAACCCTCCTTTGTTTTGATGCTTCTCAAGATGATGCAAAATATGTGCAAAATTTGACAGTTTTTAGTTGCTTATCTTTGTAATTGATCTTAAAAAACTGGTCAACTAAAATGTGTTATATTGATTTGCTTCAATTTTCTCACCTGTTTGCATGAATACTTTGTTTAGTTGACTCAACTCTTGCCCACTAACCTACCAAACTACTTTGTTTATTTGACTCAACTACTGCCCACTAATTTTGAAACTGCTAGTAATACAACATGGATAGTTTACCATAACTGTTTAAACCGTCACTTTTGCTGAAAAAAATTGCCTTTGATTTTCCGGACGTTTTTGCCTAAAAATTTCGTGACGATGCTACAATAATATTTTCAGAACTTGTTATAAACTTATGGCATGTATCGTAAACCGGAAATATCTACAATGGCCTACATTGATTTTCCCGACGTTTTTTTCTTACGCATTCCCTAACTCAAATATTGCCCACTAACTTATAAACTGCAAGTAGTGCATCATGGATAGTTACCATAACTGTTTAAACCGTCAGTTAAGCTGAAAAAATTTAGACCTTGATTTTTCAGACGTTTTTGCTTACACATTCCGTGACTATGCTTTTAAATTTCTGCCCTTCCATTCATCCGTTTTTTTCAATGATTTTCAATATAAGTCAAATAATCATAAAACATTTTTCGTTTACTCATTGGTAGGATATTGAATGTACTCTATTATTATTGGATGTAAAAAACCGTGTTTCTTTGGTAATTACTCACTTACTAGTGACTAATGACATGTATCGTAAACTGGAAATGAAAGAATTAAATTTTATAATGATGACGAAAGTTCATTAATTCTTTGTGAAATTGAAATACAATAGTAAAAAACGTAGTACATAAATAAGGATCGCCGATGTTGCTTCTTTAAAACCGCATCCAATCTTTGCTTTCCTTTAAGCTCCATGTTTGAGGTGTTGTGCCATCCGTTTCTCCTTTAGCTTCTTGATTGGCTGTATATTAAACCTGCTACAAATCTATCTTAAATATGACGACCTAAATTGTTCGATTACAACTTAAAATAACCTTGGTCCAAAATAGAACATAAAACAACAGTCCAAAAACAAAAACAGAAATGTCTGTTAACAACGTTCAGAAATTGCTTAATAGCTAAAATGTTTTTTAGAACTCCATAGGCTGCTTGCCTATCTTAATTTCCTTCATTTTTGTGGCAGATGATTTGTCGGATGCTTCAGTCGTCTCCACGACACCTTTCTATGGTGTGATCTCTTGGGAATTCAGCACAGGTTCGGACTCAATCATGTCTCTCATTTGCTCCTAACAAAAAATAATTGTTACTAAAAAGCCATTAGTATCAAAAAAATTAGTTCAAGTTAAAATTCAATTCACCATTATTGAATCTGATTTCGAAGTGTCCCTTGTCGAAGTTGAAATTGCTTGTTCCTAAAGGAGAGGACAATATTTATTAGTAAAACGAAACATACAAAAATAAAGTGTGTATATGTTAGTCATTAATTGATTTTATACCTTTCTTGCATTATTCATAGCATCCCACTTAGAAATTGTTCTTGGGATATCACATAAACTGATCACTCCAAATGACTTCCATTTTTGCTCAAAGTTATATAAATCAGTCACTCTTATTTTTGCCACAAATGTCCTGTCAAGTAGAGGCCTGAAAATTTGGGGGAGGGACGACACTGTACATCTGAAACGATATTTAAACGTTAATCAGTAACATTAAAAGTTGGTTAGATATTATTGCAAATTGTATATAAATGAGTTTTAGGTTACCTCATCTTCGTCAAGGATGGCTTGTGCTGTTTTCCCAAGCAAATAAACCATTACATCATCCCAAATAATGAACTCAACCGAATATGGATCTTCATATGTCACAATAAACTTAACTTGAAACCTTGGTATTGGTGATGTCACCCCCACACCCTTCATTGTGCAATTATTGTTAATTTTTTTCTTGTCACAATACCACAACCCATCTCCTCCTTGCTTCACTTTTGATCTGCATTCTTTGCAAGAGTAGTAGTACCAACTACTACCAGATGTATCTAACTCAATAATCTTGGCCATTGTGACATATGCCCCTCCTTTGGTTAAATTTGGTATCTCTGATAGTGTTTTGATGTTTGCACTTGCGAGGATTGGAGGATGGTACCCAGCAGTTTCTGGAGCCCCAAAGATGGGTTCATCATCATCTGGAAAACTGGTAAGAAAAATGGCTTAACTAATTTAAGCTGAAGTAGGAATGTTAAAAAAATTTTGAACTCAAAATGTTTCTGGATTGTATTTGGACTGTTTATTTCAAATATTTTTTTTGACGGTTATCGACTGCTTCATTTGGTGGACGATTTCTGGAGTTTTCATGTTGTGCTTTTTCTGGTCAATAACAATTAATGCACCTAATATTCCCCTAAAGACAATAACATCACATAAAACGGATTTAGATGTCATACCTATTGTTGAACACTTTCACCTCGTTCATATCTGGATTAACCAATATCTTTGTTGCACCCCATGTTGTTGTTATGCTAACTTCCCCTGCATAGTAGGAAATAATGAGACAATTTTTTTCCAACAATTAAATTTTGTAAGTAATCAAAGTGTTTGTAATGCTGAAAAAGGTATTTGAATGACCAGAATTTTATACCTTCATAAACTGATCGTTTTACGAAAAGCATAACCAACGTTGGCTTTGGTTTGTTAATGAACTCTTGCTCGATTTCTGAAATTTGCTGAAGGTAATCCCCAAACAATGAGCAGCACATGTTTTGGTTCCTGAAAAAAACGGTTTGTAATGATTATTTTGATATGGTGTTAAGTTTGACATATTGTTTATAGAATATAGTCGACTTACAGATTATTGCCCAAAACAATAGTCCTCCTTCTCTTGCCATTGCTGTCTCTTATTGGATAAATGTGCTCCAACCTTCCAATTACGTCTGTCACAGAATTTTTCACTTGTTAGTTAACAGAATTTTTCAGTTGGTAGTTAACATTTAGGGTGCATATATGAAAAATTAATTGTAGGCCATTGTTGCTTACCAATATAAAGTCTATTTGGCATTGCTCCAAACACGACCTCATTGAAAGTGCAGAAAGCATGGGTAGAAAGAGGAATATCTACATTTGGAATGGGTACCGCCCTAGTGCTGTACTCGAACCAAATCTTGCACGGGTGAATTGTTGCCATGTCAAGTCCCACTCGGTTTGATGACACACTGAACCTTCTGATTTTGTATGTGCTCCCTTCATTAAGGTGATCTAAGAAAAGGCGAGTCGACCTCACGGTTGGTGATGCCTGAATTGTGTCTCCCTGCATTCATTCATATTTGTTAATACCTTGTGACAATAATTTGAAAAACACCACAGGAAAGGGGAAAAGGGAGACTTACATTCTCACCAATTAGGATGAGTTCTACACCTTTCACTTCCTTGGGATTTGTCTCCGAATTTCTGTACCACAATCTCATAACCCGAATAGTTAATTGCTCCGTCCTTGCTGTTTCTTTGGTGATGCTCGAAATTGGAATACTCTGGATGTGTGCCATAATCTCAACTTTTTGATTGAATTTGCTATATTGAGTTTCTGTGACAATCTCAGTGTTTGCAATCCTATATATACTAAAATATAACCTCTTGTAAACCCTAAATCCCCCACTACTTCCATTACCCATGAACCCCACTTCTTTGAAACTGCTGTAACTACTGCCATTCCATATTTAACTGCATATGCCCTAATTTCATAATATGCTGATTATTTTAATTTTATGTTGTTTCGGATTTCATGGTTGGACGGTCCAAGTGTATTTATTATGATGATAATAACGTTGCCTAACATTTGTACTTGTAGAAGTACAAATTACTCGGTAGTTTATCATTGCCATCTTCCGAATTTGGAGTGCGAGGCTGATACTTAAATTGCCAGTACATAATCCTCGGTGATGAACGGCTTTCTATACAGATCTGAGAGGATTAATTTTTTAAAAAACATATTTTAAAGTGTTTCGACTTTTCGTATCGTGTTTAAATTTTTTTATTAAAATCTAACAAAAACCCGTGCATATGTTTTATTGCACGGGTATACTATTTTAATTAATATTAATTCACAACCCGTGCAGTATTGTGAATTAATTCCTAAAAAACACGTGCAGTATTGTGAATTATTTGAAAAAAATGTATTAAAAAAAATTTAATATAATTTTTAAATCACTTGTAATTTAAATGAAAATTTATTTGTTTATTTTTGAGAATAAAAAAAAATTTAAAATAGCTTTCACTGCTTGCTAAAGTCTATATTAACTCGGTTTGCTATCATTGTCACCTATCAAATTCGGTGTGCGCGGCTGGTACTTCAGATGCCGAGTTTTATATTCCAAGTACATTTCTCGTCATTATTGATATTTTAAAAAAAAATCTCGTACACTGTATTTTTAAAAAATCATGTTTTCATTAAATTTACTGCGCAAGGCAAAATCGTTCATAACAAAAATACTTGTTATTCATTTTGTAATTCATTCTCGATGTATTTTCGATTCGTATATAAGTGTAATTTTTTCCTGAAATTATGTATTTTTATTCTTTAATTTTGGTTTAGTAATTATGTAATTCAATTACGGTAACTCGCTTTTGTAATTAATTCTGCGTAATTGTTATTCAATTTCTTAACACGGAATGTATAAAATTTTATCATAATGTTAATTTGAAGAAGTATTCCGTAAGATGACTATATATAATTTGTTGCGAGACGGATTTAAGCGCATGATTTGAAAGACGGATATCTCAGTAATTAAATACGTTGCACGCACATGGGTCCCACCATAATGTCAATTTTCGAAAAAAAAAATGTAATAATGACGTGGCGCGCTCTCTGATGAGTATTGTCCCTTACTTTTATATAGATAAGATGAGAGGTAACAAGATTTGCATGTAAAGTTTTACATGTGACTATTGACATCAAATCAAAACTAAATTAAAGACTATTTCAAAAAAAAAAAAAAAGCTAAATTAAAGACACTAAGTAGTCTATTATACATAGCGATTTATATATCCTTTCTTTCTATTTTTCCGTACATATAGTCGGTTTAGAAAAGTAAAGCTGGATTCATACCCATTTTTCCATAAATTAAGTTCCTATAAGTTCAGTTCAGCTCATATAAGTTTAGTTCAGAAAAGCTAAGCTCCTATAAGTTACGTTCTGCTTCTATATATTATTCAGTTCAGCAAAATTAAGCCCAAAAGAACATGACCTTAGAGTATTATTAAATACATCATAATAATAGAATATTACAAATTGGCCTGGGCATTGCCCGGGCATTAAATCTATTATATCTATATAAAAGAGACTTTTATCAGGCACCGTGAGAGACTCCAAGTTTTCTAAAACACCTAAATAGTTTTTAAATTAAATTAATATTATTCTAAAACTAAATCTTAAAAGATATATAAAAATTAACTTAATTTTATTTTAAAAATAAATCTTAAAAGATAGAGAATTTGATAAGATTTAATTTGATTAGCAAAAGATATATAAAAACTAACTTAATTTTATTTTAAAAATAAATCTTAAAAGATAGAGAATTTGATAAGATCTAATTTGATTAGCAAAAGAAACCTAGGCTTCGTATGACTAAGGCTATGTTTGGCAAGGCATTTCAGGTACCTGATTTGACCAAGCAACCTGATTTGACTAATATTTCAGGTAGTTGTTTTACCTAGTGCTGTTTGGTAAAGTCATTTCAGGTACCTGAAATGACTTTTCAGGTACCTGAAATGAAAAGCTACTCCAGGTAGCTTTTTAAAGTTTCAGGTAGCTGAAATGTTCTACTTTACGTATTTATCCTTTATTTAAATTAATTTATTATAATTATTAATGTCCTTTTATGTCATTTTACAAAAAATCAGTTACCTTTTCAGTTAGTTTACCAAACACTTTACAATTAATGAGCTACCTTATCAGTTTTCAATTTTCAGCTAGCTTTTCAGGTACCTTTTTAATTTCAGTCATCTTATCAGATTTCAGGTACCTTTTCAGGTTTCAGGTACCTTTTCAGTCAGTTTTACCAAACAGAGCCTAAAGACTATATATATTTATGCTTTTTATTATTGTTTCTCCATATGTAATTTGATTAGCAAAAGAAACCTAGACCCCATATTTATGCTTTTTATTATTGTTTCTCCTCATCTAAAAGATAGAGAATTTGATAAGATGTAATTTGATGATATAACAGCTTCTATTCTTATGCTTATATATATATACGCAAATATTTCATTCAAACAATTAATTAAATAGTTTCCAAGTTCTTAATTATCGTTTTCTAATGTCATGTACTTGGTGTTGTTTTCTACTCCGTATGATATGTCTTTGGATCTTAATTATACATTGTGTCTAATTTTTAGTTTAGTATTGGTCTGTTGATTACCTCCTTTTTCCTTTAAACATAGTTTGTTGTCTAGCTGTTTTCTCATAAGTCTTATTATTTATGTGCAGGTAAACACGTACTATGTATTGGATGGAGTTATAAGTTATACGCCTATATGGGGTAACTACTATCAATTTACTTCACTATTCAATTTAACATACATCTTTTCTTTTTACAGGTCTTTATTTATAGAAAAACTGCTCATATGTATTTGATTTGTGACGTCCATGCTTACACAATTATTGAGATCAATCTATGGAGATACTGTTGTTTATATTATAATATTTAGCTTTAATTTCGCAAATGACCGAATTACCGTATTCATCTCAATACATTTCTCTATGTAGGTAAATTTACAATTTACGTTTGGTTTTATATTACTCAATTTTGTTCGTTTGTTTCAGCCATTCAATGAGCACATATTTGGTATTATACTATTAATAAAATTTTAGAGAGAAAGGCAACATCGGTGTAATCTAAGTGTTAATCCGTTTGATATAGTTATTTAATTTAAGATTTAATTATAGTTAGGACTAACATGTGGCTTAGTTATTTGATTTAAGATATAATTAAAGTTAGGACTAAAATCAAATGACTACTCAAAATCGAGTAGTTCTAACAATGAGAGTTTTAAACACCGAAAATTAGGGAAAACGGTACAAAGTACCTTATTTGAGTAATTGAAACACAACTTTTAGGTATCATTTAAATACTATGTATTGGATGGAGTTATAAGTTATACGCCTATATGGGGTAACTACTATCAATTTACTTCACTATTCAATTTAACATACATCTTTTCTTTTTACAGGTCTTTATTTATAGAAAAACTGCTCACGATATGTATTTGATTTGTGACGTCCATGCTTACGCAATTATTGAGATCAATCTATGGAGATACTGTTGTTTATATTATAATATTTAGCTTTAATTTCGCAAATGACCGAATTACCGTATTCATCTCAATACATTTCTCTATGTAGGTAAATTTACAATTTACGTTTGGTTTTATATTACTCAATTTTGTTCGTTTGTTTCAGCCGTTCAATGAGCACATATTTGGTATTATACTATTAATAAAATTTTAGAGAGAAAGGCAACATCGGTGTAATCTAAGTGTTAATCCGTTTGATATAGTTATTTAATTTAAGATTTAATTATAGTTAGGACTAACATGTGGCTTAGTTATTTGATTTAAGATATAATTAAAGTTAGGACTAAAATCAAATGACTACTCAAAATCGAGTAGTTCTAACAATGAGAGTTTTAAACACCGAAAATTAGGGAAAACGGTACAAAGTACCTTATTTGAGTAATTGAAACACAACTTTTAGGTATCATTTAAAACGATATGAAAAAGTCCAGAAAATTAGAGGAAAAACTAATTTGAAACCCGTGCAACGCACGGGCATAAAATCTAATTTAAAAAAAAAAATTGATTATTAGCAATAGCAAAAAGCTAAGTCGAGTAAAAATAAAAGCAGACCTAACCTATATTCCATATGAATTATTGGTTGCGGATTTCATCGACGTAAAGAATCGGGTCATTAACAAGTTATCTAACACACATATATATTTAATGAAAAACAATAATCTATGGGAGACGATATTTTTATTATATAACTAATTTAAAGAGAGATAATTTTTTTTTTCATTTTTAAAAGATTAGGAACCACAATGCAAAATATATTGTGAGAATAATAATAAAGAAGATAAGATAAGAATAAGTAGTATTGGCTTGAAAAGCTAATACGAAATAAAGAGTAGCATCTATATCTTACTCCCATGAGTAGGAAGTAGGATACTCTCACCATTTAGTTATTGGAAAACCATAAAATCAAAACTTAAAACCTTTAAAATTTAAATTTGATACATTTGAAAAATATAAAAATTTGTACCACAATTTATAATTTTCGTTCCTCTATAAATAGAGATCACTTTTGATATATTTTGTTGTTTATTTTAATTTTAATTTACTCACATATTCACATCAAATAATTGATATATTTGTAACAATGAGATATTCACATCACGTAATTAATATACTCACCAGATATTCATATTACATAACTAGCATATTCACATAGATTAAAAGTTATATTCACAAAGTAAAACTCACATACTCACACAACTAATATAGATATTCAAACAATATAACAGACATGTTCACAAATTACTTGTTCATAAGAACAACAAACATTTTATTGAGTTACTCAAAGATATTCATTTAACAAAATATACATATTCACACAATTTAACATGTGAATATGTCACTTAAATTTTGTGAATATATTTAAATATTATAAACGAGTTTCAAAATATAGCAAATATGATCTTTTTTTATTGAGTAAAAATATCATGAACATTAGTGATTTTTTGTTTTTAAAAATTGGTAGTTAGATTAAAAATAAAGTCATTTTAAATATATATGCACCTTTTAATAACTACCCACTAATTACATTAAAACTAAAAAAAACTGATGGGAGTACCATGCACCATACTCTTGGGTGCATGGTATAAGAATTATAAAATGGGAGAGGTAGTAGAATTGATAATGCCTTAGACAATATGTCGGAGTAAATTACGACTACAAGATTAGAGGTAAATCAGTGTATAACTACTATACATTACTCCGTAATACTTTATGAATAGTTTAACGTCAAAGTCGTTAGTTACTTTACAATAACAAATTTACTGTTTTCACACAAGAATTAACATTTTTTACCAGTTCAATTAACAATTAGACATTATTTTAATACCGTGCATCGCATGGGCACAAAATCTAGTAATTTATAAAGCTCAAACAAAAATAAAATCACCTAAATTACTTGGAAACAAGTCAACAACAAAGTGAGCAAGATTCCCGCAAGAAATACTCGAGAATTGATAAAATAAGATGTGGAGATGACAATGTCGTGATGTGGAACACTGGAAAATATACTTCCTCCTATTTTCTTATATCTTTCCTTTTTTTTTGGGCACAAATATTAAGAAAGGAGAAGAAATAAGGAATAAAGTAGAATAAAGTATTGTAAGTTGTGAAATTTATAGGTGAGAGAAAATAATAAAAAATGAATGATGAATAAAGAATAGATAAAGTAATGAGAGTTGTTGATTTTTTAGGAGAGAGAAATTAATAAAAAAAATGAATGAAACTTATCAAAAAAAGGAAAGAGGGAAGATAATCAAACTTGTGTGAAAAAGGGAGGGGGAAGATAATAGGAAATTGGAGAGAGTATAACTTAAAAGATTGACAACAATAATAAAAGAGGGCTAACAAACGGAAAAAGGGGTTGGGTCCTTAACTGAATTTTTTTAAAGTTTAATCCCTTAAACTTAAAAAAATATGATAATTTAGGTCCTTAACTTACCCTTAACTCCTCACTCTTTCCTTCATTCACCTATCCAATCAAACAAACACAAATACCTAATCTTCCTTGTCATATCACTCAATAATTCATCCCCAGTTACCCTTACCGCCATTTTCACTTATATACAAAAACCCCAATGCCAATAATGGACATAGATAGACCACGTCTTAAACCAATAACAAACACAAACACACCCACAGGCCACATCATCAACATCAATTACAACAAGTGATCTCTTCATTTGCTTCACTTCTCTCCTCACCACACACTCTCATCACTCCACCTCCTTAGCTACCTCTCTTAGCCGCCGCCTTCGCCGCAGCGGTAGCATTACTAAAAGGGTTCAAACCCAATCCCCAGCCATGTTCCAAACCAACAACCATGAACCCTCTTCTCCTAAAGTCACCTGCATTGGTCAAGTCAGGGGTAAGTCCAGAAAACATGGTGAAAAGATGAAAATGCTTGCTTGTAGGTCTCACCCTCCTAGAAATCAGAAATGGGTTCATCTTCCTTTAACCATTTGTGATACTTTGAAGGAGTTTAGCTGCTTAATCCCTTGTAAATCTTCTTGCTTTAGTAACTCTAATAATGTTGAGGGTGATAATAAGGGTGGGAGTGGGAGTTCATCATGTGGGGGCGTGTTTAGGTGGATGGTGAGTTTACATGATGGTGAAGGTGGTGGAAGGAGGGATGTTGAGTTGGTTGTTAATGGAGATGAAGATGAATTGATGGAGAGGAGTTGTTCAAGAAGGAGGTCTATTTTTGATGATATGGAGTTTGATGATTTGTTTAATAATGTCGGGATTCGTAGTAACCATAGCGATAACGATAATGATAATGGTAATGATGGTGGTAGTAGGGTTAGTATTTGTGTTCCTCCTAAGAATGCTTTGTTATTGATGAGGTGTAGATCTGATCCTATGAGGATGGCTTCCCTTTCTCAAAAGTTGTGGGATCCACCTCTTGTTCAACAACATCATCATGATGAGGAGGTTATTCAAGATGTGGTGATAATTAAGGGGGAAGATAATCATGTTGAGTTTGAGAGATTAGAGGAAATGGTTGAGATTACGGAGAATAGCGTAAACTTGGAGGATCTGGTTGATGAGATTATTGAGCCAATTGTTGAAGATTTGTTAGTTTGTAGCGATAAATCGGAAGAAAAATTGGAAGAGGAAGAAGAAGATGAAAATAGTGAAAAAACAGAGGAAAACAGCGAAGAATTAGAGGAAAACAAGGAGATTGTAGAAGAAGAGGGAAATTTGCTAATTGTAGATGAAACCCAATTAGTAGAAGGTTTGAATTTAGTTGATGAGTGTTCAATTGAGACAATTACAGCTGAAGACAAGGTTGAAGAATGCGGAAATGATCAACAAGATTTGGTTAACAAGGAAGAAGATGAAGAAGAAATTGAGATGCAAGAGAAGAGTGAAAAAGAAGAAAGTTGTGTGCTTTCTACAGATTCTTCAACTTTTGGAACATCATTACTAGATTCGACGGTGGAGTCAACAGAATTAGAATCAAAAGTAGAAGAAAAAGAACAACAAAAAGTCATAGTTCAAGGTGAAGCTAGGAAGCCAATAGACATGGAGAAGAACAAGCCAATGTTACCAGATTGTTTACTGTTAATGATGTGTGAACCCAAATTATCAATGGAAGTGTCTAAAGAAACATGGGTTTGTGGGACAGACTTTATTCGATGGTTACCGGAGCGCCACCAAGGCAAGAAGGGTAATAAAGTTGAGGGCGGAGATGACCAGTCTAGTAATAATAGTAATAAGAAGACTAAGGCGTCGGCTGTGGCGGCTCTGCCGCCTCTGCCACCTTCGGCTCAATGTGGCCGGTCGGGTATCCAGCCTGGTAGGTCTTCAATATCGTTCCCGGCTAGTGGTGGCTCGGTGGCTAATTTGATTGAGCAGAAATTGGCTAAAGCCGGGGTGGGGTTTGAGCCATTTGTTTTGACACGGTGTAAGTCGGCTCCAATGAGATCGATGGCTAAGTTTGAGCCGCATAGGCCGGCTACTTGTGGTGTTGGTGCGGCCCGTGTTGGCTTCTGATGTGAGCAAGATTAAGTTAATCTGTAAATTTTCACTGATTTTTTGGTTTGTTTAGATGTTAGTTTTATTATGTTCCCTAGTGTTTGGGGATGTTTCTTGTACTCCACTAGGATTAGTAATTAGGGTATGCCATGTCTTTTTGGAACGTTGTATGTGAACACAATTGAACATGACCTAGGTAGCACCAAAACGGACACGGACACGACACGGACACGTGATACGGCATCCCATGAAATTTAGGACACGGGACACGCTATTTAAATTTAATTAAAAAACATATTTTATGGTTATAAATAACGTATGATTTTATTTTTGTAATGTATTTGATTCTAAATTTAATGTATTAAATACTAAATTTAGGTAACTTAAGGTAAAATTCGACTTTAACTATACTTATTTTCATTTCTCACCCAAACCAATCTTCTAATCAATCTCTTTTGACAATTTATTGCTCGTCTAAACTATAACATTTTTAGGCGTGTGTCCGACGAGTGTCGGGTGTCCGAGTGTCCGACACGGTGTCCGACACGAGACGGTTAATTAGGAGGAGTGTCCGTGCTACCTAGAACATGACACCTTAGGGCTTAGGTTAGTCATATTCAATTAATCTTGTTTGTAACTATATATAATTATAAGTGTTTCACTAGTAATTGAATTGCACCATTAGTTCCATTACATTCCTTGAATTCGAGCCAAATTGGATCACAGGAGCAACACAACTCTTCTTCTCGCGTTAACATTTTAACTCTTGGGTTTTAACTCCAAACCCCTGATTAAGCTAAACTCAAATCATGTAGGAACTTCTAGTTTGGCTAAATTTGAATTTTTGTGGTCATTTCTTAGGGATGTCAATGGGGCGGGGCGGGTGTGGAGGGGTAACCCGCGAACTATAATGCGACCCACACCTGCCCCACGACCCGCAGCGGGTTGAACTTTTCAAACTCTACCCCGTCCCGCGGGGACCCGTTCACCCGCCAAATTACCTATCTCCTCACAAAACAATTTTTAAAATATAAATCTTGAATCTAAAACATACTAGTCTCTTACTCTCGTACATCTTATACAAATAAGTTTCCGCAAAATAGTCTAACATTCAATTAACTAGTAAATAAGTTCTTCAAACCATGAAATAGTTTGAGGATTATGATTTCTTTTCCTTGGAGATTGAGGTTATTGGGTATTTGGGTGGGTAAGAACTAAGACGTAGATGACATTTGTTTAGGTTTATGAAAAAACGGTTTAGGCTTTTTATCTAAGATATAAATTTTATTTTTATTTTTATTTTTATATAGTACAAATTTGTCTAGGTTTATGAGTAAGGTGACCGGCTACAAGCGGAGCGGGGACATGCGGGGCGAGGCGAGTGGGGTGGGTGTGGGGCGGTGTGGGTATGGGACAGGTCTCATGTGATACCCGCACCCGCCCCACGACCCGCGATGAATAACACTTTTGTAACCCATCCTCGCCCCACGACCCATCAAATCATTACCCGCACCTGCCTCAAGTGGGGCGGGTGCGGGACGAGTGATAGTGGTGTTTTGTGTCGGTCTAAGAGGGTGATTTTATCACCCTCATGTCTTTTAATATGGGTCTTTAGGTTTGGTTATCCTAATAATCGATAATTGGTTATGATGTGGTAACTTGTCCATTTTCCCTCGGTCTTTAGGTTTGGTTATCCTAGTAAATTTGGCGCAGCCTGCGCAGCTCTGTTTTATGGGGCTTTCTAATCCACATTTGGGCTTCTTAAGTGAGGATCTTTTTAGGTTTCCGTGAAGCCATATATATACCCAAGATTTGAAGACCTCAAGGACATCTTAGAACATCATCTAATCTCATAGAACCTCATACACTCTCATAATTAGGGTTTGAATCTTGTAACATTTTAGAAGACTTTTTCTACAAAAGTTGTAATCTTTCTTTGTTATTTGGGTTTTATGAAGACTATGGAAGGCTAATCTTCCACTACTTGGTGTAATCCATTTCAAGCTTTCATCTTTATCATTGTATTGACTCTCTAATCTCTACTCTTTCATTTATTTCAATTTCTATGCTTGAATGTCATGATGAATGTTTTGTTGTGAGAAGTAATTACCCTTGCCTCTATAAAACTCATCTATTGCTTGAATGTTGCAAAGTTTCTTACTTTTGTGATGTCTTGTTGAAGCAATTCATATTGTTGTTATCTTGGTTTAAAGTATCAACCTTTGTGAGTAGAAATTGATTATGTCATTGGGTTTGTTGGCTTAGACATACTCTTGTGATATTCCATTTACTTTCCTCCTGGTTTTACTCTTCATGCTCTTAGCTACAATTCATACATGGTTTAATGTTAGAATTTATAGTTTAACTAGGATTATCGTTGTTGGCTTAGATAGTGGTAATCATTTGCTTGAGGTTTGTTGTTGGGTAAACGAATTTAGAGAGAAAAGAGCCATACTTTGAGAAAAGGTGGAACTTGTAGGATTATACCAAGTTTCCTCTCATATTATTGTTGTTTGCATATCAAGTGTCTGTTACTTTGTTTCGTAAGCAAAAATCATATCTTTTTCATCTTGTTACTTGTTTCATCCATGCCAACTCTCCTCTTATGTGTTTCAATTGTTGTCCATTGTTAATATTCATAGTTTGTGCATAGTCTTGTGTTTTGTTCATTGTTATTAGTTTAATTCAAGCTTTAGGCTTAATCCCTTCTCTTGGGTTCGACCCTTACTTCCCTTTACTACTATTCTTAATTGCATAGTGTAGAGTCAAGTTTGGTTTATAAATATCTAATTTGGTAGTTTAATTCTAGTATTTAACGACCTAGTCTTTTCCCCTACCAAATTTTGGCGCCGTTGCCGGGGAAGGGCAACATAGCTAAAAGCTTGAATTGTGAAATACATGTTTAGTTGTTTTTTTCTTCTTCTTGTTGTTAGAGGTAAGTGAAAGTTCTAATTTGTTTTGTGTAGTGTCAAAGTTTATGCCTAGTTCCCCACAAGGTGGTGAATTCACTCCTGTGGAAGAAGACTCATTCGGGGCATACTCTTGGTTGTTCACAAATCCTTGGTATCAAAGACCACAAAGGGGAGACCAATTTGATGAGGAAACCTTTGAACCACTTTCGGTAGACCCCATTGAAGTAGAATATCCTCCAATGGCAAATGATACTAGAACTATTAGGGAACTCCGGGTAAGGAATTATGACACTCAACCTCTTTGCATAGCCTACCCACCCACGGGGGCTAATGTAAATTTTGAATTAAAAGGTGTAGATACCTCATTTCTGCACCTCTCGCAAACCACCCGGTGATGATTGGGCCGCATGTTTGCTACGCGGAACGATTTGTGACAGTTCGTAAGTTTATCATCAAGTGATTGCTCAAATACTAATGTCTACCTCTTAGTTGTCATCTACGTGCCGATACGGTCGTTTTGACAGTAATTAGAGTACATTTGGAGTCCGGGCCTAAAACTGTCTTCATTTTCTGATAACCGTTAAATCCCGAGTCAGAATGTTCTGGAACGTTCCGGATATTTCTATTCCATATTTTATAATTATTTCACAATATTTAATCTTTGGTAAACAATTTCCCGTAATATTCACATAAAATATTAAGGAAAACCAAATTATTCCGTCCTTCCATAACTTAAACACGGAAATCTTTCTTTCGCAGGAGGAAACCACTTGGGAACAGACGCAGCAGGTGCTGCGCCTCTTCCAAGAGACGCAGTGGCTTTTGCGCCTCTTCCTAGGTCCTTTTCTGCGTAATTTTCGTATTTTTCTCATATCTTTCCGAGATTCACTTCCAAAGACTCTCCGAAACCCTAATTCCTTCACGTGATTAGTATAAATAGGAGCCTTCGCTCCTCATATTTCTCACGCGAGTGTCCGACCTTCTCTTCTCCCTTTGCATTCTAGACCTTTGTTCTTACTTTTTGGCGTCTACGTGCTTGAACTTTCAACCAAGTAAGCTCGGATCCTTCTGAGTACCAGCCTCGTTTGCATGACCGACCAATTTGACCAACTCCACATCAATCAACATAATTAATCTATTCGTTTTCCTCTTACGAGGGCACTTTCTTTACATTCGCGTCGAGCATCACTAATCGATATCTTTCATCTCGTTTCGTCAAACATGTAAGTCTGAGGGTGTAAATCTCTCTTTTATTTATTGTTATTTACTTTTTATATCATTAATGTAAGGTTTATGTCGAAAATACCTCTTAAAACCGATTTATAAAACCTCGTTTAAAACCCTTTTTACGGATTACCAGAAGACAAACCGTCGAGAAAGGACGCAGCAACTGCTGCGCCTCTTCGAAGGAGCGCAGTTCCTGCTGCGCCTCTTCGTGAGGCTGCCGCAGTTCCTGCTTCCTTTCTTCTTCCTTCGTCCTCTATAATTCGTTCGTTTTCTTATTTGTTTTCGTTTGTTTCCTGTTAATTTTTTGACATAATAGCTTATCATGTATATTATTTATCATTCGCATGCTTAATTCATCATTAAATCCGAGTTAAATCTCAAGTAATTCATATTTGCGGGTTTTCGTCATTAAACTCAATTCGGGTTTTAGAGGTTCGATTTACCCATATTTAATCTCTGGAATTCATCCTTTGACATATTTGCATCTGTTTATCATCGTCACCATCACGTATTCATCATTAATCCATCGTGTTTAACCTAATTAATTAGTTTAATTTGTTAATTTATAAATTATCCTCATTAATCCATGTAATTAATTCGTTTGCATCCGTCTCATCCATGTTTTATTGCTTTTATGACCAATAATCATATGTAAATAACCTATTAATCACTTCCATCCGAGTGAATATTATTAATTAACCATTAAAATCACTGATTTACATTAATGATTTGCAGTTCCGGCTTCACAGCCAGATTTCACCCTTGGAACAGATGCAGCAACTGCTGCGCCTCTTCCAAAGGGCGCAGTCCTGCTGCGCCTATTCCAGGTTGAGTTCTGTCTCTGAACTCCGTTGTTGCTTGACTTAGTTTAATTAGCTTACGTATAATTGACTATTATCCATATTATCATCTTCTGACTTGTTCGTTGATTCATTCTTTTATTCGTTTTTTTCTTAAATCATCCATTTTAAAGGTATTTTCGACATAAATCGCCTAATCCATTGTAATTATTGTAATTTTCTTTTATTCCTTGTTTTTTGTATCATTTGTATGTTTTCACATGTAATTGAACATTAAATCCTACCTCGACATTAATTGTTTGCTAATTACGTGTCTCACCGACTTAGTCTAATTCTCACATGTTAGGATTAAAACTTCGATGTTGCATTGCATGCATATAATCGACGATATATCAAGTATAAATGATGTCCCTAATCATTAGTAGAGGCCGTTATCGAGGCGGGCGGGATTAGGTGTTCGATCAAAAGAGCTTCCTAATACGTACCCTCACCCCTTACTCCAGATCTCTGTGAACATCCGTGTTCATTGGCATCCACGAGAGTCATTCTAGACATAGAATGCTAAGGGTAACGATTTCTTAGTGTTCATGTCACTACTTTGTGTCTTGACATGACACGAGGTATTCGAACGGTTCCAATTTCCCATAAAAATTGGTGGTGACTCCAACAAAAATGCAAACGCTTGTTCTCTTCCTCCCAAGCGCCCCGTGGGCCCCTGTCCACGATTTGGCGACTCATTGGGGATAATACACTTACGTGTAGCCAAGGGTGAAACTTGAACAAGGTTAGGGAATAATTTGTACAAGACAATTGTCGGTTTTCATAACTCGGTCTTCCTAGACCGTTTCATTCGGCCTTCCTAGGCCCAACCTAACCCATTCAACCAATCGTCCCGTCTAAACGGTCCTAATTCTTATTTGGGCCTAAGGATGGATAGCGATAGACGTCATCCATACCATGATGCTTACTCTTGTTTGTATCAAGGGCCTTCACTACTTGAGGAAATGGACTAGGAATCGGCCTTACTCTTGTTTGGTACGAGCCTCTCCACATACTTCGGGTTTGATGGTTCGGTATGGCTACCCACCCTTTAAACCAAAACCCTTTTAAATGCACTCAGCATCCCGTTATAATGCTTGTATAAATGTTTGTACCTTACGTGATCACCATTTCTAAACGAAACCATGACGATTTTTGTAAAAATCAAAATCCCTTTTTTAAATCAAAATTTCGAAAAAGGCCATTTGATTAGCGCAAAACCCAGTCGAAACTCTGTCCATTTATCGAGTCAAAATCCGGGTCACAAACCCATTTCAAAACCTCACTTCGAGTCCACTCCTACAATTACACTATAGGTTCTAGGATACATATTTTCAAAATTCTTGTCCTTTCTTCAAAGCTCACTCAACACAAGTGGCACACACCCACTTTACGAGTCAAAACATTTCTTCTTTTAGCAAGTGTGTTAGATTGTGTCGATCGTATTTTGATTCGTCATCGATCTCTTATCTAGGTTTCAAGATGCCTGGATCCAGTGAAACAAACCTCCACCAACTTCAAGATGGTAATGATCGAATCCTAGCCGCGCTAGCCCAAATCCAAGTTACCCAAGACCAAGTCCATGATCGCCTTGAGATCATCGAGGGCCGGATCTATGCCGTAGAGGGGAGGTTGCCTCCTCATGAAAGTGAAGTAATAGGTGACTCCGCGGATGAATCCAGGGATGAAAATCCTCTCATGGGACTAACTGTAGCCGAGAAAAGACTCCAATACTTAGAGGAGCAATTGATGTACCTTAAAGGGGATGACATTTATAGGGAGAATAACCGCAAGTATGAGGCCGTCAATTCCAAACTGCCAACCAACTTCAATATGACGGATATCCCTAAATTCAAGGGGCACGAAAACCCTTTGAACCACATCCGTGCCTTCAAGGATTCCATGTCTATCAAAGGCATCAAACCCGAGATGTTCTTAAGGATATTTCTTTCATCTCTTGACACTATCCCGAAGCAATGGTTCTACTCCTTAGAACATAAGAAGGTCGCTACTTGGGAAGATGCTGCAATCGAGTTTGCTAAGCAATATGCGGATAATGCCGAGATCCAAGTTAACATGCGCACTCTAGAGGTTCTTACCCAAAATGACAAAGAAGGATTCACCGACTTCCTAAGTAGGTGGAGGAAGACTAGTACCCAACTAGTTGAACGCCCGGATGAGGCTACCCTTGTGAAGAAGTTTGTGGATAATCTCAAACCCATTTATGCCAATCATTTGAGATACCAAAACATCAAGACTTTCAAGGACTTAACCGTACTAGGGACAAGGATTGAAGATGACATTCGTAAAGGGCTCTTGTCCAAAACGGTAGGTCGAGGATATCAAGGCTCAACAAGTCGTTCATACGGCTCCACTAGCAAGACCGATGAAGTTAACCTTCTCGAGCCATCCAAGAAAAGTATCCCACCAAGGAAATTCACAAATCTTAGGGACACTTACTCCAACGCTCTAAAAAGGTTAATGAAGCAAGACAAACTTCAACCCGTTGGACCTACTCCAGAACCCAAAAGGAAATCCAAGTTCTGGGATGAGAACTCGTACTGTGAATACCATAGGGGCAAAGGGCATGACACAGAGAAATGCTACAAATTGAAAAATGTGCTTCAAGACATGATTGAAGTTGGCCGACTACCAATACCGCCGGGAGGTTAACCCAACAACACTCAGAATCCTCTTGGAGTTCTAGTGATTACAAGTGACGAATCTACCTTAGATTGTTCACACCTCATTTCTCCAATTGAAGATGAAATCCATGCAATCGAGAATGAAGGGTTCTACTCTACTATCTCCCCTACCATTTCCGACTTCATCACATAAGTTTGGGAATTAGAAAATGTGGTGACAACTTTACGTGATCCCAACGCAACACCCAAGGAGCATGTGCCACTAATCTTCTCTCAAAACATTACTATGCAAGAAATAGTCGCCGTGGTTGATAGACTAGTCAACCAAATCATACGACTAGAAGATGAAATCATGAGAATGAGGGAACTAGCTACAATCAATGGAGTTTGGGCCGACGATGATGAGGATGAGTATCTCATTTAGAACTCCCTAGTCAAGGAAATAGTCCAAAATGGTGAAGACCAAGATATGGACCACCTAACTCGTTCGGGACGTCCATATCAAAGCACTACTGAAAATGGTCCAACCAACGTTGTCACACCAAATGATAACGAAGAGGACTCCACTGACCATTTGCTCAAGCAATTATAGAAGACAAATGCTGATCTTTCAGTCTGGCAATTGGTAGCGAGCTTATTCCCACATCGCCAAGCTCTACTACAAGCTTTGGCCAAACTAAATGTAGCACATAACTCGACACCCGAAGATATAGTCAACTTGGTCTTCCAAGAATCACCAAAGCCAAGTAATCCTATTACTTTCTCAGACGAAGATTTTCTCTTTACATCACCGTCATTTGTCTAAAGAAGAATGTGCCAATGACCTTGGTAGATGATGGCTCTGCGGTTAACGTCATACCCCTCAAAACGGCATACAAATTAGGCATGAAAGAGTCGGATTGGACCCCTACCAATCAAGGTGTGCGTGCATACGATGGTACACGACGAAAGGTGGTAGGACTTGTTAACCTAACCATAGCCACAGGTCCAATTGAGCGAAAGGTTAACTTCCAAATAGTGGACATCGAAGCTTCCTTTAACATACTCCTAGGAAGACCTTGGATTCACACTTCCAAAGCGGTAACATCCACCCTTCATCAAAAGATCAAGATCCCACTAAATGGCAAAGTGGTGACAATCACTTCGTCACCCATCAAGGCAATAATCGAAAAGAAGTCGAACAATTAAGTCCTTGTAGATCCCGTATACGAACTTGGGGGCTTCCAAAGCATAAGTGTCATAGAAAGCGAATTGGCACCCTTATACTATGATCCCTACTCCAACTTAGTGGTCAACCACATACTCAAAACCCAGGGATACTTCCCTGGAATGCCTTTGAACCCTACTCGAAGAAACACCTTCGCACCATACAAGGAAGGCAACTCAAAGAGGATACCACTTGGACTAGGGTACAAACCCACTAAAGAAGAGGTTCTCGAGATGCTCGCTCAAGTCCAAAACCGTAAGCATGTAGGAGTCCAAATGCGACCCTATCTCCCTACCCTAAATGGGTACTTTGTTGAAGAAGGAAGTCTAGAACTCTTTCACGGTTTTCCCGAGCCTTGGCATTATCTCGAGAGGAAGCTAGCCGGAATCGAGATATTTCACGATTGCTACTTCATCCCTCCAGAAACGGTTCCTACCGTCAAAACCCGTCAAGCACCTTGCTTAGACGAACAAGCTGTTAGTCTATTGTTCGGAGAAGATCGATTTGTTAGGGCCGCACAGGATGAGATCATTACCATGATACTTCAAGACGATCTCTTTAACCCCACCGCGTTAATCACAGAAACCAACACAAGTCAGCAGAAAGGATGGAGAAAATCAATCAAGTGGACCAACAATCAAGGAAGACTCTTCAAGCTCACCACTGGAGAAGGAGATATGTTCAAAGGAGAACCAGAAGACGATGAATTCGAGTCAGAGTCGGAGTCAGAGTCGGAGTCTAGAGAAGTCATTAGGGAGTCTCCTCCTGTCGTCATCCCCATTCCCTCTGTTTCTCCTAGCTTAGCCTCGAGTAGTCACAGTAGTTTGGGAAATGTCCCAACCACTGTCCCTTTGGCGCCACTGACCATGGATCAGATGACTTCTTTGTTTCAACTTTACTCAAACCTTAATATGAATAAATCAGGTTCTGCTTACTCTTTGTGTTATCTTGAGTGCAATTCTGTTTACGATGATACTGAGGATGACCAAGACCCAGACTCAATCGAAATACCTCCCTACATAGCCAAAGAAATACTACAGGAAGGGGAAGGGGGGACAAGTAATAGAGGACACCGAACCTATCAATGTAGGAACCGAAGTAGAACCCCAAGAACTTAGGATAGGGACTACCTTGAGCTCTGCCGAAAGGGCCGATTTCATAGACCTCCTAAACGAGTTCAAAGACGTTTTCTCTTGGTCCTACAAAGACATACCAGGGATCGACAGGGATATCGCCGAACATAGAATCCCAATTAAGCCAGGTTTCAAACCTGTAAAACAGAAGCTTCGACGAATGAGAATGGAATGGGCTCTTAAAATTAAGGAAGAAGTTGACAAGCAATTCAAAGCCGGGTTCATCAAAGTTTCCGAGTATTCTGACTGGGTAGCCAACATAGTACTTGTACCCAAAAAGGATGGGAGAATCCGGGTTTGTGTTGATTTTAGGGACTTAAACAAAGCCAGTCCTAAAGATGACTTTCCTCTACCACACATCGACATATTGGTGGACAATACTGCAGACCACGCATTACTATCCTTCATGGATGGGTACGCGGGTTATAACCAAATCAAGATGGCCATAGAAGACATGCATAAGACCGCCTTTGTCACTCAATGGGGAACCTATTGCTATACGGTCATGCCGTTTGGATTGATCAACGCCGGAGCTACATATCAACGCACCGCAACTACACTCTTACATGACATGATGCACAAAGAAGTTGAGGTATACGTAGACGACATGATTGTCATATCCAAGGATAGAAAAGGGCATATTGCGAACCTTCGCAAATTTTTCGCAAGGCTACGAAAATACAACATGAGGCTCAATCCTCAGAAATGCACATTCGGAGTAACGTCCGGCAAACTCCTAGGATACGTCATTAGCCAACGAGGTATAGAAATAGACCCTTCCAAGATCAAGGCTCTGATCGAAATGCCACAACCTCAAACAGAAAAAGAAGTCGAGGAGGATTCACCCGGAAAAGTGCAATATATAAGTCGATTCATATCGAAACTCACCATGATTTGTGAGCCTATCTTCAAGAAGCTCAAGAAAACAGACCACACCATGTGGGATGATGATTGTCAAAAGGCATTCGACCGAATCAAAGAAATATTGGCTAAACCACCAGTGCTCATGCCACCTCAACGAAATCAACCTCTTTGTTTATATCTCACAGTAACTGAAACAGCCATGGGTGCCATGCTAGCTCAGACCGTAGAAAGTGAAGAAAAGGCTATCTACTACCTTAGTAAGAAGTTCTTAGAGTACGAGTGCAAATACTCACAACTCGAAAAGACACGCCTCGCTTTTGTGTGGGCGACGAAGAAGCTACGCCATTACATGCTTAGCTACTCCGTCAAAATATACTCCAAAATGGATCCAGTCAAATACCTCTTCGAGAAACCCGTCCTCAACGGACGCCTAGCAAGATGGACTTTGATGCTCTCAGAATTTGACCTCAAATACGTGCCTCTAAAAGTTATAAAAGGGCGCGCCGTTGCCGAATTCTTCGCAGAAAATCCCATCAATGATGCACAAACAATAGACACTTGGTCATTTCCGGACGAGGATATACTCCAAACTGATATAGAATCCTGGGACCTTTACTTTGATGGGGCATCAAACATAAGAGGATTTGGAATAGGAGTGTTGCTCATTTCTCCTGAAGGCGAGCACACGCCAATTGTCAGGCTTCGACTTGGTGACAAACAATGTTTGCCGAATCTGAAGCTTGTCTCATCGGATTACAAGCGGCAGTGAGCTTAGGCATTAAAAACCTCCGAGTACATAGGGATTCATCACTGATCATCAACCAAGTTACAGGATCTTGGAAAATTCGAAGCGAAAGCCTAGCACCTTATCAAGCCAGAATAGACCAAGTTGCCCAATTCTTTGATCACGTGACATATCTACACCTACCTCGGGAAGAAAATCAATTTGCAGATTCTCTTGCAAAACTTGCATCTTTGATTAATATACCAGATGACATGATGGAAATGCCTTTGTGCATCGAACGAGCGGTCGAGCGGCTTATGTACACCAAATCACCGATGAAGAGGAAATCGCACAGGAACCCTGGTTCCAAGCAATCCTGAATTTCAAGCTCAACGGTACCTATCCACCCGATATGGACAAGAGGGGACAATGTGCTATACGCCTACTAGCTTCCCAATACGTTCTCATGCAAGGAGAGTTATACAAAAGAACACCTCTTGGTGTAATCCTACGTTGCCTTGATCATTCACAGGCACGAAAGGTGATGGAAGAAGTCCACGATGGAGAATGCGGTCCTCACATGAGTGGGCCTATGATGGCAAAGAAAATCACACGTCTGGGGTATTATTGGACCACAATGGAATCCGATTGCATCAAATACGTAAGACATTGCCACAATTGCCAAATCTTCGGGAATGTACAACACGTCCCTCCTTCATTGCTCTATACGATGACATCTCCTTGGCCATTTTATGCTTGGGGAATCGACATAATCGGAAGATAACCCCAACCGAACAGAGGTCACTTTGTTTCATCCTAGTGGCAATCGACTATTTCACCAAATGGGTAGAAGCGGCTTCCTACACTAGTCTTACGGCTAAAAATGTGGCAAAGTTCATACAAAACAACATCATCTGTCGATACGGTTGCCCACATGAGATCATTAGTGATAATGGATCACATTTCCAAGCTGAGACTGAGCAATTGCTAGCCAAATACAAGATTAGGCATCACCACTCTTCGGCCTATAGGCCACAGACTAACGGCGCGGTAGAGGCAGCAAATAAGAACGTTGTCACAATTATCAAGAAAATGATTGACAACTATCAAGATTGGCCGAGCAAGATACCCTTTGCTTTATGGGGATATCGTACATCTGTTAGGATGCCCACTGGGGCTACCCCTTTCTATTTGACTTACGGCATGGAAGCTGTACAACCAGTCGAGCTAGAGATACCATCCTTGCGTATTCTACTCGAAAGTCAAATCCCAGAAGCCGATTGGAAGAGGGATAGATATGAAGAACTCATCCTCCTGGATGAACGTAGGCTACGCGCCTTGCATAATGTCCAAACATATCAAGCACGTATCAAAAGAGCTTTCAACAAAAGGGTTAGGCCAAGAAACATCAAGGAAGGAGACTTAGTACTCAAATCGGTTAGAGCTCTTTTACCTGTTGACCCACGGGGAAAATTCAAACCTAATTGAGCCGGACCATTTTTAGTCAAGTCCATACTTCCAGGGGGTGCGGTTAGAATCACAGACCTAGACGGGAATTAGTTTTCCAACCCGACAAACCTCGACCAACTAAAACGGTACTATGCCTAGAATAGGAACAAAAACGCGCCTCGGGTAACCTCACGTGTCGCTCTTGCGGCACAAAATAAACGACCCCTGGCCAAGCTGAAATAAGCTAATGTCACTTTGCTCTTGCACTTTGGCAATTTTTGTCGTCCTCATATCATCAAATAAACTAAATTTGCACCTTCAGAGTAAGCAAAAGCTCATGCTTATTTTCTAAGTTCACTACAAGCTCTTGCTTAGAACAATTATTCTTTTACATTTACTCGAACTACGCGCAAGGGTTTGATTTCATTTTTTTAAGTGAATACGTAGGCAATCCTTTAGAGGATACAACCCACTATTTAAAAGAATGTAAATAGAAGGACATTTGCATTGCATTTGGAATTCGACAAGAATAATAAATAGAAAATCACAACGGTTTCATAACCATTTAACCTTTTTTATTTCATTCATTTTCTAATAGTAATAGTACGCTACATAATAAAAATAGAATAGGCTAGGATTCTAAAAACCCCACCTTTTTATTACAACAATAATAATAATAATAAATAATATATAAGGACTCGGCTATTCTTCCATCTTCCCTTTGCCCTTGTCATTCTTGTCATATTTCTTGTCACGACCTCGAGCCGGACGCTCTTGCACCACTTCGGACCTAATCACCAAAGGTCTTTCTCGAGGCCTAGACTTCCCATTCTTGCCAATCACCATCTCTACGACAGGATAAGTCTTCGGTTTCTTCGAAGGATGAACAACTCGAAACCCAGCTTCCTCCTCTCCCTCAGTCAAATGCTTTTCTCTCTCTTTCTCCACCTCGCGCGCCTTGTAGTCAACGGGTTCGCGCTTCCTCAATCTCTCGCGCTCTTCCGGAGTAGTAGCTTTCCTCCATCGCAGATAAGAATCTGACACCCAAAAGGCATTAGCAGAAGAGTTCAAGAACCATACATTTCTTTGGGCCCATTTAATGGCCCATTCCCTTCGGCTCTCTGTAGTAAGTGCCACAGCAGTCTGCGAGACGGTATCAAGCTTCAGGATTGTCTGTTTTAGTCCAACTTGTCTCATCAGCCTTTCCGGGAAGATGCACACCATGAATTCCAAGCCAGGAATGCGCACGGACCGAGTAGGATCCAAAGAAGACACTCCAGTGTCAGATTTGAGATGCCACCACGACACAATCCACCTAATCAACGGGCCATCATCACTCTTTAGTTTGTTCTCCCAATAATTGCAGACTCGGGTGAAATCCACCATGTAAAGCCTGGTCCTCATGGCAATTGAACGAGCATGATAAGAAGGAACATGAACTGAGGGCTCGATCAATCGAAGCCGTTCCATACGCCAAACCTACCAAAAGCGGGTATTAGACATAAAAAAAAACGAAAAAAAAAACAAAAAACAAAAAAAAAAAAAAAAACAAAAAACAAACGAAAAAGAAAGAAAAAAAAAAGAAATGTTCTTTTACCTGCAGAATGACGGGACTTCCCAAATACGGTAGGTCACGATTGGCTCTCCTATTATCCAAGCCCAACAGGATCTCTCCTAAGCATAAACAAGTTGGGCTCCTGCGCAGCTCCATTTGCTCAACAAGGCCCAGAAGACGGGGATCACCTCTCAAGTCTTCATCAACATGCCCTTGGAAGACATACACATGTAACAAGCAAAACCCAAATGCCCTTCGCCTGGCAACATAAGAAACGGTGGGGCCAGCCCTGTTAATAAATCGGTCAATGAAGTCCAACATTCGCACTCCCTTTGAGGTTACTAGACGGTCCACCTCGAGTCTAGTCAACCCAAGCAAGTCTCTAAATTTGCTCTTGTACCATTGCGAAGTAGAAGGAATGACAGGCAAGTGTTCAGGGTCCCACCCACCAATCGCAGCAATTTGTTCAGGAAATGGGCAAATATCGCCTCTAGGGAACGCAAAAACATGGTAATTCGGGTCCCAATAATCCAGACAAGCATCCAAGAACGGTTTGACAACCTTGATAAGCTTCAAACTCAGAAGTGATCCAAGATTATAGGCGCCCATATCATATTTCTCCATGTTGGAAAATTCGTTGGTCCATTCTTTTACGCGAACCTCTAAAGTATTCATGACAAAGGATTATTTTGATAGTTTTATGTAATAAGACGAAGAAGAGACGGAAGAATTGTATGAATAAAAGCTCCATCGACGTCTCTATTTATACTAATTTCTATTTCCAAAAATCCGCCAGAACAGAACAACCTCGGAACAGGCACAGCACCTGCTGCGCCTCTTCAAAGGGACGCAGCTCATGCGGCGCCTCTTCCTCAGCTTAACTTCTGTGATTTTCCGCGTTGGATCTTTCCTAATTCCATGACGAATAATTTCCTATTCCTACGGGTTATTATTTTGGTAAATACGTGGAGGTTACCATATTTCGGGTTTCCTAACTTCCGCGGGCACGCATTTCGAGACGACATCGACATTTTCGTCATTTCACCACACTCATACAAATTCATTTTAGGAAATAATTCTCATTCCGATTTAAAATTTATTTCATTTCTTTTTTTAATCATCTCATTTCTAACTTATAGATTTCTATTTTTTCCTTTTTTTTAGGGGGTAACCCTCCCTACCGTCCGGTCATTCCCGGCAAATTTTTTGCATTTTTGCATTTTTTTGAGTCACTCGTTTTGCGCTAATCAATGCCATATGTATGTTTTGCGTGATTTTTATGTAAATTTCGGCGGCGTGACGGCGTAAACCGTCATCTACCAAACCTGTTCAAAGCTAACCTGCAGATACAAGCAACACAGCCCAGCAACAAAGGCACTCAGGCCATCTTATATACAACCAAAAAGGAGAAATGTACAACAAACTGGGGGCTCGAGCCCTAAACAAAGTCCATAATGTTCAAAATGAAGGTCCAAATGTACAACTGTGCAAAATACAGCCAACAAACAAACAAAAACTAAAACAAAACTACTGCTGGTCGCCCTCCAGCTCTGCAACCCTTGCCGCAAGAACAACAATCTCGGCGTCTCGAACCTTGAGCTCCCTCAACAAGCGAGCTGTATCCTCCCGAGACTGGGTCAACTCTCGCTCTAGCTCGCGGTCCCCCTGTAAACAACAAAATTGACTCATGTCAATCGTTTCAAGCAATTACAAGAAAAATTGGAAAATCAAAATTCAAAACGAAACAGGCACAAGGTTCATACCTGACGGCCTCGACCACCGACAAGTGCCTCAACGGCAGTAGCTCGCAGCCGGTTGGCCACCCTCCATAACGCCACGAACCAAGACAGTGCAACCTGCATTTTAAAAAAGAAGTCCTCAATAATTGAATAAACTCAATCAAATGTGTTCTTACACAAAAATCACACAAAATTAGAGGTTTACCCTCCGAATCGAATCTTTGCCCGTCGTCCGAGGCCGGCCTCAGATCACGGCTCACGTCAAAGTCGCGTAGCTCGGAGATCGTCGTCCTCCCGGTCGCGTCAGTGTACTCGAGGATCTCGGGGTACTCTGGGGGCTCGATGCCCGCCGCCTCAATCTCCTGCAAAACCAAATGTTTCTCATTAATCGGTGATCTTTCATCGTGGTTTCAAAAAATCAAGTAAAGAGGAAGAGTAAAGATGCTCACCACTACGGCCGACGCCAACCTCCCGTAGAGGAACGCGAGTAGTCCTCGCCGGGGAAGAAGGAGGGCGTCACCACTAGCGCCAGCCAAGTCCGCCTCCCTCTCAGCCTCAGAAGGCTCCCTGAACATCGTCCTAGGAGGATCAACAGGAACCGTCAACATGTCCCGACAGCACTGACGAGCCAAGCGCTCGCCCAAGTACCACACAGGACCCATCGACGTCCTCAACAGCAGACGGCTCGAGCTTCTAGTTCGAATGACCTCAGCCACAAAAGGAGGCGCGTCAGCGTACTCCGCCCAAGGCCTGGGCACCCACTGGGACAAGATAAACAAAGGAATCATTCTTATGATCAATTTAAATGCAATATAGAAGCAAATGAATATAAGTGAAATGCTTACGCTGTCTAGCTGAAGAGCGTTCACGTCCCGCCGGTATACACCGTGAGAAGAACGCTTGCTCTTCGTTCTGCACATCACCCAATCCCTCACCACGGGATAGGCCTTCTCCAGCGGCTCCGTCCTCTTGGGCGCGAGGCCCGGAAAGTAGGAGTACACTCACGCCTGTAAAGCAAGATAGTTAATAACGATCTTTCGTGTTTGGATAAAGAAAGGAACTGATTTTGGTCTAAATGAAGGTTCATACCTCCAGCAGTAGTCCATGTCCGACAGCGCCAGGAGAAGTCTCCTTCTCCATCAACTCCGGACAAACCATGGCCCTCATGAAGCGGATGAGGACCGCAAAACCAGCAGTGACCCAGTTCCAACGCCCTAGGTAGCTCAGGTCAGAAAGGAAGGGAAGAAGCTTCGTCGACAGCCTCTCTCCCTTGTCTCCGAGGTAGATCGAAGACCGAAACCACCAGAGCCACAAACGAACCCTCTGCTCAGCTGTACAGGGAGGAGGAGCCGTCTCCCTCCCGTTAATCGTCACCACCGCCGGGATCTTTCCCGCAAAGTAGTCTCGAACGTAGGAGCTGGGCACCAAACCCGGCACTGTGAGAGCCCTCGGCGACAAGTTCCAGCCGATCGACCTCCTAGCCTCGGCCGAGTCCACCCTCATGGCAGTCTCTGGCCACTCCACAGCCTCAGTCCCGCACGGCAGACCAGAAATCATGCCGTAGTCCTCCAGAGTGACTCCCACCTCACCAAAAGGCATGTGAAACGTGGAAGTTGTATCCCAGAATCGGTCCAAGAAAGCGCGGACCAGGCTAAGGTTAGCCCGCAGCTTCCTCTTCGCGATATCCCTCCAGGCCTGCACCAAGGCACCGAACGCTCCACGCTCGATCATGGTGCGCTCCTCCGCCGACAGCCGCTCGTAGCACTCCATCGCTGTCGTATAACCCGAGAACGACCTGATGTTCCCGGCCTCCTATTATGATTTGAAACAAAAGCTATCTTTAGTTTTGAATGAAAATCGAAAGAGATATGAATAAATGAATGAAAGAAGATGGGTGATGAGTAGTAAATTCCTATTTACCAAGCTCTTCACCGTCCTGTAGGACAGATGACCCTCTGCGGCCCACAGCAAGTGCCTACCCTCCCAGGTCTCAGCCTACGCGGGTGCTCCCCTCAGCTGACGACCTCCTCGTCCAACGTTGGCCCGTCTCGGGGCCTCCTCCTCCTCAACAGCCTCCTCCTCGTGGACCTCGTCCCCAGCAGCCATCACCGTGGCGGTGAAGGCCTGCTCTAAAGCCTCCTCGATCACAGCAGTGTCTATCTCCATGGGAGTCCTCCCAGAAGTAGAAGCCTCATCACCTGCAACATTAAAGCAAATTTAGGCCGCGTCACGTGACGACGAGCCTTGGTTAAGGGATTTTCGAGCCTTCGGAAGCCCTGAAATCGCTCCTTTCTCGCCATCTTTGGCCATGTTCACACAAAACCCGATCGCTCATGTGGTAATTTGGGTCAAGTCAAGCCTAATTTGAAGCCTAGTCTTGGGTTCAAGTCGAAATTTCGGCAGCATTTCGTTATAACGGTGATTATGCCCTAGAAAAGTGTCCTCAAAAAGCCGTCACAAACCAAAATTCCGAGATCGTAGGAAGTTTACCCATCATCCAAGGATCCCAGATATCAAGTTTCATCGCAAATGGACGATCCTAAGGCTAGTTTCGAAGCAATTGACGGTTTAGCTGTGAAACCGTCTCAAATTCACTCAAATGCTCCAAACTCAACGAAAATTCGAAACAAATACATGGTTATGTTCCTTATACTACCAATTACCCGTTTGTAATGTCAATTTCACAAGGCAAATGCATTTGGGGGAAAAGCCCCAAATTTTCGATCAATTGGGTCATAAACCCTAATTTTTTCGATCCAAAATTGGACAAGTACAGAAGATTAATGCAAGAATGAAACAGATACCTCGATTAGTCATGATTAATGCAAACTTTTGGATCAAACTTTGGCGGAAATGGTTAGGATTTGAGAGAGAAAGAGAGGATTTATGTTTCGAACAAATGAACAAAACCCCTCTGATTATCGCGTTTTTACGCAGAAAATACACCTTGGGGAATAGACGCAGCAGGTATTGCGCCTCTTCCAAGAGACGCAGCTCTTGATGCGCCTCTTCCTGGTGTTCCCTCCATACGAGTTTTCAAAAATTCGTTATGAGTTCGTTATTTGTGGGCCCATCTTTGGTGCGCCTCTTCCCCGATGCTGTTTTATCCTTTTGGTCCGTTTGGTGATTTTCTTTCGTTCCAGCCCGCATTTTCCAAGCCAGCAGCAGACTATTGCATATTATTTATTCCTTCCAAGACCCTTGCTTGTCGCAACGAGCATTTATTCCTTCACAGGTGTTTTGACACGCCTTCATTATAACGAGAGTAAGCGGATATACTTTCCCTCTCGAGACATGGAGATTAATTCCCGATCATGTTCCCCAATGAGAGTAAGCGGATAGACTTTCCCTCTCGAGACATGGAGGTCAACATCAACCCCTGTTCCTTTCCGAAATTTGTTCGAAGCTGAACGCGAACGAATTTCTCCCAGCAGTTCCCGCCTGTGTCCTACTACTCACAACATTTCTTGCTTCCCCTCAGAGTGCGACGGAGGTCTCGTTCTCCATAAGTTCCCAAACCAATAGAGTTCCTACACTCAAACCTGGATTACCCTTTAGTTTAAATTTATATTTGACCTCCTTCTCACCGATGCTTTCCTTTAAGGCCCCACACCCTAGCACAACCCTCATATATCTTTTAGGTCTTAACCTTAGCTCCCATGCACCTCCAGAAGCATCTCGAGAAAGAAGTCTCAGGTATGGTCTCTTCTTATGGCTGGCGAGCCTCCTTACGTAGTCTAATGGACTTTAAACGACCCTCCCCGATAGTCGACAGACTCTAAATATTCCCGACGACAGGTCCTTGGCTCAGACCCCTTGAGCCGCCTCGCGTCGCCATAGTCGTCAGGTTGTAATCTTCGATTGACCTTATGGCTATACTTTGACTTTCGCCTTGTCCAAGCCTCAGTCAAAGTGGGGGCTCTGTAGATACCTCATTTCTGCACCTCTCGCAAACCACCCGGTGATGATTGGGCCGCATGTTTGCTACGCGGAACGATTTGTGACAGTTCGTAAGTTTATCGTCAAGTGATTGCTCAAATACTAATGTCTACCTCTTAGTTGTCATCTACTTGCCGATACGGTCGTTTTGACAGTAATTAGAGTACATTTGGAGTCCGGGCCTAAAACCGTCTTCATTTTCTGATAACCGTTAAATCCCGAGTCGTTCTGGATATTTCTATTCCATATTTTATAATTATTTCACAATCTTTAATCTTTGGTAAACAATTTCCCGTAATATTCACATAAAATATTAAGGAAAACCAAATTATTCCGTCCTTCCATAACTTAAACACGGAAATCTTTCTTTCGCAGGAGGAAACCACTTGGGAACAGACGCAGCAGGTGCTGCGCCTCTTCCAAGAGACGCAGTGGCTGCTGCGCCTCTTCCCAGGTCCTTTTCTGCGTAATTTTCGTATCTTTCTCATATCTTTCCGAGATTCACTTCCAAAGACCCTCCAAAACCCTAATTACTTCACGTGATTAGTATAAATAGGAGCTTTCGCTCCTCATATTTCTCACGCGAGTGTCCGCCCTTCTCTTCCCCCTTTGCATTCTAGACCTTTTTTCTTACTTTTTGGCGTCTACGTGCTTGAACTTTCGACCACGTAAGCTCGGATCCTTCTGAGTACCAGCCTCGTTTGCATGACCGACCAATTTGACCAACTCCACATTAATCAACATAATTAATCTATTCGTTTTCCTCTTACGAGGGCACTTTCTTTACATTCGCGTCGAGCATCACTAATCGATATCTTAGTTCATCTCGTTTCGTCAAACATGTAAGTCTGAGGGTGTAAATCTCTCTTTTATTTATTGTTATTTACTTTTTGTATCATTAATGTAAGGTTTATGTCGAAAATACCTCTTAAAACCGATTTATAAAACCTCGTTTAAAACCCTTTTTACGGATTACCAGAAGACGAACCGTCGAGAAAGGACGCAGCAACTGCTGCGCCTCTTCGAAGGAGTGCAGTTCCTGCTGCGCCTCTTCGTGAGGCTGCCGCAGTTCCTACTTCCTTTCTTCTTCCTTCGTCCTCTGTAATTCGTTCATTTTCTTATTTGTTTTCGTTTGTTTCCTGTTAATTCTTTGACATAATAGCTTATCATGTATATTATTTATCACTCATTCGCATGCTTAATTCATCATTAAATCCGACTTAAATCCCAAGTAATTCATATTTGCGGGTTTTCGTCATTAAACTCAATTCGGGTTTTAGAGGTTCGATTTACCCATATTGAATCTCTGGAATTCATCCTTTGACATATTTGCATCTGTTTATCATCGTCACCATTATGTATTGATCATTAATCCATCGTGTTTAACCTAATTAATTAGTTTAATTTGTAAATTTATAAATTATCCTCATTAATCCATGTAATTAATTCGTTTGCATCCGTCTCATCCATGTTTTATTGCTTTTATGACCAATAATCATATGTAAATAACGTATTAATCACTTCCATCCGAGTGAATATTATTAATTAACCATTAAAATCACTGATTTACATTAACGATTTGCAGTTCCGGCTTCACAGCCAGAACTCACCCTTGGAACAGACGCAAAGAATCGCCGCGCCTCTTCCAAAGGGCGCGATCTCTTCGCTGTTCCAGGTTGAGTTCTGTCTCTGAACTCCGTTGTTGCTTGACTTAGTTTAATTAGCTTACGTATAATTGACTATTATCCGTATTATCATCTTCTGACTTGTTCGTTGATTCATTCTTTTATTCATTTTTTTCTCAAATCATCCGTTTTAAAGGTATATTCGATATAAATCGCCTAATCCATTGTAATTATTGTAATTTTCTTTTATTCCTGGTTTTTTGTATCATTTGTATGTTTTCACATGTAATTGAACATTAAATCCTACCTCGACATTAATTGTTTGCTAATTACGTGTCTCACCGACTTAGTCTAATTCTCACATGTTAGGATTAAAACTTCGATGTTCCATTGCATGCATATAATCGACGATATATCAAGTATAAATGATGTCCCTAATCATTAGTAGAGGCCGCTATCGAGGCGGGCGGGATTAGGTGTTCGATCAAAAGAGCTTCCTAATACGTACCCTCACCCCTTACTCCAGATCTCTGTGAACATCCGTGTTCATTGGCATCCACGAGAGTCATTCTAGACATAGAATGCTAAGGGTAACGATTTCTTAGTGTTCATGTCACTACTTTGTGTCTTGACATGACACGAGGTATTCGAACGGTTCCAATTTCCCATAAAAATTGGTGGTGACTCCAACAAAAATGCAAACGCTTGTTCTCTTCCTCCCAAGCGCCCCCGTGGGCCCCGCTGTCCACAAAAGGCTACTTCATCCACAACCTTCCAAAGTTCCATGGACATGCGGGAGATGACCCAAATCGCTATCTTTCCGAATTTCATATGATGTGTGAAGGGGCCATTCCCAATGGTGTCACGGAGGATCAATTTAAGTTGAGAGTCTTCCCATTTTCACTACAAGATGCGGCAAAAGATTGGTTGTTTTACCTTCAACCGGGTACAATCCGTACTTTGAAGGACATGAAAGCGGCTTTTCTTGAGAAATACTACCCCGACTCAAGACATAACCATGCAAAGAAAGCCATCACTTCTCCGGGGCAAGATCCAAGTGAGAGCCTATATGAGTATTGGGAGAGATTCAAGAAATTGGTTGCTCAATGTCCCTACCATGGTCTTAGTGGTGATGACCTTTTGGTCAACTTTTGTGATGGCCTTACCCAACAATATCAAATCATGGTAAATTCCGCTACGGGTGGTGGGGTTGACAACTACTCCGTGGCAGAGGCAAATGAGATCCTAGAAAGGTTTGCCGCTAGTACAAGGAACTATGGAAGAACCCGGGGTCCAAAACTATTAACTCCATTGAGATACCTTCCTCTTCCAACAACAAGCTTGAGAAAACCGTGGATGAGCTTACAAGAATGGTATCTCAACTAGTGGGAAACAATCAAGGAGGAGCACAAGGGTCTAACTTGGAGTGCAACTATTGTCAAGGCCCACACCCGATGGAAACTTGCCCCATCATGGAAGAACAAGGGATAAGCAAGGAATGTAACACCCCCCGTACACCAGAACGCCTTACCAAGGACCATTCCAGTATATGACGGTGTCACCATCTCGGTTTCCCAAGGAGGTAGATCAAATTAGACAATACAAGAACAATATTATATCATTAGAGAATCTGTTACAATGCCATTCTATTCAAGTTCCCTAGAACACAGTTCAATTACAACACTTGTGATTCTACATCTCTAGACCAAAGAGCGTGATGACTCGATCCCTCCAATCCCAAAGCCAGCGAATCAACAATACCTGCTAAGCCAACTGCTCACCATCCCCGAATGGATCACCGCAGATACCACAAAACAACACGGGTCGATCGGCTAATCAAATATAAGGTAAAACAATAAAGTAAATAGGCGATCATCCACTATCCCAACTCATCACCTCGTATACACACCGACTACACACGGAGTGTGTAGTCCCGCCAGATTACCCATCGCAATGTAATCCTCGCCGCGATGGGTGACCGCACCCATCCCCACCTAGTCCAGCTCCTCACGAGCGACTAACATCCTGTCCCTTAATGTGCACATCCCCTCCCGTGGCGGGTTCCACGGAGGGCGAACTAGGGTGTGAAGCCACTCCCGCAAGTGACTCCACCACAATCTCAATCACAACATCACAAATGTGTCACGACAACGTCAACACTACCACAACCACTATACTCCGATGATCAGCGGATAGCCATGATTCACAATACAATCATAGAATTCAATTCAATTAACATGAGACCGAGTAGGAGACCCTACCTCATAACAAAGCATGAAAGACTTCCATCTATAGCCACGCACAACTCCATTAAGCACCCTAACAAAGGTAACCATATCCTATTACACAACTATACTCAAATAATCATACAAAAGGACACAAGGCAAAGAACTTACCTAACCTTGCACATCGGTGACGACATAGACAACCACCATTCACGATCACCTCGCTCCGCGAATCCCGACGTTCCCATGGTAGGGGTTAGGCTAACTCCTTAGAGGTATGAGGCTATGGAGTGATTGAGTAGGGTGATGGTCTAGGGTTAGAGAAAGAGAAACTGTCGAGGAAATGAGAAAAATAGAAATGAATCTCGCGAACTCGCATTTATAAAAAACGCGTCGACAAAGCGGTCATACTCGGTCGAGTATAAGAACACTCGGCCGAGTAGACTCCACTCGGTCGAGTATTGGTGATACTCGGCCGAGTGGCCTCCGCTAGGTCGAGTAACTAACCTATACATCTCCTATTATTACCAGTTTGATCCTACGCTATCCATCCTCGCGGTGCTTGGTCAATAAGTCGGTCAACAACGTTCCTAAAGATCCTGGGTGTTACAATCTTCCCCCCTTAAAAGAACTTCGTCCCCGAAGTTCAGCCCGCACGACACTCCCTGCAATATTACATACCGTGACCTTAACCATCTTCACAAAGGTACACAAACTCACAATATCCATACATTACCATCAACTAACTTACTCGACGACAATCATCTATCACAAATTACCTTTCTAAACAAAGAACCTATTCACAAAACAAGATTCGCCCTATACCTACACAAATATGCAATTGCAACACTTTACACAATGTAAGAAAACCATACACACTTGTACTACCACGTTCCATACGTTTATATTTAAATACACGAATGCAAGGCGATACACCATTGCGAAGCACATAAATACACCATCACCACATTCCGAACACGTATATCATTTATCATCAATTGAATCGAATCTTCATATTACTTGATACCCTTGCGCCATAAAACTTTTCATATTAATTGAATGCAACATAGATGCAAAATTAAAGAGAACATGATTGTAAACCGAAATCCCGAATGTGAGCATACCTAGCATACATATGATTCTAAATATTTCATAAAATTAACCACTTATACATAATTAAGATACATTTTTCATAAATAAAATACTTGTCATAACACTTGAGTTGAGACCCCCGTGTATAGTATAATCTTTATATTACTCGAATACCACATAGCTATCGCTTCAAGGAAACATCGACATAAGCTATCGCTTCAAGGAAACATGAACATAAATTTTGAATGCTAACTACATACATGTGATTCCAAAATCATAGATATAACTAAACACACATCTTACATAACTAAATACTTAATTCTGCGACATTACTCTTCCCCTCTTAAAAGAACTTCGTCCCCGAAGTTCACTATTAACTAAAGCTACCGCGCACCCCATGACGGTGACATTACTCATAGACCCTTGTAGCATACCCCAGATTATGACACTACATACTCGTGACTCATAAGGACCAAAACATTACAAAGAACCTAATAACGTATGACACGGTCCGTATAATTAATGAGAAATGGCGGTGTGAGGACGCGAAAATCGTTGAGGTAATTATCACTGTAACCAAACATATCTCCATATAAGACTTATTACAACCACTACGCTGGTTTAAGTAAGGTGTTACCTTTCACATAATTTCAATGGTTCGAGTCTTCCTCCTCGAAACCACTCAAGTTCCTGACAACCAAGCAACGTCGTAACACAAAACATTTTCAATCACGTTTCCATGGTATAACTATCATTCACCTATGTGGACTATTATGGTATAAAATAACGTGATAAGACATGGACCACTCCTCTATACAATTATCATATAAACTTCACCAGTGCCTTCTGTTACCTCAACATTCGGCCGAGTATGAGGGCTACTCGGTCGAGTGGGCAATACTCGGTCGAGTGAATTTGTTTACTCGGCCGAGTGAGCTCTACTCGGTCGAGTACGGCGTATACTCGGCCGAGTTTTCATATCCAGAGGGCGTTTTAACGATTTTACATAGAGTATTCACAATTAACCCGCACAATACTTTCCGCAGTTAAGAATAAACATAACAAATCCCAACCCGTAGTCGACATTCCACACATCCGCCTACGATAATTAGCTAACTAACGGCCTTATGGCGATACGATCATCCAACGAAAAATACCAAATACCGAAAGCAACATCTAAAGAAGAGATAATAAATCCGACACAACAAAACAAGTCTATCACCACCAAATAAGTCTAACATCCAAGAAATCAACTAAATCGGTCTAACATCCAAGATCGAACGAGGACCCTCCTCCATGTCATCAACGCCACCGCGCCCAGGTACTGCACACTGAACTCCCCGCACTGAAAACTGCTGCTGCCGAGTAGTCCCCCCCCGGATGCCGGAGTTGGCTCCCCACGGTCCCGCGAGGTAGCCAACTCGGTCTCCTCCCGGAGGTCTCCGAAACTCGGGTCCACCCCATAATCGCTGGAACACTCCCGTATCCACTCCCCGGTCCTCTCCACCAAACAGTGCCGTGCCAATCGGTCCCCGATGCCCGATTAAGGGTCATCTCATGAAGGTTGCGGAGCACCAAAGTAGAAGAGATCCGCTCGGCCACTCATGAGGCCGCATCCTAGGGTCATGCACCGTAGGGTACGGCGAGAACTGGTAGGGGTGGTAAGGGTAAGAGTCGGGAATAGAGTAAGAGGGCTCGGACACAACTGGGTCTCCCCTAGGCGCCTAACTCCACGACGCTCCCTAGGTGGGGGAGGTGCTCGCGCCCCTCGGGCACGGTGACGCTCGGGTAAGTCCGGAGAAGGATCCGCGGGTCAATCGGTAAGACTGGGGCTCGAGTGTCTAGGGATGCCACAAGGTTCCCACTCGGCCAAATGATCAACAACGGGAGATGAGCTGGGTCCTAAGCACCATCCACATAGTCCCTCTCACCCTCCAAGCATACGACCCATCATCCATCTTCCTCAACCATCGGTTCGACGCCAATATCAAGGCGTCCATGGTAGGTACAACCTCAACATACTCATTCCCCTCGGAGGTGGGGCCTCAAAGTCGGCCGATCAGTCGAGCTAGGCGGGTCACTATGGCCCCGCAAGCAATAAATCGGGTCTCAGACTGTGCCATGCGCTCCAGACTAGAGCACACTATACCAGGGGCACTGTAGTAAAACGGTTTCCGGCGGTGGAGGTTAAGGTAGGACACAAGAAGCATGACCTCGTGAGAGTTGAGTTTACTCACGTCCTCTCTCGAGTAAAGTAGACAGGTCAACATCCTTAGAAACATACGAAGGGAAACGTCTTTGAATATCATTAATCAAAGCATGGCACGACGGTAGGGGCGGGTCTGCCAGGTCAAATAAGGTAGGTGCGAGGTGCGCCACTTTTTCTTGGCCACGTCACTAAGGTAGTCATCCTCCTCAGCCTCTAAACCTAAATGGTCAGCCAACTCATCCAGGGTAAGCTCATGATCCCTATTCATGAGACGAAAAGAGACGGTCTTTCCCTTCTTATCATACACAAAAGAACTCAAAAACTCTAGGGTCAAGTGAGGGTATGATTTCTTTCTCAAGTGATACAACCCCTCCATGCCCAAAATTTTGAAAAAGTGAACTATGTCTTCCTTAATCCCAGAGTCTCAAGAATACTAGGGTTGACACAACGGGTGGGGCGAAAAGGACGACGCATAAGAGCCACGAAAGCCTTACGATGATCAAAGTTAGCGAAAATTACTGATGGGTGAGCCGCCACCGCGGGCTAAAACCGGTTCATCGCTACCTTGCCCAACCTCGAGTTGGACCTCCGCGCGAGGTCTCTTGTTGGGTAAACCTCTAGTTTTCACCATACTGCAAGAAAAACATTTTTAACAAAGGATCGACACTTGAAAGTTCTTAACACAAAAGACGGACTGTTCTACTTGTATATCGATTTTGGAATAAGCTTTGGAAGATAAACTATCAGAAATCACCATGTATTTTACAACTCACCTAGTTTTAAGTTTTCAAATTGCTTCAAATCAGGAAATACTCATCAACAATAAGAAGAATTTCGTTTTGTTAACCCTAGAATTCAGAAAGTAAATTTTACCTCATGAAATCAATCAACCAAAGATGTACACAACTTCTATATGTGTTCACATTCGAAAATCAAATAGTTTAGGACAAGATTCAGATTGTTTTTAGCAAGAAATCGAAATATAGTATACTAATACACAATGCCTTTGAAAACAATAAAGGAATTTGAGTTTACATCTTACCTTAAACTGAGTTAGGGCAACTAAGGACAAGTGTGGCACCAAGATTTTACCCAAAAGCTTGAGAGAAGAGGAGTATGGAGTTTTAGAGAGAAGAAAAGATGATGATGGGAGGCGGAAATAAGAAAGAAAGGCACGAATTTAGGGTTTTTGTATAACCCGCAATTGGCTGCTCACAGCAAAGAACACTCGGTCGAGTGTTGGGAATACTCGGCCGAGTGTTCACTACTCGGTCGAGTGCTTACGATACTCGGCCGAGTGTGCAATACTCGGTCGAGTACCATTCTTACTCGGTCGAGTTTTGAGGACCAGAATGGATTATTATCCTAACAAAATGGGCACTTGGTTATGTAACTTTGACACTCGGCCGAGTTTGGTCCACTCGGTCGAGTACTCGCATCTACTCAATCTAATTTTCGAAATAAGGAAGGAGTCGTAACTTTTCACTGTGCCTGCAAAACCAAATAACATCGTTCGGAGTTCCGGGATTCCGGCTCGTCACAATTAAAGTTGATTCCTACCACGTAAACACACAACAACACGTATATCTGCACATTCATCTCTAGACAATCATTACTTTCACTTTATCCCTCACTATACCAAGAAACTATTTTACTGTACCCATAAGGCACATGTCACAATCCAATTATGGTAATTACCAAGTTTAGTTCTATATCACATCATTTCTACTTCCGCTAACCACCAGACACACACCTTATTCACATTTGCAATCCAATAATTTTACACCTAACACATTCCAAATAAAACAAATTGATTCATTGTCACCGATCACACATTGCAATAATTCCATATTCACTTCCACTTTTCTACACCTCTAACTAACTTATATCGCTCTATTAATAAGTACGCACACTATAGATACACACAAAGACACAACACTTAGCAATCCACAACTCACACTAGCTACCCTTTTCCCGTGTCTGGTTTAAGTCCGATGGGGCCATGATTTTGAAATGAGGGCGCCTACTCACCCAAAATCTAGCATCGGTCAGGCTCCCAACGTACATACACCAGGTTCATTTTAATTGACACCCTATGTTCATTATTTTCCTTAGTTCAAGTTCCAAAATCGTCGTCGGCTCGATACAACTTTGTAACACCCCCGTACACCAGAACGCCTTACCAAGGACCATTCCAATATATGACGGTGTCACCATCTCGGTTTCCCGAGGAGGTAGATCAAATTAGACAATACAAGAACAATATTATATCATTAGAGAATCATTACAATGCCATTCTATTCAAGTTCCCTAGAACACGGTTCAATTACAACACTTGTGATTCTACATCTCTAGACCAAGAGCGTGATGACTCGATCCCTCCAATCCCGGCAGCAGAATCAACAATACCTGCTAAGCCAACCGCTCACCATCCCCGAATGGATCACCGCAGATACCACAAAACAACACGGGTCAAGATCTTGGCTAATCAAATATAAGGTAAAACAATAAAGTAAATAGCTGATCATCCACTATCCCAACTCATCACCTCGTATACACACCGACTACACACGGAGTGTGTAGTCCCGCCAGATTACCCATCGCAACAGGTAATCCTCGCCGCCGATGGGTGACCGCACCCATCCCCACCTAGTCCAGCTCCTCACGAGCGACTAACGATCCCTGTCCCTTAATGTGCACATCCCCTCCCGTGGCGGGTTCCACGGAGGGCGAACTAGGTGTGAAGCCACTCCCGCAAGTGACTCCACCACAATCTCAATCACAACATCACAAATGTCACACGACAACGTCAACACTACCACAACCACTATACTCCGATGATCAGCGGATAGCCATGATTCACAATACAATCATAGAATTCAATTCAATTAACAGAGACCGAGTAGGAGACCCTACCTCATAACAAAGCATGAAAGACTTCCATCTATAGCCACGCACAACTCCATTAAGCACCCTAACAAAGGTAACCATATCCTATTACACAACTATACTCAAATAATCATACAAAAGGACACAAGGCAAAGAACTTACCTAACCTTGCACATCGGTGACGACATAGACAACCACCATTCACGATCACCTCGCTCCGCGAATCCCGACGTTCCCATGGTAGGGGTTAGGCTAACTCCTTAGAGGTATGAGGCTATGGAGTGATTGAGTAGGGTGATGGTCTAGGGTTAGAGAAAGAGAAACTGTCGAGGAAATGAGAAAAATAGAAATGAATCTCGCGAACTCGCATTTATAAAAACGCGTCGACAGCAGTCATACTCGGTCGAGTATAAGAACACTCGGCCGAGTAGACTCCACTCGGTCGAGTATTGGTGATACTCGGCCGAGTGGCCTCCGCTAGGTCGAGTAACTAACCTATACATCTCCTATTATTACCAGTCTGATCCTACGCTATCCATCCCTGCGGTCTGCTTGGTCAATAAGTCGGTCAACAACGTTCCTAAAGATCCTGGGTGTTACAAGGAAAATGTGAGGGCCATGATGCATGGTCAATATAACTCTTGGAACCCCAATGGGGGAGGGTATTACAAGTATGATCCGAGCGGCAACACTTACAACATTAAGTCAAGGGACAACCCCAACCTTTCTTGGGGAGGGGATACCTCAAGAAGCTTTCAAAATGGCCAATTCAATCACTTGAGGAACTCCAACTCACAAGGTCAAAGCACAAATTATCAAAGAAACAACAATCTTCAACAAGCAAAAGGAGGATCCTTCCAATTTGGTAACCAAGGTAACCACAAAAATTTTCGGGGGGGGGGGGGGGGGAGGGGGGGCTCCTCCTCTCAAGGGGATGAAGATTTATCTACCAAGGAGATGTTCAAGATGCTTATGAAAGGGCAAACCAAGAAAATCAAGAGGTTTGACAAGATGGATGCGGATAAAATCTCAAGTGATGCAAGGGTGAAGAATCTTGAGATCCAACTTGGCCAACTTGCACAAGAAATGGCCAAGAACAATCAAAGGAACTCCAACTCAATCCTATCTACAACATTACCTCCAAAGGAAAATGCTAGTGCAATGACATTGAGGAAGGGGAGAACTCTAGAATCTCCTCCAAATAAGAAGAGAAAAGTAAAGTCACATGAGAGGGTCATTAACATTGAAGAGAAAATTGAAGAAGAGCTTGTGATTTAAAAAGAGAAAGGGACACCCTCAATGGCTAATGGGGAAGAAGAGGTGAATACTTTGAGCAAGGACAAAGGAAATAAATAAAGCACCAACACCAAGAATCAAATTCAGGAGATCGAAAGAGAGTATGTTGAACCGGAGGTACCATTTCCTAGTGCCCTCACAAATCCCAAGAAGTTTGATAAAGACTCCGATCTTTATGAAACTTTTAGGAAATGTGAGGTCAACATCCCTCTTTTTACTATCATTAAATCCGTCCCTAGATATGCAAAGTTTCTCAAAGAACTTTGCACCCCTAAACAGAAGCCAAGGAAAGGAATTGAAAGAGTCATGGTTAGTAGGCATGTCTCGGTAATTTTCAACGAAATCTTCCCAAAAAGTGTGATGATTCGGGCATGCTAACTATACCGTGCTCAATTGGAGGCAAAGCTTTTGCTAGAGCTATGCAAGACTCGGGGTCTTGTATCAATGTTATGCCTTACTCCGTTTATGAGACCTTAGAATTGCCTCCCTTGTCTAAGACCAATGTTGTGATCCAATTAGCGGACCGTTCTACAATTCACCCCAAAGGCCTTGTAGAAGATATGCTAGTAGAGGTTGACAAGTTCATATTTTCGGCCGACTTTTATGTTTTAGATATGGAACCGGACTCTAAGGCTACACCCCTTTTGCTAGGGAGGCCTTTCATGAGAACCTCTAAAACAAAGCTTTACATGTACGATGGAAATTTAACCATGAAATTTGAAGGGAAAATCGTGAGGTACAATGTGTATGAGACAATGAAAAAGACCGATGATTTGAGCTTTTGTTACTTTCTTGATGTAATTAAACCATTGGCAAATCGAGCTTACCAATTGTGTCATAAGGACCCACTTAAAGTGGCCCTCACTAACAATGTCGAGAAGGAAGGGTTGCGGTTTTTGTTGTCTCATGATGTGCAGGAAAGTATAGAAGCATTGGAGGAAGAAGAACCATTAGAGGAAGCTAAGGAGGAAGAAGAAATAAAAGAAATTGAGGAACAAATGCCAAGCAAGAGCATAGCCTGCGCAACTACAAGGCGCAACCTGCGGAAGATTGCGCAGCCTGGGCAGCTTCCAGCTCCGTGGAGGCTTGTTTTTATTCTTCTCCTTGTGATTACCAAGACAAATTTCTTCCCATAGAGGCCTCCCTTGAAAGACCACTCCCCTCCATTATAAAACCACCCACACCAAATCTAAAACCACTTCCCGACCACTTGAAGTATATTTTTCTCGGTGAAAACAACACCCTACCCCTTATAATCTCAAACCAACTTGAGGGTGACCAAGAGAAGAGATTGGTGGATGTATTGCAAAAATACAAAGGAGCTTTTGGTTGGAGCATTGCGGATCTAAAGGGGATAAGCCCAAGTGTATACATGCACAAGATCCGGTTGGAGGGAGAAGCAAAGCCGGTTAGGCAACCCCAAAGGAGGTTGAACCCGCCAATGATGGAAGTCCTGAAAGAAGAGATCATCAAACTACTCCAAATGGGAATCATCTATCCCATTAACGATTCTCAATGGGTAAGCCCTACTCAATGTGTACCGAAAAAGGGTGGGGTGTGTGGACAACGCCCGTGGGAACTGCGTCCCCGGGATCCACACTAGGCATAATCAACTCGAGGTTCTTTCGAATCGAATTAAGACAAATTAGAGTCGCCACCAAGTTTTTTGGGAACTTGGAACCGTTCAAGTCAACTTTACACCTTTCGTCGAAAAGCATAAAGCCAAACGACTACGAGTGATTAAAGATAAAGACTTGTACCCTATATCACTCGATTTGAATGACTCTCGTAATCCAATGGTATTTAGACGGATCCACAAACCATAGATCTTGAGTAAGGGGTGAGGGTACGTGTTAGGAAGCCCATAAGGACAACTAACCCCGCCCGTCAATAACGGCCTCTACTAAGTCAAGTATCGGATTTCAAACAAGGTCGTAGCTACTGCGATATATGATATGCAAACATCGTTTTAAAACCCTAACATGTGAAGTTTCTATGTCGATTTAGATGCAACTAAACTAACTTTGTCAAAGTTGTAATTTAGCATGTGGGTTGATTGATCTAACAACATACAAAGCAAACAAGGCTTAAGGGGAATGGGGGAGCCGTTGGGATCTACCCTATTACAACCCAGGCATTTCATGCCGACACAACGAGAATTTAGAGATACAACTCGATCTAAATACAATTTTTATATATGACACCATACACGACACATGGCCATTCGGCCTAGGAAAACGTGCACAAAGGGGTGGCCCACGGTTTACATAACTCACGGCCTTGGGTCACTCCTCGTAATGTGTGCTTTCGCTTAATCTTATCGAATTAGACATTGGGTCACACACCAAAGCATGCATTAGCATAAATCGGGCCATGTTGCTTTAAACAACATGCGATTTACTACGCTCTTACATGAATTGGAGCACAACTATCTAACCAAATAAGACTAAGGTTTTTATAAATCGATTGACTCGACCCAAAAGAAAACTAATTACAAGTGAATTACAAGAGACGACTCGATAAGCAAAAGGTAATTACAAAATACAAAACAACGATGAATAAACGATATAATGATGAAGCAAGAATGAAAAAAATCACGACCAAGCACACGGCCCCAGACACGGCCACCCTAGTTCCTAGGTTAGGTTCATTAGGTTAGATAGATTTGCAAAGCGATATAGGATATACATTAGAAATTGATGATAAAAGAGGTCAAAAGGCTTCGCCTAAAACCGAGTGTTCTACACGGCCTAAAAGGGTCGAATTAGGTCAAGTTCGCTAATTAAGTTAACTCATCGAGTGTTAATAAGAAGGTGCTAATCACGCACTCTTATACTAGCGAGAAATTAGGTGAAAAGAGAGATGCATTCAATTAGGTTATAGAATTGTTGGTCGATTTTAATGCTTGTGTCGAAGCGCCCTAACATGTCTAATCAGGTTATTTAATCGATCTAAAGTCATCTAAACGAATCATATGTTAACAAACAGGGGTCGAACTAACATGCAACGGGTCCTAGGGTAGGTCGAATTGACCGAAACAAAAAAGGGGTCAAAAGCGAGGAACGAAATTAGGATTCGTTTTATTAATGCCCTACCTTGAACACGAGGATATGTAAATGAGATGGGGGATACGACCGACCGATGTGGCGGATTTCTTTCCCATCTCAAGTCAACGCGGGTGTTCGTGGTGGTACTTTAACTCATACTCGGACTAAACTAGTTTCATAGTTAACGATATCAAATGACAAACAAAACGATAAACAACGTAAAACGAACAATAAAAAACAAACATAAAAGAACGAAATAAAAAGGAGAAGAGGAGGATTTGATGCACCCTCAACCTACATGTATCGTTGACACCGTCTTGGGTCGTAATCGATCGTAGATTTTATCTCGACAGGCCGTCGTCGACGAAGGAACAAAGCAACAACACGTTTTTTTGTAAATCTGGACAGCAACTTTCAAACTGCAATTTATCACTCGTTTCACGGTGAAAATTAGATTTAAAAGATGTTTTGAAAACTAGAAATAGAGGAGAACAAATATCTTAAAACAAACCATGCTCTTTCTGAGTTATTGGGCACGAAAAATGAGCACAAACAGAACTGGACAGACAGGAAAAGCCGCGAAAACAGAGTGTATGACACTCTGTTTTTCGAGGGGATTCGTGTACTCTCAAGGTCAATTTGGCTCATGAATATTTATCTAAGATATAGATGGATGTTATATGGTTAACTAGGAACAAGAAACTCGAATTTTAATGGAGATTTGAAGGGAGAACGAATGGTATTTCGAGAGAGACAGAAACTGTTTCTCAGTTTGGATGTCTCGGTTTTGTCGAGAGTTTTGAGAGGCAATTAGGGTTTGCTTTTGGAGATTAATGCTGGTGAGTGACGGTAGTATGTATGGAGAACTTATAGGAATGAAGGTATGGTGGAGAGGAGGTATTTATAGGGAGCTAAAGTAGGGTTTAAGAGAGCAACAAGTAGTCGGGCTCGGTTTGCATAGCTGCTGTCCATCAGCTATTTCGTGGGGTTTTTAGGGTTTGTATGAGGGGTTTTCTTGGTGGTTAAGCTAAGGTAATATGGGTAGGATACTAGGGTATGATTTAGGGTTAATGGGCACGGGTTTAAGTGGTGTTTGGAGCGGGTTTGAGGCTCGGGTTTGAGCACGCAAAACATGGGATGAGGCCGTGTTATTCGCGGGCTGTTTATGGAGTGTTTGGGACGGGAATTGGATGGGTTAAACAAAGGGTTTGGGGTAGGCTTCAGCTAAGAATCGAACACGGGTCATGGAAGAGGAGGTTGGGCCGAAAGTGCGTCGAAAATCGAGCCCAAATCAAGTAGAAAGCGAGCTCAAAATCGCGTATAAAATCGTTGTAAAAATCGAGTTCTTCAAATACGGTTTATAAACGATATAAATTGATTTTTCAAATCAAATAACTAAAGAATGATTTTTCAAATCAAAAATATATTTTATTTTCAATAAAATAAATTTAAGAAAATAAATTCAAATTAAAACAATAAAATGAATTCACTTTAAAAAAACATTTAATTTAATTATCATTTAAATTAATAAAATAATTCGTCGACAACGCTCATTCTACATCGTAAAACGAGCCCAAATAATGACAATGACAACTAAAGAATACATGTGTCCTATCATCATCGGGTGTTTGTCGGGTTCTCTATAAATTCCAATATCGACGGATACGGGTATCTCTGAGCCCCCACTTTGACCGAGGCTTGGACAAGGCGAAAGTCAAAGTATACCCCAGTCCCTCTCGACCGAGGATTCTCATGGTCGTTTATAGTCCATTGGACTTGCGTATATAAGCTCGCCAGCCATAAGAAGAGATCATACCTGAAACTTCGCTCGGGATTGACTCTTGCTTCTGTTGTGTCAAATTATCGTTGTTGGTCGTCGACCCATAAAGTTGCATATATGATGGATTGAGCCTTATCTTTAGGCGCCTACGTATCCGTTTCTGACGGAATCAAACCCGCCTCGTAGTTCGGCAACTGCTGACGCATGCCCAAAGTTTATCATCTGCTGGCGTTTGTCCAAAATTCATCATCTGCTGGCGCTTGTCTGAAATTCATCATCTGTCGACACTTGCCTAAAGCTTATCATCTGCTGGCAGGTGCCTAAATGGGACGGGACTTTCCGAGGAGGTTGCCGCCGCTTTCATCATTTGCTTTCAGCTACGGAATTCTTCCATTTCTTACTCTTGTAATTGAATTGAATTCTTGGTGAATGTCATCCTTTACATCTTGATAATGGTCTCTGAAGCCAACGGCTTCAGAGCCCCCAGTTTGTGATGGCTCTAAAGTCGAAGGCTTTAGAGCCCCCAGTTGAAGCATATCCTGCTATATTTGAAACGTAGAAAATGTACGAGCAATAATCATCACTTAAGCACATTTGGATCATCGATCTTGAAATTGGATCATTTGAAAGATTGGGTCATCGACCCGAAAATTGAATTTGAAAATTTTGAATAACTGGGCCATCGACCCGAAGTTTGAATTTGACATCACTTGGAATGTTGGGCCATCGGCCCTTCAAAAACTGAATCTTGAATTTTGAATTTCGAAGGATTGGATCATCGACCCATAAAGATTCCACTACTTGGATCATCTATCCACAATTCGCAAAAAGTTTTTTTTGGAATTTGGAAATTTTTTTGAAATCGAACTTTGATAGGTGAGCATGAAATATGACTCAGACACTCTGTATGACTTGTAAACAACGTGGGCGTAGCCCGCTACCGTAAAACAAAAAAAGAAAATAAAACCGTAAGTGTGCACGGGTTTTAATTCAAATATTGACTTGCTGGGGATAGAAAGGTAAATTGGCCAATCCGGCGCACCCAAAATGCGATGACTGAGCAAAAACCCGACGTATCGTGCTAAAGACTGGCGCGAACTGGGGTCAGGCCTAAGATGCACGCGGCCCAGGGCCCACACGGCTAAAAAAACGGTACCCTAGGGGTGTCACCTTAGGTGCTGCCTTTCTCTTAGACTTTCTATATATAAGGAAGAGTTGCGTTGCAAGAAACAAAATTTATTCTGCTTTCCCAAACTGGTGCAAACAAAATAAATTATTATGAATAATCTAGTGAGTGCTATGCGAGCATGGGAGGCAGACTTCACTGTCGGAGAGAGACAAGAGTTAAAGACCGCTCAACTGGCGCAATTACTTCCCTTACGCCAGATCCGCCTTCAACCTGCTTTGTTGGAACACTGCCTTAGCTATTGGGATCCTCGTAACCATGTCTTTGCTTTTCCTGAGGGGGAAATCGCCTTGGAAGAGTTTTACGCTGGGGAGGGTGAGATGCTTTGGCCGTCATTGGCTATACCGAAATTTCATTCGGGATGGCGCGGAATATATCTAGACTGTCTTGGCCTCTCCAGGACGGAGTCTGAGGATATAGTCACTGGTGACGAAGTCAACCTTCTTACTATTCATCGGAAATTTTGCATCTTGCGAAACAGTACTTCACTGCCAGCGTACTGCCGCAGAGCGTTTGGATTGATCATGTTACATCTTTATGTCTTCGAAGATAGGATGAACAAGACAACTTGCGTAGGACAAGCGAAACTTGTGTCTATTGTGTCTCAGATGGAGACGGGACATAATCCTTCCTGGATTATTCTCGCTGAAACTATTAGGGGTTTAGATGCTAAGAAAACGAACCCTGATGTTGAATGGTCGGGATGCTCCCGTCTCTTGCAGGTAACAAAATCTATCCTCTTGATTTCGCTTTCCTTTGTTTTTTTTTATTTTTACCACGAATTCTCGTGTTATCCCCACGACTTACCTATATTTTGCCACGATCTCTGCCACAATTCTGTGTATCTGCCTCGATTTTGCTGTATCCTGCCACGATTTTGCTGTATCCTGCCACGATTTTGCTGTATTCTGCCACGATTTTGCTCCTGTTGTCTCTTTTTCGTTTTTTTTTCTCTTTTCCTTTTTTTTTCCTTCGTTTTCTTTTTTTCGTTTTTTTTCTTGTTTTTTTCACGGTGTCTTTTCCTTGTCGCAGGTGCGGCTTTGTGAGAGATTTTGGCTCTTTGCCCCGCCGCGTGAGCCAAACTCGTACCTCGCCCGTATGCTGACTATGCGTTCTAAGCGGTATGAAGACGAGCATCCAAATGACCTTGCTTATTGGCGAAACAAGATGACAGAAGAAGTAGGTCGCCCCCTTTGCTGGTTTATGCCTTGGCTTCGCCTCAAATATTTTACTATCCTTTCGGAGGATGATAAGACCAGGCGTTTGCAACTACTGGGCTTGGAACGGTCTATTCACATTTACCCCGACTGCGTTCTGCGTCAGATGGGCCGTAGACAAGTAATTCCCAAGTGTGAGGCTGTTCTGGGGCAAGCAAGAGAACTAAACTCCCCTATGTGTGATGATTGGCTCGAAAGGTGGCACCAAAGGCGTCTTTGGTACGTGTCTGCGCGCCCTCAGACTACCTGGGTATCTCCGTCCTACACTAAGTGGCTTAATGAGAAAACTGACTCAGGCAAGGATTTGTGGCGGAAGGATGAGCTTGTCGACATCAAATATTATGACAAAGGCAGAAGCAGTCGCGACTTCTTAGCTAACGATCTTTCGTCTGCATCTGGACCTGAAGCTAAAACCGAGAAAACTTCTAAGACTGACTCATAGGTGACAGGTGTGTGGAAACGGTTGGGTTCAAGAGCACATTCGGGCTCAGCCCTGGAAAGAAGACTAGGCCCTCGCTTGAGTGTAAAAGATAGGCTGGGCCCTCGGGAGGAAATGATGATCCCTCCTAAGAAGCGTGCTAGACAGGACGCGACTAACCCTCCTCCGCAGGAGCCTCGGTCACGTGACTCAAAAGGCAAAGGGAAAAGGAAGATGTAGGAGCCTTCGACTCCAATCTATTATTTAATACTACGACTTATTATTTGTTGCTGGTTTTTTTTTTTGAAGGTTGTAATGGGCATCGCCCGATTTCAAAAAGACTTACTATTTATTAAAATTCCCAGTTTCTGCATAAAATTTCATTTTATTAAAGGAAGGGTCGGTTGTATTCTTATAAAGAGCTGCCTACGTATCTGTTGTCAACATAATCAAACCGAGCTAGTAGTTCCACAAGACAAATGCGCTACAACTATCAGTTTATAACGCACAAAAAGCAGCGAAGCAAAAGTGTCGCGGCTTAGACTCGCTCGCAAGCACTGCAATTCAAAATTTTATTTTACGACATTGAGAATGAGTTCTAAGGATAATATTTCTTCAGTTGATCCAAATTCGTCGGATTCGCGAAGTCGTTTCCATCTAGATCTGTTAGTCTGACTGCGCCTCCCGATAATATTTTCTTTACCAGGTAAGGACCGACCCAGTTCGGCTTGAATTTTCCCCTCGGGTCGATTGGTAGTAAAGCGCGGACAGACTTTAGGACCAAATCCCCATCCTTTATTCCTCGAGGCTTCACCTTCCTATTAAATGCTCTTTCTATCCTTTTCTGATAGAGTTGAACATGGTGTAGCGCATTTAACCGTCGCTGGTCGAGCATGACCAAGGAATCATACCTAGCTGCGACCGGTCGGCCTCCCAGGAACCTAACTTTCTAACGAAATTCTCAAAGAAGGTACCTCTAATTCGACAGGTGAACTCTTCCATCCCATATGTCAAATAGAACGGAGTTGCTCCGGTGGTCGTGCGAATAGACGTCTGTATCCCCATAGTGCGAACGGTATCTTTTACGGCCATTCGCGATAATTGTCGGTCATTTTTCCGAGAATCACGGTGATTGTCTTGTTAGCGGCTTCCACCGTGCCATTTGTTTGAGGTCGATAAGGTGACGACTTGTGGTGTTTGATTTTATACTTTTCAAGTATTACGCCGAGTTTCGACCTGAAGTGAGTTCCATGGTCGCTAATGAACTCATGCGGCACCCCATATCTGCAAATGATTTCATTCTGAATGAACTTTGCTACCTGCTTCGCCTGTAGCACTTTATATGATTTCACTTCTACCCACTTCGTGAAGTAATCTATGGCGACCAGCATGAAATAATGCCCACCTGTTCCAGACGGGTTGACCTTTCTGATAATGTCGATTCCCTATATTGAGAAAGGCCACGGTGATGTCAAAGTATATAACAGTGATGGCGGCACGTGTTATATATTCGCAAATATTTGGCAATTATGGCAATGTCTAACATATTTGCGACAATCTGTCTCCATCGTGGTCCAATAATACCCTAATCTCATGATTTTACGAACTAGCATATGGGCATTCATGTGTGGGCCACACTCCCCGTCATGGACTTCCTCCATGACTCTTTTTGCAGTTGATGAGTCTATGCATCGCAGAAGGATATTTTGCGCGGTCTTCTTGTACAACTGTCCATCATTGGTTCTAATGAACTGAGAGGCTAGCATTCGAATAGCGCGCTTTCCGCGGTTATCCATGTCGGGTGGATACTCTCCCGATTCTTTAAATTTCAGAATAGCTTGATACCAAGGTTCAGCCTCGGTTTCTTCTGTCTCTCCGATTACATTAACGTAAGCAGGTGATGATCTTCGTTCGACACATATTGGCATAGTATCCATATGATCAGGTATGTTGATCAGAGTAGCTAGCTTTGATAGTTCATCAGCAAGCTGGTTTTCATCTCTGGGGAGGTGCACGTATTTGACATCGGCGAACAACTTTTCTAGTTCCTCTATTTTCGCTTGGTACGAAGCCAGGCTATCGCTTCGGGTTTTCCACGTCCCAGCAACTTGATTGATCACTAGTGACGAGTCCCCATGTACTATAAGCTTTTTGATGCCTAACTCGAGAGCACTGTGCAGACCGAGTAGGCATGCTTCGTATTCGGCCGCGTTATTAGTAACATTAAAGTCCAACTTGATCGAAATGGGAACATGTTCACCTTCTGGTGAAATGAGTAGAACTCCTATCCCGTATCCCCTGCAGTTCGATGCTCCGTCGAAATAGAGGTCCCACGTATCGTTGTCTATATGAACGATATCTTCGTCGGGAAATGACCACGTATCTATAACCTTAGTTTCTTCTATCGGGTTATCCGCCAGGAAGTCTGTGACCTCCCTTCCCTTTATCACTTTTAGCGGTACGTATTTTAGATCAAACTCGGAAAGCATTAAAGTCCATCTCGACACCCTGCCATTTAGAACTGGTTTTTCAAACAAGTATTTGATTGGGTCCATCTTCGAGTGGATGCAGACACTATGACTAATCATGTAGTGTCATAACTTCTTTGTCGCCCACATTAAAGCCAAGCATGTCTTCTCGAGCTGAGTATACTTGATTTCATACTCCAAGAACTTTTTACTAATGTAGTAAATTGCTCTTTCCTCTTTATCAACTATCTGTGCCAGCATCGCCCCCATTGCAGTATCTGTAACTGTAAGATACAACAAAAGCGGTGATCTAGCCGTTGGCGGGCTGAGCACGGGAGGGGAAGATAGTATTTCTTTGATTTTGTTGAACGCAGCTTGACAGTGATCATCCCATATGACGTGTTCCCCGACTTTCAACTTCTTAAAAATTGGTTCGCATATCATAGTTAGCCTTGCCACGAACCGGCTACTGGATTCTTCCAAGGAAACTCCGAATTTCCTTCTCGGTTCTCGGGTGAGGCATTTCCATTATGGCCTTGATTTTTGATGGGTCCACCTCAATGCCACGGTGGCTAACGATGTGACCCAACAGTTTGCCGGATGTGACTCCGAATGCGCACTTTTGTGGATTCAACCTCAGGTTATACTTGCGCAATCGTTCAAAGAATTTGCGTAGTGTACCAAGGTGGCCATCACGCTCTTTTGACTTGACAATCATGTCGTCGACATAAACCTCGACTTCCTTATGCATCATATCATGTAACAACGTTGTCGCGGTCCTCTGGTATGTAGCCTCTGCGTTTATCAACCCAAAAGGCATTACTGTGTAGCAGTAGGTTCCCCATTGCATTCTGAGCGCAGTCTTATGCATGTCTTCTTTCGCCATCTTGATCTGATTATAACCGGCGTATCCATCCATAAAGGATAGTAACGCGTGATTTACCGTGTTGTCAACCAAGATGTCGATGTGAGGTAATGGGAAATCGTCCTTCGGACTTGCCTTGTTTAAATCCCGGAAGTCGACACAAACCCGAACTTTACCATCTTTCTTTGGCACTGGTACGACGTTAGCCACCCAGCATGATGAGTATTCTGACACCTTGATAAACCCAGCTTTGAGTTGCTTGTCGATTTCTTCCTTGACTTTCAAAGACCAATCTGTGTGCATTTTGCGTAGCTTCTGCTTGACTAGCTTATATCCCGGCTTGATTGGGATCCTGTGCTCCGCAATTTCTCTGTCAATGCCTGGCATGTCTTTGTAGGACCACGCAAAAACATCTTTGAACTCATGCAACAAACCAATGAACCCTTGTCTCTCGGTGGGACTTAAAGTAGTTCCTATGTTAAGCTCCTGCAGTTCTAAGGTTGTACCTACATTGATAGTTTCGGTATCTTCGATGACCGAAGTTTTCTGTTCGTACTCCTACAACCCTTTTATCAACTGTAGAGGTGGTTCTATTTCTTCTTCTTCTTCGACCAACTGTTCGTCCTCGACCTCAGTCTCAATGTCATTATTAAAACAATCATTTTCAAAGTTCGAATTGCAATGTAAGTGAGACAAGTCGTAAGGAAACTGGTTCATATTATTATTGATTTGAAATTGCGCGAAATGCGCTAACATTTGAGTCAACTGGTCGGAGCTCAGTGGCGAGATAGGGGTATTCGGGATAGGCCCCGGAATACCACTGCTAGGAAAGGGTGCATAGGAAGGGAAAGCTAGGGGAGGGGTATTTTCAACACCTGACTCCTTAGACTCAATCTTAGGACCTCTCTCAGACTCAGACTCAGGCTCAGTATTAGAACTTCATCTGGCTTGAACACCTCTCCTTCTCCCGTTGTCAACTTGAAAAGGAGTCCCTTGTTATCAGTCCACTTGATCGTTTTCCGCCATCCCGTGCCAGTCCTAAGAGGATCTACATCGGTGATGAGGGTAGATGGGTCGAACCGTTCGCTTCTCAGGATCATACTTACCAAATCTTCGTTTGGTATCGGTGATTTCTTCTCTTCACCGAAAAGAAGACCCATGGCTTTCTCGTCGCTTATTGGAGCTGGTTTAGTCCCTACTGGCATCACGGTTAGAATATCTTCAGGGATGTAGTATCAATCTTGGAATACTTCGATTCTCGGGACCATAAAGTTTTTCTTTGGGTTAAATATAGGTTCGGGGAAGTCCATGCAGGGAAGTTCTTCCCCAGCTCTCACGAAGTGACCGTTTAGGGTTAGGTGATACGGTCCCATTTTAATATCTCGATCTTCGATCGATCTTCCCCTTTTTTCCAGCAGATCTTTCCCAGTGGGCTCATATCCAAGCCCTAAAGTTACTCCTTTGGCTACTGGTGGTTTCAACTTGAATGTACCCTCCTTTCTAGGATATAAAGAGAAACCGAAGTACTTCCCAGTCTTGAGAATCACTTCGCAGGCATGACTTCCCGTGTATAGATCCATATTCTCGCCGGGTTCAAATTCTCGATCATGTTGACGATCTCGAAACCACATGCGTCATTGGCAGCTTCGATCCTTACTTCAGAAGTAATGTCCCCTCCTGTTACCGTAATTGGCGTAGCGTCAATGGTGACGGTTTTGCCATTGAGTGGGACTTTGATTTTTCGATGCAACGTTGATGTTACGACCCTCGTAGCATGGATCCAAGGCCTTCCCAACAATAAGTTGAAGGATGAGCATATGTCAATTACTTGGCAACTTATTTTCTTTTCCACTTGCCCGGTCTGTACTACCAGATCGACGAGTCCACTTACTCGACGCACAGTGCCATCGAATGCCCGAACTGTCTGTGTAGTGGGAACGAAGTCACTCTTCTCAAGGCCCAGAATATGCGCTGTTTTCAAAGGGAGTACATTGACAGCCGATCCGTTTTCAACCAAGGTCATAGGGATATGCTTGTTGAGACACACGGTAGCAACATAGAGGGCCAGGTTATGTCGGGGCCCGAACGGTGGTAGATCTTCGTCGGAAAATGTCACGGCGTTGGTAATCTGTGGCCGATTCTGGGCGATGTGAGTGACCATGTCAGCAGGAGTAGTATTTGACGACACGGACATGTTCATCAAAGCTTGCAACAAAGCTTGACGATGTTCGAAAGAGCTCAAGATAAGTTGCCAGATAGACACGTCGGCCTTAGTCTTTTGGAGTTGCTTGATGAGAGAAGCCTCGGAGGTCGACCCTTCACCAAGAACTTCGACCACTGCCGGCTCTTTGAGAGGTGTCTTGCTCGGGATATCCTTAGCTTTCTCCACACAATACGGGCGCCCTGATCTAGTCAGATGGTTTGACTCTAGGGCATCTTGCCTCACCTTTAAGATTTCTTCTTGGGTGTGAGGAATTGTCGCACCTTTGACGAGGTAAACATCATCTTCATCATCAGCCCAAACGCCATTAACTTCATTCCCGCTTCAGAGTATGTAAGGAGTACAATCGACAACAAAATCCCCGAACGTAATCTCATTTCTCGAGCTTGGTAGGAACTTGGAGCAATCCACGAATATTCTTCCAATGAAAACCCCTCTTAGATGACATGGGCGAATCAAATGAGAGTAATCAACACTATCTTTGGTAGAGACAAAGTTAGTGTGGTCCCCAAAGGGTTTGGTGACGTTATTGGGTTTTATGGCCGGGATTGGGAGCGTGCCGTTCTCAATCATGTCTTGAATTTCGTGCTTTAGTCTAAAGCACCTTTCAGTATCGTGTCCCTTCCCTTGATGAAAGGCACAGTAGGCATTCAGTTTGTACCATTTGCCTTGTTGTTCAGCAGGTGGATTCGGAGTTGGACCGATGGGCTTCAGCTTTCCCTGGGCCATGAGCCTTTGGAGAGCATATGCGTAAGTGCACCCGATATCGGTGAATACCCTCGGAGCTTGGCGCGAAGGCCTTTTTGACTGTCCATCTAAGAGATTGACAATTTCAACAAAGTGGGACGTTGCTGGTGCTTTTGCTTTAGATGACGAGGCCCATTGGTATCCTTCTGGCTTCTCAGCTTCTACCATTCGGACGTCATCTTCTACCTTTATCCCGATTCTTATCAATTCTTTGAAAGAACCAAAATTCTGGTATTTCAGAGCATTACGGTAAACAGGTCGTAGATTCTTTACGAACTTATCTACCATTTCAACTTCATCGGGCTTCTTGGCTAGTTTCACGCTTTGGTAGCGCCATCTTGCAAGGAATTCAATAAAGCCTTCTTTTTCTTTCTGTGTCATCACCTCCAATGTTCTTATGTTGGTTTGAATCTTGACATTGTCGGATAGTGCTTACGAACTCCACCGTAATATCTTCGAAAGTGGGGAAGTTCTTAAGGTCCAGTTGTAGAACCACGCCTTTGGGTGTTCATCCGGAGATTGGGCGAAAATTTGAGAGAGCATGTCGGCGGTACTCCTTCGATGCTAAGTACCCCTTATAGGCCTTAACATGGTGGATGGATCTTCTCGTGCCCTTAAACTTTGGGAAATCAGTGAGTACCATGTTTGTGGGCAACTTATCCTAAACCGGGGCATAGGCCCTAGCATTTTCGTAGTGGATGTTCTTCCCCAGGAGAGCTTCGACGGTCTTCAATGAATTTGAACCGTTTCTCCGGATCGGTCGAGGGGGGTAGATGAAGAGGAATCTTCACCCAAAGATAGATTCGATTGCATCCATTCCGGTCATCATGAGGTTCACGGCCTCGGTGAGTTTGTTAACAAAGATCTTCCATTGCTTGACGTCGGGTTTTTGGCGGCCTTTCTACAAGAAAACCCCGAACCGAGTCAATATTTAAAAGTAAGAGCCCCTGCACACTTAAGGACACGACACCAACTTAACTCAAGTCATGACTCGACTTAAGACTGATTAACCAAAAGGTTCGACTCACGGTTGGATTTAGACCTCGATTCATTTCAGACTCGACAAGACGACATGACTCAAGTTGTCATAGCTCGATTCTAAACTGGACTCGGTGTGACTAAACCCGTGATTGGACTAACATAGCCCATAGGTTTAAGTGAAATGCCCTAAATGGCCTAGCTTGGACGTTTCTGTGGACTATCCTAGACCAATTGGTCGACCCGCATGACTCGAAGCCCAAGAGGTGAGCTTGGGTGACCCAACAAGGTCGTGTTCTAGACTCTCGGGGCAAAACACGCCTAGCTTAACATGGCCAGGACCCGGACACAACTCGACGCATTTCATGCTTGGTTAAGGTTCGAGAAATATTTTGGATTGAATTTGGAAAAAAAACGAATAATCGATTTGAAAATGAGATTTAAAATGGGCAGCATGCCGGCTATAAAAGCTTATTTTAGGCCGAAAAATCTAGTCCTACTTGGGCAGCATTCCGCGTTTTTAAAACCATGCTATTTTGAAAGTAAGTTGTTCAAAAGTTCGGTTTTGAAATCGATACGGAAAATTTGAAAAGACTCGAGAAATTCATTTCGCACATTGTCATTCTCTTGTTATAAGGATGTATGCTCCTAGACATCTCTAAGTCTCGGCAAGTCTTCTACAAGAAGGTCTATACCCTCCATCCTTTTTGGGTCTTATAGAGCAAGGGCCTTTAGGTAGAGTACCTAGAAGAGCATCCCTACCATCAAGAACCACGACGACGCGGAGCGGAAGCAAGCAATGTGCCAGTTCCGGGCATAGTGGGACGTCGCCCCCCACGCGTCACAAAGAAGCGCTGGGACGGCCCGGGAAGATCCTTAAGGGTTTATGTATGAATCGTAGCACTACGAGTAATGTTTTACTTTCCAATACTTTCTTTTCAAGTTTCACCTCGAAGGAAAAGACCCTAGAAACAAAGTGTAACTAGTCCTCTTTTCCCCAGTGGAGTCGCCAAACTGTGGACAACGCCCACGGGAACTGCGTCCGCGGGATCCACACTAGGCATAATCGACTCGAGGTTCTTTCGAATCGAATTAAGACAAATTAGAGTCGCCACCAAGTTTTTTGGGAACTTGGAACCGTTCAAGTCAACTTTACACCTTTCGTCGAAAAGCATAAAGCCAAACGACTACGAGTGATTAAAGATAAAGACTTGTACCCTATATCACTCGATTTGAATGACTCTCGTAATCCAATGGTATTTAGACGGATCCACAAACCATAGATCTTGAGTAAGGGGTGAGGGTATGTGTTAGGAAGCCCATAAGGACACCTAACCCCGCCCGTCAATAACGGCCTCTACTAAGTCAAGTATCGGATTTCAAACAAGGTCGTAGCTACTGCGATATATGATATGCAAACATCGTTTTAAAACCCTAACATGTGAAGTTTCTATGTCGATTTAGATGCAACTAAACTAACTTTGTCAAAGTTGTAATTTAGCATGTGGGTTGATTGATCTAACAACATACAAAGCAAACAAGGCTTAAGGGGAATGGGGGAGCCGTTGGGATCTACCCTATTACAACCCAGACATTTCATGCCGACACAACGAGAATTTAGAGATACAACTCGATCTAAATACAATTTCTATATACGACACCATACACGACACATGGCCATTCGGCCTAGGAAAATGTGCACAAAGGGGTGACCCACGGTTTACATAACTCACGGCCTTGGGTCACTCCTCGTAATGTGTGCTTTCGCTTAATCTTATCGAATTAGACATTGGGTCACACACCAAAGCATGCATTAGCATAAATCGGGCCATGTTGCTTTAAACAACATGCGATTTACTACGCTCTTACATGAATTGGAGCACAACTATCTAACCAAATAAGACTAAGGTTTTTATAAATCGATTGACTCGACCCAAAAGAAAACTAATTACAAGTGAATTACAAGAGACGACTCGATAAGCAAAAGGTAATTACAAAATACAAAACAACGATGAATAAACGATATAAAGATGAAGCAAGAATGACAAAAGGCACGGCCAAGCACACGGCCCCAGACACGGCCACCCTAGTTCCTAGGTTAGGTTCATTAGGTTAGATAGATTTGCAAAGCGATATAGGATATACATTAGAAATTGATGATAAAAGAGGTCAAAAGGCTTCGTCTAAAACCGAGTGTTCTACACGGCCTAAAAGGGTCGAATTAGGTCAAGTTCGCTAATTAAGTTAACTTGTCGAGTGTTAATAAGAAGGTGCTAATTACGCACTCTTATACTAGCGAGAAATTAGGTGAAAAGAGAGATGCATTCAATTAGGTTATAGAATTGTTGGTCAATTTTAATGCTTGTGTCGAAGCACCCTAACATGTCTAATAAGGTTATTTAATCGATCTAAAGTCGTCTAAATGAATCACATGTTAACAAACAGGGGTCGAACTAACAAGCAACGGGTCCTAGCGTAGGTCGAATTGACCGAAACAAACAAGGGGTCAAAAGCGAGGAACGAAATTAGGATTCGTTTTATTAATACCCTACCTTGAACATGAGGATATGTAAATGAGATGGGGGATACGACCGACCGATGTGGCGGATTTCTTTCCCATCTCAAGTCAACGAGGGTGTTCGTGGTGGTACTTTAACTCATACTCGGACTAAACTAGTTTCATAGTTAACGATATCAAACGACAAACAAAACGACAAACAACGTAAAACGAACAATAAAAAACAAACATAAAAGAACGAAATAAAAAGGAGAAGAGGAGGATTTGATGCACCCTCAACCTATATGTATCGTTGACACCGTCTTGGGTCGTAATCGATCGTAGATTTTATCTCGAGAGGCCATCGTCGACGAAGGAACAAAGCAACAACACGTTTTTTTGTAAATTTGGACAGCAACTTTCAAACTGCAATTTCTCACTCGTTTCACAGTGAAAATTAGATTTAAAAGATGTTTTGAAAACTAGAAAGAGAGGATAACAAATATCTTAAAACAAACTACGCTCGTTCTGAGTTATTGGGCACGAAAAACGAGCACAAACAGAACAGGACAGACAGGAAAGCCGCGAAAACAGAGTGTATGACACTCTGTTTTTCGAGGGGATTCGTGTACTCTCAAAGTCAATTTTGCTCTTGAATATTTGTCTAAGATGTAGATGGATGTTATATGGTTAACTAGGAATAAAAAACTCGAATTTTAATGGAGATTTGAAGGGAGAATGAATGGTATTTCGAGAGAGACACAAACTGTTTCTCAGTTTGGATGTCTCGGTTTTGTAGAGAGTTTTGAGAGGCAATTAGGGATTGTTTTTGGATATTAATGCTGGTGAGTGACGGTAGTATGTATGGAGAACTTAGAGGAATGAATGTATGGTGGAGAGGAGATATTTATAGGGAGCTAAAGTAGGGTTTAAGAGAGCAACAAGCAGTCGGGCTCGGTTTGCATAGCTGCTGTCCATCAGCTATTTCGTGGGGTTTTTAGGGTTTGTATGAGGGGTTTTCTTGGTGGTTAAGCTAAGTTAATATTGTTAGGATACTAGGGTATGGTTTAGGGTTAATGGGCACGGGTTTAAGTGGTGTTTGGAGTGGGTTTGAGGCTCGGGTTTGAGCACGCAAAACAGGGGATGAGGCCGTGTTATTCGCGGGCTGTTTATGGAGTGTTTGGGATGGGAATTGGATGGGTTAAACAAAGGGTTTGGGGTAGGCTTCAGCTAAGAATCGAACACGGGTCATGGGAGAGGAGGTTGGGCCGAAAGTGCGTCGAAAATCGAGCCCAAATCAAGTAGAAAGCGAGCTCAAAATCGCGTATAAAATCGTTGTAAAAATCGAGTTCTTCAAATACGGTTTATAAACGATATAAATTGATTTTTCAAATCAAATAACTAAAGAATGATTTTTCAAATCAAAAATATATTTTATTTTCAATAAAATAAATTTAAGAAAATAAATTCAAATTAAAACAATAAAATGAATTCACTTTAAAAAAAACATTTAATTTAAATATCATTTAAATTAATAAAATACTTAAATCGACAACGCTCATTCTACATCGTAAAACGAGCCCAAATAATGACAATGACAACTAAAGAATACATGTGTCCTATCATCATCGGGTGTTTGTCGGGTTCTCTATAAATTCCAATATCGACGGATACGGGTATCTACAGGGTGACGGTGGAGCTTTAATTCCCACTCGGATTCAAACCGAGTGGAGAGTTTGCATCGATTATTGCCGCCTTAATGCCGTGACATTTAAAGATCATTTTCCCTTACCCTTTCTAGATCAAATGCTAGAGAGGTTAGGGGGAAAAGAATTCTATTTTTTTTTGGACGGGTACTCCGGGTACTTTCAAATCCCCATACACCCGGAGGATCAATCCAAAACAACATTTACTTGCCCTTTTGGTACTTATGCTTACCGCCGCATGCCCTTTGGATTGTGCAATGGCCCCGGCACATTCCAACGGTGCATGATGAGCATATTTTCGGACTATGTGGAGCGTATCTTAGAAGTCTTCATGGATGACTTAACCATCCATGGGGACTCATTTGACTCGTGTCTAGACCACCTCGCTATGGTCCTATCACGGTGAATAGACTCTCACCTCATTTTAAATTCTAAAAAGTGTCACTTAATGGTGAGTAGCGGGATCGTGTTAGGACATATAGTGTCGTGAAGAGGGATTGAGGTGGATACGGCTAAGGTGGATGTTTAAAACCTTGCCGTATCCATCTAATACTCGAGACGTGAGGTCGTTCTTGGGACACGCGGGCTTTTACCGAAGATTTATTATAGACTTTTCCAAGATTTCTTACCCCTTGTGCAAGCTTTTGCACAAGGATATGGAGTTTGTTTTTGATGATACTTGTAGGGTGGCATTCAATTCTTTGAAAGAGAGGCTTGTGACGGCCCCAATAATTCAAGCTCTAAAATGGGACATTCCCTTTGAAATCATGACCGATGCTAGTGATTATGCCCTTGGCGCGGTTTTAGGCCAAAGGGAGAGGAAGGTAGCCCATGTGATTCAATATGTTTCTTCGCTATTAAATGATGCTCAACGAAACTACACCACCACGGAGAAGGAATTCTTGGCGGTGGTGTATGCCATTGAAAAATTTTGGGCTTATCTCTTGAGTGCTAAGGTCATTATTTATACCGATCACAAATCCATAAGGCAACTCGTGGACAAGAAGGACAACAAGGCAAGGTTAATGAGGTGGGTTCTTTTATTGAGCGAGTTTGATATCGAAATTAAAGATAAGCAAGGGAGTGCCAATGTGGTAGCCGACCATTTAAGTAGGCTTCACATTAATAAGGATCTAGTGAAGACCATGGGAGTAGTGGATGGTAGCTTACCACATGAATCTTTATATGCTATGAAAGTCGTTGAGCCGTGGTATGCTAACCTTGTCAACTACATGGTGACTAGGAAATTTCCCACATCCTTATCTTCTAGCCAACGCCACAAGTTGAGGAGTATTTCCCGCTACTTCATATGGGATGACCCCTACTTGTGGAAAATGTGCCAAGACAATATTATCCGTCGTTGCATTCCGGATGTGGAAATTCCCTCAATCCTCCAACATTGCCATAAGTACGCTTGTGGGGGGCACTTTGGTCCTCAAAGGACCGCCCAGAAGATCTTGGAATGTGGTTTCTATTGGCCTAGTATTTTGCAGGATGCCCAAGCTTATGTGAAAACTTGTGATCGGTGTCAAAGATGTGGAAACATTTCTCGAGGGCAAGAGATGCCCCAACAACCAATACTTTTTTGTGAAGTATTTGATGTTTGGGGGATCGACTTCATGGGTCCCTTTCCGAATTCAAGCGGGTTCCTTTACATCATGCTTGTCGTTGACTATGTTTCAAAGTGGGTGGAGGCGATCCCCATAAGATTTGATGATGCCAAGACCGTGTCTAGCTTCATTCAAAGCTATATCTTCTCAAGATTTGGTTACCCTAAGGCTATAATAAGTGATCGGGGCACGCATTTTTGCAATCGGGTTATTCAAGGATTATTGAAGAAATATAGAGTACTCCATAAGGTCTCCACCGTTTACCACCCTCAAACCAACGGGCAAGCAGAAGTATCTAATCGTGAAATCGAAGGAATGCTTGAGAAGACGGTGAACCCGGACTAGAAGGATTGGAGCAAACGGTTGGACGATGCATTATGGGAGTACCGCACGACCTATAAGACTCCTATTGGCATGTCTCCATATCTTCTAGTATATGGGAAAACATGCCACCTACCGGTGGAAGTTGAACATAAAGCTTATTGGGCCATCAAATCTTTTAATCAAAGTGTAGATGAAGCGGGGTTGCATCGAAAGTTGCAAATTCAAGAGATGGAGGAACTCCGGTTGGATTCCTATGACAATGCCGCAATCTACAAGGAAAAAGCGAGAGTGTGGCATGACAAGATGATAGTGCGGAGGAGTTTCAAGGAAGGAGACAAGGTTCTTGTATTTCAAAATCGGTTTAAGCTTTTTCCGGGAAAGTTGAGGTCCCGGTGGTTCGGCCCCTATATTGTGAAGAAAGTGCATCCACATGGAGCGGTAGATGTGGAGAATCCCAACTCGGGAAAGTTGATCAAGGTGAATGGGCAACGAATCAAAGTTTATCATGAAGGAATGCAAGACCTTGGGGGAGAATAATTTCAATTGGAGGACCCCGGCTATGAAGATTAACCTTCAAGAAGCATTATGTCGAGCCATCGACATAAACAACGGCAAAATTTGTAAATATTCTATCCCAATTTAATTGTTTTCTTAGTGTAGTTCATTTCCGTATTTTATTTCATTGCATGTTAATTCCGTTTTCAATAATTTAATTTTCATTGAAATTCAAGAGGCACTTGAGGTTTGTTAATGGTGTAGTGATTTGCACAACCCTCTTGAAAGGCGTGCCCAAGAGGAGACGAGAGCCGAGTTTACCTTACATATTCATATGAAGAAGCCAAGGAAAGGGAACAAGGGAAAAAGAGCAAAAATTGGCTAAGTATGAAAATTGGGAATTAAAGGAATTGGGAGGAAATTTGCGAGCTGGAGCGCAGCCTGCGCAAAGGAGCAGCGCAGCTGCGCCCGATTGCGCAGGCAAGAACACAAATTGCGCAGCCTGCGCATGTCTGCTATTTCGTCTTCTTAATCCTCAATTACTCGACATTCCTCCTCTTTCAATAATTCCCCTTTGCATCGACAAAACCTCAAAAACTCCTCTCAATCTCCCACACAATCACCAAATCACTACTTTCCATCACCAAACTTCAAAATCTTGCAACCAAATTCTTCACACAACTCAAATTTTCCATCAAAAACACCATCACAACACCAAATTTCTGAAAAATCCCCCAAATTTCCCAAGAACCCTAACTTTTTCCGGGTGAAATTGAAGTTTCTACAAGAGGATTTAAGGGTCAATAAGGGGTTTTTACGCATCATCCACACTTATTCAAGCAAGTTTGAGGAATTTCGGGGAGGTATAACAACTTTCCTTTACTTTCTTCGTTTCAAACTAGTATAATCCGATTTACACTATTTAGTTAGGTTAAATTCAAACTATTTTTCATTGTTGTGGATTGTTGGTAAAACTTTTCTGCTAGGGAAGTGACAAATCACACCAACACACCTTAAACACTTGAGTTCTAGCTAGTGCATACAAGGTGTTTGTTGAATTGCCCCTTAGAAAAAAATTTCAGTTTTTGGTTGTTTTAGTGTCTTTTTGAACTTAATTTTGTGAGAAAGCAAGATGGTATTCGGAATTGGCAAGGGAAAGTCGAAAAAGAAAAGTGAATCCTCTAATACACCACCACCCCCACCCAAGGCTTTTCACGGAGATGAGGGTTCGCCCGCACCATACAAAAATTACTTCAAAACCCTTGAGAGCAAACCCTTACACATATCCAAATTCCTCCATCCCGGGACCTTGAGAGATATGGGGATTTATGACCAAACCCTTACATTTTTAACAAAGGTGGGGCTTGAGCGATACATCAACCTCCAACTCAACACATATCCTGCCTATACCTTGGAATTCCTTGCCACTCTACATATCATGGGAGAAGGGGAGAGTGAAAGGGTGAACTTCCGGTTGTGCAAAGTGTGGCATTCTCTCACTTTTGAAAGGGTGAGGGAAATTTTGAGAATCTCTAGACCCCCTTCCTCCATCAACCCACAAGGAACCACTTTGAATTATGTGTGGTGTGGCATTTCGGGGAAACCTCGTCAAACCAACAATGATAAAAGCTCCGCCATTACAAATCCCCCCATCCGAATCATTGCCCGGATGATTTCTTGTTTCTTCTTTTCAATGGGGGAACAGACGAAGATAAATGATAATGTGCGAGAGTGTATTTGGACAATGTTACCCGAGGGATAGGGAGTACCGGATTGGGCTAGGCTCTTTGTGGTGAGTGGGACTAAGTATAAAGAGAAAAAGGGAAGCATCAATTGTGGGGGACTAGTCACTCTCTTTGTGGCCAATTTAGTTGGTCAAATTCCCGACAACCAACATCAATTGTGGGATAACAATTTCTACAATGCCGCGGGGTTGGTTGAAACCCACATGATTAAACTTTTGGATGAGGTCCCATGGAGTTGTTATTGGTTGGGAGAGGGAGATGTACAACACATGAGACTCCCTAGAAATGCCCCTCTTCCAAGCGGGTTTAGGGCCCGAGATTTCTTTTGCCCCGCCAAGAGAGATTTACCCGGGGCACCACCACAAAGAGTGAGGAAGAGAAGAACCGTGGAGCCATCCCAAAGTTCCCAACAAGTGGAGGAACGGGAGGTTGAGTTCATTGAGGGAGGATTCCATGATACCTGCCACATTCCTTCACCCCACCAACAACCTCAAGACACCCCTTTGTATGAAGCCGGGGGTTCCTCAAATCCCACCATGGAACCTTGGCAACATCAAATGTTTCAATATTTTGAAGATACCCGGGGGACGTTGGAAACAATTAGTGGGAGGGTTGAGAGCTCTCATACTTGGCAACAACAATATGGGCCAAGGTTGGAGAGCTTGAAACAATTTCAAAATGCCTTTGAGGAGCATAAGAGGTTGGGGGATGAGGCCGAATTGGCCCAAATGAGAATTCTAGAGTGGATAGTCAAAAGGCAAGAGAAGTCTTTCACTTGGCAACAACAACAAGCCAAGCATTTGGCGGATAACCAAGCTATGTGGCAAGCCCAAAATGAGTGGAGGGAACAAGTAAGTCGACAATTTGGGGTTCAAAATGAAAGGCACCACCAATACATTGAAGATTCCTACCACGATGCCCAAGCACAAGAGGATTCCTTTGGCCTCATTCGAGGCATCTTTGACATGTCCCTACAACAAAATGAACCCCAATACCAACCCACCATCAATGAACAAGAAGTGAATGAAACCTATGAGAGGGCAAAGAAAGAAAGAGATAGAAGAGAAAGAAAAAGAGGAAACCGAGGGGCATATGAGCAAGGTGAAGGCTCGGGCCCCTCCCACAACAAATTTTGAAGAAGTTTGGCACTCCTCCACATTGAGGACAATGTGTGATTTAAGTGTGGGGGAGTGAGTTGATTGTAAATTATGTACAAGTGTTTCTTTTCAATGCAAGTAAAAATCCCGGCTAGGTGAAAACCCACAAGGGTGGGTGTAGGTTAATATCCGTATACTACCCTTCGAATTAAGGATTATAACGCAAAATTACATGTGAATATGGTCATAAAACGATAAACATAAAGAAACGACAAAGATTGTAGGAATAACCTTCGGTCCTAGTGCAATAAGGCAATGAGAGATTAAAGCAAATCTCCTCCTAAACGATGCACCCAAGAAGTCCGAGTAATGCCCTTGTGCTAGAGAACAATCCCCTAATTGACTTGCAATATCGAGGGGATTAGTTTTGGTGAATTTGTGTTGGATGAGAGATCCGGAATTTAGGAGGCACAATTCCCAAAAACCCTAATTATTTTTCAAGAATGAATTAGGTTTTTAGTGAAAGGAGAAAGCTCTCCTTATGGTCTCACCAATTCGGCCAAACCGTGGAGAGGGAGCCCATATGGGCTTTTCATTTTCTCTTCACTTAAATTCGTGGTCCGGTCCATAATTCGCTAAGTGTATATGACGCGGTTTCATTATAATCTGTTATCGGTTATCGGAAATTAAGGCATCAACTAATAACACGGGTCGATTGAATTCTTAATGCATGTCCGACAAAACAGTATTGTATAATTATATTCAATACACATTTTATTTAAATATAAAACGCTTATATTTAAATTTACGAATTAATCGGTTAATCCGCATTAGCCCATGATATTTAATCCGTATTAAATATTATATCTCAACATCACATTTAACTAATTATTAGTCAAATAATCCGGACTAATCTGGTTAGTCAAATTTGGCATCTACATGACAGTATTTTCATACCGTCACATCACTCAAGACGTATCCTATAGGTGTGACTTTTAGGGACCAGTTGATCACCGCCATCGGTATGACAATAACGTCAAACTTATCTAGCAAGCCAATCGTTATTGATAAACGTGGATCAACTGATTATGATACAAAGTATACCCTTTGACCCTTTTAGAGGTTTATAAGTCCTTGCACTAACCGTTAAGGACACTAACCCCAACAAGCTCCCACTTGTCCGTACAAGTGTATGTGCAATGACGTTATCCGCACTAACTGGAGGACACAGGCTCCAACAAACTCCCACTTGTCCGAACAAGTGTATGTGCGATAACCGATTCTCATATTCATTTAAAATTTCTCCCACTCAATGTAAAACAATTTGCGATCTGGATCCGCAAAGGTCGTATTTTACAATCGATCCGTATCTAGAGTGGTTTCCCCGACTAGAGAGTAACTTAACGATAAAACGAATCAGTCCGAGCATGGCCATGCATTTCGATTCTGACTCCTCGAGTGGCCCCGAAAATATCGAGTACTGATAAAGGCTGAATATTTCCTTCAACTCGACTCCTTCCGATCTAAGCACGAGCATGAAATGACCTTAAAAAATCTACTTGGCCCCTGTTACGGATGACCGTGAGAAAGAAACCAAAGTCACCCAAAATCTGCCTTAGTCTCAAGAGACAATCGATAGTTAAAAGAATCGACTCTTAGGATCACCATGGAAGTCCTATCCACGACCGGACAACGAATGTTATAAAACATTTAGGACTCCACGTCGATGTCACAATTGTGTCCTACGAAATATCCGTATAAATCGCCTCTGTGATTGGTCATCAACTTTGTTGACTTATGGCTAGTTGAACCCACCATCAACCAACGTCACAAAATAATTGCCGAGTTATCAGCTCATGTGGGCAATCAAGGACTAAAAGAATATAATGTTTTTGCGATTCACTTTGTGGTGTTCAAAATTTGTCGTACAAATCCACATGAAAAACAAAATATATATATATTATCAAAACGATGAGGTCGTATAGAGTACAAAAGCGAATGAATCTAATCCATAAAAGAGTACTACAACTTAGGAACACGTTTAATTCCCATGGAATTAACGTGCCCTTCATGCTTATCTTGTCGTAATGCTTTAGTGAGAGGATCTGCTATGTTGTCATCTCGTAGCAATCTTTTCTATCACTCTCTCTTTTGCTCCACGTAATCCCGGATTAGATGAGCTTTCCGTTGTACATGTCTAGACTTGTTGCTAGACTTTGGCTCCTTAGCTTGGAAGATGGCACCACTATTGTCGCAATAGATGGTGATCGGGTCATTCGAACTAGGCACTACGGATAGCCCATGTAAGAATTGACGCATCCATATCGCTTCCTTTGTAGCTTCGCACGCGGCATAGTACTCGGACTCGGTCGTAGAATCTCTTTATAGCTTGATTTGTTTGAACTCTTCCAGTGATCTGCAGCGCCATTAAGAGTAAAAACGAATCCAGACTGAGATTTCGAGTCATCACGATCCGTTTGGAAGCTAGCATCTGCGTAACCGGTTGCGCATAGCTTTTGTTCGCCTCCATAAGTCAATGCCCAATCTTTAGTCCTCCGTAGGTACTTAAGAATGTTCTTGACACCAACCAATGTGATTCACCTGGATCTTTGTTGGAATCGACTTGTCATACTCAATGCATATGCCACGTCGGGACGTGTGCATATCATGGCATACATGATAGATCCTATTGCCGAAGCATAAGGTATCCGTGACATGCGCTCTTTCTCTTCCGGTGTCTCTGGTGCCTGAGACTTGCTCAAATGCACCCCTGGAGACATAGGAAGGAACCCCTTCTTGGAGTTAGTCATCTTGAATCTCTCTAGGACTTTGTCTATGTAAGACTCTGATCGAGAGATAGCATCCGTCGTGATCTATCTCGATAGATACGGATGCCTAGAATTCTTTGTGCCTCTCCCAGATCTTTCATCCGGAAATGGTTTTTCAACCATACTTTCACCGAAGTTAAGAGAGGTATGTCATTCCCAATCGGGAGTATGTCGTCAACATACAATATTAGGAAGACAATCTTGCTCCCACTCGACTTGATATATAAACATGGTTCCTCGACCGATCGAGTGAATCCATTTTCTTTTATCACTTGGTCGAAGCGATGATTCCAACTCCTTGATGCTTGCTTAAGTCCATAAATGGAACGCTTAAGCTTGCACACTTTCTTAGGATGTGCGGGATCGATAAAACCTTCGGGTTGTACCATGTACAACTCTTCCTCCAAAAAGCCGTTTAAGAAGGCGGTTTTTACGTCCATTTGCCAAATTTCATAGTCATGAAAAGCGGCTATCGCTAAGATAATCCGGATGGAACGCAACATGACTACGGGTGCAAAAATCTCATCGTAGTGCAAACCTGGCACTTGGGTGAAACCTTTTGCAACTAGTCGTGCTTTGTAGATATCTTGTTGACCTTCCACAGAATGCTTTATCTTGTAAAGCCATTTGCATTGAAGGGGACGAACCTTAGAGGTAAGTCAACAAGATCCCATACGTTGTTCTCATACATAGAGTCCATCTCGGATTTCATGGCCTCAAGCCATAGTTTCGAGTCGGGCTGGTCACGGCACCTTTATAGGTTGCGGGTTCACTACTCGTAAGGAGTAGAACGTCATCTATGTCATGTTCCTCGACCATACCAATGTATCATGCGGAGGAATAGAGACTCTTCCCGACCTCCTAGGTTCCTCCGGAATGTTAACCGCAGCCGGGATTGAAGGAATAGGTTCCTCCAATAGTTGCTCGGTATTTGGTTCGGAATCTCCGACAGTCGAAGGTTCTATCACTCTTTGCATTCTCGAGAAATTCCTTCTCTAAGAATGTCGCACTAGCCGCAACAAAAACACGTTGTTCGGTTGGCGAATAGAAGTAATGACCACGTGATCCTTTAGGATAACCTATAAAGTATGTCTTGACCGATCGCGGGCCGAGCTTATCTTCCGGTCTCCACTTGACATAAGCCTCGCAGCCCCAAACCCGTATAAAGGACAAGTTAGGGACCGTTCCCTTCCATAGTTCATATGGAGTCTTGTCAACAGACTTTAGACGGACTTGATTAAGTATTAGAGCGGTGACAATAGAGCATAACCCCATAATGAATCGGGTAAAACCGTGTGACTCATCATGGATCGAACCATATCAAGTAGTGTTCGATTTCTCCGTTCGGACACACCATTCAATTGAGGTGTTCCAGGTGGAGTTAACCGTAGGGCAATCCCACAGTCCTTTAGGTGTTGATCAAACTCGTGAGAAAGATACTCGCCACCACGATCCGAACGCAGTGTTTTTATCTTTCTACCTAATAGGTTCTGTACCCTATTTCGGTATTCCTTGAATTTCTCAAAGGATTCACTTTTGTGCTTCATTAAGTAGACATAGCCATATCTACTCAAATCGTCCGTGAAAGTGATGAAATACCTATAGCCTTCTCGTGCGGTGATTGACATAGGACCACATACATCCGTGTGTATGAGTCCTAATAGGTCGCAGCCGCGCATTCCAACACCTTTGAAGGAAATACGAGTCATCTTGCCGATGAGACATGATTCACACGTGCCAAATGATTGAAAATCAAAGGCCGAGATAGCTCCATGTTTGATGAGCTGTTTTACGCGTTTCTCATTGATGTGTCCCATACTACGGCGTGCCATAGATACGTTTGATCTTTGTCACCAACCTTTAACTTTTTATTCATTACGTGTAATATTTCCGTGGTCGATCTAAAACATAAATTCCGTTCATAGAGACCGCCTTAGTAAATCATATCGTGTAATGAGAAAATGCAAGCATTGTTTTCTATTACAAATGAAAAACCAAGTTTATCAAGCGCAGAAACTGAAATAATGTTTTTGGAAAGACTAGGAACATAATAGCAGTCATATAAAGACAACTCAAATCCGCTTGGAAGCTGGATCACATATGTCCCCTTGGAGATGGCGGCTACTCTTGCTCCATTCCCGACACGCAGTCCACCTCACCCTTTACGAGGGGTTCGATGTTTGAGCCCCGCACATGATTACACAGATGAGAACCACAACCAATATCAAGTACCCAAGTTCCGTAACTTGCGTGGTTAATCTCAATCATATGAATAAAAGTAGAAGAGAGAAGACATACCAACGGGTTTAACACGACCGCCTTTAAGTCCTCATGATAAACAGGACATGTGCGTCTCCAATGCCCAGTCTTGTGGCAATGATGGCATTCCATGTTTTCACTCTTGCTCTTTGTCGTGCACGATGAGTTGCTCGACTCACCAGCCCACTCTTACCGAACCCGACTTCTTGAACTTCGCCTTGCCTCTTTTGTTAGGTTTGCGGAGCTTTGCCCTTACCTCTCCCTTTGTTTGACACAACGAGAACATCCTGTTTCGAGCTCCCATCAACTTCATGTCCTTCTCGGTCATGCGAGGAGGGAGTGCAATTCATGGGGAGTTTTCTTCAAATCATTCATATAGTAATTCGCTCTGAATTGCGAATAACCATCGTGGAGTGAGTGAAGAATACGGTCGATAACAATATTCTCGCTGATGTTACAGTTAAAGGTCTCCAGTTTCTCGACATTCTCAATCATGCTGAGAATGTGTGGGCTAACCGGTTGGCCCTTCTGAAGTCTCGCATCAAAGAAGCGAGTGGTATGCTCATAGGTCACGATTCTCGGTGCTTTCGAGAATTCCTTAGTGAGCGTGGTGAAAATCTTGTTTGCACCATGGGTTATGAAGCGTTTCTGCAAATTGGATTCCATTGCAAAAATGAGTACGTTTTTAATCGCACCCGCTTCCATACAGAAATCATTAAACTTGGTGATTTCAAAGACTCTAGCCGTGGGACCTGGGTTTGCAGGGAGTGGCTCTAATAGATATTTGAGCTTCCGTCGGCAGCGGCGGCATTCCGTAATGCCGCCTCCCGGTCCGCGAAGTTGGATCCATCATTCTTCGATCGAGTAGACGATTCATCCGATTCATGAAGATCCTACGCCAGGACTCACGGTCCAATGTGGCACTTGGCATTGGGTTATCACTTGAACCACCATTAGTTGTTTAGCGAGATAAAAACGTGATCTACACTGAAAAAAAAGAAAAACAAAACGAAATAAGCAACTCATCGAGGTGATTTAAGTCTATTTTAAAATTCATTTTAAACATGTAGACTCTCCCACTTGCATAATTGATCTCCCTCAAGAATGATACAAGTGATCCCAAGACTCAATTTACGTAAACGATAAGCCAACTTTGTTTAGCTAATTCTTCCCTAAGAACTCTTGGTCGATAGATTTCCGTAAATCCTATCTATAGTCCACCATAGTCACAGGATCGTTTAGTGACCATAGTGTTGAGATAAAATAAGTCAATCGGTTCCAATTTACCCAACGTAGAAGGGGTCATAGTATGCCTACCGACGAAGAAGGGAGTCCTTGGAGTTTGACCCATAAAGACCGTTCTCAATTTTGGTTTATACGAGGAAGATCCCATCAACTTAATTATAATTCATTTTAAGTGAACGAAAAACTAGCGTCTGCGTGAATGAATCAATTTAGGTGATGGCTTAGCATGATCGTGTGACATACGAATGTCAATGAAAACTAACTCGTGACCTCTATATGTGTCAGTTTTCATGCAATAATTAGGTGGTTTGGTTTTAGGCGGAATATGATGCAAGCTATCGTTACAATAAAATAAATAAATTGAATGCGATACGTAAATAAAATTCCTAGTGTGGCCTATCCTAGTAAAAAGAACAATATACAACTTTGGAATCCACCGTTGGACCCGAAAAGCTTGTCTTGGTGTTCCATCTTGATCCATGTAGCGGGAGTGAGCATCCGGTCTCCATCTTTAGTCTTCTCAAGAATTACAATTTAAAATTTACAAATATAAACCTATTTACATTCTAAATAAAAAACTGTAATTAAAAGAAATAAAATGGAGATACGAGATCTCAAAATACAACCAAGACCGTGTTCCATCATTACGGTAACACGTTCTACTAAGGCCACACTAAGTTACAACTGTTTGCAAAATAATTAAATACGTAATTAAAAGGCATTCAAAACATTCAAAATATAAAAGAACGATAAATAAAATGCATCAACTAAAATAAATTAATTCGTGACATAATTCCGTAATTATGTTAAATTTATCCAAACCACCAAAGATAATTAAAATTATGTGACAAAACCGCTTCATCAACTTAATTTTAATTCGATATAATCCGTTACAATAAATCATGTTAGTGTAACTTTATTTTTCGTGGGTGAACCGTTTCACTAATCAAGCGAGAGCATAAAAACGTTTTATGCATTAAAAAGGCCGAAAGAAAAAAAACAGAAAAATTTTTCTTCTGTACTGTTCACGTGAACAGTACCAGGGGCCAAAAAAAAATTTTTTTTTATAAAACCGGCAGAAATGCCGAGAGGGTCTTTTAGCCAAAAAAAAAAATTTTACACGGCTAAAACGTGATCAAACAAGTGATCAAACAACAAAACGATTTGTAAAACCTCAATTGCAATTTATTTTAATCCGGATCAAAACAAAAGTACAATTGACATGTTCTTCACATCTTGTTGTAATTATCGATTAAAACAACAATTCGCTAAGAACAACACAAAACAAGAGATCGAACGATCTAACAAAAGTGTGTGGCACGCAAAACAATGCAAAAACAAGAAAAACAGGCCGTGAAACATGTAAAGGCCACACGGTTTTCATGATTTTTCGAGACAAAAAAATTGTGCCACACGAAATTTTATGCAATCATTTTAACCGATCTTTAACATATAGCGATGAATATCGATTACAAAGCAATATGCAAAGATCAAAAAACGAAAACAATGCGAAAACTTCAACCAAAACCGTGTACATGGACACGGTTCCCCAAAAAACGCAGCAAAGTAAAAATGCTTAGAGACAAAAAAAAATCAGCCGAGCCATTTTTTTTTACCAAAATTCATCGATTTCAAAATCGTTTAATGAAAAACACATATAAAAATTTGCGTGGCCTCGCTCTGATACCACTTGTAGGTTAATATCCGTATACTACCCTTCGAATTAAGGATTATAACGCAAAATTACATGTGAATATGGTCATAAAACGATAAACATAAAGAAACGACAAAGATTGTAGGAATAACCTTCGGTCCTAGTGCAATAAGGCAATGAGAGATTAAAGCAAATCTCCTCCTAAACGATGCACCCAAGAAGTCCGAGTAATGCCCTTGTGCTAGAGAACAATCCCCTAATTGACTTGCAATATCGAGGGGATTAGTTTTGGTGAATTTGTGTTGGATGAGAGATCCGGAATTTAGGAGGCACAATTCCCAAAAACCCTAATTATTTTTCAAGAATGAATTAGGTTTTTAGTGAAAGGAGAAAGCTCTCCTTATGGTCTCACCAATTCGGCCAAACCGTGGAGAGGGAGCCCATATGGGCTTTTCATTTTCTTCTTTACTTAAATTCGTGGTCCGGTCCATAATTCGCTAAGTGTATATGACGCGTTTCATTATAAATCATTATCGGTTATCGGAAATTAAGGCATCAACTAATAACACGGGTCGATTGAATTCTTAATGCATGTCCGACAAAACAGTATTGTATAATTATATTCAATACACATTTTATTTAAATATAAAACGCTTATATTTAAATTTACGAATTAACTGGTTAATCCGCATTAGCCCATGATATTTAATCCGTATTAAATATTATATCTCAACATCACATTTAACTAATTATTAGTCAAATAATCCAGACTAACTGGTTAGTCAAATTTGGCATCTACATGACTGTATTTTCATACCGTCACATCACTCAAGACGTATCCTATAGGTGTGACTTTTAGGGACCAGTTGATCACCGCCATCAGTATGACAATAACGTCAAACTTATCTAGCAAGCCAATCGTTATTGATAAACGTGGATCAACTGATTATGATACAAAGTATACCCTTTGACCCTTTTAGAGGTTTATAAGTCCTTGCACTAACTGTTAAGGACACTAACCCCAACAGTGGGCACCTAAGGCAAGATTGGGAAGGTGGCCGAGGACGGAATGAAAACTTAAAAGGGTATTCCGGGCAAAACGAAGAAATGAGTTGCGAGCCACCGATGAGAGGAAAGGAAAAGCTAAGGTGAAAAACCGAAAGGGCACCTTAGGCAAAATGAGAGATTTTCAAACAAAAAAAAAATTCGAAAAATTGAAAAATGCAACACCAAAAAGATGGAGGGATAAGAAGGGAGCAATAAGGAGGATTTAGGAAGGAGGCTAGATTTAGGATTTTTTTTTTTTTTGAGTCAAAGAAAATTGCTTCAAATTGGTGGTTTTTCATGTTGGCTACTAGGTTGTTGATCTTTATTGGTGGTTTGCCAACTTAGTAGCATAACTTGCATTGTTTGGAGTGATAAAGGGGTGATATAAGGGGAGTATGAATGATTTGGAGGTTTGTGTAGGTCACTTTGCTATGGCCTTGGGATAAGGCAAGTGTGACCATCTTTGCTTTGGAGTGATAAGTAGGGTGGTTGTGAAGTTGATGAGTCGGAGTTGGAGGTGTGTCGTGTCTTGTTTAGAGGGATGATATAAGGAGGGCAAGTGAGAGAAGAGTGTGTGTCAACCTTTGAGTCTAGATTTTCTTTTTGTAATCGGTGGATTTGTTGAGAGGGAGATAGAAGAAGGTTGTAGTGAGGGAAGAGAGATCATTACTCCTACACTCACTTGTAGACTTACACAATTGCTTATTTCGGGTTTTGCTCGGGACTAGCAAAAGTCTAAGTGTGGGGATGTTTGATAGTAGAGTTTTATGCCGGTCTAAGAGGGTGATTTTATCACCCTCATATCTTTTAATATGGGTTTTTAGGTTTGGTTATCCTAATAATCGATAATTTGTTATGATGTGGTAACTTGTCCATTTTCCCTCGGTTTTATACTTGATTTTGATGCACGGAATCCGAGGGTCGAGGAGAACCTTTCCACGGTCAAGACATGGCGCAAGCACCTCACATTTGGCCAAATATCTAGCTGGGAGAAGTAACGAGTGAAGATGAGAACAATTGAGAACAATTGAAGAGGTCCAGAAGCAAAGGAATTAAGAATTCTAAATGCGAGCTTAGGCGTAACCTGCGCAAAGGAGCAGCGCAGCTGCACCCGATTGCGCAGGCAAGAGTAAATTTGGCGCAACCTGCGTAGCTCTGTTTTACGGGGCTTTCTAATCCGCATTTGGGCTTCTTAAGTGAGGATCTTTTTAGGTTTCCGTGAAGCCATATATATACCCAAGATTTGAAGACCTCAAGGACATCGTAGAACATCATCTAATCTCATAGAACCTCATACACTCTCATAATTAGGGTTTGAATCTTGTAACATTTTAGAAGACTTTTTCTACAAAAGTTGTAATCTTTCTTTGTTATTTTGGTTTTACGAAGACTATGGAAGGCTAATGTTCCACTACTTGGTGTAATCCATTTCAAACTTTCATCTTTATCATTGTATTGACTCTCTAATCTCTACTCTTTCATTTATTTAAATTTCTATGTTTGAATGTCATGATGAATGTTTTGTTGTGAGAAGTAATTACCCTTGCCTCTATAACACTCATCTATTGCTTGAATGTTGCAAAGTTTCTTACTTTTGTGATGTCTTGTTGAAGCAACTCATATTGTTGTTATCTTGGTTTAAAGTATCAACCTTTGTGAATAGAAATTGATTATGTAATTGGGTTTGTTGGCTTAGACATACTCTTGTGATATTCCATTTACTTTCCTCTTGGTTGTACTCTTCATGCTCTTAGCTACAATTCATACATGGTTTAATGTTAGAATTTGTAGTTGAAGTAGGATTATCATTGTTGGCTTAGATAGTGGTAATCATTTGCTTGAGGTATGTTGTTGGGTAAATGAATTTAGAGAGAAAAGAGTTATACTTTGAGAAAAGGTGGAACTTGTAGGATTATACCAAGTTTCCTATCATATTATTGTTGTTTGCATACCAAGTGTTTGTTACTTTGTTTCGTAAGCAAAAATCATATCTTTTTCATCTTGTTACTTGTTTCATCCATGCCAACTCTCCTCTTATGTGTTTCAATTGTTGTCCATTGTTAATATTCATAGTTTGTGCATAGTCTTGTGTTTTGTTCATTGTTATTAGTTTAATTCAAGCTTTAGGCTTAATCCCTTCTCTTGGGTTCGACCCTTACTTCCCTTTACTACTATTCTTAATTGCATAGTGTAGAGTCAAGTTTGGTTTATAAATATCTAATTTGGTAGTTTAATTCTAGTATTTAAAGACCTAGTCTTTTCCCCTACCAACGAGACCCGCCAAAACCAGCCCCACTGACATTCCTAATTCTTAACTAATCTTATCAAGATTGAGAAAGCATGCACTAGACAGTTTGGGTCATTAAAATTGGGACCAAAATTGTTAGGTACAAAGTACAATCATGGCAAAAGTAATATGCATATGTATGAAGTATGAAGGTTTGCATGTGGGGTGTTTCGGGTAATTGGTCCCAAATCCCAATTCATGCCAACTAGATTTTGTGCCCGTGCGTTGCACGGGTTTCAAATTTGTCCTTCCTCTAATTGTTTAGACCTTTTAATATCATTTTAAATGATACGCAAAAGTTGTATTTCAATTACTCAAATAAGGTACTCCGTATAAATAACAAAGAATTACCCTCAATACAGAGTAAATATCCCTCTCCTATTAATTGGTCCAAATATAAATTTAGAATAAATCTCTCTTCATTAATAGCGTGTCTGATAGGAATCCATTTAGATGTTTACAATTAAGATGCATGCGTCATCCGAATTTAGAACTGCACGTATCATTCATCCATATTAAACAACACAAAGAGTAGCATTTTTTTAGTTGTGAAGGCATGTGTTGAGATGAATTATGGCACCATGCGTCGTTTATATATAGGATATTTGCAAATAATTTTACGGAAAGTTTAGTTCTTCTTTTAGCCATTTTAGCATTGCCAGACTTCTTTAATTATCGTTCTACCTCTAAATAAAAGTTGTTATTCTATCTTAGAATAATTATAATTACTACTTTATTAATGCAGAAAATAAGTATATAATTTAAACAGCTTATTTAAATATTATTTGTATTTTTTTTTATAGTTTAGGTAGTTCTAGAAGTCTTCCCTAATCACACCTATGGAACAAACCCATTATATAACTATTGATTACTCGTATTTATAAATAAATAATATCTACTGGAAAGCCGGTAGAGTTTATTAGCAAGATGACTAAAATCAATAGTGATTAATAGCAAGTGAGCTACACTATATAATAAAAAGGATTATTTCACAAGAATAATCCGAACTATAGGTGATATTATTATATTAATCCCAACTTCATTTTATTTCAGAATAAACCGTACTATTAATAGTATCTTCTCATATTACACTCGATGATCGACCACCTGCTAGTCAGGTCATCTTTTAAGAAAAAGAAAAATATTAAAATGATGATAAATCATAATAATCCCTGAGTTCCCTGTATGACTGTATGTATCTAACTAACAACCATCAATTACACACCTTCGATGAAAAATTAACCCCATCACTTACCTTTTTTTCTCAAAATCCAACACCTGGAAAACTCAACAAATCCACCGCCCTCTACATCATTACGTGCACCCGCATCCCTATAAAAAATGCTACGGGCTTATCACCGGTGGATCCAGCGGCAGAGAGCTGGCTCTAGCCCACCACCGAGGGGCACGTGTCACCTTCCTACCGTGCGACCGCGCTAAGCTCGAGGATGCGAAGCATGAGGTCATTGCCCTATTCGCCGACGTCAGAGACTTTTGAGGCCCTTAATAAGGCATAGGATTCTGTTCGGTGTCGATGTGTTGGTGTATAATCAGGCCCATCAGGGATTTTTGCTCCTAAGGAGCTTGAACCTCGGCCGTTTGATGATATTAGATTTATGATTGATCGTTGTTAATTTGATGGGATGTTTTTAATTTGATAAAGGTTGCTTTGCCTTTGTGTTGGTGGTCGTGGAGAGGGTATAACGGTGATTGCGGTGAAGATGTATGTTGGGCGTTTGGTATAATTGAGGTCCTTCCAATATCGTTTACTCATACGAACTCCAACCCCAAAATAGGTTTCTCCAGCCTCATAAGTGGCATTTTAAGACTTGAATTTGGGATGTTGGGGACCGGAATACTCCCGCTTGTCGGGACCACACCCTCCTAAGTCCTAACTGTATCAGTTTCACCGAGTTCAATTTCATGCACCTGAAAATACGAAGGAAAACAATTAGCGATAATTAATATGCAAGAAATTATACAAGAGCAATAGAATAAAAATAAAAACACATAATAATAATAGACATAAAATAGAATGGGGGAAGGAAAGCCGTATTTGTTGTTGCTTTTTATATGCATATTAAAGGGTGTTTGTTACGAATGTAACTCTATCATATTAATTAGATAGAGTTTTGTTTTTTAAATAATATCTGATAAATAAATATAAAATTTTGGGGGATAATTTACATATTAATATATCTGTTTTAATCTCAATCTTATTTAAATTTTATCATTAATATTTTTTTAATTTCTCTATTATTTATCTATTTAACGTGTTTCATTAAAGTTGAAGTCTCTAGAATTGCCTGAAAAAAGCCTTATATATATATATATATATATATATATATATATAGAATGAGGATCAAATGAGTCCACCATCCTTAGATGAGTCCATAAGTCCTTATCTAAGCCGTTAGATTAGAACAAAATCAAGGGCTAAGATTGAATCTGAAAATAAAAGCCCTATATAAACACAAAAACCCTAATTCTTTTCATTTCATTCCTGCAACTTCTCTCTCTTCCTCATTTTCCCTCTCTTACTCCATTTCTCTCTCTCCGTCTCATCTCACCAACCCGACAACACCATCCGTCCACCGCAACACTGCATATCCTCCCGTCGCTGCCATCACCTTTACTCTTCTCCCGTCAGCCTTCTGCCTCCCTCGGCGACTTCTACTCTTCCCCACCCTTCGCCGCCGTCCTCCATTCACTTTGTTTTTTTTTTGGTTTTCTCCAGATCTGATAAAAGGAATCGTGTTTGGGGTGTGTGGTTGGTCGTATTGGGGTGTTGGTGGCGGTTCTGACTGCCGTCTCTTTTGCTTCTCGGTTCTTTTTTTTTTTTTTCTGATTACGGCCGTGGTTGTGATGCGTGGTTGGTGGGTCATTTGGGGGTGTTGGTGGCGGTTGTGGCAGCCCCTTCTCCTTTCTCCGTTTTTTTTCTTTTTCAACGTGCTTTGTTGAGTTGTGGAGGTGTTGGTGGCGGTTTGGCTGCCGCCTCTCTCCCTTCTCTTTTTTTTTTCCAGATCTAAAGTGGTTGATGTCGTGCCCGTGGCCTTCTTTTTTCTTTTTTTTTTCTCAGATTGGAGGTCAGTCATGTGGCGGTGGTGGTTGGTTTCAGTTTGGTGGTACGTGGTGGCGGTTGTTGCAGGGGGAGGTCATGCTGGTGGTCAGAGGCGGTGGTGGGGTGTCGTGGTGGTCTTGGGGTAATGATGTTGGGATATGGATTAAAGTTTCAAAGATATGGACTAAAGTTTCATTCGTAACTTCGAGAAATAACAAATTTTTACATCATTATATAAATACACACTAAACCATTAAAGTTTCACTCATCACCATTAAAGTTTCACACTTTTAACATTAAAGTTTCATTCATAAATCACTTAAAATTAAATAAATATTAATTAAAGTTTCACTCGTTAAATGGCCTAAAAAAATTAAAGTTTCATTCGTTACCATTAAAGTTCCACTCGTTTAACATTAACGTTTCATTCATAAATCAATGAAATTAAATAAATTTTAGTCACAATTATATTATTACATAAATTCAATTTTTATTTATTAAAATGGCCTAAAAAAATTAAAGTTTTACTTTTAAGCATTAAAGTTGAACTCGTATACTATTAAAGTTACATTCAAAAATCAGTTAAATTAAATTAATATTAATCACAATCACATCATTTCATTTCATAAATTCAAATTTTTATATTAAAAATGGCCTAAAAAAATCAAAGCTTCACTTTTAAGCATTAAAGTTTCACTCGTAAAACATTAAAGTTATATTTAAAAATACAAAAATTTAATTTTTTATTTATAAAATGACTTTAAAAAACTAAAGTTTCAATCGTAAAGAATTAAATTTGCTCTCACAGATTAATGTTCCACTTTTAAAACATTAAAGTTTCATTTCAAAAATTGATTAGAAGTCTCAAATCTCAACCATCAATCTTAGAAGATCTAATGGCTAAGATAAGGACTTAAGGACTCAAATATATAGGTGGACTCATTTGAACTTCACTATATATATATATATATATATATATATATATATATATATATATATATATATATATATATATATATATATAGATTTAGGATCCGGTGAGAACGACCATTCGGTGAAAACGGTGAGAACACATTACTTTTCTGATTATTAAAGAACCTGACATTACCAACCCGTTATTATTAAGAACACACATTACCAACACATTAAAAACACACTGGTACATTGACATCATTTATCCACATCTACACCACCACCTGTATCCGGCGGCTAGAACTCATCGCCGACACCAATCTCCGGCACAAACATCCAATAAAAAAATGCTGGCGAGGAGATAACCACCGGCGTCGCCCCTATTCCCCATACCACATCGCCCCTATTATGCATCTCAAATCGTCAGTCGTGATTCGATTTCCGGCGACAGAAGCCGATGAAGGTTAGGGATGAGTTTGTTTTTTATGTGTGATAGATCTGGAATGTGTGATTAAAAAATGGGTTGTGCGTGCTTATCGGGCATTTGAGAAGTTGGAGATGCACAATGGTGGTTGATGCCGGCAATGTCTCGATCCAGACGTTAGATAACATCGTCGGCGAGTTTGATTCCGAACTATTTCAATGTATCTACTCTAAAATTTTATGTACCTAGTCGCTATTTTAATGTATCTAACATAGATACACAGAATTAATTATTAGTTACATTAAAATTGGTTTCAGATACATCAAAATATAAACCAGATATACTAATTCCGATTAACTTCTATAGTGATGGATCGATGATGGTTGGACGAAGAAAGCAAATATGACCGATGGTCCGACGCCGCCGAGAGTCGATTGACGTTGTTAGTGCGAATTAAATGTTCTTGCTCTACATTGCTTGATCAAACTAACCCACTTTGCGGCGGCGTAAAGACGATTAGTGCGAGTTCGAAAAACTTTGTACCAAACAACTATGGGGTGTCGCCGTTGTGATGAAGGTTCGGCAAGAATGCCGAATTCGAGTGACTAGTCGGAGTTTGGCGTTGACGAGAATTGCTCGGTGCAGGAGTATTCTGATCGAGGTGTTGTTGGTGTTATTGACGATAATCTTGCCGGACCTCTGACTACTTGGGCTCTTAATGATAGGTGTTCAATAATGGAATGATGGACTAAGTGGTGGCTGACTTTAATGTTAATAATGGCGAATTGAAAAGATTGACAATTGAATTGGATTTGTCTGGTTATAATTAGAAATGGCGATCGAAGTTCCATGAAAACAAAGGAAACGTGGGGCCTGATGAATATAAGTAATGGGTTTAATTGAAAATTTAATATTAGCCGTTCATTTCACTATAATCCAAGGGTGGAGGAGTGTTCTCACCGTTCTCACCGAGTGATCGTTCTCACCGGATCCTACCTCTATATATATATATATATATATATATATATATATATATATATAGAGAGAGAGAGAGAGAGAGAGAGAGAGAGAGAGAGAGAGAGAGAGTTAGGTTCTTGTGAGTTTTGTTTTTTATGGTGAGTTGTGAGTTTTGTGCTTGGAAATCTCAGCCACTAGATTATATTAAAGATGAATGGTCAAGATCTAATCTTACATGTCATATAAAATCACTGTCATTTACTTATTTTTTTTTTTTCTAGCACTACTTTTTTTTTTACTTTAATTTTTTTCTCTCTCTTTTTTTACCTCGTGTTATTATGTTTTTTTTTTACAATTTTGATTTTTTTTTTCACTTATGTTTTTCTCTAATTTTCTTATTATGTTATCTTTTTTTCTTTTTCTTTTTGTACCAGATTTTTTTTACTTGAATTTTTTTTACTCTTTTTTTTTACCTCACGTTATTATGCTGTTATTGCGTTTCTTTTACTTTGATTTTTTTTACGACTTTAATTTTTTTTTTCTCTTTTTTTTTACCACATATTATTGTGAAGTTATCGTTATTCCGCTGTTATTGTGATGTTATTCTGCTGTTACTTTGATTTTTTTTACGACTTTGATTTTTTTTCTCTTTTTTACACTACATGTTATTGTGTTGTTATTGTTATTCCGCTGTTATTGTGATGTTATTCTGCTGTTACTTTGATTTTTTTTACGAATGAGATTTTTTTTTACCACGTGTTATTGTGCTGTTATTCTACAGTTATTCTGCTGTTTTTATGATGTTATTCCGGTGTCACTTTGATTTTTTTACTACTTTGATTCTTTTACTCTCTTTTTTACCGCATGTTATTGTGCTGTTATTCCGCTGTTAATGTGATGTAATTCTGCTGTTACTTTGATTTTTTTTACGAATTTGATTTTTTTCTTTTTTTACCACGTGTTATCGTGCTGTTATTCTACTGTTATTCTGCTGTTATTGTGATGTTATTCCGCTGTCACATTGATTTTTTTTACTACTTTGATTTTTTACTCTTTTTTACCACGTGTTATTGTGTTTCGTAGAATCGGTATTGGTTTTTGTTAGTTTGATTTTACAGGTACCAAGAAGAATAATACGAGGTTCGAGATAGAAATTGGGTCAACGCAAATTAAACGAGACAAGTCAATGGAGTAGTTGAGGTCACTTGACCGTGAAATTAATTTGTCAGCTATTTTCAGGATTCCTTGCATCACCATATTCATCATTTAATTCTCCTTCATAAAACCATATCAAGGCAACAATCATGCTGCCCCAAATCACTAGCTCCTTCGTCAAATTCGACTGAATCGAACCCGTCTGCGCTGCCTAATTAATCGACCAACCACCTGCTACTTCCCATATTCTCTCCGTCGAACCACCGTGGCAGCATCCAGAACGCCACCTTCACTCGACCTTAGACCAGCCATCGAACCCATCTCCGGCAAAGAGACAATCGGCAGAGGAGCGCGACGGCATAATGTAAAACACACAATAAGAAAAAGAGGCGGCTGAAGCCTCTACACAAATGTATGACTAGGGAATGGTTTTACCCTTAAGATCGTCGCACTCAGGCGGTTTACACTCAGACTTGGTTGAACCTGTGGTAGCAGGACCAGTCCTACAATCTTGGAAGTTTAAAAATGAGACGGGATTGCATAGAGAAATGACCTTAGCGTTACTGGTCATGAAATTAACGAATAGATTTCTCTGAACAATCGTAATTGAGAAATTGGTTATCATTATAACTGGTCAAATCTCTAAGGTATTTGGGAAAATACCGCTTAACCGCTGTGGCAATAGTGGAGCAATTTTGGGGTGGCTTTGATTTAATGCCACATTTTTTGGCGACCTCTTGGTTACTTAGAAGCTTTATGCCGTCTTCGATGGATTTATTGTCTCCATCTGAAGAATCTTGAGACTCCTTAAGCTTCAAAACCTCCCGAACCCATCGTCACCAATTCAGCAGCCCACAAACCTCGTAATCGCCGGCATTCAACTCCACAAACCTCGTACTCGCCGGCCGATCCCCAATCCTCCACATAAACATCCATTTAGGATCCGCACCCTTAGGCATAATTGGCTTACTCTCCTCCCCCATACCCTCCAACTTCTCCTGCATCTCCGCATCAACCAAACTACGCAGAACTTCAACTCCCTCGGGAGTCACACCAACCTGATAATGCAATTCGGGTCGTTCCTGCATTCGTTTAAATTCATGCATTGGAGATGGTGATAGTTGAGCAATAATAGATGAAAGAGAATAGAAATTGATGAATTGATTATTAATTGCTAATTGTAGAAATTGAGAAGCTGCTACTTTATTTTCCCCAAATGCTAGGGTTGTTTAATGTAATTTTTTGGCTGGAATGGAGGAGTAAAGAGGACGAACGAGATTTTGTTGAGCTTTGATTGTTTTTTTATTTCATCTTAGCTGTTGTTTTCCTTTAATCAAATGGTCTTGATTTTTCAAACTCACAACTCACCGTAAGAAGCAAACTCACGAGATCCCGCCTATATATATATATATATATATATATATATATATATATATATATATATATATATATATATATATATATTGATATATTGATTCATTGTCGTGAAAATTTGCTGAAATCCCCGTTACTGATAAGGATGACTATTCTTGTAATTTAAGATAATACTTCATCTTATTTTGGTAATAGGAAAACGCTACTGCAGTATTATCTTATTCAGACACGTTTAGAAGGATTAGACACGGAGTTTGCTTAAGTGTCGGACTCGACTTTTCTACATAATATTTGCCTACTCTGGCTTAAAATGAGATGTCTAATTATCGTACCCATGTTTTTAAGTCAAGTGTCGAAGTATAATATAAAAGGTGTCATAATTTGCGGATTTAGAACATTTATCTTTTTTTTTGGTAAGATGTAAGATCTATTATAAAAGAGAATAATTACAAATCAGGATGCTTAAACCATGCTCACGATAAGCAAAGTTTAGCCCCTCCCACCAGGTACCAAAAGCACATTTCAAAGACAATCAACTAGAGATAAAGCAAAACAACACTAAAATACAACTCTAGTCCCTAGACCTCAGTGTACTATAGAAAGAACATGTTCAGGCTCCTTCGTTTTGGCAAATTTTCTTTAGCCAGTTAGCATCAGTCCTGTGAATTGGTGCCTTAATCAGATGCAAGCACCTATCAGTCATCATCCTCCTGATTTCATTAGCATTATTTTCTGGTCTATGGAATTTATACTCCAATCTGCACGCGTTTCTCTGCTGCGAGATAACATAAACATAAGCATTCACCACAACTTTCATCACTCTCTTCTTCAGTCTGGAGTGTCTGCAGTTCAGGACCTATTGAAGGGTGTCTGTCCTAACCATATTTAAACCAAGCCACTCACTTACCCTGCCCATTACCTTCCTGCTATATTCACAATCAAAAAACAGATGTTGTATAGTCTCTTCCTCTTTCTCACAAATGCAACAAAGTGAAGAATCACTCACCCCAATTCTCTTCAGTTTGTGTCTAGTGTTTAGAGCATTCATATGCACTAACCAGGCAATAAATCTATGCTTAGGCACTGCACAATTATGCCAGACCAGATGGAACCACTCCACCTTAGGTTTAGCAGTCCTCATCAAATTATATCCATTCCTTATCCTATATTCAGTAGGATTCACATACCAAATTCCTTGGTTAAAGCCTTGTTTCAGCTCCTCCTTTCCTTGGCAAATTTTCCTCCAACTCCAACTAGAGTCCGCAGTAGGTCTGTAATCAGTCCAAGGTGTCCCTTTCAGGTAGACATGACTTATCCATTGCACCCATAGTTTATCCGGTTTGGCATAGACCCACCAAACAAGCTTCCCAACTGCTGCAATATTGCATTGCTGAATGTTTTTGAGGCCTAAGCCCCCTTCTTTTTTTGGTGTACAGACTGCATCTCATGCCACCAGTGGAGCCTTTGTATATTCAGATCAGTCTTCCCATAGGTAGTTCCCGCATAGGCTGTCAATCCTATTCAATACTCCTTTAGGTATGACAAAGATCATAGCCCAATAATTGTAGCCAAAACTGATTGAATGAGAATGAGTCTGCCTGCATATGACAGTTTTTTAGCACCAATGCTCTGAATCCTAATTATAATCTTATAAGTAAGACACCTACAATCATGCTTAGTCAGTCTTGTGGTTTGGATGGGGATCCCCAAGTAGACCTGGCAAAACGGGTCAACGGGTCGGGTTCGGGTCGGGTCAATTCGGGTTGGGTCAGTTCGGGTTTCTCATTGATTTCGGGTTAACTCGGGTCGGGACGGGAAATTTCGGGCCTGTTTCGGGTTTGTTGGTCGGGTCAAGCGGGTCGGGTTGTTTCGGGTCGGGTCAATGAATCATAGAGAAATTGTCATTTCAAGTCTTTTAAGTTCAATTATAGTTATATTTTGTCGGATTGGGTCATTTTCGGGTCAGGCCAGTTCGGGTCAAGAAAGCCCGGGTCATGTTCGGGTCAGGTCGGGTCAACTCGGGTTTTCGGGTCACATTCGGGTGATGTAGTTTGGGTCACTTCTGGTCTCGAGTCAGCCTTTTCGGATCGGGCGGGTCAATCGGGTCGGGTTGCTTTTGTCAGGTCTATCCCCAAGTACCTGAAAGGCATATGTCCCTCAATAAAACCTGAGACACTTAAAATTTCCTCTTTATTAGCTGAGACCATTCCATTAAAATATGCATTAGAGTTCCCTGGGCTCATCTTCAAACCAGAAGATTTAGAAAAGGTGGAGAAAGCTCTAAGGAGAGTCATTATGGACGCTTTGTCTCCCTTACAAAAGAGGAGAAGATCATCAGCAAACATCAAATGGCAAAGCTTAATGTGAGCACACCTTGGATGAAAATTGAAGGGATAATTCTCAGTGGCATAGCTCAGCATTCTAGATAGATATTCCATACAAATAGTGAAGAGTAGAGGATCGGAGATAGCGGATCTCCTTGTCTTAGCCCTCTTTGACCCTTAAAGAACCCAAACTTTTCTCCATTAAGGTTCAAAGAAAATGTTGCACTTGTAACACAAAGTCATAATCTATTGCCTGAAGATAGAACATGTATCTTAGTTGTTGGTACATGTGAAATGACGGTTGTATTGTAAGAAGGACAGCAATAGAATGATATAGTTGTTGATCAAACATTTATCATTCCTAACTGATTTTGTGATCATTGATCTCACATTCAAGCTTGCTCTAACTGATTGCTATTAGTTGGTGTGACCATTTAAGGCACTTTGACTTAATTACAACAAATTACACAAATGTAATTGAAGTGAATCAACACCGTTTTGGAAATTATTAACTTGTCTTCAACACACTATTATTTTGATTTGACTAATAGATGGTGTACAACGAAATGACACATTTTCCTTATTATTATCTCCTGTTTCTTATACTCACCCTCAATCACTTGCTTACCATTGATCGCCGGCCGAGGAAAATTTTAAAAGTTTTATTTAAAATTTCAAACTTTTTTCAAGCCACTACTTATTCACAATTTCTCATTGAAGACGGGCACTATTCATCACAAGCTGAAGACAGATAGTGTCCCTCTCATAATATGCAAATGACACTATTCATAGGGTGTTCTATTTCCCTACCACCTGCCCTCCCACTTGCCTTATTGTGAGAGGGACACTATCCGTCTTCAGCTTATGACGGATAGTGTTCGTTACAAGCAAGACTTATTGCTACTTATTTGCGTCGGCTAAAATTTTCAAACTTTGTTCAAATTTACGTTATGCCACTACTTTATTCCTAATTAAGAGTCTTTGTTATATCTTCTGTTTATAATCCTCCAAACATCAACAACACCTTGGAACATGCATAAATTAAAAATATGTGAAAAAATGATTGATAGTTGTAATAATAATGTGTGTTCATGTTACCAAATGGTACGTATAATATATTACACAAATGTTAGCTTAACAACATTATGCCTATAACCTACTATTCCATAACAAAATGTCAACGTGATTATATTACCCAGTGGTGGAGCCAGGGAGGAACAGTCGCCCCGCTGACATTTAAAATTTTTGAAATTTTTAGTTAAAATTTTCGAATTTTTTTAACCCCCCTTATAGTATTACCGTTTTACCCCGCTGAAAATTTTCACCCCCGCCGACTTAAATTCTTGGCTTCGCCACTGAATTATCACCAAACATTCCCATTTCTCTTGCATTATTTCCTCGTAACATCATAAATTGTATACTCAACATTGTTATTGTTAGTTAATTAGGAAGAGGATTAATGATGTTGATGATAATAAAGTGAAATAAGGAGTATTTGGATTTGTTCCTTGTTCCAGCTGGTTTATTCATTATGTTTGGTTACCATACTATACTTTTATACAAATACTTGAGATTTCCTGAAACTACTGTTCTCGGCTTCGAGAATCACTGCAAAAAGGCTTGGGTCAATCAAATTATGAAGGTAAGTTACTATCCGGTATTGGGTTGATTGGGTCGTCCCATTTTTAGATTCAAGTGTGTGATTATCGAGTCATTATTTGCAGATTGATTCAGTAAGCAGAGGAGCAGCATTCTCAGTGATCAGCAGCATAATATCAGCAGCAACATTCATGGCATCTACCTCTCTGGCTCTCGCCTCATTCATCGGAACATGGGTAGGAAGCTCCTCAAACAGTGAACTAGTATCAAAAATGATATACGGAGATACAAAAACCTCAGTAGTACCCATCAAGTACATTTGCATGGTGTTGTGCTTCATACTAGCATTCATGTCGTTTATACAATCAGCGCGGTCTTATGTGCATGTAAACTTCTTATTAAGCATGCCAAACGCAGAGGTTCCACAAGGGTATGTCATGGATGCTTTGGTTGCAGGTGCTATCTTCTGGCAGCTTGGTTTAAGAGCCATATACTTTGCTGTGACTTTGATGCTGTGGATGTTCGGTCCGATTCTATTAGGCCGAATTAGGCCTTCTAGAATTATCTCTTTGTATGGGCTTTGACCCAAGACAGTTTGTATTTATACAAAATTAAATACAAGTTCGACGGGAGTATTGAGCGGTATAAAGCGAGATTAGTCATCCTTGGAAATCACCAAATTGACGGCATTGATTATGGGGAAACATTTGCGCCTGTAGTAAAAATGGTCACAATCCGTACTTTGCTTACTCTTGCTGCCAGCAAAAATTGGGAGTTGCACCAGATGGACGTTCACAACGCCTTTTTACATGGGGATTTATCGGAAGAGGTGTATATGAAACTACCACCTGGGTTTAGCAAGGGCAAAGACGGTAAAGTGTGTCGGTTGCGTAAGTCTTTGTATGGGCTTCGACAGGCTCCTCGGTGTTGGTTCGCCAAGCTCACCTCGGCTTTGCACCAATACGGTTTTACTCAGTCTCATTCGGACTATTCTTTATTCCACTACTCGGCTAACAAGGTATGTCTCCATGTTCTCGTCTATGTTGATGATCTTGTTATTGCCGGGAACGATGCTGCTGCCATTGCTGAATTCAAGCGTTATTTAAGTTCGTGCTTCCATATGAAGGACTTGGGCACTTTAAAATATTTTTTGGGGATTGAGGTGGCCCGTAATTCAGAAGGTATTTGTCTCAGCCAATGTAGATATGCTTTGGATATTGTTTCCGAAACAGGCCTTTTGGGTTCGAAACCTAGCTCTACACCAATGGAACACAATCATAAGTTGGGTGAAGCTTCTGGTGATGTTATTGCAAATGTCGAGTCTCATCGCCGTTTAGTTGGGAGACTTGTATACCTCGCTGTTACTCGCCCCGACCTTACATATGCTGTCCATATATTGTCTCAGTTCCTCAACCAGCCTCGTCAAGCCCATATGGATGCTGCGTTGCGGGTTGTTCACTACCTCAAGGGTCGCCCGGGACAAGGAATTTTGCTTCGTTCTGACACTGCCCTCACTGTTTCGGGGTGGTGTGACTCAGACTATGCTAATTGTCCTGCTTCTCGTCGATCAGTTTCCGGTTGGATTGTTTTTCTTGGTGGCTCTCCTATTTCATGGAAGACCAAGAAACAGCCGACGGTCTCATTATCCTCCACTGAGGCCGAATATAGAGCTATGGTCGCGATTGTCTGCGAAATGAAGTGGCTCGTTGAGCTCTTTTCTGGTTTTGGTGAAGATATTCCGAAGCCTATGTCCGTTTTTTGTGATAATAAATCGGCTCTTGAGCTTGCCCATAATCCGGTCTTTCATGAGCGAACAAAACATATTGAAGTAGCATGCCATTTTCTTCGTGACGCCATTTTGGAGGGTTTAATTCTTCCTTCTCACGTTGCGACGAATGTACAATTAGCTGACATTTTTACAAAGGCATTACCGCCCACACAGTTTGATCTTCTCCTTCGCAAACTGGGCATTCTCGACCTTCATGCTCCAGTTTGAGGGGGAGTATTAGGCCGAATTAGGCCTTCTAGAATTATCTCTTTGTATGGGCTTTGACCCAAGACAGTTTGTATTTATATTCCGCATTATCTAATGAGAAGGCACACAATACGTTTACCAAAACACAAATATTCAACAGATTCCGATGTTTGTTTCCTCTGTTGTGACAGTCGTGTTTTTGCATTTTCTAGATGTTAATAGGAAACCTAGGTGTGAGGCTCTGCACCTTTCCACCCTTTAGTCTTCAGTTTTGTGCACATATTTGTGAGTCACATTAATTGGATTCGTAAGTGTTCATCCAAAGTCCATTAACCATACATTATAATCGACCGTTTAGACATTAGGGTAATATTGTTGTTATTTATGCTCATTTCTTATGCTCAATAGAGAAATTCTTGGGTATATTAGTTCCATAAATAACTCGAGTATGCTCTAAATCGAAAAACATTGAGGCTTCTAATTGTGTGGGTGGGAAGTACGATTCACATGAATTAAGTTCCTACGTGTAATTCTTGGGAAATATTTAAAACTTGTGTGGTTGCCATCAAGGAATTGACACTTTCCATGAAATAAATTCATTTATGTTGTTTGGTTGGATAACTCAATTCCTATGATTTGTGATTATAAATACTATTTTACCCTTTTCAAAAGTTTTATAAGGCATACAAAATTTGATCTTAACTTACAAGATTTAACAACAAGAAAAAAAAAATGACTGTTCCATATTATTACTACAAAATCTAATAAGGGAGTATTGGGCAACAAGAATTTAATTTGAAATGCCTCATTTTCAATTTAGCAAAGTTAAATAATGATTTGGAAATGAGGGGGTTAAAGAGTGGATTTCAAATGGGTTTATTTTTGCCTTACTATGATTTGGTAGGATTGGGATGAAATCCAAATCTAAATCCAAATCTAATAGGTTTGTCAAACATGCAAATTGTTCAAAATCTAAATTTGGAAATATAATCCGTCTTCGAGCACAACATAAAAGAAACAAAAGTAGCAAAACTTATACGTCTAACAAACTATGTTCGAAATTAGGATTTAATTACAACACAATTTTCAAAAGAGCAACATAATCCATGACCCGGATTGACTCAAACTAATATGTCCCAAACTGAATGTTTATTGTTGCAAAGTGAATCTTTATCCTTGGAGAATGTGATAATAACACAGCCGAAATAACTTGTACAGAAAATGACCCGATCCGAATTCTTGCAAACCCAAAAATGGTCAGACCTGAACTGAAACCCGCATTGATCCGCAATGAAAATTATATTTGCATTAAATAAAGATTTGATCACTAAACTTTAATTTATAAATAGGTAAGTATCCAAAATGCACATTTTATTTTCTCAATATCAGTGAATCGAAAATAATCAGGCTCAATTAACCCGACATAACTTAAATAACATGGCCGAAATGGCCAAATCCGATTTAAATGAACCAAACTCTACTAACCAATTTGCTAAGTTTATTCTCATCCATTCCGAACTACCGATATTGTCGTTGTAATTGTTTGGAAATTTTCTTCACTTAAATTAGAAAGCATTGGATTTACCCTAAACGAAGAGTAATGAAGTGGATAAGAGGGACCACAATTGTGTAACAACCCGGATTATGAACCAAAGGAAAAACGTAATATAAAGTAAATATCAGAATATAATAGTGATAAAAGGGTCAAGGTGACAGAAACACCTGACCAATCCGGTTTGCTACTAAATCCAAAACCAAACTATTACATTATTCAAGGTTCTCAATACATGAAAACAAAGTCCAAATTTATTATTCATCTCGCCCCTCGATGCATCCCAAACAACATCATCCAAACAGCAGCAAGCGTTCAACCTGAACAACCTGAGAAGGGGGTCGACAATCAGTCGGGAGTAACTAGATGCTCTCCCAGTCATGTTTACAACAATTGAATATAACCAACATTCATTAAAAATTGAAATGCAAAACTAGTAAACATGTGAGACCATCTATACTCATGAAGACTCAACATTAACTTACCATCAACAAGGACATATTAGGACAACCACCTAATTAATAACTCCAAATTAAACCACATGAGACGACACGTGACAACAACCTATGTTACGATATCATGTAGAAACTTAGGACAATCAAACTCAATGCAACCATAACCAAACCAAACAACCCTCAGAGCGTATAACGAACTGCCTCTGACTAATGGAGCGTATAACAAACTGCCTCCAACAACTAGAGCGTATAACGAACTGCCCCTAGCTACAAACACAGTGTATAGAATGAATGCCGTTAGAGCGTATAACGAACTGCATCTAACCACTAGAGCGTATAACGAACTGCCTCTAGATATGAGCGTATAACGAACTGCCTCCATAGTCGGTATGTACCGTATAACTAACTGCATCTACTGTGGACCGTATAACGAACTGCATCCATACTATGTGTAGCGTATAACCACTGCTTCTATGCCTAAGACCTGGCCAGACCTCTCGGTGAAACACAGAGCGTATAACGAACTGCCTCTGCTACACCGAACGACACTCGGGAAACAGAGCGTATAACGAACTGCCTCTGCTACCCCCCGACCATAGACCATAAGAATCCCCGAAGGGTAGCGTTTGTTCATTCCGATAGTATATAACTGATACTATTGTCATCTATACAACCAACCAAATAACAAGTACACAGTACAACTGACTGCACCAACAATGCATGGACAAACACCACGACTCAAACCATAGAACAGTGTAATCGACTGTACTACTTATCATATGAATAAAGTAACCAAAGATATAAGCAAACTCAATGTTATACTACAACTGGGTATAACTCTACATATGAAACAAACACTAATGATCAATGTTATAGTAACCTTAACCATAACATGAACTTTAGATGTGTGGTTATACTAACCTCGATTATAACTTCAACAAATACGTTTGTAGTTATAGTAACCTCAACCATAACCTTGACACGAAACTCAAAGTTATACTAGCGTCAACCATAACTTTGAGCCATAATCCCAGGGTTACATTAGTCACAGCTATAACCTTGACTCAAATTTCAATGTTATAGTAGGTTCAGCTATAACATTGAATTCATATTTCCAAGGTTATAACTCAAACAGCCATAACTTGAGTAACAACCCAAAGTTATACTAACTTCAGCTATAACACTTGAATCATCATCAAGGTTATACTAGCTTTAGCTATAACTTCGGATAGCACTCTTGGCCGCCTATCATGCCACCATTAGGATTTATTCGCAAACCCTAATTACGCTCATGACACCCATAATTAACGCATAAGCAACATATGATATATAATTAAGACATTAAAACATATACAAACATGCGAAAACATAACTAACATGATAATAAACAATCAAACATGTACCAATCACATAAAACAATCATTAAATCATATTAAGTACATCAATTGGTATAAACACAATAAAAGAGAAACACCTAGTTACCTTTTTAACAATTATTAATGATGCAAATTAATGAAAACCTCCATGAAAGACCCGACCATCAAATCCTTGTCTCCAACGCACATGTTAACTACCAAAAACCGCCTTTAAGGACGCACGATCCCATGTGTAAGAAGCCGTGCATGCAGATCCTCTTTTAAAACGTCAATGGAATGATACAAAATAAACCCTTGAAAACACCATGAAAAGATCTTCTTCTTTACCCATATAAATAAGGAGCCCTAAAGATAGATATAAAGGTCCGTACAAATAAATCCCATAAAATTATTTGGAGATGTATATGATGTAGAGGTAAGAGCAAGGATTGTGGAAATATATTTTATCTTTAAATTAGAGAGAAGAAAAGATGCAAAACAATGGAGTCAAAGGGAGAAAGAGAACAAAAAGAGGAAGAAAGGAGGAATGGCGTACGGCAGGGAGTAGGGAAAACAAAAGGATAGAATGACCTAGTTTCTTGCTAGGTTAAATCTATTTATAAGGGAATTAACGAATGGGTTTTGGGTCCATTAGCTCATACAATGGATTATCTGATTATAAATCAGGTTGGACCATATTAAAACGTAAGAAGGGCTTATATTAGAAAAGTAATTATTATATTAAAATAGTAAAGTTATGCACGGACATTTTAAGCCTTCCAAAACTAGATTAAAATGAGAAACAGGCCCGTCGTTGGCCCTGTGTGGCCCGTGCGGTTGCACAGGGCCCCCAAATTTTTGGTCCAAAGTCATGTAATATGTACTTGTTGGGTAAATGTGAAAGTTGAGCGAAATTTTGGCCCAATACTCAGCATGATAAGCAAAATTATACTGAATATGTCAACATTCCATTTCATTAAATGACTAGTTGACTACTGCATTTTTTAATCAATTTAATGAGTATTTTTAATTCTTTTCCTTTTCCCAAAAATATTTATTACCTCTTTGATAAAATATCCATAACTAAAAACCGTATTTGCATGTTCCCTTTTAGAGGTTTAGGGACTTGCTAATTAAATTTAAGATGAAAAATCTTTCCGAACTTTTTAATGAATATTAACGGATCATGGGTGTGATTTGTTGGTAAACATGTTCATTTATATGTTTGGATTTGAAGTCTAATATTTTTTACTGCAACATTTTTTTATTATTGCTAATGATTTGTTTTGTATGATAAGCAAATTTTGCTAACTTAAACTTACACGGTCCATATTTATGTCCGTTTAAAGATCGAATATATGATTTAGTGGAATATCAGGCCAAATAATAATAAAATTATTCAATTGCTTACAATTCTTTTTGACAATAATATAACTAGTAGGGCCTCATCTTTTAATTTCGTACATGGCCCCTTAAATCACCGAGACGACCCTGATGAGAAATAATAAAATAAAGAACAAAGACGATAAATATAAATATTTCCAAAATACATCCATACACTTCGAAATAATTAATTTAATAGAATACTTTTATAATAAAATATTATTATAAAATACGGGGTGTTACAATCCCACCCCCTAAAAAGAAGTTTCGTCCTCGAAACTTGAAATTCAAAGACAAGATCAAAAGAAGGTAAGAATTACAAGTGATCATCAATAAAAGTCACCTCGGAATCATATCCGTTGTGCACTATGATCCCTATCAACGCTCAAATCATAGAGAGATATCTCACATCCTCAAAGTTATTATCATCTTCACACACTCTACAAATCTCAAAAATCGCATTAAACTCAAACCATCACAACCCAAAATGACCATTAAGCCAACATCTAGTCCTAATATTTCGAACACTCATCCAACTACCATTTACCATCGTTAAACATTATATATGACCTCTCAAAATTGTGAACTCGTTACTATTACTCCAAATCCATATAACTTTTAAGAAATACTCAAATTCTAGTTTACCATTCACCACAAGATCTGACATTAACCAAAACCCCAAAAAAATAAGTCTCTAAACAAAGAACATCTTTCAAATGAGAAAACTCTTCCATTCACGAGTGCCATTAAAATTATTACCACCATAAAATCCTCAAAGCAAGTGGCGCTTACTAGCACTCATAACCCTTAAGCTCAAAAGGCTTCAACAAATCTCGATGATTCCCGATATATATCTACTTTCTAAAATCATCAATCTCAAACCTCAAACTCTGACTAAACTGTCAAAATCCTATTCAACCTCAAACTCATGGCAACATCATCAGTCGCACTCGCAAGACTTAATTATTTCCTTTAAACACTCATGACCACGACATTCATATGCACCAAACGAATCATAAACCGTACCATAGGTTAAGCTAGTACCTAATGTACCACAATGCACTTATCCATCGATAACGCAATTCCATCAACGCATAATAATAAGAACAACAACATACAACTCGCATCACCTGTGCTCATATAATCACAAACCTTATAACCTCAATTGTAGTTACAGTTTACTATCCATGAATATCATCTCAACATCACAATTCCACCATAAGATTATAAGAATCTATGTCCGTCAATTAATCACTCATACTCTTAAATGAAACATCTTTACCCCCAGATAGAACAAACAAACATCTATGTACCATCAAAATAAAAACATCCTCAAACTTTCAAAGCTCAATATAACACCTTTAATACTCCTTCTCCAAAACTCTATATGCTATCTCAATTCACACTCGCATACAACTATGTTACTAAGTTCTCAACCTCAAATAACCAAACATCAAACTCGAAGATCTTACATCCCTCGCCAAAGGATCCAAGCTCCCACTACGAGATGATCACAAGTAACTCTAAGAGATTTCAAACATTTTAAAGTTACAATGAAAGAATAAATAGCTTGCAAACCAAAACAAAACATTTCCGTGAAATACCACAAGGCAAAAGAACACCTTCCTTTCGGAAGTAAAAGTTTAAAGAGAAATCAATGTGAAAAGGGTAATTACAAAAGCTCAAAGAAGAAGGAACTGGAGTCGAAATAAAGAACAAGTAGAGAGCAACGATAGATGAAACAGACAGAGGACCAAGATAAGAAACCTTTGGTCTGAAAACTCAAATAGAAGAGGTATGGTTAACACGTGCAAGGATGACAAGAATAGACGATTCAAAAACAATTTTACTTTCCCGAAGACGACACCTTAACATAAGATAAATAAAGCACGATAACCAAGGTCTTACAAATATCGTATAGTCATCATCCAAGGTAACAACGTCTCGGAACATCCTTTCATCATATCTCCATAAACCTAAGAACCAACAAATATCTATATATTCATCAACAAATCTCCATATAATTGCTCCTTTTACAAACACTATATTCCTCAGATTATCAACTCTCAAGATCACAAAGTCTCACGGACATCAACTCTCAAGTCCTTCCACTCTCAAGAACTCTATATAATCACACTTTAAGAATCAATCCAAAGCAATATCTATACCTTCAAAAGATGAACCTCACAATACATTATTATCATCGTCAACGTGGTCGTTCACTAAGTCAACACTAGGACACCTTAACATTAACACCTCACAAGTCCATAAATTATAGTTTGTCTCTCTCAACAATCCTTTAAAAGGTACGATCGATAAATAACTCCTCAACGGTTAAATCATAAAATATTTCATAACTCACTAATAGCCAATAACGAATCTTACTCCTCAAATTTGATATCCCAAATAAAGACGAGCATAGTCTCCAAAATTCCCAATGTGCTCAATCATAACTCCACGATAACTCTCAATTCATTTTCCATGATTTTATCCTCGATCCATACATAACTCGCATAACTTTTTCTTAACACAAGACAAAAACCAATAATTCTAGCTATTAAGAGCATAAGCCACGATATTCCCAAAGTAACCTTCATCTCAACAACCTCTAATCCCAAAGGTAACTTCATCTCAAAAATCTCTAATCCCAAAGTAAACTTCTTCGTTACCAAACTCATAATAATAAACGCTCTTTTCTTTCATACTTGTACATCCCAATCTGCCAATCAATCATAACTTGATATCTCAAGAAACCACAAGGGGATCAACCTCGAAATCACCTCAAATAAGGACGGCACCACCAAGTAATCCAAAAGGATGAAAGTACGATAAGAGTAAAGTTCGGGTTACCAAGGATTAAATTTTTTTTTTTGACAAACAAACACCCATATGCACGATAAGTAACATGTAAGGAACATTTTCAAAACTGAACAACACTACAAAAAAAAGGTTTCGATGCGACGGAGACATTGCGACGGACACTTAATCCGTAGCAAATTTAAACCTGCGACGGACCTTGCGACGGACCACTGAACCTGCGACGGTCTTGCGACGTAAATTCCGTCGCAGCAAAATTTCCCAGACCGCTAAATTTTCTAACATGGCGGGAAGGACTGCGACGGAATTTCCGTCGCAATATTAAAATAATAATAAAGTTTGCGACGGAAATTCCGTCGCTACATTAAAATATTATTTTCCTTGCGACGGAAATTCCGACGCAGCCTTTTTTTAATGCCAGACTTTGCAGCTCATCAGGAAAAAATATTTTTTAACCTTGCGACGAAATTTCCGTCACAGGCTTTTTTTATAGACGGGTATTCACCCGTCTCCCCCTATCTCTCTTCAATTATTTTTACCCAGAAACTTTCAAAATTCCCAAAAATCTCCGACACCCCACTCCGGTCGACCCTTTCTGTAATACTCCGTATTTTTGAGTCTTTGGGTACTCTATCGAGTAGGCCTTACTCTGTCGAGTAAGGGTAAGTTGCGTTTTAGAATAGTTTCGACCATGGGTACTCGATCGAGTAGTCAGGTACTCGATCGAGTAAGGGGGTACTCGATCGAGTACCTTGGGTACTCGATCGAGTGTCCGGTTTTACGGGGAGTTTTCTCGGGTTTTGTTAATTATGCGATTAAGGTATTTAAACATATTCGTCATTGTTTTAATTCACTTTTACAAAATCTAAAACCCTGTTTAAGAGAGAAAGCAGCCACTTCATCTTCCTAATCGCATTCTTAGCAATTCCCGGAGTTCAGACGGTCGGTTCTTGTCGTTTTTCGTGTCGTCGGATTCCTTGCGTCGAGGGTAAGCTTTTAATATAGTTTTTATAATGTTTTGTTAAGATTGGTTAAACCCTAATTTAGGAATTGGGGTTTTGGTGTGTAGTTTGTGATGTGTAGTCTTTATGTGTTTGTATGATAGGAGGAGAATTCGTAGAGGAGCCGTTTTGATACAACTGTAGATACCGTCTGCGTGTTGTGCTTTCCAGGTAGGATTTCCTACTCGGTATTAGTCCCATAATGGGATATTGGTGATGTCTTTGTAGTTAGTTGTTTGATATGATGATTGTGATTGTGATTGGTTGTCTATGGCTCTCGAGATGCGTTCTCGGCTGAGTGGGGTCACTTGCGGGAGTGACTTCACGCCCTAGTTTCGCCCTTCGTGGAACCCGCCACGGGAGGGGATGTGCACATTAATGGGACAGGGTTATCGCTCGTACGATGAGCGGGGCTTAGGTGGGAACGGCAGTGCGGTCCCCCATCGCGGGCGAGGCGGTCCAAAGTGGACGGTCGATATTGAGACGATGGGAGTTGGTGGTGTGTGTGTGTGTGTGTGTGACAGGTTAAATTTGTCTGTTTATCTTATTGTTGATATATGTATTGAATTGTGTGATTAGTACTGACCCGTTTAAATGTTTTAAAAACTGTGGTGATCCATTCGGGGTGGTGAGCGGTTATTGAGCGGTGTGATATGACGCGTATGGGATAGGCGGGATGAGTCACCACGTGGCGCTTAGAAGTCTTCATTTGTGTCGGACGAAGTCTAGTAGCTTTGATAGTTTTAGTCAGAGACCGTATGAGAACCTTGTAATTTCTTTTATTAGTTTTGGTTTGAACCTGTAATCACTTAATCTATAATTACTTTAAAAGTACGTTTCTTTATTGTCTTATGATATTCAGTACCTCGGGCAACCGAGATGGTAGTATCCTTATACCTGAGTGGTCCTGGTAAGGCACTTGGAGTATGGGGGTGTTACAAATGGTATCAGAGCGACGATTTTGGAACCTGTAACAAATGAACATAATGAACATAGGGAGTCTAATAAAATGAACCTGGTGTATGTGTAATGGGAGCCCCAGCTGATGCTAGGTTTTGGGTGAGTAGGCGCCCTCACTTCAAAATCTTGGCCCCATGATACTTAAGCCAGTCACATGGTATGGGAACGTGGAGTCCGTGTGTATATGTGCGACGTGTATGTTAATTGTGCTGTATATGGTTTGTTGAAAGCATGTTGCATGATAGTTGGTTGACATGTTGGTTGGAATCGTTGGGAAAGTATATGAGAATGATGAATGATATGGTAGAAAAATAAAGTAGTTCGTATATGATGATGTGTGATGAAGTGGATTTGTAATGTTGTTGTATTAGCAACATGGAAATAGGATTTGTAGTGTATGGGTGTGGTTTGTGTTATGAAAAGTTATGAAAATTTAAAACATGCGAGTAATACATGATTGAAAGTTGAATGTTATATGAGCATGATAGATGGTAATGTTTGACTTTTGGTAAGTAGTAGCATGAAGAATAGAGGTTCAATGATATGTGTTTTGTATAACGAATTGGATGAAAAGCATGATAGCTGTTTATAACGTGGCACTTAATAACACGAAGTAGATTATTTTGTTGATTGTATGAGGAGTCGCGCAGATTTGAATGCATAGTACATTGGGGTATGTGAGATAACATGCGGGTAGTATTCACGAGTCTGCATGACTCGATCGAGTGGGTTTGATTCGATCGAGTGGGTACTTGTCGTTATTTTGACCAGAATCGTGTTTTTGGGCACTCGATCGAGTACCTCGGTCACTCGATCGAGTATAGGGTCACTCGATCGAGTAGCCGGGCTACTCGGTCGAGTAAGTCGAGATCGAAGGTCTGTTTGGGTTGAGTCGGGAACTCGATCGAGCATGTTGGGCACTCGATCGAGTAGCCTCAACTCGATCGAGTAGGTTCTGGTACTCGATCGAGTGGGGTCTGTGCAGGTCATATGCGTATTTCGGGTCATATGTTTGTCTTTTGACATTCGTTGCATATTACGTTTAATTCAAAGGTGTTGTATTACTTCTTTATGCATTGTTTTACGTATGTGTTGGTCCTGGAGCGTAAGTTACCCAATCTTATGATGTAAAGAGTGGCACTATGATGAGTATGAGTTTGGTGGGGAGGACATGAGTTTTATGTGATTATGATAGATGGTGGAAAAAGAAAAGGAAGATTGGTATAGTCTATTGAGGCATGGCGCACGTTTTGCGAGACGGGATGTGTAACACCCCCATTTATTCAGGAGCCTTTAGCTAGACATTCCCAAATAAATAGGACTGTTACCATCTCGGTTTCCCGAGGTAGTGACTAACAAAGTACAACAATACCAAAGTACTTTAAATTAAAACTTTAATGATTACAGTCTATTACAAATTATCCAACTAAAACTTAGTATAAATATTTACAACTCGCAGCGGAAATAAATAAAGTGATATAACTATATATGTGATCTAGACTTCTTCTAAGGTTCCAAGTTTGGCTCTCATCCCAATGCTCCCAAGTCAGCTAATCTTTGGTACACCACAAATCGCTCCCCATAAAACGGTTCACCGCAGGTGTTCACGAATACACAGTCAACCGCGAGGTTGAGTAGGAATAAAACTAAACAACAAGAACATACAATTATCAATCCAATTCAATTCACTTTCATTGCACAAACCCCTGACAACGTGCTCCTTTCCTTTACTTAGCACAACTCCCTTAACAACGTGCTCACATTACTTTGGTACCCCTCCCTTAACAACGTACCGCAAAATATAATAGTACCCCTCCCTCACAACGTACATATTACCATCACCCCAGTGTACAAACTCCCTCAACAACGTATAACCGATCAAGGCACACTTTTATAACAACCACATTCCAATCAACGATAACAGTTCACTTCACCTCATCAATATAATCAACACAAATCAACATAAGTCACCCTTCCAACCATTACGATATTATCAACCAACATATACAATATGAATCTTCCTTCCAACAATTACGATTATATCAACCAACAAAATTCACATACGATCAATTCACTTTAACGTAAGTAATCCACCATATCAAACATAGATAATTAAAAGTCGAGTTGAGTAGGATTATCCCTACCTGGCAAGCAATTCCAATTACGCAATCCAAATAAATAAAGCAAATCCAATCCGATTATAATTCTTCACAATTTCCGTCACCTATATAATAATAATAATAATTACAACAATTATAATTACTAACTTTATTTATTTATTTATTTATTCCTTTTATTTAATTATTCAAATTAATTATTTACTATAATTATTAAAGGTTTATGATAACTTAAAACCCGATTTAACTACGAACCCGACTCACCCGAGCTAATTAAATAATTAAAACCCGTCACACTACAAACACATACTACCCTAACACGGTTTATAAATCATGGCCAACACCTCTCTTAAAACCCACCAAACCCGACACCACAAGCCACCACAGCCACCCCCAACCTCGACAACCCCTAGCCTGCAACCCCACGCATCCAACTCGCCCTTAACCACCAGCTAAACCACCACCAACAACCCACAAACCCACGCCCTATGACACGACACCAACCGCAAAGACTCACCCGACACCCCCACAAAACACGCCCGTAACCACCACCTAACGCCACCTTCACCACCACCTACAACCACCAATCAACTCCCCTATCCTCCTCGACAATAACCACCCAAAAACCCCTTAACCCGGACCACCAACAACCCCTTAAATCCCCCGAAACCGCCCGCCAATTACACGACCTCCTCCCCTGTTTTCGCCACCACCGCCATAAACCGCCACCTACCACCATTCCGCCACTACCAAAAGGACCGACCACCTTCCCCTATCACAACCCCTCTATACCCAGGTCAAGTCGAGGTCAATTAGGGGTTCAATTACTCATTCTAATCACCCACAACCAACCCGTATAACCCCCCTGACCAGCCACCTTTAGCCGCCCTAAACGCCACCCTACCACGGTCAATGACGGTCAACAATGGTCGGGTTATAAACTTGGCGAGTCAATGTCGCTATAGGTTCAATTCCCGAGTCCTATGGTGGTCTATATAAGTCATACTATCGATCTAAAGTTGCTTGCATGAAAAGAATATAAACCGCTTTAAGGAAGTTAATTACCTCAAGTCGACCAATTGATTTTGTTAATTCTTCTTTCTTTCCGCCTCCTAAAGCTTCTTCTTTTTATTCGTAATTTATTTATCAGATTTAAGGTGGTATTTATAGTGTAAGATTTAGAGAATACGAGGTCAATTAGGAAACTATTATGACTTACCTTATTCTAATTAGTATAGAAATTGCTATTATAATTAAATCATTATTATTTATCATATAATATTAATCCTATCACAACTATAATTTCCTGATATAATATTTACTATTTTATTATTATTATTATAATTATAATTACCTTTATATAATATTATTCCCATATTATTTATTATTAATTCCCGATTACACTCGTACCAACTTAATAGATTTCGGTCCAAACAACAATGGCACACGGCCCAATGCTAAATATTAGCTAAACCCAATTCCCGACTTGCATTATTAATTTATGTAATTAACATCTTATTATAATTACTATTAGAAATGTCTTTTAATTAATTATTAAATTACATAAATTATCTTCACAATTTATTATTAAAATACGGAGTATTACAGTCTTCCCCCCTTAAAATGAACTTCGTCCCGAAGTTCGCCCACAACTACTATCGCAATACTCCGCATCATTCAACATAATCAATTATAAAATAAACTAATTATTAAACTCACTTAATTATTATAAAATCGTATCATACTTATTAGAATGTATCACAAAACTAATTTCCAAAACATAAGAATGTATTGTAAGAATAAACTTAAAATATGAGGTATTACATTCTACCCCCTAAAAATAAACTTCGTCCCAAGTTTGAACTACTTTATTAAACTACTAATAACTAAAATATTTATATAAATGGTGAGAGTCTAATCATCTCACTAACTAGTTACCCTTCTCCCCATTTCCTTGCACGGTACTGGCTGTGCCAAGTCTTTCCACCGTTGCTCTGATTACCCCCATTGCCCTGTCTATTGTTGTAGCTCCTATGGGTACTCCATTGTCCCGGATACCTATTGCTCCCAACACTTGGTCCTGGAGTTCGATAGCCTCCTTGATCACCCCTTCTATTATCACTCCTAGGTGCACTCCTACACTCAAAAGCTCGGTGACCTAACTTGTTGCAATTGTAACATCTCCACCCAAAGGCTGCACCAGAATGCTGACTCCAACTATTACCACCCAAGCTCACTCCACTCCCATAACTAGGTCCTCCCACAGAAAATTGTTTAGGTTGAGTATAGTTTTGCTTCTTACTACCCCCAGCTCCCTCACTTGGTGTCTCACTCTTCCTCTTTTCCCCCTTCACCTTCTTCTCTTCCTGTAACATATCCGCAATCCTTTCTGCGTGCCCAGCTCTCTGATAAACATCCTCCATATTACTTGGCTGACCAGCTTCAAGCCTCTTCTTAATGGTTGTTGTCAACCCCTTCTCAAACCTTAATGCTAACATCTCCTCACTGAAGTTCAAATCAGACACATATTCCGCTAACTCCATAAACCTATTGTGACAACTCTCTACTGTCATCTCTTCAGTCATTTTGAAAGAATCAAACTCAGCTCTCATCTTACTCCTAATATGTTCTGGTACAAACACAGCCCTCATAGTCTCCTTAAAACCTTTCCAAGTGATAAAAGGTTCATCACTCTCCCTCCAAGCTTCCCTTAAAACTTCCTTACTACGATTCCACCACAAACCCGCTTTTCCTCTCAAATAGTAAGCAGCTTGATCTACTTGCAACTCCGCAGGACACCCTAGCAACTCAAAAAGGTTATCAAATTCCCTATGCCAATCCCCAAGTAAAGATGGTTCTCCTAAGCCGTCATATTTTGTCGGGTTGTGCCTTGCAATGCTAGCACTCATCTTTGCCGGATCATGAACTGACCCCTTAGCCTTTAATGCCGCAGTTAGAGCCTCATTCATAGCTATCAAACGGTCAATCTCCTCTTGGGACATGGTAGAGGGTGTAGGTGTGCATCTCTTTGGCGGCATGGTTCTATAAAAGGTAGAACAAGGCAACGTAAGTTTCTATCCGAGGTAAGATGGCTCAACATTTTAAACATTCTATACTTGCAAAGATAAGGTGTGGTCAATTCTACCCATTAGGTCCCCCGTATCCACTCATATCTCTCAACTAACATAGGTTAAGATTTGATAAAACATTTACACTAATTTTTTTTTTTGTAAAACTTGTGTTTTCGGAAATTAAGGTCAAGCTGTAACTTTCAAAATTCACCATTAATTAACCGTTACATTCCACGTTTAGTTTTCATATTCTCCAGAGAATATAAAGAGTTTTTAAAGAATGAGAAAAAGAATCAAGTCCAAATCTCGAATAATCAATTTATAAAGATTTTTACAATTCAGTGGGTCGAAACAAAAACTGATCAGCAAAAAGTCAAAATTTAGGTCAACTTGTAAAAATCACTATTAATTGTCAAAAATTCACCTTACAACGTGGCTTATCAATTTGAAAACATATTTGAGTCCTTTAAACAGTGGAGTTGGAATTAGGTAAAAATCTTAAGTACAAAGTAAATGAGAGATTATATAAAATCGTTTGTCGAAAACTTAACTGTACAGGAATATTCCGACCACTGTCCACTAAAATATTTATTTCTCCCAACCCATAAAACTTTTAAATATGAGACCAACGGCATTGGTAAGCTAACTCACTGGGTTATCACTCATAAAAATATCAACCTTGTATGATAAACGGAGGTGAAATGGGAACTAAATCAAATAGGGGTAAAATTAGACGAAATAAAGTTCAGCTCTAGGTTCCTTTTTACTAGGTCACAAGTCCTTATTAACACCCTCCTACTTCTATATCAACACAATTTGGTCAATAAAATTTCATACACAATTATTATCTATTCTAAAGCATTAATATCACAAATTAAATCATTCAATAATATTCTAAATAGCATGGTTTCGGGCTTCACATAACCTCATATCGCTAGACATGATACTACTATAATCATTCAATCAAATAATCAATACAAATTTGACAATTACTTTCATGCTCATGATCATAACAATTCAATATCAAATCCTTATTTCATCCATCCCGTCCTCCTTAAAATCAAGGTTACGTCCCGTAACATTGGTTATCATCAATACATATCCAATCAATAAAACAATACACCTTCAAGTCAACAATGAATCCCAAGAAATATTCAATATTTATTTTAATTTTCCTCACTCTTAGTTATCTCTCGAGGTAACCGGTTCAAAACGGAAGGGCCGGGTTCGGAGTGAGGGTACCTTCTCACCCTAAGCCTAAAGGGGCACCTAACGCTTTCTACCCGGTTCATTTTATAAGACACATCCTAGGTTCATTATTAGGTTCATTGGTTAGGCCGAGGATCGTTTTGCTCGATACCACTTTGTAACACCCCCATTTATTCAGGAGCCTTTAGCTAGACATTCCCAAATAAATAGGATCATTTACCATCTCGGTTTCCCGAGGTAGTGACTAACAAAGTACAACAATACCAAAGTACTTTAAATTAAAACTTTAATGATTACGATCTATTACAAATTATTCAACTAAAACTTAGTATAAATATTTACAACTCGCAACGGAAATAAATAAAGTGATATAACTATATATGTGATCTAGACTTCTTCTAAGGTTCCAAGTTTGGCTCTCATCCCAATGCTCCCAAGTCGGCTAATCTTTGGTACCACAAATCACTCTCCCCATAAAACGGTTCACCGCAGGTGTTCACGAATACACAGTCAACCGCGAGGTTGAGTAGGAATAAAACTAAACAACAAGAACATACAATTATCAATCCAATTCAATTCACTTTCATTGCACAACCCCCTGACAACGTGCTCCTTTCCTTTACTTAGCACAACTCCCTTAACAACGTGCTCACATTACTTTGGTACCCCTCCCTTAACAACGTACCGCAATATGTAATAGTACCCTCCCTCACAACGTACATATTACCATCACCCCAGTGTACAAACTCCCTCAACAACGTACAACTGACTGTCGCACAGCTTTTATAACAACCACATTCCAATCAACGATAACAGTTCACTTCACCTCATCAATATAATCAACACAAATCAACATAAGTCACCCTTCCAACCATTACGATATTATCAACCAACATATACAATATGAATCTCCCTTCCAACAATTACGATTATATCAACCAACAAAATTCACATACGATCAATTCACTTTAACGTAAGTAATCCACCATATCAAACATAGATAATTAAAAGTCGAGTTGAGTAGGATTATCCCTACCTGGCAAGCAATTCCAATTACGCAATCCAAATAAATAAAGCAAATCCAATCCGATTATAATTCTTCACAATTTCCGTCACCTATATAATAATAATAATTACAACAATTATAATTACTAACTTTATTTATTTATTTATTTATTCCTTTTATTTAATTATTCAAATTAATTATTTACTATAATTATTAAAGGTTTATGATAACTTAAAACCCGATTTAACTACGAACCCGACTCACCCGAGCTAATTAAATAATTAAAACCCGTCACACTACAAACACATACTACCCTAACACGGTTTATAAATCATGGCCAACACCTCTCTTAAAACCCACCAAACCCGACACCACAAGCCACCACAACCACCCCAACCTCGACAACCCCTAGCCTGCAACCCCACGCATCCAACTCGCCCTTAACCACCAGCTAAACCACCACCAACAACCCACAAACCCACGCCCTATGATGACACGACACCAACCGCAAAGACTCACCGACACCCCCACAAAACACGCCCGTAACCACCACCTAACGCCACCTTCACCACCACCTACAACCACCAATCAACTCCCCTATCCTCCCTCGACAATAACCACCCAAAAACCCCTTAACCTGGACCACCAACAACCCCTTAAATCCCCCCGAAACCGCCCGCCAATTACACGACCTCCTCCCCTGTTTTCGCCACCACCGCCATAAACCGCCACCTGCCACCATTCCGCCACCACCAAAAGGACCGACCACCTTCCCCTATCACAACCCCTCTATACCCGTGTCAAGTCGAGGTCAATTAGGGGTTCAATTACTCATTCTAATCACCCACAACCAACCCGTATAACCACCCCCCGACCACCACCTTTAGCCGCCCTAAACGCCACCCTACCACGGTCAATGACGGTCAACAATGGTCAGGTTATAAACTTGGCAGTCCAATGTCGCTATAGGTTCAATTCCCGAGTCCTATGGTGGTCTATATAAGTCATACTATCGATCTAAAGTTGCTTGCATGAAAAGAATATAAACCGCTTTAAGCTGAGTTAATTACCTCAAGTCGACCAATTGATTTTGTTAATTCTTCTTTCTTTCCGCCTCCTAAAGCTTCTTCTTTTTATTCGTAATTTATTTATCAGATTTAAGGTGGTATTTATAGTGTAAGATTTAGAGAATACGAGGTCAATTAGGAAACTATTATGACTTACCTTATTCTAATTAGTATAGAAATTGCTATTATAATTAAATCATTATTATTTATCATATAATATTAATCCTATCACAACTATAATTTCCTGATATAATATTTACTATTTTATTATTATTATTATAATTATAATTACCTTTATATAATATTATTCCCATATTATTTATTATTAATTCCCGATTACACTCGTACCAACTTAATAGATTTCGGTCCAAACAACAATGGCACACGGCCCAATGCTAAATATTAGCTAAACCCAATTCCCGACTTGCATTATTAATTTATGTAATTAACATCTTATTATAATTACTATTAGAAATGTCTTTTAATTAATTATTAAATTACATAAATTATCTTCACAATTTATTATTAAAATACGGAGTATTACAGGATGAGTGATATGATTGTGTGTTGAGTAATGTAAAAATAAGTGAATATAGGCAAGGGATGATGTGAGTATAATGAACGTGAGAATGAAAAAAAAAATTGAAAGTAAGAATGTGGATAGTGGCAGCTTGAGATGTGTAAAGAGTTATGGAAGGAAATGGTTAGGAGTCGTGTGGGTTATGGATTTATGTAGTGAAAGTTCGTTTAAAGGGGTTGAGAAGAGTAATATATAGTGAACTTTGTGGAGACATGTCGCGAGGTGTATTTATAGACAGTGAGTGAGTTTGGGAGGTTTATTAAAAGATGAAACTACTGTGTGAGTTCCTTGGGTAATTGACGGTATTGAATGAATTCTGATTTCTAGAGATGTAAAAAGGGAGATGCAATTGTTTGAACATTAAACGTTGGTTCTATGGATAGATTAGTGGCAAGTATGAGTGATAGCATAATAAGAGAAGATCCATGGGAAGAAAGAGTGAGATGATGTCGGTAGAAAATAATGGAACTGAGTTTTGGAGCAACGAAGGGGTGACCAGATTTCTAAAGAGTTAGCTAGAAGGAATAAGGAGTTGAACTATTAATTGGTATTATTGAGTGTAAAGAGAAAAGAAGGATAAAAGTAAGCTGAGGAAAATGTTCACCGAAGCTATGTGATATAAATATAAGGAATCATCGAAATGTGTGATGGTATCACGAGGATGTTAGCTAAAGGTTATATAGGAGTTTCAGGACAACATGATTGGTAATGAGTTTCGAGGAATTAAGGGAGTAAGAAGTTGGTGGAGCATTGGCACGATACGAGATATTTGGTGGAGAGTTGGATGACAATACAAATAAGTTAGCTTTGGGAATAATGTTGAGGTAATTTTGTGGATGGGTTTGATGTTCGTTATTTGCAATATTAACCAAAAATAGGAGAAAAACCATGTTATTCTGATATGAGTGTAAGAGATTTTATATACGAGCAGCGGTGGCATTGTGGTGTTATCACTAATGGTTAAGAGTGATGGAATATTAGAAAGGTAACAATTCTAAAGAGGTTGATTTGGTAGGGACCTGATTGTTGTGTATGATTGTGAGAGGGTATAAGATGTGGTTAGATGAGGCGGACGCTATTAGTTGAATAGTGAAGGTATGGTTATATTTGGCAGGAAGTGATGGTTGTGCGAATGGGGGAATATGTTATGAGGGGCATATGAGTTAAACTCGGGCAACAGGTAACCTTTTTCGAGTGGTAACTTACGTGGTCAGGATTGACTAGTTGGTTGTGATTACGGGTCTGTGATTTGTGTAAATGTTTGTGTGAGGTTCTGACCTCACAAGAAGTGGTATGGTATGATAATTATAAAGTTGTTTTATGAATGTTCTGTAATATATATGTTGGGCACGGTAATTTAATTGAATGATATCCAAAAAGGTAATAACTTGATTGATTTGACATAGCTAGTTAGAATTTTATGTGTATTGATAACACATGTGTATCCCGGGAAATGGTAGAAATGATGTTCATGAGATGCTTATCTGTTTATCCATATAATATGTTGCGTGGTAATTTAATAAGGTGGATTTAAGTAAGTTTTTCTTGTCTGAGAAGTTATGCCGAGTCAGTATTTATGGGAATTGTATGCAGTTGTGATGCCTATCGGGGTGGTTGTGGTGCCTCGGGTGGTGATCCGGGCATGGTACATAGTGCTGTGATACGGGTATTTTCGCACTACGGTGTGGCTGTTGGTGGCGGTGTTGTGATGCCGTCACCGGTTGTGGTGGAGTAGGCGGGATGATTATGATTCGAGTTTCGAAAGTACATACCAGTTATACATAGATTGTTGTTTTGTGTGATGTTGCTCTCTGCGAGTTTCAGTTTGTGCTGATAGACAGTTGTCTTGCTTATTCATGTTTTCTTTACCACGTTAAGTTGGGAATGAGGTAGAGTATGATGTGAAATAGAGTTGTATATGTTTCGTTGTTGTCATGGGATAGTGATAATCTATTGATGGGACACGGTTGTGAGGGGTTGTTACGGTAATTTTGATCTTGTTTTCAGATGAGACATCGGTAGACATGGTAATGGAAAATGATTAGTGGAACATGTGTTGTAATGAGCTGAAAGCGGCAGGTAGTTCATAATTTTTTGTTGAGACAGTGAGTGTAGGGTGTTGGGAAAATTAGTGTCATGTTAAGTTGTGTATGAATTTTGCGGTAATGAAAGAAAGAACTTGAGGATCTAGTGTGCGTGTACGTAACGAGTGCGGATCGTGAGTTATGCTTCTGGGAGATAAGTGCCTTACGTAGAGAGGTATGTTGTTTGGCAGTAATAATGAAGAGTGGGTATGGTGATTTGCTACGAGTTTATAGTATAGGTTAGGTGCTTGTTTCTTGAATGAGTTGAGGAATGGGAAATGTTTATGTATGGGAGCCTTGGATATAAGAATGGTGAGTGTTTGGTTTATAGACGGTTATCTTTGACATGTGGTGGTGCAGAGGGTAATGAGATATAGATATGGTTTGGTATTAGTGAGTTACGAGGACGTAACATTTGTCTTAAGAGGAGTAGGATGCGATAAAACAGATTTTGATGGTTGTACATATGGTAATATATTCGGAAGTTGAGTCTTGATGTAGAATAAAAGATCGATTCGTGTTGTGGGTGATTTTATTAAAGGTCATGACCGTGCTTGTAGTAGCGTGATGTTTAGGAGTGTGAGAATATTTCGCTAGTATTGATGATTGGATGATGAGGTTACGAGTGTGAGTAAACTTCGAGGACGAAGTTCCTTTTAAGGGTGGTAGAATGTAACATCCCGTTTGATGTCTATGAGTGTCTTGGTATTGGATTTGATAGTTGATGATATTATGGAGCTAGCGGCATTAGAGGATGGTAGTTGGTTATGTATGGAGTTGGTGTCGTGAGAGATATATATGTAGTAGATACGATATAGTGAGTCATGTTGTGGAAGTAAACATAGTTGGTGGAGTGGGTGTTAAGAGTTCATGTTCTATGTTCGGTCGAGTTCTTGAGTCCTTAGCTAAGTTGTTGTGTCTTGGTCGAGTCGGTATGGTTGTTTTTTTGTATGGGTTGAACTTCGGGACGAAGTTCTTTTAAGGAGGAAGACCGTAATACTCCGTATTTTTGAGTCTTTGGGTACTCTATCGAGTAGGCCTTACTCTGTCGAGTAAGGGTAAGTTGCGTTTAGAATAGTTTCGACTGTTGGGTACTCGATCGAGTAGTCAGGGTACTCGATCGAGTAAGGGGGTACTCGATCGAGTACCTTGGGTACTCGATCGAGTGTCCGGTTTTACGGGAGTTTTCTCGGGTTTTGTTAATTATGCGATTAAGGTATTTAAACATATTCGTCATTGTTTTAATTCACTTTTACAAAACCTAAAACCCTGTTTAAGAGAGAAAGCACCACTTCATCTTCCTAATCGCATTCTTAGCAATTCCGGAGTTCGACGGTCGGTTCTTGTCGTTTTTCGTGTCGTCGGATTCCTTGCGTCGAGGGTAAGCTTTTAATATAGTTTTTATAATGTTTTGTTAAGATTGGTTAAACCCTAATTTAGGAATTGGGGGTTTTGGTGTGTAGTTTGTGATGTGTAGTCTTTATGTGTTTGTATGATAGGAGGAGAATTCGTAGAGGAGCCGTTTTGATACAATTGTAGATACCGTCTGCGTGTTGTGCTTTCCGGTAGGATTTCCTACTCGCATTAGTCCCATAATGGGATATTGGTGATGTCTTTGTAGTTAGTTGTTTGATATGATGATTGTGATTGTGATTGTGATTGTGATTGGTTGTCTATGGCTCTCGAGATGCGTTCTCGGTGAGTGGGGTCACTTGCGGGAGTGACTTCACGCCCTAGTTTCGCCCTTCGTGGAACCCGCCACGGGAGGGGATGTGCACATTAATGGGACAGGGTTATCGCTCGTACGATGAGCGGGGCTTAGGTGGGAACGGCTGCGGTCCCCCACTCGCGGGCGGTCCAAAGTGGACAGTCAGTATTGAGACGATGGGAGTTGGTGGTGTGTGTGTGTGTGTGTGTGTGATTCAATTGTCTGTTTATCTTATTGTTGATATATGTATTGAATTGTGTGATTAGTACTGACCCGTTTAAATGTTTTAAAAAGCGTGGTGATCCATTCGGGGTGGTGAGCGATTATTGAGCGGTGTGTGATATGACGCGTATGGGATAGCTGGATGAGTCACCACGTGGCGGTTAGAAGTCTTCCGCCGTGTCGACGAAGTCTAGTAGCTTTGATAGTTTTAGTCAGACCGTATGAGAACCTTGTAATTTCTTTTATTAGTTTTGGTTTGAACCTGTAATCACTTAATCTATAATTACTTTAAAAGTACGTTTCTTTATTGTCTTATGATATTCAGTACCTCGGGCAACCGAGATGGTAGTATCCTTATACCTGAGTGGTCCTGGTAAGGCACTTGGAGTATGGGGGTGTTACACTTTCCTCTCTCCTCTCTCTTTTCTTCTTTCCCTTTCCCTTTCCCTTTCCCTTTCCCCTTCCCCTTCCCCTTTCCCTTTCTCCTTTCCTTTTTCTTCTGCCGGTGCCGCCGCCGCCCTGCGCCGTCCTCCGCCACCGCTGCCGACCACCACTCCACTTCCTTGTCCCAATTAATTCAAGGTTTGTTTACTTTATTTTCTTATTTTGATTAATTAGGGTTGTTTTATGGTTATTATTTTGATTAATTATGGTTAGTTTAGGATACTTAGAATAATTTAGGATGCTTAATTTAATTAAGTGTAGGATTATAAGAATAATTTAGTTTAATTAAAATCTAATTTAGGGTAGTTTAGTTTAGTTAAAAGCCAAATTAGGATGTTTAAATCAATTTTAGGATGATTTGTTTAATTAAGTTTAGGATTGTTAAAATAATTTAGTTTAATTAAAATCCAATTTAGGATATTTAATATTATTAGGGTAGTTTAGTTTAGTTAAAAGCCAATTTAGAATGTTTAAATCATTTTGAGAATGATTAGTTTAATTAAGTTTAGGATTGTTAAAATAATTTAGTTTAATTAAAATCCAATTTAGAATGTTAGGATTATTAAGGTAGTTTAGTTTAGCTAAAAGCCAATTTAGGATGTTTTAACCAATTTTAGTATGTTTACTATACTTTTGCTTAGTTTAGCTAAAAGCCAAATTGTCTCATATGTATTTGTTTTACAAATATTAGTTTATCCTATGGTTGTATTGTTGTGAAATCATAATGTTTTGTATCTTTGATTGTTAAGAAATTTTTGACCTAGTACCCGTCCAGGGACTACACATTAGGTGTAGTTCTTGAATAGTCCCTATTTTGGGACTGTCTTTGAATCTTTTATGCCATTTAGGTGGTAAATACTCATTTTTTTCTTGATTGTTATGAGACAAAATTTGGTTGACATTTCCTTTAATGTTTCCGAATACATATGTAGAGTGAGAATTCATTCTAAATAATGTATTTGGAGAACTGTAAGGAAGTGCTGCCGAATTTTTGTCTCATTACAATCAAGAAAAAAAATGGGTATTTACTAATGGTATGAAAGATTCAAAGATAGGTTTAGGTTGGAGAGATAAGGACCCCAATACATAAAGTATTTTTTTGCAGGTTGTGGTTGTTGTTGTTGTTGTTGGTGGTGGTGGTGGTGGTGGTGGTGGCGGTGTTGTTGTTGTCGTCCTAAGAATATGGATATGAATGCTCTTACCATTTTTATTAATAATTGTTATTTACTAATATATATGTAGATTTGAAATGAATAGATTAGAATGAAACTGGATGTATGAAAGGTTGGATTCCAATAAAAAATTAAGAAAGGAATTCGTAATAGGGGTTCATAAATTCATTGACTATGTTAAGCAACAAGACGAATTCATTAGAAGTAAACAAATTAGGTGTCCATGTACTATGTGCAAAAATAAAAAGTATTTAGTTGAACAAGAAGTACGAAAACACCTTGGTCTAAAGGGTTTCTGTGACAACTATTATGATTGGGTGTGTCACGGAGAGAAATTCCCCGTTGAGGAAGAGGAAATGGCAATGCCCTCTGACAATCCTTATAAGGATATGGTAGAGGATGTGTTTCGCGATAGCATTGATCAAATTAGGGAAGAATCTCTTAATGATGAGGTGGTTGATGAATCTCCAAATCCCAATATATTAGCCTTTTTTCAAATGTTAAAACGTGCCGAGCAACCTGTCTACGAGAGATGTCGACTCTCATTGCTACAGTCAGCTGCAAGGCTTGTCACTCTGAAATGTGAATTCAATTTAGCCCATAAATGTGTAGATGGTTTCACGTCACTCATGGGAGACCTTCTTCCTCAAAATCATATTTTGATGCGTAACTTCTATGAAACCAAAAATGTTCTCAAAGCTCTTCAACTTCCTCATGAAAAGATAGATGCATGTTTTAATGGATGTATGCTTTTTTGGATGGACGATGCTCTTCTAGACAAGTATAGAAAATGTGGTAGAGCTAGGTACAAAAGTGCAAAGAATGCAAATGGCAAAAGGGTCCCCGAAAGTTTCTTAAATTATTTCCCAATAGGGCCACGTTTGCAATGAATTTATGCTACAAAAAACCTCGCGGAACAAATGCGTTGGGATTATGAAAACCCCCGTGTTAGTGGGACAATGTCTCATCCAAGTGACAGTGAGGCTTGGAAACATTTTGATCACCTTCATCCTTGTTTTGCATCTGAGCCTCGGAATGTTAGACTTGGACTTTGCACCAATGGTTTCTCGGCTTTTGGTCCATTCGGGAAGTTGTATTCATGCTGGCCGGTGATGCTTACTCCTTACATTTACCACCCTGGCTATGCATGAAAAGACAATTTATAGTCTTAACATTAATTATTCCTGGACCAAAGAGTCCCAAACATAACCTTGACGTCTATTTACAGCCTCTAATTCACGAGTTGAAGCAATTGTGGGACACGGGATTGTTTACATATGACGTGTCTAGGAAACAAAACTTCGACTTAAGAGCCGCACTCCTATGGACGATCAACGACTTTCCTGCTTATGGCATGTTATCTGGTTGGTCAACTGCTGGTGAGATTGCATGTCCATGTTGTACGAAAAAAGAGACTAAATTGATTTGGCTTCAGCATAGCAAAAAATGGAGTTGGTTTGATTGTCATAGACAATATTTAGACACTGATCATATTTTTCGCAAGGATAAGGTCCACTTTCGAAAAGGAAGAATAAAGAACGATGTGTTGGAATATGTGTCCTCCGACAATAATGCGATCACAACTGTTGATCATGATGATCACATGTTTAAATCTCATTTTTAGAATACATGTGAGATGTAATATTTTTACAGTCAACTGGTCCACACATATCGGTAATGATTGGCTGACTAGAGTTTGACATTACTGTCGTGCGACGGTGGTGATCAGTTGATCCCCTTAGGTCATACCTATAGGGAAATACTCTTAATTGATTATTTAATTAATCGTATGCCGATACGAGTTAATTAAATTGCATAAAATTGACGGATGATTTTGTGAGTAAAATTAATGTGTCTCATTGTAATTCGATTATATTAGATACGGTGTAAGTAATTGAATTGTTTTATTACTTAGATAAAATTATTGTTTACGAAACAATTTGAAATTGAAATTGAATGAATAATTTATTATAAACACAAGACGTTGTAATTTATAATTTGATAAACCGTTTTGGTACAAGTAATTACGAATTACTAGTCGATTTTGTAAATGACATATTTTATGAGTATGTTGATTTTTAATATGTTAAAAATACATTACAAATTCACATGTCAAGTAACATGTCACATTTGTCACAATTTGACAAATGACAAAAATAAAATGGATTCTCCATTTTATGCATGTACCGAAAATAAGGGTGGGAGTATATAGTTTATATTGTGTTGTTTATATTTAAATGGAGACACAATCATAACCCTAGGTTGTAGGCATGCAAGACTAGACATCTTGAGAAGAACAAACCTATAACTAGGGTTGCATGCCTAGTCTCTTGTGAAGAGCAAAAATGAAAAATATTGGGCAACCTACCCAAGCCCCTTTTTCGGCCAAAACAAAAGAAAAAGAGGAGTTTTCTCTTTAATTTATTATTCATTGAAAATCTATAATTTCTAGAGTAAGAAAGAAATAGACAAAAAACTCTCTACTATTTGTGAAAATCCTAGAGAAATAAAACTCACTAATCTCTTCTCCTCTTAACCGAAATAGAGGACAACAAAATAATATTTTTGTGTCAAAATTTTAAGTAAGACTAATCCTAATACTAGATCATATTAGTTTAGTCTTTAAGAGGTTTCCTTGGGTATATGCTTTTGGGAGAGATTCTAAACTTGAATCTTGTTCATCCATTGTTGGAAAGCTCAAGAACTAACAAGAAGGAGATCTTGTTGGTGCCCACAAATGACCGAAATTTAGATGGTGAGAAATCGATTTTCTTATCTCTTCTTATTTAGTTTGCATGCATAAGATCAACAATTTATTTTATGATAAATAAATTAAATCATATATGAATATGTTAAATCATGAGATTAATAATTCTAACACGATGTTGCTGGAACGAGGTTATCGGGCGAACAAGTGTGGGAATGTGTGAAAGATTTACCAAAAATCGTGGATGCATCTGACCATGAATTGAGAACGGTTAAAGCGAAACGAATTGGGTGGTGGAAACAAAGTATTTTTTGTGAGCTTCATGATGTGACCAATATTTGAGCATATTTAGTCCCCGAATTAGCCTCGTTCCTATGCTTTTTAGTGCATAATTGGGTCATTTACTATCTTTAGTCCTTTGTTTTGCATATTCTTTGAGATTTTGTTTTCTTGGTAGGAGAGGAGTGCAAACCTTGCATTTTCATGGCAAAATGGAGTTAAATTGATCGAATCTAATGACCAAGCATCAAAGTGAAGACAAGACTAGAAGGCCTATGTAAATAATGTAGTAGATGGGAAATGATGAAGAAGATCCTTGCTTCTCCGACAACATCCTTGAGGATTGTTGGAAGCAGAAAAGAAGAAAAGAGGAAGAAGCTTGCTAGACTACAATCCGCCCGTCGCAGCCTCGGGAAGCTCGTCCAAAACCTCCACAATCCGAGCGTCCCACCACCCTGCCCGCTCGTTCTGCACCACCACAATCCGCTCCTCCCGACCCCTTGGCTGCTCGGATTCCTGCCCAGTACAGCACGTCTCTTCCTTGTTCCGCTCGGGATGCGCATATTTCTGAAAGACTAGCAAAAAGGAGACTAGCATCTTCCTTCGAGAGGAGCATTTCCTCAACTTTTCTTAAGGGTCTTAATCGTCATTTAAGCCCTTAGTAACCCTAATTTATGTACCTAATCCTCACTATAAATACCCCATTGTACTAATTAGATTATCATCAATCTTTAATATTATTTATGTTCTTCCTAATCTCATTTTAATCTTGTAATCAACTTTTAATTAAGCATTAATACAAATCTCGTTTCCTTAATTTCTCTATTGTTCATCATTTATTTTGGGTAATTGAAGATTATTTGAGTATTATTGGGAGATTCACAACCTTCCATCAATCATCAAGTACTTCTATTATTCTTTGCTTATTATTTTGGAATCATCATTAGGTATAATTCTCTTAACCCTTGTTTTAATTATTGTTAATCATTTTCCATTCATTCATCATGTTTTGCTTTGTTAATATGTTTGACAACCTTGTTAGCATGTTAAACTTGATAATGAGTGAGTAGTTTGCTTAGCTAGGGTTAATGGGGAATTAGGGAAAACCAACATGGGGGATGATTCATGCTTAATCTAATTTGTTCACATAATTTATTTTCTTGCTTGTTGTGATCTCAACTTATGCACATGTTATGTTTGATGAGATGCGAGCTTATGAATCATTGCATTTTTTACCCATCACTTACCTTTTCAATGAGACTTGTAAGACATAAACCAACTCGAGTCTCATTAGACCATGCATATAGTTGAGTAGGGAGGATTAAATCGACTTGTAGGTGTTGTACAATCTAATCGATTCGGCTCCGGGACCCAAACCTTCCTAAGATTGTAAGATATAAACCAACTCGATCCTATCACAACAATAATTGCTTGCTTATAACTTGAGAATATGTTTGTATGATCAATTCCCATGAATTCCTTATGAACCCATGACACCCTAGTGCTTTTAATCAATTGTTTACATCCCATTTTAATCATCTTGCTTGTTTATTTATATTGTTATTTAGTTTAGTGATCTTCTTATCTCAACCCAAATTGTGACACCCTTAGACACCACTACTTGCAATCGAAAATCCTACATCAATACCCGTCCCTTGTGATCCGACCTTTACTTACCCCTTTACTAATAGTAGAGTAGTTTGTGAAGCTATAAATATTGTTTTGGTCTAGGTGCTCCTAACGACAAGTAACCGAAGACGATAGTCCGACCAAAAATGGCGCCGTTGTCGGGGACGGTTTTAACTTGATTTGATTTTCTTTGATTGTTCTTAGTTGTGTCTTTCTTTTCCTTGGGGAAGTAAAACTCCTCAAGGTTTATTCTAATTGTTTTCAAGTTGTTTGATATTTTGCATGTCTAGAAGATCACAAGGTAACTTGTTACCCATTGATCACGAAATTGAAAGAACTTTGACAACCAATAGAAGACTTGCTATAAATACTTTGAGAGGTATTGGTGAGATTGTGGATATTCAACCAAACAATATTGAATTCATCGACCCTTTTGCAAGAGAAGGAGAGGAGAACCCAACACAAAACCCACCACAAAATCAACCCACAATGCCTAAATTTTCATCACATTCCGTACCAACCGAGGAGAACCTACCCAATGGTACTCCCACACCACAACACTTGACCGGTAATTTTATTGCAAAATCCGCATTTATCCAATTAGTCGAAAGAAGCCAATTTGGGGAGGGATGCCTAGTGAAGACCCGCATTCTCATATGGAGACTTTTTGTGACTATTGTGATGCGATTTCACAAACCGGAGTGACTCAAGACCAAATTCGATGGGTTTATTTCCTTTTTCTTTGATTGGTACCGCGAAACAATGGTTAAAGATACTCTTGGTATTGACTCTTGGAAGAAATTGGCTCTTGCTTTCTACAAAAAGTTCTACCCTCCGGAAAAGACTAACATGCTAAGAGCCCAAATCACGGGGTTTAAACAAAGGGACGGAGAATCTTTGTATGAAGCTTGGGAGCGATTCAAAGGAACTTGTCGCTCATGTCCTCATCATGGATTTAGCGAGTAGTTCTTGGTACCACAATTTTGGAATGGTCTTTATGAAGACTCCCGAAACATTCTCAACATGGGATCAAATGGTATGTTCACCGAAGTTGACGATAATCAAACATGGAACAAGATTGAGGAAATGGCGGTCCATAACTCACGATATAGTAGACCTCGGAAGGCTACTAGAGGAGGAAAGCATGGAGTGGACTCTATTACTCAATTGGGTGCTCAACTTAGTGCTCATATTGATACTATTAATTTGAAGTTTGAGAAGGCTATGGCTAAACTTGAAGAAGCCTCAAAATCACCAAAGCAACATGTTAATGCCATGGTGGCATCTTCATCAATTCCAAGTGGAATATGTGAGAATTGTGGAACTTTGGAACTTGACCAAAGTGAATGTAGGGGAACAAGTGAGCAAGTGAATACTTTTCAAGCATACAAGAGTGGTACCCCTTATTCCAACTATTACAATGAAAACACCAAATTCCATCCAAATCTCTCATACAAAAGCCAAAATGTTCAAAACCCTCAACCAACATACACCCCACCTCCAATGAGAAACCAAAATCAAAGACCCTTTTACAACCAAAACCAAGGTTTCCAAAATCAAACCCCATACACTCAATCAAATGACCAAGGTTTTGATGTTCAAAAAGTGGTCCTCCAAATGCAAAAGAACCAACAAGAGTTTTTCACCCAAATGCAAAAGGATAGCCAACGAAAAGACATCACCATTAACAACATACTAGCTCACACAAAGATGTTGGAGACCCAAATGTCTTAATTAGCATCTTCAAGTTCACAAAGACAAAAGGGGCAATTACCACCTCAAGGTAATCCCCCAAGACAAGAATCGGTGAGTGCCATCCATTTGAGGAGTGGTACAAGGTATGAAGGGCCGAAGAAGCCCGTTGATGAAGATGTTGTGAATGCTAGTGACAAGGAAAGAGTTTTTGAAAACTCTAAAGAAGAAGAACTCACCATTCAAGATGTTTCAAAGAAGGATGAAGAGAAGGCCAAAGAAAAGGAGCCTATTGTGATTAGACTTCCATTCCCGAGTCGTCAAGCTAAGCCTAAGTTTTATGACCAACTTGAAAAATTCATGGAGATTGTGAAGAATTTAGAAGTCTCAATTCCATTTACGGAATTGATCAATCACGTTTTGGCCTATGCAAAGTATATGAAAGATATCCTTACAAAGAAGAAATCAATCCGGAAGCTTGATACTATTGCTTTTACTAAAGTAAGTAGTGTTATCCTTCAAGGAAGTTCACCTCCAAAGCTCAAGGATCCGGGAATTTTCTCCATTCCATGCACTATTGGTGACACCACGATCAACAAAGCTCTATGTGACCTTGGGGCAAGCGTTAGTGTCATGCCATATTTGGTAAGCAAGAGGCAAGGAATGGGAGAACTAAAATCCACCAACATCACGCTTCAAATGACGTATAGATCAACAAAGACACCTTTAGGAGTATGGGAAGATGTTCCCGTAAGAATTGGAAAATTCTTCATCCCGGTGGATTTCGTTATTGTTGACATGGAAGAAGACTCCAACATTCCTATTATTTTAGGAAGACCTTTCTTGCACACCGCGGGAGCGGTGATCGATGTAAAACATGGAGAACTCACCCTTGAAGTGGGAGATGAAACCGTCACTTTCAATCTTGACCAGACTATGAGAGCTCCCCGATTGCATAAGCCATGTTTTATGGTTGATCACTATAGCCGGAAAGATGATAGGAAGAAGTTGGAATTTCAACGGAAAAAGAAAGTGGATGATGCTCCATCAAAAGAGCAAGGAAATTGCAATATTGAGAGCTTGAAAATCTCACCCATGACAAGTGAAGAAGAAGGCCTCATTGGCCAAGACAAGAAAGAAGAAGAGTTGTCTTCATCAACTCAAGACATTTTTAGTGATCAAGTAGACGAAGTATGCGGTCTTTGGGATGATGAGTTTGAAGGGATATTCAATCCCTATATTGTTAATGCTATGGCCCATGACCATCATGGAGAACAACAAGTGCAAAGGTCTATTGAGGACCTTTATCATGACAATGAACAAGCTTTCGATTACTTCTTCAAAGTGTTGATTAACATCAACAACACCTTGAACATGCCCCCTTGACATCTCACATTGGATGAGAGTTTGGTGGAGTCCTCCCTAAACCACCATTTATAAATATTCTAACTCCCTAACTTGCATTTCAATTATTGTATTGCATTTTTGTCATTTTTGGATTTACATTTTTATGCCTTGATCAAGATTTTCATCATTTTGAGAGAAATGAGGGAGGGACTTATGAGTTTATTGATGTGTAGTGCTTTGCCTTAGTGTGGGGATAGCAATTGCCTAGGCTATTCATGCCTTTGTAGTGCCCCTACAATGAAGAACACAAGAATTGAAGAATGAAATGACACGGGTTACGAAGCACCCACGGATGGACCTGAATCCGTGTGGTCGAGGAAGAATCCGAGCGGCCCGACGGATAATCCGCTCGTCTTGAAAGAACCCGAGCTTCCAAGGCATAAGACGCTCGTCTTATGAAGCTGCAGAAAATATTTTTGGGTTTGACTGTGAATCCGAGCGTCCCAGCAAGGAATCCGCTCGTCTCAGTCAGGACGGTCATCCAAGAGAAAAGACGCTCGTCTTTTTACTGCTAAAAATTTGGGATTTTTCACTAGAAAGGAATCCGAGCGTCCTAAGCCAAAGACGCTCGTCTCAGCTCCGGAATCCGCTTTTCCTTCTTGCAATCCGCTCGTCCCATGCGTCTTTTTATGAACCCAGAAATTGGAGAATCCAAGCGTCCCGATACCAAAGCCGCTCGTCTCCCTCTGCAATTCAAAAACCAACGGGTCTTTTAAACCCTCTTTTCCCATTCATTTTCATAATTTCAAAACATAAACACTACCCAAAACCCCAAAACCCTCATCCTCTCCATCAACAAAAACCAATTTTCTCAACCAAAATCAACCACATCAAATCCAAACTTCCTCAAAACAAAAATTAATCACTCCTTTAGCAACAACAAGTGATTCAAACACCAAAATCTTCAAGTTTTGAGTCGATTTTTAGGAAATAAGGCAACCTTCATCTATCCTAAATCGATTTGGGCATTACTAGAAATTGAAGATTTCAAGCTTTCATTGGTGTTACTAAGCAAAGGAGTATGGCAAGAACAAAAGGTGGAAGCAAGGCACCCCAAAAGAAGACACTTTCTAAGAGGCAACAAGCTCTTCAAGACAAACAAGCATCAAAGGCATTGGTAGTTCATAATGCAAGGTTGGAGATTCAAGAACAAGGTCCTCCTATGGGAGCTACTACTTCTACCACTCCGGTCATTGAACAATTAGCCGATTATCCGGAGGTAATTCTCACTTCCGACTCTCATCAGAAAAAATTTATTCTCTTTGCTAAGAAAACCATCATGCCTACTAAGTTCATTTGTGAAGATGCATTATCAAAATTGGGTGTTCTTGAGCAAACTAAGACCTTTTTCGAGTCTTTGGGGTTGAGTAAATTGTTTGCAATGCAAGAATTGACATACTCCTCCCTCGCCTTAGAGTTTTTGAGCTCTTTGAAAGTAACAAAGGTGGAGACCCGAACCATTATTGAGTTTCGTCTTGAAAATGTTGATAGATGCTTATCTTATGACTAAATGGGTAAGATATTTTCCCTTAGTGATAATGCGACTTTTACAAAGAATCCTACCAAGTATGACCCCGCTCCTCTTTGGATGGCCATTTCCGGAAAGAAATTCGTATCTTATCATGATTGTCATGCTCTCTTAGTCCATCATCCGGGCATTAGAGTACGGCATAAGGTCATTGGGAATACTTTGATAGCTAGGAAAGGCACAAATCATCTTACCAAACTTAATTTTATTCTTCTTGAGTCGGCTTTGAACATTGGGAGAGAGTTTACCAAGCCATACAATGCTTTACGACTTTTGATTGATCTATGGCTTAATGTTGATTGTGGCAAAGAAGACACGGCCTTTATTACTAGCGGAGGATTAGTTACCTATTTGGCTAAGCATTTTAACCGGGATTTCAACAAGAATAACACTTATACACCGGTAAAAGGAGGCCATCTTATTGATTTGCCCACCATGATTGTAAAGTTCAAATGGGTCAAGAATGATACTCTTGATAACAAATTTGGGTGGTTGACGAATGAAATCCTTCGCATTGCCTAGTAAGATTTGCCGCTTGAATATTCATAGACCGAATTACCTTCTCCCACTCTCCGAAGAGACCGGATACATCATTCAACACCAAGGGGAATAAGTTGTCGAGCCCTCCTCCTCCATTATCACCCCACCTTATCCATTTGAATACCACGAGTTCAACCCCGAAAATGTCAAGGCGGGAAATGATTACTTGACTCTACTAATGAAGGAAATGCATAAACAAGCTTACAATGATAGAGTTGATGTTTACAAGGCCAAATATCTGCCCCTCCTATATCTTGCTAGGCAAGGACTTCTTGACCCATCTTGTCCCTTGCCTAGTTGGGCGGATAAGGAGGTATTATTTCCTAGCACTTATAGTGGTGGTAGACCGGGTGGAGAGGAGATGGTTGTTTATGAGAGTGGTAACCAAGAAGGTGAAGATGAAGAAGTTCAAGAAGAAGAGGAAAGTGAGGAAGAGGAAGAAGAAGAGAGTGAAAGTGAGAGTGGACATGACTCCACATCCATGGAGGTTGATGATGCCTCAAGTGAGGAAGATGATGATGATGACACGATGGGTGAGGACTAGAAAACTTTTGGAGGCTCCTACATTCTTACACCTCCTTTATGGTTTGTCTACTTCTCTTGTTTTTATTTTATCTTGATCATTTTGTGGAGTCCTAGCAAAATTAGAGGACTAACACCTTGGTTCCATTGAGGTGTTCATTTTTATTGTTCCCAAATTTCAAAATCCAAGATGACAAATTTTAGTTTCATGCATTGCATTTTATGTGCATGAACTCCCCCAAAATTTTTGACATTAGAAATAGTATCTATTTTGGTTTGGAGAATTTTATGCATATGCATTGGGAGCTAATCTAAATTATGCTCTCCACCATAAAAAAAACACATGCATCATGTAGTGTAGTTTAGTATAGTTTGCATTTAGTTTAGAAATCATGCATATTCATGTAAATCGCTTAATTTCCTATCGTATTGGCCATTGAGGATAATGCCCATACTAGTGTGGGGATGGGAAATTCTAACTTGACCTTTTTAAAAACAAAATTAAAAAAATTTGAAAAATACAAAAATATGTCCTTTAATTTCATTAAAATAAAATAAAAAAAAATTGAAAAATTTAAAAATCCAAAAACAAGTTCATTTCCTTTGTAGTGTAGTCTTGTATATATTGTTTGTATATATTGTGTTTGTTCATCCTTGTTCACATTGATTGACTACGCCACATCCGAGACAAGAGGATATTGAAGACCGCATGATATGATCTTTCCAATCTCTTTTTTCCTCTTTATGTTAATGACTATGTGGCTTTATTTTGATTGATGCGGTAAAAACAATGTGAATTTAGGATTGCATCTAGATTATATGGCATACTAGTTGATAGAAGCATATGCATTAGGTTGTATAAATGATAGTTGCATCATGACATGTAGTTGCATTTAGGAAAAATTTTGTGAAACCGTCTATTTGGGAAACTTGACAAGTTTATATAGACCCTTGTAGATGCTTTTTCTTCTTAAGACTTTGCTTGTTAGAATACTTGTAAAACACCCTAGGATGTGTCATGCTAGTATCCTTTGACCCATGGATTAAGGCCTAGCCAAGAGTACCTTGTGGTGTGATAACTCCTTGGCTACCGTTTATTTCAAGGTAACCCTTGAAACCATGCAACCATCATCCATGTTCTACCACATTTTTGTCATCAAAGGGAATGGGCACAAAAATTGTTCAAATTTGAGTTCAAGAAATGAAATGAAAAGTGAAAAAAAAAAGTTTGCACAAATTGCATTAAAAGAAAAGAGGAGTGACAAAAATGAAAACTTCTATGCTTCAAAAATAAGTACTCTCACTACAAATGGGTGACTTTGAAAATGAACAAAAAAATGCAAGAAAAAGTTGAAATTGTCAAGTGTTGAAATGCCAAACATTAAAGAAATGGCAAATAATGTTCTCAAAATGTCAAATGGCACAAGAAATTTGGGGGGGGAGCAAACTCCTAAAATAAAACTCAAATTCTATTGATCCCTTTTCCATCGTATCCACTTTTTTGCATGGTAGAGAGGGGACGACCCTTCTTCTTGTCTAGGCAAGAAGGGGAATTCCGCGATCCTCCAGTGTTTCTAACACCATAGGGAGTCTACTCTTGATGAAAGCATTTAACGATTGAGGACAAAGATACCCTAGCTTGACACACCTTGGAGGTGATTTATTGGTATCCTTCTAGGCTTAGTAGTTTGAAGAAACCATATCTATAAAGGAGTGTGTACCCTTGAATTGCTTCCCCTTTAGATAATTTCCGCCACTTAGATGAGGAAAGTGATTATTCTTTTGTAGATGCATTCATTACTTGATTTTGAGTGCTTTAATGCTTGGATGTGTCGCCATTTTGGCAAGCCTCACCTTGCCTTGCAAGAAGGCATCCTACCTCATGGTTGTCTTGTTGTGAGTTTAAGGGGCGGAGTGAGACCCGCTAATTGTCTCATATCGGTTATATTAGTAGGTTAGTTTAAATAAGGATCCTAATATTGTCACCTCTTTACTCGGGACGAGCAAAGGTTCGGTTTGGGGATATTTGATGTGACCAATATTTGATCATATTTAATCCCCGAATTAGCCTCGTTCCTATCTTTTTAGTGCATAATTGGGTCATTTACTATCTTTAGTCCTTTGTTTTGCATATTCTTTGAGGTTTTGTTTCCTTGGTAGGAGAGGAGTGCAAACCTTGCATTTTCATGGCAAAATGGAGCTAAATTGATCGAATCTAATGACCAAACATCAAAGTGAAGACAAGACTAGAAGGCCTATGTAAATAATGTAGTAGATGGTCAATGATGAAGAAGATCCTTGCATCTCCGACAAGATCCTTGAGGATTGTTGGAAGAAGAAAAGAAGAAAAGAGGAAGAAGCTTGCTGGACTACAATCCACCCGTCGCAGCCTCGGGACGCTCGTCCAAAACCTCCACAATCCGAGCGTCCCACCACCCTGCCCGCTCGTCCTGCACCACCACAATCCGCTCGTCCCGACCCCTTGGCCGCTCGGATTCCTGCCCAGTACAACACGTCTCTTCCTTGTTCCGCTCGGGATGCGCATATTTGTAAAAGACAAGCAAAAAGGAGACTAGCATCTTCCCTCGAGAGGAGCATTTCCTCAACTTTTCTTAAGGGTCTTAATCGTCATTTAAGCCCTTAGGAACCCTAATTTATGTACCTAATCCTCACTATAAATACCCCGTTGTACTAATTAGATTATCATCAATCCTTTATATTATTTATGTTCTTCCTAATCTCATTTTAATCTTGTAATCAACTTTTAATTAAGCATTAATTCAAATCTCATTTCCTTAATTTCTCTATTGTTCATCATTTATTTTGGGTAATTGAAGATTATTTGGGTATTATTGGGAGATTGACAACCTTCCATCAATCATCAAGTACTTCTATTATTCTTTGCTTATTATTTTGGAATCATCATTAGGTATAATTCTCTTAACCCTTGTTTTAATTATTGTTAATCATTTTCCATTCATTCATCATGCTTTGCTTTGTTAATATGTTTGACAACCTTGTTAGCATGTTAAACTTGATAATGAGTGAGTAGTTTCCGTAGCTAGGGTTAATGGGGAATTAAGGGAAACCAACATGGGGGATGATTCATGCCTAATCTAATATGTTCACATAATTTATTTTCTTGCTTGTTGTGATCTCAACTTATGCACATGTTATGTTTGATGAAATGCGAGCCTATGAATCATTGCATTTTTTACCCATCACTTACCTATTCAATGAGACTTGTAAGATATAAACCAACTCGAGTCTCATTAGACCATGCATATAGTTGAGTAGGGAGGATTAAGTTGACTTGTAGGTGTTGTACAATCTAATCGATTCGGCTCCGGGACCCAAACTTCCTTGGATTGTAAGATATAAACCAACTCGATCCTATCACAACAATAATTGTTTGCTTATAATTTGAGAATATGTTTGTATGATCAATTCCCATGAATCCCCTATGAACCCATGACACCCTAGTGCTTTTAATCAATTGTTTACATCCCATTTTAATCATCTTGCTTGTTTATTTACATTGTTATTTAGTTTAGTGATCTTCTTATTTCAACCCAAATTGTGACACTCTTAGACACCACTACTTGCAATCGAAAATCCTACATCAATACCCGTCCCTTGGGATCTGACCTTTACTTACCCATTTACTAATAGTAGAGTAGTTTGTGAAGCTATAAATATTGTTTTGGTCTAGGTGCTCCTAACGACAAGTAACCGAAAACGATAGTCCGGCCACTTCCATATTGGAGCACACTACTAATTCGACATAACCTTGATGTCATGCATATTGAGAAATTTTTTTTCGAACAACTAATTCACATGGTAATGGATAGAAAAGACAAGACATCCTTGAACCCAAATGCACAAAAAGACATGTTACAACTTTGTTCAAGGTCGCGAAAGGTGGATTCAGTCATTTTGAAAAAGGAGCAGAAGAAAGTGTTGTGTGATTGGATAATTTAAAGTTTCCAGATGGCTATGCTTCAGATTTGAGAAGATGTGTCGATATGAATGAGTTGAAGCTACATGGCTTGAAAAGCCATGTCTGTCATGTATTTATGGAGCGTTTATTGTCGGTTGTTTTAAGGCACCTTCTCCAAAAAAATGAGTGGAATACCATAACTGAGATTAGTCAATTTTTCAGAGATTTGTGCACTTCATCAATACAAATTGAAAAAATAACAAGTCTCGAGAAAAATATTGCCGAGATAATCTGCAAATTGGAAAAAATACTTCCACCTTCCTTTTTTAACTCAATGGAACATCTGCCAATTCATTTGTCATATGAATTGAAAGTGGGTGGTCCTGTGCAATATAGGTGGATGTATCATTTTGAGAGGTAATATCAATATCTTTTACGAAGCCTTTTAAGGTTATTACTTGAATGTCATTCATTTTTAACCAATTTTTTTGTAGGTTCTTGAATCATTTGAAACAAAAAATTGAAAATAAAGCTCGTGTTCAAGGGTCATTATGCAACGCATATTTGCTTGAAAAAATAGCAAATTTTTGTTCTTTTTACTTTGAAGAACATATAGACACGAAGGCAAAAGACCTTGACATAGGACAGAAAAAGCCGAAGCATTCTACCTTGCCTGAGCTATTTCAAGATCATGAGGGGCACTACTTCTGGAAAATGTCGTGAAAGATTTTTGGAAGATAACGAATATGAACGTGCACACCTGTATGTTTTATCTAATTGTGATTCTGATGAGTTGAAACGTAAGGAAAGGTAAGTGAAAAAAAAATTTAATTTTAAATGTTGTTTTAAAAGTAAAACATGCAAAAATTAATTCAAAACTTAATTCAGCATTTTTGAATAGGTTGTTTGAGGATTATATCAAAAGAGAATATCTCGAGTTTTCTATGGCCGAGGATATTTGGAACAAATTTGAAACAAAATTCCCTGACTGGTTTAAAGGTCAAGTAAGTAAATAATATATATTCTATAATGCTTATTTAAATTATATTATTATTTGGTCAATAATTGGTTCACTATCATTAATACTAGGTAAATAATTTAAAAGATCCAGTTTAGTTGCCTTAGCAAATGGATCTTCAAGAAAAGTAAGAACATGGAAGCGTTATTCCATCAATGGTTACAAATTTCGAGCTTTCACAGATGGGAAAGATTTGGAAAAGTCGACAATTAACAATGGAGTATGTGTGATTTCGACTGAAAGAGCTGACTACTATGGAAACCTAAATGAAGTTGTTGAGTTGTCTTATACTGGCGAGAAAAACACTTAAAACGTTATTTTATTCAAATGTAATTGGATAGATAACTCAGAAAGAGGAATGCAAGTACATAAGGAATATAAACTTGTGGATATTAATCGGAGCAAAAAATTTCCAAAATATGACCCATTTGTGTTAGCATATCAAGTGGAACAAGTTTGTTATGCTCCTTATCCAAATATCAAAAGAGATAAAGATCAGTGGTCATCAGTATTTAAAATATAGGCCAGATCACAAGTTGATGCTCCTACTGATGAATCTATCTTTCAAGAAGATGTTAATAATGGTGATACAACATTAGCAATAATTGAAATAGAAGATGAGAATGAAAATGTGGAGGAACAAGAAGAACTGCAAGGAGATGAAATGCAAGTACAGAATGATGATATGCAAGAGGAGGAAGATGAGGAAGAGTTGGGGGAGGAAGCTTTGAAGAAGTATTTAGAAGAAGATGATGATGAGGATTTTTTAGATTCGCTTTTTAAAGGCAACGAAGACACTAATTTAAGTGATGATGATGATGACTAGGATTTATATTAGTTGTGATGTTTTGTACCTTTTCATTCAATCTTATTACTTTGTTGGTACTATTAGTTGTAGATGCCGTATGGCTTAATTTAATGAAATCTAGTTTGTTTTCATTCAATCTTACTTTTTATTCAATCTTATTTTTTTTACTTTGTTGCTATTATTTGATTACTTGACCAAGAGGGAGGTAGTACTATTTAATTTCTTACTTTGTTGCTATTATTTGATTATTTGATTTCTTACTTTGCTAATTTCTTACTTTGTTGCTATTATTTGATTATTCGATTTCTTATTTTGTTGATTTCGTACATAGTTGTTAATATTTAATTTCTTACTTGTTGCTATTATTTGATTATTTGATTTCTTACTTTGCCAATTTCTTACTTTGTTGCTATTATTTGATTATTCGATTTCTTATTTTGTTGATTTCGTACATAGTTGTTACTATTTAACTTCTTACTTGTTGCTATTATTTGATTTTTTATTTTGTTGCTACTATTTGATTTCTAACAATGTTGAAGAATTTAGTTGGTTTGTATGGCGACGAGGGGACGAAGAAGAGGTAGTAGTAGTATGTAGGAAACCGAGGAAATGAAAACGAGAATGAAGAAATACTAGCAGGTCATCAACAGCAACAACAAAATGAGCCAATTGAGAAAATTCATCTCGATTCTCTTGAGCAAGATGGCGTCTGGTAAGTATGTCATTTTTTCGTAATTAATTATTTTTATAACGATATATATATATATATATATATATATATATATATATATATATATATATATATATTATATTGTCATTTTTTTCAGGTTCAGTGATGCATCCGTTGTGAACTTGATATCGGACAATATTGGATGCAACTACAAAGAACATGCTCCTAATTAGAAAATGGCGTCATCTACTATAAAGAAGGATTGGTGGAATTGGTTTGAGTTATTAGCAATTGTAATTTATTTTAATATTAGGTATTTTATTCATTTATTTTATATTTATTTACAATGAAGTTTATTTTCTATCTTTATCGTTTATTGAACAATGGCGTGTTAGTTACGATCCCCTGGACAAGGCAAGGGTTAAGAAGGCTTGGGAAGATGCCATGAAGACCCGTTTACGGCAAATGATTTATCGAGCTTATCATAAGGAAGAGCATGAAAAGCCGGATTGGATTAGTGTTGAGTTGCACCGTAAATTGAAGAAAAGACCACATAATGAACCTACTTTTACGGAAAAATCGGAGCAGTATTCGGCTAACCGTAAGTCGGGATGCGACGAGAAGGGGAAGGCGTTGGGTACTCACCTAATGGGTCGAAAAAACACATTGCAATATATGGACTCAATGGTAATTTCTTCACTTGCTTTTTTTAATTTATTACCTGTTTTTTCTTTAACTTTATTTAAAGTTAGTAATTATATTTAACAAGTATCAAAATTGTAGGTTGATAAAGATGGGAAAGGAGAAATTCCGTCCGCTTTGAAGTTGTTGGAGAAATCAAAGAAGCATAGCACAAAAGGATGGTTATCTAAAAAAGGCAGTCAACTCTTCGTAAGTTACTATAATTATTTAACTTAACTCATTTTTTCAATCATGATTATTTAGTAGATGGTATCTAATATTTCGCTTTTTAATGATATAGGGTATGATCATCTCAAAGAAAACGCAGCTTCAGAGTCAAGGGGTCGATGATAATGAGATTTATATTGAAGAACATGGAGGATTTGATGAGAAAGGTAGAGTATTTGACGCGGGAAATGCAGCACCACACATTTGGACGTACAACCGCCTTTCGACTGGTAACGTCACTTCTACTCCTCATACTCCGGGTTTTGTTGGTAGAGTCGCAAAAGAGAATGCCCGGCTTAAGCAAGTCGAGGCCGAACAATCTCAAAGGCTTGCGGCAATAGAGGAGTTCTTGAGCCAACAAGGTTTTACTACTCAAACTTGTAACCCCGTAGGTGTATTTCAAGGTAGAAATGACTTTGATGATGATGGTGGCGACAATGCTAGGCCTAATTCTACTCATTTCACCTCATTCACTCTCGTGCATTGATTAGTAGCTATTAGTTGGTTTATGGACTTATTTAGTTTTGTTTGTTGAACACTTATTTAGTTTAAGTTTGTTGAACACGTATTTAGTTTAAGTTTGTTGTGTACTAAACTTATGTAAACCTTTTATTTTAAGTCAATGCGAAAACATTGTTTGGAAATCTCGTCTTGAACGAGTTGTGAATTTGTCAAATGCTGGAATTTTATGTGTGTTTGCAGGAAACCGTATGTAATTGCTTTCTAAGCAATTGGGGGAGCTGGGGAACGCTGTAAACCCCCTGGAACTTTTTTTCCTGCGACGGAAATTCCATCGCAGATGTTGACTATTGGCATGACTTCAGAGGCCACGTGGCCTACAGGAACAGTGATTTGCGACAAAAATTCCGTCGCAGATCTTGACTTTTTTTTTTTTACTTTTGCAGCCACGTGGCCTTCATGAACATTGCTTTGCGACGGAATCTCCGTCGCAGATATTAACTTTCTTTTTGACTTTAGAGGCTACGTGGCTTGCATGAACAGTGTCTTGCGACGGAATTTCCGTCGCAGGACCAACTTTTGTGACGGAATCCTGCGACGCCTTTATTCGTCGCAGGAATTCATTTGCTACGGAATTTCCGTCGCAAAGTTTTATTTTGCGACGATTATACGCAACGGGCTAATTCCGTCGCAAATACTATTTTTGCGACGGTATTTCGTTATTTGCGACGGATTTATCCGTCGCTATGGAATATTTTCTTTGTAGTGCAACTTTAAAATCAACAAGGCATGCTCGACGGTCATAAGTGGACAAAACATTTAATACAATTCATAACATTATGAAATATTAATGCAGAAACAAGCAAGTACATGAACAACACAATTAACAAAGATATGAAACATTAAGGCATAAACAAACAAGTCCTTAATTGTTTCTACCCCTTTTACTCTCACTTATTTACTTAGTCAATTTATTTTAGTCGTCAACTAAGCGAGAGTTAGGAGCGTGTTCGCTCTTATACCAACTGTAACAACCCGGATTATGAACCAAAGGAAAAACGTAATATAAAGTAAATATCAGAGTATAATACTGATAAAAGGGTCAAGTTGGCGGAAACACCTAACCAATCCGATTCGCTACTAAATCCAAAACCAAACTATTACATTATCCAAGGTTCTAAAAACATGAAAACAAAATCCTAATTTATTATTCATCTCGCCCCTCGATGCATCCCAAACAACATCATCCAAACAGCAGCAAGCGTTCAACCTGAACAACCTCAGAAGGAGGTCGACAATCAGTCAGGAGTAACTAGATGCTCTCCCAGTCATGTTTACAACAATTGAATATAACCAACATTCATTAACAATTGAAATTCAAAACTAGTAAACATGTGAGACCATCTATACTCATGAAGACTCAACATTAACTTACCATCAACAAGGACATATTAGGACAACCACCTAATTAATAACTCTAAATTAAACCACATGAGACGACACATGACAACAACCCATGTTACGACACCATGTAGAAACCTAGGACAATCAAACTCAATGCAACCATAACCAAACCAAATAAGCCTCAGAGCGTATAACGAACTGTCTCTGACTAATGGAGCGTATAACGAACTGCCTCCAACCACTAGAGCGTATAACGAACTGCCCCTAGCTACAAACACAGTGTATAGAATGAACGTCGTTAGAGCGTATAACGAACTGCCTCTAACCACTAGAGCGTATAACGAACTGCCTCTAGATATGGAGCGTATAACGAACTGCCTCCATAGTCGGTATGGACCGTATAACGAACTGCATCCACTGCGGACCGTATAACGAACTGCATCCACACTATGTGTAGCGTATAACCACTGCCTACATGCCTAAGACCTGGCCAGACCTCTCGGTGAAACACAGAGCGTATAAGTAACTGCCTCTGCTACACCGAATGACACTCGGGAAACAGAGCGTATAAAAAACTGCCTCTGTTACCTCCTCGACCATAGACCATAAGAATCCCCGAAGGGTAGCATTTGTTCATTCCGATAGTATATAACTGATACTATCATCATCTATACAACCAACCAAATAACAAGTACACAGTACAACTGACAGCACCAACAATGCATGAACAAACACCACGACTCAAACCATAGAACAGTGTAATCGACTGTACTACTTATCATATGAATAGAGTAACCAAAGACATAAGCAAACTCAATGTTATACTACAACTGGGTACAACTCTACATATGAAAAAAACACTAATGATCAATGTTATAGTAACCTTAACCATAACATGGACTTTAGATGTGCGGTTATACTAACCTCGGCTATAACTTCAACAAATACCTTTGAAGTTATAGTAATCTCAACCATAATCTTAACACGAAACTCAAAGTTATACTAGCGTCAACCATAACCTTGAGCCATAATCCCAACGTTACATTAGTCACAGCTATAACCTTGACTCGCACTTCAATGTTATAGTAGGTTCAGCTATAACCTTGAATTCATATTTCCAAGGTTATAACTTAAACAGCCATAACTTGAGTAACAACCCAAAGTTGTACTAACTTCAGCTATAACACTTGAATCATCATCAAGGTTATACTAGCTTTAGCTATAACTTCGAAGAGCACTCTTGGCCGCCTATCATGCTGCCATTAGGGTTTATTCGCAAACCCTAATTACGCTCATGACACCCATAATTACCGAATAAGCAACATATGATATATAATTAAGACATTAAAACATATACAAACATGATAATAAACAGTCAAACATGTACCAATCATACAAAACAATCATTAAATCATATTATTTACATCAATTGGCATAAACACAATAAAAGAGAAACACCTAGTTACCTTTTTAACAATTATTAATGATGCAAATTAATGAAAACCTTCATGAAAGACATGACCATCAAATCCTTGTCTCCAACGCACATGTCAACTACCAAAAACCGCCTTTAAGGACGCACGAACCCATGTTTAAGAAGTCGTGCATGCAGATCCTCTTTTAAAACGCCAAAGGAATGTCACAAAACAAACCCTTGAAAACACCATGAAAAGATCTTCTTCTTTACCCATAAAAATAAGGGGCCCTAAAGATAGATCTAAAGGTCCGTATAAATAAATCCCATAAAATTATTTGAAGATGAATATGATGTAGAGGTAAGAGCAAGTGTAACACCCCCGTACACCAGAACGCCTTACCAAGGACCATTCCAGTATATGACGGTGTCACCATCTCGGTTTCCCGAGGAGGTAGATCAAATTAGACAATACAAGGACAATATTATATCATTAGAGAATCTGTTACAATACCATACTATTCAAGTTCCCTAGGACACGGTTCAATTACAACACTTGTGATTATACATCTCTAGACCGGTAGCGTGATGACTCGATCCCTCCAATCCCAAAAGAATCAACAATACCTGCTAAGCCAATTGCTCACCATCCCCGAATGGATCACCGCAGATACCACAAAACAACACGGGTCGACTGCGCTAATCAAATATAAGATAAAACAATAAAGTAAGTAGTCGATCATCCACTATCCCAACTCATCACCTCGTATACACACCGACTACACACGAAGTGCGTAGTCCCGCCAGATTACCCATCGCAACGGGTAATCCTCGCCGCCGATGGGTGACCGCACCCATCCCCACCTAGTCCAGCTCCTCAACGAGCGACTAATAGTCCCTGTCCCTTAATGTGCACATCCCCTCCCGTGGCGGGTTCCACGGAGGGCGAACTAGGGTGTGAAGCCACTCCCGCAAGTGACTCCACCACAATCTCAATCACAACATCACAGCTGTCACACGACAGCGTCAACCTTACCACAACCACTATACTCCGATGATCAGCGGATAGCCATGACTCACAATACAATCATAAAATTCAATTCAATTAACAGTAGACTGAGTAGGGAGACCCTACCTCATAACAAAGCATGAAAGACTTCCATCTATAGCCACGCACAACTCCATTAAGCACCCTAACAATGGTAACCATATCCTATTACACAACTATACTCAAATAATCATACAAAAAGACACAAGGCAGAAACTTACCTAACCTAGCACATCGGTGACGACATAGACAACCACCACTCACGATCACCTCGCTCCGCGAATCCCGACGTTCCCATGGTAGGGGTTAGGCTAACTCCTTAGAGGTATGAGGCTATGGAGTGATTGAGTAGGGTGATGGTCTAGGGTTAGAGAAAGAGAAACTGTCGAGGAAAATGAGAAAAAAATAGAAATGAATCTCGCGAACTCGCATTTATAATAACGCGTCGACAATCAGTCATACTCGGTCGAGTGTAAGAACACTCGGCCGAGTAGACTCCACTCGGTCGAGTATTGGTGGTACTCGGCCGAGTGGCCTCCGCTAGGTCGAGTAACTAACCAAAATGTCTCCTATCACCAGTCTAATCTCTCACCAATCATTCCTAAGGTCTGTTTAGTCAACATGGTCGATCAAAGAACGCTCCTACAAACCCTGGGTGTTACAGTCTTCCCCCCTTAAAAGAACTTCGTCCCCGAAGTTCAGCCCGCACAACACTCCCCGCAAGATTACGTACCATGACCTTAACCACCTTCTCAAAGGTACACAAATTCACACTATCCATACATTACCATCAGCTAACTTACTCGACAACAATCATCTATCACAAACTACCCTTCTAAACAATAACCTATTCACAAAACAAAGATTCACCCTATACCTACACAAATATGCAATTGCAACACTTTACACAATGTAAGAAAACCATACACACTTGTACTACCACGTTCCATACGTTTATATTAAATACACGAATGCAAGGCGATACACCATTGCGAAGCACATAAATACATCATCACCACAATCCGAACACGTAAATCATTTATCATCAATTGAATCGAATCTTCATATTACTTGATACCGTTGTGCCATAAAACTTTTCATATATTACTTGATACCGTTGTGCCATAAAACTTTTCATATTAATAGAATACAACATAGATGCAGCTTAACGAAACCATAATTGTAAGCCAGTAATCCCGAATGTGAACGTACCTAACATACATATGATTCTAAATATTTCATAAAATTAACTACTTATACATAATTAAGATACATTTTTCATAAACAAAATACTTGTCATAACACCTGAGTTGAGACCCCCGTGTATAGTATAATCTTTATATTACTCGAATACCACATAGCTATCGCTTCAAGGAACCATCGACATAAGCTATCGCTTCAAGGAAACATGAACATAAATTCCGAATGCTAACTACATACATGTGATTCCAAAATCATAGGTATAACTAAACACACATCTTACATAATTAAATACTTAATTCTGCGACATTACTCTTCCCCTCTTAAAGGAACTTCGTCCCCGAAGTTCACTATTAACTAAAGCTAACGCGCACCCAAAGATGGTGACATTACTCATAGACCCTTGTAGCATACCCCAGATTATGACACTACATACTCGTGACTCATAAGGACCAAAACATTACAGCAACCTAATAACGTATGACACGGTCCGAATTATTTATGAGAAATGGCAGTGTGACGCGAAAATCGTTGAGGTAATTATCACTGTAACCAAACATATCTCCATATAAAACTTATTACAACCACTACGCTGGTTGCGTAAGGTGTTACCTTTCACATAATTTCAATGGTTTGAGTCTTCCTCCCTGAAACCATTCCAAGTTCCTGACACTCCAAGCAACGTCGTAACACAAACATTCACAATCACGTATCCTTGGTATAACTATCATTCACCTATGTGGGTTATTATGGTATAGAATAACGTAATAGGACATGGACCACTCCTCTATACAGTTATCATATAAACTTCACCTGTGCCTTCTGTTACCTCAACATTCGGCCGAGTATGAGGGCTACTCGGTCGAGTGAGCAATACTCGGTCGAGTGAATTTGTTCACTCGGCCGAGTGAGCTCTACTCGGTCGAGTACGGCGTATACTCGGCCGAGTTTTTATATCCAGAGGGCGTTCTAACGATTTTACATAGAGTATTCACAATTACCTGCACAATACTTTCCGCAGCAAAGAACAAACATAACAAATCCCAACCAGAGTCGACATTCCACACATCCGCCTACGATAATTAGCTAACTAACGGCCTTATGGCCAGATACAGTCATCCAACGAAAAATACCAAATACCGAAAGCAACATCTAAAGAAGAGATAATAAATCTGACACAACAAAACAGGTCTATCACCACCAAATAAGTCTAACATCCAAGAAATCAACTAAATCAGTCTAACATCCAAGATCGAAGAACGAGGACCCTCCTCCAAGTCATCACCGCCACCGCGCCGCAGGTACTGCACCTGAACTCCCCGCACTGGAAAACCTGCTGCTGCCGAGTAGTCCCCTCCCGGTGATCACGGAGTTGGCTCCCGCGAGGTAGCCAAACTCGGTCTCCTCTGGAGGTCTCCGAAACTCGGGTCCACCCCATAATCGTGGAACACTCCCGTATCCACTCCCGGTCCTCTCCACCAAACACAGCCGTGCCAAATCAGTCCGATGCCCCGATTAAGGGTCATCTCATGAAGGTTGCGGAGCACCAAAGTAGAAGAGATCCGCTCGGCCACTCATGAGGCCGCATCCTAGGGTCATGCACCGTAGGGTACGGCGAGAACTGGTAGGGGTGGTAAGGGTAAGAGTCGGAAACAGTAAGAGGGCTCGGACACAACCGGGTCACCCCTAGGCTGCCTAACTCCACGACGCTCCCTAGGTGGGGGGGTGCTGCTGCCCCCTCGGGCACGGTGGCCAGGCTCGGGTAAGTCCCGGAAGAATCCGAGGGTCGATCGGGTAAGACGGGGCTCGAGTCTAGGGATGCCACAAGGCTCCCACTCGGCCAAATGATCAACAACGGGGAGACGAGCCGGGTCCTAAGTACCATCCACATAGTCCCTCTCACCCTCCAAGCATACGACCCATCATCCATCTTCCTCAACCATCGGTTCGACGCCAATATCAAGGCGTCCATGGTAGGTACAACCTCAACATACTCATTCCCCTCGGAAGGTGGGGCCTCAAAGTCGGCCGGTCGGCCGAGCTAGGCGGGTCACTATGGCCCCGCAAGCAACAAATCGGGTCTCGGATCGTGCCATGCGCTCCCGGACTAGAGCACACTATACCGGGGGCACTTTGTAGTAAAACGGTTTCCGGCGGTGGAGGTTAAGGTAGGACACAAGAAGCATGACCTCGTGAGAGTTGAGTTTACTCACGTCCTCTCTCGAGTAAAGTAGACAGTCAACATCCTTAGAAACATACGAAGGGAAACGTCTTTGAATATCATTAATCAACATGGCACCGACGGTAGGGCGGGTCTCGCGATCCAAATAAGGTAGATACTGAGGTGCGCCACTGTTCTTGGCCACGTCACTAAGGTAGTCATCCTCCTCAGCCTCTAACCTAAATGGTCAGCCAACTCATCCAGGGTGAGCTCATGATCCTTATTCATGAGACGGAAAGAGACGGTTTTTCCCTTCTTATCATACACAAAAGAACTCAAAAACTCTAGGGTCAAGTGAGGGTATGATTTCTTTCTCAAGTGATACAACCCCTCCATGCCCAAAATCTTGAAAATGTGAATTATGTCTTCCTTAATCCCCAGAGTCTCAAGAATACTAGGGTTGACACAACGGGTGGGGCGAAAAGGACGACGCATAAGAGCCACGAAAGCCTTACGATGATCAAAGTTAGCGAAAATTACTGATGGATGAGCCGCCACCGGCGGTAAACCGTTCATCGCTACCTTGCCCAACCTCGAGTTGGACCTCCGCGCGAGGTCTCTTGTTGGGTAAACCTCTAGTTTTCACCATACTGCAAGAAAATTTATCTTTAACAAAGGATTGACATTGGAAACTCTCAACACAAAGACGGACTGTTTCACTTGTATACCGATTTAAGAACAAGTTTTGGAAGATAAACTATCAGAAATCACCATGTATTTTACAATTCACCTAGTTTTAAGTTTTTAAATTGCTTCAATCAGGAAATACTCATCAACAATAAGAAGAATTTCGTTTTGCTAACCCTAGAATTCAGAAAGTGAATTTTTCCTCATGAAATCAATCAACCAAAGATGTACACAAGTTCTATATGTGTTCACATTCGAAAATCAAATAGTTTAGGACAAGATTCAGATTGTTTTAGCAAGAAACCGAAATATAGCATGTTGATACCCAAAATCTTTGAAAACAATAAAGGAATATGAGTTTAAATCTTACCTTAAACTGAGTTAGGGCAACTAAGGACAAGTATGGCACCAAGATCTCACCCAAAAGCTTGAGAGAAGAGGAGTATGGAGTTTTAGAGAGAAGAAAAGATAAAGATGGGAGGCGGAAATAAGAAAGAAAGGCACGAATTTAGGGTTTTTGTATAACCCGCAATTGGCCTGCTACCGCAACACTCGGTCGAGTGTTGGGAATACTCGGCCGAGTGTTCACTACTCGGTCGAGTGCTTACGATACTCGGCCGAGTGTGCAATACTCGGTCGAGTACCATTCTTACTCGGTCGAGTTTTGAGGACCAGAATAGATTATTATTCTAACAAAATTGGTTATGTAACCTGACACTCGGCCGAGTTTGGTCTACTCGGTCGAGTACTCGCATCTACTCGATCTAATTTTCATATAAATAAGGAGTCGTAACTTTTTACTGTTCCTGCAAAATCAAATAACATCGATCGGAGTTCCGGGATTCCGGCTCGTCACAATTAAAGCTGATTCCTACCATGTAAACACACAACCGCACATATATCTGTACATTCATCTCCAAACAATCATCACTTCCACTTTATCCCTCACTATACTAAGAAACTATTTTACTGTACCCATAAGGCACATGTCACACAATATAATTACGATAATTACCAGGTTTGGTTCTATATCACATCATTTCCACTTCTGCTAATCACCAAACATACACCTTATTCACATTTGTAATACAATAATTTCACACCTAACACATTCCAATTAAAACAAATTGATTAAATTATCATTGTTCACACATTGCAATAATTCATATTCACTTCCACTTTTCTACACATTTAACTAACACATATCACTCTAGTAATAGATACACACACAATGGATGCACACAACACGCAACACTTAGCAACTCACGACTCACACTAGCTACCCTTTTCCCGTGTCTGGCTTAAGTCCGATGGGGCCATGATTTTGAAATGAGGGCGCCTACTCACCCAAAATCTAGCATCGGTACTCTCCCAACGTACATACACCAGGTTCATTTTAATTGACACCCTATGTTCATTATTTTCCTTAGTTCAGGTTCCAAAATCGTCGGCTCTGATACCACTTTGTAACACCCCCGTACACCAGAACGCCTTACCAAGGACCATTCCAGTATATGACGGTGTCACCATCTCGGTTTCCCGAGGAGGTAGATCAAATTAGACAATACAAGGACAATATTATATCATTAGAGAATCTGTTACAATACCATACTATTCAAGTTCCCTAGGACACGGTTCAATTACAACACTTGTGATTATACATCTCTAGACCGGTAGCGTGATGACTCGATCCCTCCAATCCCAGCAGCAGTAATCAACAATACCTGCTAAGCCAACTGCTCACCATCCCCGAATGGATCACCGCAGATACCACAAAACAACACGGGGTCAGTACCGGCTAATCAAATATAAGATAAAACAATAAAGTAAGTAGCTGATCATCCACTATCCCAACTCATCACCTCGTATACACACCGACTACACACGAAGTGCGTAGTCCTGCCAGATTACCCATCGCAACAGGTAATCATCGCCGCCAGTGGGTGACCGCAGCCCATCCCCACCTAGTCCAGCTCCTCAACGAGCGACTAATAGTCCCTGTCCCTTAATGTGCACATCCCCTCCCGTGGCGGGTTCCACGGAGGGCGAACTAGGGTGTGAAGCCACTCCCGCAAGTGACTCCACCACAATCTCAATCACAACATCACAGCTGTCACACGACAGCGTCAACCTTACCACAACCACTATACTCCGATGATCAGCGGATAGCCATGACTCACAATACAATCATAAAATTCAATTCAATTAACAGTAGACTGAGTAGGGAGACCCTACCTCATAACAAAGCATGAAAGACTTCCATCTATAGCCACGCACAACTCCATTAAGCACCCTAACAATGGTAACCATATCCTATTACACAACTATACTCAAATAATCATACAAAAAGACACAAGGCAGAAACTTACCTAACCTAGCACATCGGTGACGACATAGACAACCACCACTCACGATCACCTCGCTCCGCGAATCCCGACGTTCCCATGGTAGGGGTTAGGCTAACTCCTTAGAGGTATGAGGCTATGGAGTGATTGAGTAGGGTGATGGTCTAGGGTTAGAGAAAGAGAAACTGTCGAGGAAAATGAGAAAAAAATAGAAATGAATCTCGCGAACTCGCATTTATAATAACGCGTCGACAGCAGTCATACTCGGTCGAGTGTAAGAACACTCGGCCGAGTAGACTCCACTCGGTCGAGTATTGGTGGTACTCGGCCGAGTGGCCTCCGCTAGGTCGAGTAACTAACCAAAATGTCTCCTATCACCAGTCTGATCTCTCACCAATCATTCCTAAGGTCTGTTTAGTCAACATGGTCAGTCAGCAACGCTCCTACAAACCCTGGGTGTTACAGCAAGGATTGCGGAAGTATATTTTATCTTTAAATTGGAGAGAAGAAAAGATGCACAACAATGGAGTCAAAGGGAGAAAGAGAACAAAAAGAGGAAGAAAGGAGGAATGGCGTGCGGCAGGGAGGAGGGAAAACAAAAAGATAGAATGACCTAGTTGCTTGCTAGGTTAAATCTATTTATAAGGGAATTAACTAATGAGCTTTGTGTTCATTAGCTCATACAATGGATTATCTGATTATAAATCTGGTTGGACCATATTAAAACGTAAGGACTGCTTATATTAGAAAAGTAATTATTATATTAAAATAGTAAAATTGTGCACGGACATTTTAACCCTTCCAAAACTTGATTAAATGAGAAATAATAAAATAGAGAACGAAGACGATAAATATAAATATTTCCAAAATACATCCATACACTTCGAAATAATTAAATGAGAAAATTGTTGATTACAACCTTATAAAAATCATTTTTTGAAAATTACAGCCTTATATAATTTTTTTTGAAAATTACATCCATAATATCACTTTTCTTTGAAAATTGCTCCATAATGACGTTTCCGGTAAATTTTGTCAAAAAGTGACCGATATGCCCTTGCCTATTTGTTTGCCTACTTACCCAGATCTTTTCACTTTACCTATCATTTACCTCTCTCACAACACAACATTCTTTCAATCTCTTTCCATTTTCCATTCTCCACTTTCACTCGTTCTCTTCGCATCACTGATACTAACTTATAATGTCGAATCACCACGTCAAGGAGAAAGGCGTTAATGTCCAAGTCCTCTTTCGCTGTAGGTTTTCCCAGAAATCCTCCTCCCTTTTTCACCCTTTTCCATTTCACTCTTTTATTGTTGTTTTATTGCATTTTCACTGGCCTTTCAGCGATGAACAGCTCCACGACAATGCGCCGCAATTTGTTGTTTTTCAATTGATTGAATCGAATTTTAGGGTTTATGTCTAAAATTAGTTTGGGAAAATTTGATGAACCCTAATTATTTTCAATTTGGGAAAAATTGATGATAAATAACACTAATTAATTTTAAGAGAAAATGAAAATAATAGAATTAGATTGAATTAAATTGATTATGGTAGAATTTGAATAAAAGGGATGAATTATATTAGATGATATTGTTGAAGAAATGAAGAATTCAAGAGAAGATGTGTAGTGAAATCTGATTTTGGGATGAACATAAGGGTTTATAAAAGGTTAGAGGTAGGGGTATTTTGGTCTTAACAAAAGAACGTAAGTCACGAAAATTCAAAATGGCATCAATTTTCCGCCGGGGTTAATATTTTGGTTGTAATTTATTATCAGAAGTAATATTATGAATGTAATTTTCAAAAAAAATTATATAAGGCTGTAATTTTCAAAAAGTGGTTTTTATAAGGCTGTAATCAACAATTTTCTCTAATTAATTTAATAGAATACTTTTATAATAAAATATTATTATAAAATACGGGGTGTTACAAATTAATTCTTGGGAAATTCTTAATTGATTTTCAAGTGTGATATCCAGAATTAAAGTGTAAATCGAAATAGGGTTTTAGTTTCATACAAATCACATCCCAACTTATTTTCTCAAGTATCCTTAAATTGGACCATAATTATATAGTTTCTTGTCAATAATAATAATAATAATAATAATAATAATAATAATAATAATAATCCCTAATCACTTATTATTCATAAATATTCAAGTAAGCTCAATCTATACTATGCATATCATTTGCTTTTATTACTTTCTTAGTTAAAAGATTTGTTTTAATTGAAATTTGTTTCGAGATTTGTTATTGGCGGACTAGTGGCACATTACTAACAGTATACTCCCTCCATTCAACTCCACTTTACCTGTATTCCTTTTTCGTCCATTCAACTCCACTTTACATGTTTCCTTTTTAGGCCAAGAAAATGACCATGTTATCCTTATTCACACTTTATATTTAGAAAAAATGTCATCCATACCCCCACACTAATCCACCATAAAAACCCACATTTATATTTTTTTAACATTTTTAACCCCACCATTCTCTTTCCCTATGTACTTTTTATAGTTTTTTTAATCCGTCCTTTAATATCCGTGCAAAAAACATACTTGCGAAGTGGAGTTGAACGGAGGGAGTACATTTTTGCTGGGCAAAATAACAAGTTGACCCCAAAGATTTGTCAATATGTGCAATTAGACCCTTGAATTTCATTAGGTGCAAATTAGCGGCATATGTTTTGATAACACTAGGTACTCCCACCGTCTAAATCATTCATTTAGCTTTGATTAAAATCTCACACCAAAATAAAGAGAGTAAACAAGAGAAAATGACATTTATATTACGACGATGTTAGTGTTGATAAAGAGTTCATAACTACACATCATTATGAATGTTATTTAAATGTGGTGGTGCGGATGAATCATGGTGGATTCATTTAGAAAAGTGGATCAGGATGGTTTTTCAATATCCACTCACTTACGCATCTTACAGTAAGCCCAATCACTCGACGGAATCATCACTGAAGTTTTCATCCATCTCATCATCCCATAATCGATCTACGGACACCAAGTCATTGGATCGAAAACTTGCACCACTCTCACTCTCAGTTTCATCTTCACTTTCATTTTCCCCTGATTCCTCGCTTCCAGATGTGTCAGTTTTGTCCTCACTTTCTGATGACTCCTCTTCCGGATAATCATTGTATGGATGGTTTTCAGCTGTTAAACAAGGCAGAAAATCCTCATTTAGTAGTTTTCTTCAAGTCAGATTTAAAGAGTGATAAACAGCAAATATAACATAAGTAGATGATGTTGGTGATTTAGGTTAATCACGATATCATTTGAATACAATCGGGATTTGGCCAAAATTCGTAGCAAGTTTGACAGTTATAATATGGGTTAGGGAGTGTGGAGTACACGCTCATATAAACAAGTTTGAATGTGCGATTTTAAAGAATAAGTTACAATGCAAATTAGTCGATGTTATCGTAGCTCGAAAATGAAGAATTGGCTAACCCGATAGGGGTTGCTAACCCCGATCGGGGTTGATGATGCTTAGCCAAAAATTCAACAAGTTTAATTTACGTAAATTGGGAAAGCTACGTCCCCGATCGGGGTGAGTGATGTTTATTGGGTTTTTGCAATTAATTGCTATAAACCGTGTTGCATTGTTTCATACTTGTCCCAAAAGGTACCTCTTGGAAATAACCGATTATTTTCTTTAGGGTATGCATACAGAACATGTATAAATACATGTTGATGCATGATTGAAATTCAGACTTTGAAAGAACAAACAAATTACAAACTTCATTTGTATTCTCTCGATTCTATTTGCCTAGAACGAGAGGGAATTGATAGTCTTTTCCTACAAAAGATTTCGTGCAACCCGGGGCAAATGTAAGGGTCGAAATACTCTTGAAGGAAAACAATTCGTGATTCTATCGTTATCCAAGTTTATCATTTGCCATTAGCGGTCGACGGAGTGTCAACCACCATGTATATATCCAACAGATGATGCCATTTGAATCATCAGTTTCGCAGTCCGAATTATCAGGACCTCATAATATTGATCATCATCATCAAGTTGTACCCTAAGCAGGAGAGGTTCAACAAGCATAATTAATTACCATCAAACAGTAGTTTTGGAACTATAGATGGATAAATCAACACAGCGAGACACAGAATTGCAGGCCTTACAGCGGAAAAGGGTAAGACACCTCTACTTCATCAACCTCTTCCTTCACAGCATAGAGGTCGTAGACGTACTCATCAATGGAACCTGCTAATAGTTTCCCCAAATGTTAGCAGACAAATTGAGCAATCAACTCTACAAAGTCTCCAAGATTATTGCATGGCACCAATTCTTATTTAAGACCGTCTTAACTTAAGACGGATCTCACAAAAAATTATGATAGAGGTGAAAATAAAAGGAGTTTGTGAGACGTCGTAAGTTAAGACTGTCTTAATCAAGACCTACTCATTGCATGGAAATAGCTCATAGCTCACTGGTCAACTAATTCACGAACAAGTTGATCGAGGCACTTAAAAATAAAAACTTGCAAGTCAATTTGCTGTGTGTACTGTGAAGTTTCACATAAAACGGGTCAAGGCTACACCAACGAGGAGACAGAATCCTCTTCACAAGGCCAAAAGCGGATACATCATAAAATGAATTGGCAACCGGTGGAGTAACTCGGACTAGAAAGTGATTAATTCTCTTCTTATTGTTCACTACGGAACACTCAGTCAAATGTGAACAAACCTCATTTAGGAATAGGATCTATTTTTAGCATGTAGTATCACCAGGTCTTGATAGCCAAACATTATAATAAAAGACACGTAGAGGTCGGCATTGAAAGGACATTGATGGAGAAACCTTGTTTAGAAGCTTGACAAGAGAAATCAGATTCTATTTCCTTAGCGGCAGTAGGAATACACTCCCTTAACAGAGGTAAGAATTTACTTAGTGCTTCCTGATCTTCCTCAGATATCTCACTGAACAATCATGGAAATAACACCACACTATTAAAAATACTGCACCATGAAAAACTATGGCAACAACAGCTACAAGCATAGGTTAGGGAACATACTCCTGCTTTTCTTGGGTTGTAGAGGTCTCCTCCATCGGCTCCATGTCAACACGAACAACATCATAAACACGGCATACTTCACCCAGCGCTTCATCATGAACAGACTCATTATCATGTGTTCTACGCTTCCATATTTGCTTAAAGCGTGCACTTTTTGCTAGTTCCTAACAAATGAAATCAATACAGTACCAAAAGTATGTCACTCTCAGTGACTAATATGCACTAATACATGAAAGAATATCCCAACAAGATCTAATGAGAGGTCAAATGCAAATGATGGACGTCACAGTCAAAAGAACCAATAATTAATAGCAGCATAACCGAATAATTTTGAAAAAAAAAAGGAAGAGGAATACTTTTCCTTGATTATTTTGATAAATGCAAATAACTTGCCTTGTGTTGTTGCTTGGCCTTGGATAGGTGATGGTTATGAATTTGGTTGAATAGGATGCAAAAAAGGAAGATAAAGCGACCTTGATAGCATTTCCAAACCCAGAAATTACAAGGGAGAAAAGTAGGAAAGCACGTACACTGTGAGAGAGGAGGGTCCGCCTTCCTTGTTTATTGATAGCTGTGAGCTTGGAGTCATCGTCTACCTCAGGGCTGCCTTCCTATAAGATACATGAGTGCATAAATGTGGATAAGAATAATAACAGCGACAGATAATTGATTATTTTAATCAAAGTAATTCAAAATATTAGAGTTTACAACAGAACGAACCACATAGGAATTGACAAAGTCAATGCCATCCTCAGAGCGGCCAACTGTCTCAATGTGTTGCATGATGGTTCAAATTTAACCTCGCAAGTGCACGGTTTGTCGTCGTATAAAATGAGGGTCGAATCCAGAGGAGCTAGGGAGATTACTAATCGTCCTAATTCTTAGGCTTAGCTAAGTCGATAATAATAGAGTTTGATATTTTAACTAGACAACTAAACTAATCAAATTAAAAAGGAAATAAACTAATGATGAAAATTAAGCAAGTGAGTCTTAAAGTTGTAATTAAAGAGAATAAAAGGCCTAGGACTCCGTTTTCCCCCAACAATCCATAATTTTCCGTCATGATTCCCTAGGCTAGTCGTTGGGTAGGTCCTCAAGGTGGAGATGACTCTAACTCGCCTAAAACCCCTCTCTTGGGTTCGAAATAGGACACTAACACTCCCGACCGACCCCCCTCTCAGGTTTGAAGATCGGTATCCCTAGCTTAACAACCGGTTACCCCGAAAACATGCACATTCCCAAGGTCCCCTAACATTAGCCAAGGTCAATAAGCCCTCATCAAAATCCGGGTCATCCCACTCCTCCTCTCGGAGGTCGATTTCAAACCCAAGACTAGAGGTGTCTTCCATTGGCTCTCCCTCTCGGTCTCAACCAAAGATAGCAATATGACCAAGTTTCGGGTACTCGATTCCCGACCTAACCAACTTTCGTTGGTGGACAAGGGTCACAAACCAACACTACACAAAATAGGCCAATTTATCAAATCAATCCTTTAGCCTAACCTTATCAAACCTTCCCAACAACAAGCCTTAATAGGAATCAATCAAGCAAATCATACATGTTGGGTTAAACCGAGTCTTAGTGAAAAGACTACTCACTAATCATGCCTAAGTATGTCTAAAAGTTTAGCAAAAAGAAGGGTAAAAAGGTGCCATATGTTCAATCATCAAATCTGTGGGTTAATATCCGTATACTACCCTTTAATTGCAGGACTATAACGTAAATTTAAACATGCAATTTATAGTCATAAAACGATAAACACAATGAAATGATTAATGTATAGAAATAACCTCGGGTCCTTTAAAATTGCGGCGTAAAGAACAGAAATCAAAGCAGATTTCCTCCTAATTGTTACACCCAAGACTTTGTCCGAGATATGCCCTTGTGCTAGAACAGTGTTCTCCGATTGCCTTGCAATATAGGGAGAACTGATGTGAGTTTTGTCGAGATGAGAGATCTCAGGTTTTTCAGAGGAGAATGCTCTTCAAAACCCTAGTTTTTCTGCAAATGAAATTGTCTAGGTCAAAAGGAGAGGGAGTCTCTCCTTTTGTTTGGTTCGGCCGGACCGAGTGCATGCATGGGGAAGTGGGCTTCCACTTCCTCTTAATATTAGCTCGAGGTCCAGTTCACCAAATGCTAAAATGTATATGACGGGTTTATATTATAAATCACATCGGTTATCGGAAATTAAGGCATCACTAATAATACGGGTCACCAATTATTAATACGTGTCCGACAAAAAAAATTATTGTATAATTATTTTTAATATACATTTAATTAAATATAAATCACGTATATTTAATTTTACGAATTAATCAAGTTAATTCGCCTTAGCCCATGATATTTAATCCGTATTAAATATAATATCTCAACATCACATATTTGACTAATTACTAGTCAAATAACTCTTGACTAACCGGTTAGTCAATCTTGCATCTACATGACGGTATTTTCATACCGTCACATCTCTCAAACGTATCCTATAGGTGTGACTTTTAGGGACCAATTGATCACCGCCATCCGTATGACAATAACGTCAAACTTATCTAGCAAGCCAACCGTTATTGATAAACGTGGATCAACTGATAATAATACCAAAAGTATGCCCTTTGATCCTTTTAGAGGTTTATAAGTCCTTGCACTAACTGTTAAGGACACCAACCCCAACAAGCTCCCACTTGTCCGTACAAGTGCATGTGCAATGACGTTATCCGCACTAACTGGAGGACACAAGCTCCAACAAACTCCCACTTGTCCGAACAAGTGTAGGTGCGATAACCGATTCTCATATTCATTTAAAATTTCTCCCACTCAATGTAAAACAATTTGCAGATCCGGATCCACAAAGGTCGTATTTTACAATCGATCTGTATCTAGAGTGGTTTCCCCGACTAGAGAGTAACTTAACTGATAAAACGAATCCGTATCCGAGCATGGCCATGCATTTCGATTCTGACTCCTCGAGTGGCCCTGAGAAATATCGAGTACCCGATAAAGGCTGAATATTTCCTTCAACTCGACTCCTTCCGATCTAAGCACGACATGAAATGACCCGAAAAATCTACTTGGCCCCCTTTTACGGATGACCGTGAGAAAGAAACCAAAGTCACCCAAAATCTGCCGTAGTCTCAAGAGACAGTCGATAGTCTAAGAATCGACTCTTAGGATCACCATGGAAGTCCTATCCACGACCGGGCAACGAATGTTATAAAACATTTAGGACTCCACGTCGATGTCACAATTGTGTCCTACGAAATATCCGTATAAATCGCCTCTGTGATTGGTCAGTCAACCGGTTGACTTATGGCTCGTTGAACCCACCATCAACCAACGTCACAAAATAATTGCCAGAGTTATCAGCTCATGTGGGCAATTAAGGACTAACAAGATATGATGTTTGTTCAGTTCACTTTGTGGTGTTCAAAATCGTCGTACAATTCCACATGAAAAACAAAATATATATATAAAATATCAAAACGATGAGGTCGTATAGAGTACAAAAGCGAATGAATCTAATCCATAAAAGAGTACTACAACTTAGGAACACGTTTAATTCCCATGGAATTAACGTGCCCTTCATGCTTATCTTGTCGTAATGCTTTAGTGAGAGGATCTCGCTATGTTGTCATCTCGTAGCAATCTTTTCTATCACTACTGTCTTTTGCTCCACGTAATCCCGGATTAGATGAGCTTTCCGTTGTACATGTCTAGACTTGTTGCTAGACTTAGGCTCCTTAGCTTGGAAGATGGCACCACTATTGTCGCAATAGATGGTGATCGGGTCATTCGAACTAGGCACTACAGATAGCCCATGTAAGAATTGACGCATCCATATCGCTTCCTTTGTTGCTTCGGACGCGGCATAGTACTCGGACTCGATCGTAGAATCTGTTTTTGTAACAGTTTGTTTCGAACTCTTCCAGTGATCTGCAGCGCCATTAAGAGTAAAAACGAATCCTGACCGAGATTTCGAGTCATCACGATCCGTTTGGAAGCTAGCATCTCGCAGAATCGGTTGCACATAGCTTTTGTTCGCCTCCATAAGTCAATGCCCAATCTTTAGTCCTCCGTAGGTACTTAAGAATGTTCTTGACAGCTAACCAATGTGATTCACCTGGATGCTGTTGGAATCGACTTGTCATACTCAATGCATATGCCACGTCCGGACGTGTGCATATCATGGCATACATGATTGATCCTATTGCCGAAGCATAAGGAATCCGTGTCATGCGCTCTTTCTCTTCCGGTGTCTCTGGTGCCTGAGACTTGCTCAAATGCACCCCTGGAGACATAGGAAGGAACCCCTTCTTGGAGTTAGTCATGCTTTGAATCTCTCTAGGACTTTGTCTATGTAAGACTCGATCGAGAGACAACATCCGTCGTGATCTATCTCGATAGATACGGATGCCTAGAATTCTTTGTGCCTCTCCCAGATCTTTCATCCGGAAATGGTTTTTCAACCATACTTTCACCGGGTTAGGAGAGGTATGTCATTCCCAATCGGGAGTATGTCGTCAACATACAATATTAGGAAGACAATCTTGCTCCCACTCGACTTGATATATAGACATGGTTCCTCGACGGATCGAGTAAATCCATTTTCTTTTATCACTTGGTCGAAGCGATGATTCCAACTCCTTGATGCTTGCTTAAGTCCATAAATGGAACGCTTAAGCTTGCACACTTTCTTAGGATGTCTTTGGATCGATAAAACCTTCGGGTTGTACCATGTACAACTCTTCCTCCAAAAAGCCGTTTAAGAAGGCGGTTTTCACGTCCATTTGCCAAATTTCATAATCATGAAAAGCGGCAATCGCTAAGATAATCCGAATGGAACGCAGCATGACTACGGGTGCAAAAATCTCATCGTAGTGCAAACCTGGCACTTGGGTGAAACCTTTAGCAACTAGTCGTGCTTTGTAGATATCTTGCTTCAACCTTCCACGAGAATGCTTTATCTTGTAAAGCCATTTGCATTGAAGGGGACGAACCTTAGCGGGTAAGTCAACAAGATCCCACACGTTGTTCTCATACATAGAGTCCATCTCGGATTTCATGGCCTCAAGCCATAGCTTTGAGTCGAATCTGGTCATGGCACCTTTATAGGTTGCGGGTTCACTACTCGTTAAGAGTAGAACGTCATCTATGTCATGTTCCTCGACCATACCAATGTATCTGTCTGGAGGAATAGAGACTCTTCCCGACCTTCTTGGTTCCTCAGGAATGTTCACCGCAGCCGGGATTGAAGGAATAGGTTCCTCCAATGGTTGCTCGGTGTTTGGTTCTGGAATCTCCGACAGGTCGAAGGTTCTATCACTCTTTGCATTCTCGAGAAATTCCTTCTCTAAGAATGTCGCACTAGCCGCAACAAAAACACGTTGTTCGGTTGGCGAATAGAAGTAATGACCACGTGATCCTTTAGGATAACCTATAAAGTATGTCTTGACCGATCGCGGGCCGAGCTTATCTTCAGGTCTCCACTTGACATAAGCCTCGCAGCCCCAAACCCGTATAAAGGACAAGTTAGGGACCGTTCCCTTCCATAGTTCATATGGAGTCTTGTCAACAGCTTTAGACGGACTTCGGTTAAGTATTAGAGCGGCTGACAAAAGAGCATAACCCCATAATGAATCAGGTAAAACCGTGTGACTCATCATGGATCGAACCATATCAAGTAGTGTTCGATTTCTCCGTTCGGACACACCATTCAATTGAGGTGTCCAGGTGGAGTTAACTGTAGGGCAATCCCACCGTCTTTAAGGTGTTGATCAAACTCGTGAGAAAGATACTCGCCACCACGATCCGAACGTAGTGTTTTAATCTTTCTACCTAATAGGTTCAGTACCCTATTTTGGTATTCCTTGAATTTCTCAAAGGATTCACTTTTGTGCTTCATTAAGTAGACATAGCCATATCTACTCAAATCGTCCGTGAAAGTGATGAAATACCTATAGCCTTCTCGTGCGGTGATTGACATAGGACCACATACATCCGTGTGTATGAGCCCTAATAGGTCGCCAGCCGCGCATTCCAACACCTTTGAAGGAAATACGAGTCATCTTACCGATGAGACATGATTCACACGTGCCAAATGATTGAAAATCAAAGGCCGAGATAGCTCCATGTTTGATGAGCTGTTTTACGCGTTTCTCATTAATGTGTCCCATACGGCAGTGCCATAGATACGTTTGATCTTTGTCACCAACCTTTAACTTTTTATTCATTACGTGTAATATTTCCGTGGTCCGATCTAAAACATAAATTCCGTTCATAGAGACTCGCCTTTGCCAGAAATCATATCGTGTAATGAGAAAATGCAAGCATTGTTTTCTATTACAAATGAAAAACCAAGTTTATCAAGCGCAGAAACTGAAATAATGTTTTTGGAAAGACTAGGAACATAATAGCAATCATATAAAGACAACTCAAATCCGCTAGGAAGCTGGATCACATATGTCCCCTTGGAGATGGCGGCTACTCTTGCTCCATTCCCGACACGCAGTCCACCTCACCCTTTACGAGGGGTTCGATGTTTGAGCCCCCGCACATGATTACACATGAGAAACCACAACCAGATCAAGTACCCAAGTTCCGTAACTTGCGTGGTTAATCTCAATCATGTGAATAAAAGTAGAAGAGAGAGAAGACATACCAACGGGTTTAACACGACCTGCCTTTAAGTCCTCATGATAAACAGGACATGTGCGTCTCCAATGCCCAATCTTGTGGCAATGGTGGCATTCCATGTTTTCACTCTTGCTCTTTGTCATGCCTGATGAGTTACTCGCCTCACCAGGACCACTCTTCCCCGAACCCGACTTCTTGAACTTCGCCTTACCTATCGTTAGGTTTGCCGAGCTTTTGCCCTTACCTTTCCCTTTGTTTGACACAACAAGAATATCCTGTTTCGAGCTCCCACTGAACTTCATGTCCTTCTCGGTCCATACGAGGAGGGAGTGCAATTCATGGGGAGTTTTCTTCAAATCATTCATATAGTAATTCGCTCTGAATTGCGAATAACCATCGTGGAGTGAATGAAGAATACGGTCGATAACAATGTTCTCACCGATGTTACGATTAAAGGTCTCCGGTTTCTCGACATTCTCAATCATGCTGAGAATGTGTGGGCTAACCGGTTGGCCCTTCTCGAGTCTCGCATCAAAGAAGCGAGTGGTATGCTCATAGGTCACGATTCTCGGTGCTTTCGAGAATTCCTTAGTGAGCGTGGTGAAAATCTTGTTTGCACCTTGGGCTATGAAGCGTTTATGCAAATTGGGTTCCATTGCAAAAATAAGTACGTTCTTTACCGCACCAGCTTCTAAAGCGAAATCGTTATACTCGTTGATTTCGTTAATTCCAGCCGTGGGGCCTGGGTTTAACGGCATGGCTCAAGCAGATATCCGAGCTTCCCGTCGGCCAGGCGGCAGATTCCGTAATCTTTGCCTCCCGATCCAGCGAAGTTGGATCCGTCATTCTTCGATCCGAGTAGACCGATTCATCCGACTCATGAAGATCCTAAGCCAAGACTCACGGTCCAATGTGGCACTTGGCATTGGGTTATCACTTGAACCACCATTTGTTGTTAAGCGCTTTAAAATCGTGATCTACACCGAAAAAGAAAGAAAAACAAAACGAAATAAGCAACTCATCGAGGTGATTTAAGTCTATTTTAAAATTCATTTTAAACATGTAGACTCTTGCACTTGCATAATTGATCTCCCTCAAGAAAGATACAAGTGATCCCAAGACTCAATTTTCGTAAATTGATAAGCCAACTGTTTAGCTAATTCTTCCGTAAGAACTCTTGGTCGATAGATTTTCGTAAATCCTATCTATAGTCCACCATAGTCACAGGATCGTACGAGTGACCATGGTGTTGAGATAAAATAGGTCAATCGGTTCCAACTTACCCGACGTAGAAGGGGTCATAGTATGCCTACCGACGAAGAAGGGACTCATTGGAGTTTGACCTATAAAGACCGTTCTCAATTTTAGTTTATACGAGGAAGATCCCATCAACTTAATTGTAATTCATTTTAAGTGAACGAATAACTAGCGTCTGCGTGAATGAATCAATTTAGATGATGGCTTAGCATGATCGTGTGACATACGAATGTCAATGAAAACTAACTCGTGACCTCTATATGTGTCAGTTTTCATGCAATAATTAGGTGGTTTGGTTTTTAGGCGGAATATGATGCAAATTATCGTTGCGAAAAATAAATAAAAGAATGCAATACGTAAATAAAAGGTCCTAGTGTGGCCTATCCTAGTAAAAGAACATAATACAACTTTGGAATCCACCGTTGGACCCGAAAAGCTTGTCTTGATGTTCCATCTTGATCCATGTAGCGGGAGTGAGCATCCGGTCTCCATCTTTGGTCTTCTCAAAAATTACAATTAAAATTACAAAATATAAACCTATTTACATTCTAATTAAAAACTGTAATTACAAGTGAAAAATCCAAAACGGAGATACAAGATCTCAAAATACAACCAAGACCGTGTTCCATCATTACGGTAACACGTTCTACTAAGGCCACACTAAGTTACAACTGATTGCAAAATTAAATACGTAATTAAAATGGCATTCACGGCATTCAACAAAACGATAAATAAAAATGCATCAACTAAAAACAAATTCATTCGTGACATAATTCCGTAATTATGTTAAATTTATCCAAACCACCTTTTAATGATTAAAATTCATGTGATAAAACCGCTTCTATCATTCAATTTTAATCTATTATAATCCGTTACTTTAAATATAATTTAAAATAACTTAATGGTACGTGTGTGAACCGTTTCACAATCATAGCGAGTGTACTATATCCGGATAAAGTACATATTGAAGCCAAAAGAAAATTTAAATCAAAAGAAACAAATTTTCAAAGTCAAGTAAAGATGAAATCCCTCGATCCAGGGACACAAGTGCTCGATCGAGGACGGAGGGCTCGATCGACGATCGATCGCAAGTCGATCGAGAGGTATGCCAATCAGGAGGTGCTCGATCGACTAATCATGAGGTCGATCGAGTACCTATATCAGCAAGTCTGCTCGATCGAGTACGAGGACAACTCGATCGAGCAGAGGGGTTTTGAAAATGGGTCGATCGAGTACAGCAAGGACTCGATCGAGCAAAAAGTTTTTGAGACAGGGTCGATCGAGTACAACAGGGACTCGATCGATCAAAAACAAGACAGAAACAGCACTCGATCGAGTAGAAATACGCTCGATCGAATGCTAAAGAGGCTGTAACTTCAAAAACCCTCGTGAAAACATATTTTCGAGACAAAATCAATTGTAATTTTGATCAAAACCGCATCAAAACAATTTTAACAATTGACAAAAACTTGACATGTTGCTATAATCTCCGTATAAAATAACAACATGTAAAAACAACATGAAATTTGAAACAAAACAGCCGTGTAAAACATGGCACGGTTTGGTTTTTGAGACAAAATAAAACAAGAGCAACCGTGTAAACAAGACACGGGTTCCCAAAGCAACCAAAAAAAACGCAAAAATAAAAAAAAATTTCTGCCGAGTTAAAAAAAATGGCTGCCGAGACAAAATTTTTTAACCAAAATACATCGTTTCAACGACGTTTTATGAAAAACACATGAAAAATTCACGTGGCCTCGCTCTGATACCACTTGTGGGTTAATATCCGTATACTACCCTTTAATTGCAGGACTATAACGTAAATTTAAACATGCAATTTATAGTCATAAAACGATAAACACAATGAAATGATTAATGTATAGAAATAACCTCGGGTCCTTTAAAATTGCGGCGTAAAGAAAGAATGAAATCAAAGCGATTTCCTCCTAATTGTTACACCCAAGACTTTGTCCGAGATATGCCCTTGTGCTAGAACAGTGTTCTCCGATTGCCTTGCAATATAGGGAGAACTGATGTGAGTTTTGTCGAGATGAGAGATCTCGGGTTTTTCGAGAGGAGAATGCTCTTCAAAACCCTAGTTTTTCTCAAAAATGAAATTGTCTAGGTCAAAAGGAGAGGGAGTCTCTCCTTTTGTTTGGTTCGGCCGGACCGAGTGCATGCATGGGGAAGTGGGCTTCCACTTCCTCTTAATATTAGCTCGAGGTCCAGTTCACCAAATGCTAAAATGTATATGACGGGTTTATATTATAAACTGTTATCGGTTATCGGAAATTAAGGCATCGGCTAATAATACGGGTCAAATTTGAATTATTAATACGTGTCCGACAAAACAGTATTGTATAATTATTTTTAATATACATTTAATTAAATATAAATCACGTATATTTAATTTTACGAATTAACTGGTTAATTCGCCTTAGCCCATGATATTTAATCCGTATTAAATATAATATCTCAACATCACATATTTGACTAATTACTAGTCAAATAACTCGGACTAACTGGTTAGTCAATCTTGGCATCTACATGACAGTATTTTCATACCGTCATATCTCTCGAACGTATCCTATAGGTGTGACTTTTAGGGACCAGTTGATCACCGCCATCTGTATGACAATAACGTCAAACTTATCTAGCAAGCCAACCGTTATTGATAAACGTGGATCAACTGATAATAATACCAAAAGTATGCCCTTTGATCCTTTTAGAGGTTTATAAGTCCTTGCACTAACTGTTAAGGACACCAACCCCAACAAAATCTCCCCACACTAAGTCCTTACTCGTCCCCGAGTAAGAGGAGAAAAACATTACACTTATATTCACCTTTAAATAATATCCGATGAAAGGCATTTAACGGGCCTTCTCCGTCTCTTCAACTCACAACGAGACACTTATGAGGTAAAGTGCCTCCTTGCAAGGCAAGTGGGGTCTTGCCAAAATGGAGGTGCATCCAACATGTAAGCACATAAGCAAGTAATAGAATGCATCAATCAAAAAGTCAACCGCCTTCCTCATCCAAGCGGGGGTTTTGTTTTGAAAAGTTAAAAGGTTTTGGTCGGGAGATACCGTCTCATAGTCTCGGCGGGGTGTCAATGCCCTAGTTATGGCTCAAGAAACCTCAATATGACAACCAAATGCCTAGGAAACACATTCAAAGGCGGGAAAGGGGGAGACAAAGCCTAACCTTCAAGATTGACATGACACACATAAGATTCAACCAAATTGACCCATGACTACAAGGACCTAGACTACCGACTTCCTCACGGTTTTCGCTAATCGCTCATTTTGTAAGGATGGGTGATTTATGTGCCAAAAAGTAACCAAAATCACTCACTCCTCGACTCGTGAGACATGCCCGCAATCTAACGTAGAAGCTCCTCCTATATGACCATACATGAGATACAATAAGGAAACAGGTGCATAAAGAGAAACAAGGGTTGTAATGGGGCTAGGTGACGGGTCGAAACGGGGTTGGTGCAAGCACCATTTTGGAAAAATGTGGAGGTGCACATTAAGAAGTTGCCGAAATTCCATTTCTTCCACTTTATTACAACAAATGAGTAAAGTCTACACCCTAACAAAATTCGGTTTCCCAAATTATGCAAAAATTGTGCAAACCTGACTCACTTTGGAAAAACATAAAAACATCACCTTATTGCAACAATTGAGTAACGTTTACACCCTAACATGAACTCGGCTTACCAAATTCAAGCAAAAATTGTGTAAACCCGACTCACATAGGAAAAATCATCATAAGCCCCTTATTTTGCAACGCCTTTTTCTACTCCCTTAATGATGCATAAGGAGTGTTGCTCGGCTTTTTTTATCAAACATTATTCAAATACATAATAAGTAAATCTCTTTTTTTTTTCTTTTCTTTTGCTTTCTTTTTCAAAACCGCTTTATTCAATTTCTTGCCAAAATAGATACTAATGTTCCAACACAAGTGAAGTGAGCTCAACTTCACCAAATTAGGACACAATACCCCCAACTCATGCAACCACAACCATGACAACTTCTTGATCGGGGAAGGATGTTTTTGGAATGTAGTGGATATATAGTAGGTTCCAAAAGGAAAAGCAAGGCTCAAGAGGGTTAAACAAAAGAATGTCCTAATCTAGTGGGTAGAAACAAAGCTTAGTTTGGCAATGTGAGGTTAAAACAAGTATATGCAACAAATTGATTCAAACTATTCACAAAAATGAACATCTCATGGTCTAGAGGGAGAGGATGCCACGCTTATGCGTCGTGGTGTGACATGCCACGCAAGGAGCCTACTCACAACCTAAGGGAGACCGGGTATGGATGTACCGGTCTCAAGAAGGCTCTAGATCTCACATGTAAGTGGCTATGTCGAAATCTAGGTCTAGACTACGGTCTAGGTCTCACATGGTGGTCAATGCTTTTGGTCAAGCCTTATTTCCCGGGTATTTGCAAGCAAATACCCTATCAAGGAGGTCAATGAGTGCAAGCCATTAAAAGGGGAAGGACACGGCCAAGACGGTATAATCATAGGGATATCATGCTCCCTTCCTAGACCACATTTGTTAGAAATATGTACAAACTTGATGCAAAAAAGAAAATTGAAAACACAAACAAACATTTACAAGGTACGAGATGCAATTCTAAGCTAGCAACCAAAGTAAATATGCAAACAATTTTTCTAACCTAGCAGCACATAAGCACACAAACCAAGTTTCAAAATGGAACATTCTCATCAACATTGTCCATCCTCTTCCATATATACATCAACTTGTAAAAGAAAAGGAATGGGGAAAGGAGAAAGAGGTAAGGAAGATCAAACCAAGCGGTCTTCTAGTCTCCTAATGCCTGCAATGTTCCTTATGTGCCTGTGCCACTTGTTAGACAAACATATACTCCCTCCTATTCACCATTTTCTTCCCTATTTCCTTAAACGGATTATTCAGGTTTTCTTCCCCTTTCCTCTTTTGGAAATATTAGAGATATTATATTAGAGATATTATTATTAGGAAAATATATTTTTAAGTATTAGAGAATATTATATTATAGGTAGAATATTATTAGGAATATTCTTGGATTATTCCTTAAGTTACTCTACTATATAATGTAATCGGTTTATCAATAATAATCACCTCATTCAGTTATACTCTCCCTTATATTATTAATATGGTATCAGCCTAAAATCGATCCTTTCAAACACCCTTCCGCTTGTAACAACCTCGAACAAAATTCGCCGGCCGGAGATGGCTGTTATATACCACCCAAAGCAAACCACCTAGCCACCACCTTTTATCCTGGCCATCTCCGTCCTTGAGTCTTCCGCCTACCACCACCTCTCACACCCAGACCCCACCCATCACCATCACCAATCTCCGACCAACCAGAATGACATCGGTTCACCGGCGTCAATCCAACCGTATCCCTCACCGCTACCGCCGATCCACCATACCACTGCTTTCCACCATATTCCCGCATCCAAACCCAAACCCTAGTCCTAACCCTAACCCTGCAACGACCCTAGCCCAACATCACCCTAAGCCTAAATTATTATATGAGGAATAAATAAATTGCTCTCAGCCTCCGACCGTTCCTCATGTTGGATTGCTGCCATCTTGTTGACTAAGTTAAGTCCGTCCACGCTAACACCGCTCTCAAACTTGTCGCTGTCCATGGTTGCTAAAACAACCTTCTTTGCCATGTTGCTTCGACAACCGCCACCGTCCTAAACCACGCCATGTCCCGTCATCGCCTTCTCCCTCTCTGCCTCAGGTTCGCCCTAACAACCCCCCCTGCCTCATGGGCCGGGTGGTTGACTCCGCCGGCTACGGCCCGCACCGCTAACCATGATTGCCTCGGGATCGAAGAGCCTCGGATATGTGCTTTGTCTTTGGTTTAGTAGTCTGTTGTTTTTAATTGTACTGTTGAATTTGCTTTGGACCTCACAGTTCCGGTGTTTCACAAGTTTGCTTCGGCCCTCGTGCACCATTTGTTTTTCTTTTATTTTATAGTCGGTGTTCCACGAGTTGCTTCGGTCCTCGTGCACCTTGACATTAGTTCGGTGTCTCACAAGTTGCTACGGCCCTTGTGCACCCTTCATTTCATTATGTGTGGCATTCTCCTCTTATGGCAAGATCTCCGACACGACGAGGCACCGCATCCGGTTAGAGTGTCAACAAAGGTTAACTTGGCTCATCTACAACGGCATCAACTATCTTTTGGTCCAGCCAAAACGTCCGTCAACTATCGTTTTGACTGAGGGGGTGTATTAGAAATATTATATTAGAGATATTATTATTAGGAAAATATATTATTAAGTATTAGAGAATATTATATTATAGGTAGAATATTATTAGGAATATTCTTGGATTATTCCTTAAGTTACTCTACTATATAATGTAATCGGTTTATCAATAATAATCACCTCATTCAGTTATACTCTCCCTTATATTATTAATAGGAAACTTTTACTCTTATTTAATTAATTCCTCTCTCCTATCACCAAATCCCACCCAACTCACAATTCCTTATGTAATTTCTATTTATTCATTCCTCTCTCCTATCACCAAACCCACACAACTCAAAATTCATTATTTAATTCCTAATTATTAATTTCTCTCCCCTATCATCAAACCCCACTCAACTCAGAATTCATATTTTATTTCCCTCCTAAAATCTTGTGCCCACCACAAAGGGGAACAAAATGGAGAATAGGAGGGAGTATATACAATGCAATTCTTTTGAAATTTTTGGATTTTTTCTATTTTTAGGCATTTTCTTGAATTTTCTTAAATTTACAAGCATATATACATGGATGTTTACAAATGCACATTATATACAAATATATACGAAGTAGATATTTCCCTCCCCATACTTAGAAGTTCCATTGTCCCCAAGGCAATAAAGCATAGGGAGAGAATAGGAAAAAAATTAAGCTAAGACTCAATCTTTGACACAAACACCCAAAGACTCAATCTTTGGATGAGAGCAGCAATGGTGAACAAGGAAAAGATGAATAAGAAAGAGAAAAATAACAATCAAACAACAAAAGAGAAGAATTCTAGCATAAACAATTAAACAAAACTTAAGAGAAAGCAAATGTAAACAAATGAAATTAAGGAAGGAAATTGTACCAATTCAATAGCAAGAAGGAAACTTAGATTAAAAATAAGGATGGATAAATCTTCAACCTTGTTACAACCCAATTACTAGCACTAATAATCTACTAATTATTGAAGGAATTAATCTAATTAGGGAAAGATTAGCAAAGTAATTAGCAAAGTTTCAAACTTGGAGAATAGAATTAATGTAGATCTAGGGTTGTGTGTCTAAACACGATTTAGAGAGAGTATTTATAGTATCCTCCTACTTAGGTTACAAAAAGGGAATTAAGAGAAAACACGGGTAGCAGCGACAGCCAGCCGGTCGACCGGCCGCCGGCCACCCTTCCGGCGCCGAGACATTTCAATTTTGGAGCTTTAAATTGCTTAAGGCAACCCTCCGCCGGTTGACCGGCCGCCGGCTGGTCGGCCCAGGGGCATCTTCAGCTCTTCTCCTCCCTTCTTCCTTGCTAACTTCCACATGTGTCTTGTTCCTTGCTAGATTCCCCTTGGTTAGCTCGATTTCCTACAATCAAATGTAGGAGACGGTAATAGCGGGAATGGAAAGCATAATGCAAGAAAAAGACCTAAGATCATGCCTAAGTACGTCTAAAAGTTTAGCAAAAAGAAGGGTAACAAGGTGCCATATGTTCAATCATCATTGCACTAACACCCTTTTCACCTTCGGTTCTTCTTTTGCCACAAAACATAAATCAATTAATCAATCAAGTTTGTAGTTAATTATTCAGCACATTTCAATATCTAAATTTCTAACAAAAGATTATAACACCCCTTGAATCCTCTTAATTTCAGTAAAATTAAAAAATTCACCATCAAAGTAAAATGCATCAACTATGGACACCAATTAATAGATCAAAAAGAATAAGAATAAGCATTCCTAAAGGTGGAGAAGAAGAAGATGAAGTGATGGAGAGCTTCTGAAAGTCGAGCAAGGGCCACTTCAGAGGTCTCTCGTTGATTTCAATCCATAAAGCTTCAAGAGGAGATTGGTGGATCTTCCGCTTAACCCTAACAATCACAGGCTTTTCACCACCACCATTGCTTGGTTGCATAGTTGAGATTGCCCCAATCACTTGTCCCCTTTCCGCTTCTGATGATTCCATTGCCTTGAACTAAATTCTCTTCAAATCCCTTTAATGAAATTTAACTAAATGTATTCTACGTTCATAACACATAGCATAATAAATAATCTCATAAATAACTTGCTTTTGAAGAAGTTCTTAATCAAATCTTGAAAGAGAACTTCAGGGATCAAACAATTGATCATACAAGGAGAAAAGGTCTTTTCTTACATTTGCAAAAAAAATCTCTCTTCATATATACATGGACTCTTACCTTACTATATAAAGTCTTATCAAAGCTCAGTAAGTCAACAACTCAAATGCTCCTCTACTAATAGTGTGTTTCGATTCAAAAAGAGGAGAGAACAGGAAGGGAGGGAATTTCCTATGTAGGAAAGATATTAATTTGCTTTATAGGAGGAAAATTGAGGGAATGACTGAATGAGAGATCCATTTTTCCTTGTCTCAAAATCCCTCGAAATCCATCTTGCTAGCAAAACAAAGGTAATTTACCTCCCTCCAAATCCATCTGCTCCATCTCCCTCCGAATCCCGTATCCAAATTCCAAACACACCCTAGATGTTATATCTACAGAAAGCATTGCATTGCATGGCATTGACTAGATATATAGCATGCCTTGCTTATGAACTAAAACATAACTAAGATTTGTGGTTTTATGCATCAGGCTGCCAAAACCCAGGATGTGCAGATAAGGCGATAATAGTTTGATTCGAAACAAATAGACTTGAGCATGAGTCGGTCATAACGCCATCTCCCATTCTTTCAGCCATTAGTTCCAAGATGACAGGCCATGTAAAAATGTAGAATGACTTAGACATGGGAGTTATAGCTAATTAAGGTGTTAATTGAGGATGATAATACACAGAATTCAAGTAAATACAATTATACAATACTCCCTCCGTACAGGTCATTTGTTGTCCTTTAGTTTTGGCACAAAGACCAAGGAAATAGGAGAGGGTCAATAGCTAAATGACATCTGTAACAAATTGAGTGTGAATGATCAAATTACTCATCAAGTTCATTCTTAAAATAGAAAGGACAACAAATGACTGAGACACCCAAAATGGAAAAGGACAACAAATGACCGGGACAGAGGGAGTACAATGATATTCCACAAGAATCTGAAACATATATTTCCACCACAATTTGAGTCTACAGTAAGGTATTAAAAGTAAAGATTCTGAACTTAATATTTCCACCACAATTTAAACTTTAATTCTAATTAAAAACTAAGGAGAAAGAGAAAATATTCATCTGACCGGAAAATATTAAGGAGGAGCAAGCGCCGTGGTGTGTGGTCGCTCGACGGCTGGAGGAACGGCGGCAGAAGTGGTGGGGGGAGGTGTTTTGTGGTGGTCGATTCAGAGGAGTGTTTTAATTTGGGAATTTAGGCTTCAGAATGACAAATTATTGTCCTTTTTTCGTAGGTTCTTTTTCATACACCAGTATTAGCGCGTCAAATGGAATTAAGGGGTGTTTGGTTGGGGGAGTTAAATGGAATGGAATGGAATGGATTTAATCCATTCTAGTGTTTGGTTGAGCCATTTTGAAATGGAGTTAGAATCCGAATGGATTCTAAATCCATTCCAACCCCCTCTTATGTCATACCCAACCTTTAACCCAAGATTCTAACTCCATTCCATAATATTTAACATTTCATTCCATTCCAAAATTCAACCAAACAATATAAACCAAGTATGGGTTTTAGAATCCATACCACAATGGTATGAGATTTCAATCCATTCCATTCCTTCCTTTCGAACCAAACGCCCCCTAAAATCTTAGCTATATGTGTCATAAGGGTGAGCAAAACCGGATATCTGATACGGTTTTGGAAACTGTATAGGATATCCGGTTTTTTAAATCTCCTTTTTTAGTATCCTTATCCAATACGGTTTTTCTGTATATACGGAAACCGTATATCCGGTTTTTCCGTATATCCGGAAATCGTGTATCTGGTATCCGGTTTTCAGCCTTACTTACGTAATTTAATATATTTTTTTCCTTTTTTATGTGTGATTGTTGATTTTTTTAGTAACTTAAAAGTGTTATAAAAAGTTATAAAAGTAAATTACTTATAAAGTTTAATACTAATAAGGTTTAATCACCAACATATTGGATATTTTATGATTTATGTATATATTTCAATATTTTATTCTAGAAAAAAGGCAACCATATCGGATACCGATATGCGGTTTCATATTTTGCCGATCCTTATCTGATACAGTTTTTAAAGAACCGTATCGGATATACGGAAATTTGTATAGGATATCCGGAAATCTGTATAATTAAATTCGTATAGCGTATCGGATACGTATAATAAAACTGTATCGTATAATTTTACTCAGCCCTAATATGTGACACTAAAACGTCTTCTAACTCTGAACCTTATCTAATGGCGAGTTTTGGGTTTAATTATCCTGATTTTATTCCTAATACTGGCTTATCAGGTGGTATATGGTTATTTTGGAAAGAGTCTATCTCGATGACTTTTTCGATAAATGTCACATTTAAGTCGAATAGATTCATTGCTTGTGAAGTGTGTGACTTAACGAAGAATGTGGTATTTTGCCTTATTTTTGTTTATGCTCCTGCTCAAGTGGATGGAAAAACGGACTTTTGGAATGAATTTCAAAATTTTGTACTTAGTCTTGATTTGCCTTTCTTATTATTAGGCGATCTTAACGAGATTACGAGTCCTAGTGAAAAAGAAGGGGGTGCAAAAGTTACCAATGCGCGTTGTTTGAGATTAACTAAGTTCTTAAGTAATACTAATTGTGTGGATCTACCTTTTTCCGGTAATTTTTTTACTTGGAGAAAAAGGAAAGATGGTTCTGAAAATATTTTTGAAATCCTTGATAGAGCCTTAGCATCTCCTAATTGGATTAGTATTTATCCAAACATGCAGTTTGTGCATCATGCGTTCACTATCTCCGACCATTGTCCTGTCTCTGTGAAGTTTCATGACCAAATTCATACGAAAGCCCCTCTTTTTCGATTTAAACTTATGTGGACTCTTCGAGATGATTTTAATAAATTGGTAAAAATGTGTTGGCAATACCAGTTTCAGGGGTCTTATATGTTTTGTCTTTCTCAAAAATGCAAATTCTTAAAGCAAAAGGCAAAAAAATTGAATCAATCTACTTTCGGAAATATTTTAAGACAACTTTCGATTGTTGACAAAAAGTTAGAGAATATACAAAACCAACTTGGTTCATCTCATTCATCGGTTTTAGAAGTCGAACAATTGAAATGGCTAAAAAAGCGTGATGTCCTCCTCGATTATAAACGTCTCTATTGGCAACAAAAAACTCGTATAGACAAAGCTAACTTTGGAGATAATAATACTAAGTATTTTCAAAATCATGCTACAATTAGACATAGTAAAAATGGTATTAAGCAGTTTATTAATAAGGATGGTGCTCTTTTTATTGATCAAGAGCTCATTCAACAAGAAATATCTAATGAGTTCAAATTGAGGTTTACAAAGAATCAACTTTGTCATTTTGATAAAAATGAGGACTTTAGGTCTATTAGTGGAATAATAACGGATGGAGATAACAATTTTCTTACAAGTAAGATTAGTAAGGAAGAGGTTAAAGAAATTGTTTTCAATTTAGCTGCAGATAAAAGTCCTGGACCTGATGGCTATCCCGTGGAATTTTTTCGAAATACTGGGATATAGTAGGAAATTCTGTTACCAAAGCAGTTTTAGCATTTCTCCATTCTAGTAAACTTCTTAAAGAAGTCAATCATACTTTTATAGCATTAATCCCTAAAATTGATAATCCTCAATCAGCAAATCATTTTCGGCCAATTAGTCTTTGTTCAACAATTTATAAAATTATTTCGAAAATTTTAGCAACTCGTCTCCGAAGTGTATTACATAAGGTTATATATCCGTATCAAGGTGCTTTTACACCTAATCGCTTTATTCAAGATAATATCCTCCTAGCGCATGAGATCTTTAACTCGTTTAAGCGTAAAAAAGGTAAAGGAGGATGGATTGCTATTAAATTTGATATGGAGAAAGCATATGATCGACTTGAGTGAAACTTTATTGAAGAGACTTTTACGCAAATGGGTTTTAATCCTACTTGGATCTCTTGGATTATGGAATGTATTAAAATTATTTATTTCTCGGTTCTTGTAAATGGAAGACCGGGGAACGTGTTCACACCTACTCGAGGTATTAGACAGGGAGACTCACTTTCGCCATATATTTTTATTATGTGTGCTGATGTTTTAGCAAGATCTCTACAAAAGAATAGCAATCTTAGTTCTAGTAATATTGGTATTAGAATTGGGCCTCGATTGGAAAAAATTTCATTCTTGACTTTTGCGGATGATACTATCATTTTTGCGAAAACCTCTAATCAGAGTTGTAGAACTATTAAATCTATTTTGGATAAATTTTGCACGATTTCTGGATAATTTGTTAATTTCGACAAATCGAATTTCCACTGCACTCGAAATATTGACTGCTCACTTCATGGTTCTTTTAGAGGTATTCTTGGTATGAACAAAGAAGCTCATTCGGGTAAGTACTTAGGTTGTCCTTTAATTGACGGCAGAGTGACTAAAAATATGTTTGAAAGTATTATTAATTCCTCTTGCGCTCAATTATCGAAATAGAAAGCGAATTCTTTATCGCAAGCAGGTGGACTGGTTCTTGTTAATGCTAATCTTGCCGCGAAGGAAACCTTCCAAATGCAAAGTTTACTCCTTCCATCAAGTATCCATAACAAATTAGACAAAATTAATAGAGATTTTTGTATGGAATAAGAATCCATCACAGCGTTCTCCTAATTTAATTGGTTGGCATAAAGTTTGTTTACCAAAGTCTCTTGGTGGATTAGGAATAAAATCCTCTGAAGTAGCTAATAAAGCCTTCCAAATAAAACTTTTATGGGAAATTCTTATGGAAAAGGATAATATATGGGTCAAAGTGGTAACTAAGAAATATTTGAGAAATTGTTCACTTTTTGAACATAAGCCTAATTCAGTTTGCTCCTGGCAATGGTGTAAATTCATGAGTATTCAGGACATGTTTAAAAAGGGGTTGAGATGGCAGGTAGGTAATGGTAGCAATATTAAATTTTGAACTGACAATTGGGTTTTTTCTTATCCTCTTACTCGTCATAGTAACCTTGATTTAAATCTTTTGGTTAGAGATTTCATAACCCCTGATAAACAATGGGATGTCAGTAAATTATCAGATATAGTAAATGATGATATTGTTAACCAGATAGTTAATATTCCATTGCTGCACAATGATATTCCAGATACCCTTCTTTGGGGGTTGTCTGTGGATGAAAATTTTTCGACCAAAACAGCGACATGGTTAGCACAAGGCTTGTTCGATAGAAATATTGACAAATGTAAATTTTACTGGATTTGGAAACTAGATGTTCCTCCAAAATTGAAATTTTTTCTTTGGAAAACTTGTGGAGATGGTCTCCCTATGAAAAGTAGGCTTCTAAGAAATCATATAACTGTTCCACCTCAATGTGTTTTGTGCAATCATCCAATTGAAGATAGAGATCATTTCTTTTTTAAGTGTTCCTTGATTGCATTGGTCATCCAAGATATGAATATTGTTAGCTTTAACAATTTTTTGGCAATATACGATAATATTGCAAGTCAGAGCTTTATACAGAAACTTAATCATCTTAAAATTATAATTCCAACAGCCGATTTCATTAAGATTGTATTTATTTGATGGAATGTATGGTTCCACAGAAATGACATTATTTTTAATGATGTTCATTTTAATATTAGCAAATTTATTCTTTTATGTAATAATTGCATCATGATTTGTATAGAGACTAGACATAAGGATCTTAACAATCCTGATAAAGATGTGTCAGTTAGAAATAGTACTAGTAAGGAAGAAATTTGGTGGGAGAAACCTAAAAATGGGTTTCTAAAGCTAAATTTTGACGGATCAAAAATAGATGGTAATAAAGCTGCTCTAGGATAATCTATATGAGATCATAATGGTAAAGTCGTTTTGCTATGAGCAAAAAAGTTCGGATCTAATAGTATTCTTGTTGCTAAAACTTTTGCTTTAAAAGAAGGCATTTTAGCGGCTAAATATTTAGGAATCTCGAAATTAATTGTAGAAGGTGATAATTTATGTGTTATCAACTCAATCCGTAGTACTTGACAAATTCTTTGGGAAATTTCTAGTATTATCAAGGATGTAAAATTAGATCTTCAGTTCTTTGATGAAGTGATAATTAAACATTACTTTCGTGAAACCAACAAAGTTTCCGACTTTATGGCTTCTATTGGACATTCATGTCCAACTCTTTCGAGGTGGTTTGAAAGCCGGTGGTTTAAACTTACCTTTATCATTCGAAAGGATGAGATATGTTTGTCCTACCTTAGAGGATCAATCTAGTTTTATTACCTAATAAAAAAAAGTACTTCCCCAAATCGCTCATTTATAACCCCTTTCATTTTGTACAAGAAATAAGAAAATGATTTTCAACCATACAAAACGCTCTTTCCACATGTAAATGTATTTGGACCACACAAAAAGACGGAAAAAGGAAAGAAAATTCAACTATCATTAAAAAGGAAGGAGTATAAATTTTTGTCCTTTGTTAATTTACATACCTTATCGGCTAACATTTCCCAGAAAAAGCAAAATAAACAAATTTTCTCTAATTCTCTTCTTCACAAAATTAATCAAATCCGTCAAATCACTCAATTATGAACGCATCTAATTCTTATTCTAATTTACTAACTATGCATCAAGAATATGAAATTAGGGAGATTTAATTAGGTTAATGAAATTAGGGTTATAAAAATTAGTGTTAAAGTGGATTAGGGTGGCTCGGTAGATGGTAGGGGAGGGGGTCGGAAGAATACACTACATCAAAAGGCTGTTTGGCGAGCAACTTTTGCGACTAACCATTTATTAGTTGCTAATTAGCAACCACTTACAAGTTGGTCGCTCTTTAGCAACCATCTAAACATTGGTTGTAAAAATTAGACGCTAATTAGCAACTAATCACAAGTTGGTCCCTAATTAGAAACCACCTTATTATTGGTTGCAAACATTGGATGCTAATTAGCAACCAATCCAAAGTTGGTAGCTAATTAGCATCCACTCTGACATTGGTTGCAAATATTAGATGCTAATTAGCAACTAATAACAAGTTGGTTGCTAATTAGCGACCAACTTAACATTGATTCTCTGTATTTCTTAAAGTCGTGTGCTACAAAAGATATTATTTATATCACTTAGGACCTTAAATGAAAATAGTGATAAGCTAAGACGATGTAATTGAAATGTAAATAATAAATAGTTCTTCGTATAGAATAATGTAAATAACACATATTAAGACAAAACAATAATTATAAGAAATGAATTAAGAGAGGAATTCAGATGATCGGGTGAACAAATATCCACTAGTGCTATCAACAAATAACGGAAAATTACAAGATTAACAAGATTAATAACGGAAAATTATTAACGGAAAATAACGGAAGATAAATAACAGAAAATTACACCGATATTAGAAGACTAACTCGAAACGCGATAGTTTAGCTAATTACAAGATTAACAAGACTAATAACGGAAAATTGTTCTGACTATAATAACAACTTGCTGAACCGCATTTGTCTTTTATTTAATTTCGTCTATTACACTAATGATTTCGCTTTCATAAGATAGTTTCTTTTAAATAAAATACTTCGTAACTTATAATTATTTTACTTTAGGAAATACTCTTTTATTTTGATTTTATACTCTTTCAAGGGTGACACGGGAATTAAGGAAACCGAATTAAATAAGTTAAAGTATTGTGATGGGGTGAGTTAATTGGAGAAAAGGAAAGTATTGTGCGGTATTATTGTGGGTCGAGTGATTAAAATAAGTATTGTTGTGAGGTGAAGTGATTAAAATAAGTATTGTTGTGAGGTGAGGTGAGGTATTATTGTGAGGTGATGTGATTAAAATAAATATAAAATTTTACTCCCTCCTATTCTAGATAATCGTCCCATTGTCCATTTCCGTCTAGTCGGGTAACTGTCCCATTGTCTATTTTTGGTAAGTGTTGTGTGGTCCAAATTCAATTCCATTTCCGTCTATTCACATAACTGTCCCATTGTCCGTTTTGTGTGGTCTAAACTCACTTTCTTAATTCTTGTGCCATTTTCACAATGGGACGGTTATGTGGAATAGGAGGGAGTATCAAATAAGGAAATGGGAAAAATTATTTAGAATAGGAGGGAGTACTACGAAGTAAGCTAAGTCATACACTCCCAAGTCCCACCAAAGTTGCACTCACACTATTCCAAATTTCGGGTTAGGCGGGAGAAATTGTTTTCTAAATTTCGTTTTCCGCCAAACATAACATCTTGTCTTGGTCATTGGTATCTTAAGTAGTACTAGAACTATGTGCTAGGGTTCTTATTTTATTCATCTTATTTTCTGCCAAACTGCCCCTCTCTCCTTGAATCACCTCTTTTAATTAACCCTATCCAAGCTTCTCCCTAAAACTGGTTAGATCAATGAATCTATCTATTTTCTTCATTTGTCTTCTCTTTCATTCGTTGTCCCTTTCAATTGTTTTCTCCTACATCTTCTTGTCCTTCATTCGTTGTTTTTATGGCAGATCGGAGGTCCGGGGTCACGGTACCACTGTAAAATCAAAGCTAAAGCAAAGGTACAACATTTTCTCCTTCAATTTGTTTGTGTTCAATCGTATGTCTTCACTTCGTCCCAGGGCGGACGCAGGAATTTATCGTAAGGGGGCACAAATTTTTTTTAGTTTAAAAATTAGTATTTTATTTTGAACTTTCTTCTAAAATATTTAAATTTGAAATAAATACACTTTGTAAATAAAAATAAATAATATCTTCTATTATAAGATATATTATATTCTAATATTTAAATAAACACTAAACATAAGTAGTTCAATGATAGAGAAGGTGGTATATAACCTCGAGGTCAAGGGTTCAAATCCTGAGAGGAACATTTTTAACGAACCTGTGACCTTTTGTGTATTTCTAAATTGCAGACATGTATCGGGATTCAGAGATTTGATTTGAAGAATACTTTAATTCTCAGATTTTCTTTAATAAATAGGAGTATATCTATTTTTTGCACTAATATTTTGGCAATATAGATATTCAAATGTTCACAAAATCTCATTGAAGACGGACGATATCCGTCACAAGCTTGTGACGGATACCGTTTCCTTTCACAAAATGCCCATGGAGAGGTGAGTGGGAAGCACATGGGGGGTGCCCCACCTTGTCCCCTCTCCCTTTTTTGTGAGAGGTCACAAGCTTGTGACGGGATTAGCCCGTCACAAGCAAGACTAGCTGTCAAATGTTATGAGCAACAATATATGTTGTAAGTTGTAATCAAGAAAATAGTTGTTGGTTCTATAATTTTTATCTCTAATGATCTCGCTAATTCCTTAATTGGGCGTCTCAATCTTAGTTCTAAGCTAATTGTCTTAAGATTTTTAATTACGACTTTCTCATCTCTACCTAATTAGGTAGGAAGGTCGTATTTTTTTTTTAAAAATACGAAAATACGATTTGCAACCATTTTTGCAACTGAATGTACAAGTAGTAGTTAAATTGCTACCAAATGAAGTGGTTGCTGAGTAGCGACTAATTGAATTGGTCACTGATTAGCGACTAACTAGATTGGTCGTTGATTAGCGACTAATTTAATTGGTCGCTGATTAGCGACTAATTTAATTGGTCGCTACTTAGCAACCAATATAGCAATCAATTGAGATCTGGGCCTATAACGACTACCTAAAATTGGTCGCTAATTGGTCGCAAATTGAGTTTAGCGACTAATTTTGGGCAGTTTGCTACGAATCAAGTTGGTGGCTAATCGCCCTGTAGTGATATTTTGACTGTTGAACATATTTTCTTCTAATGCATCTTGTTTCTTCTAACATCTTGATTATTATTTTCTACTTTGTTTAGCTACGGTCCGGATTCTCTTCATTACCTATTCATCACTCATCAATGGACCGGATTGCTTCTACGGACAAAATAAAGGGCTCGAATTAATTTTGGGCACTCCAATCTCCACCTCAATTTTTATACAATCTTGATAAATTTAAATCGTTAATTTTTTGTTCAAATCAAATCATACCCATTAATAGGTAATGGAGAGAAGGAAGTAATGGATGTAATACCCGCCCTGTTAGGGACCCGTTGACTTACCTATTAACCAAAGAAGAGCCTTAGCAAGGGAAACGGGAGAGATTAGTTGGCTAACGTGACTTGTTACTCGACCTAGATGAGGTCACTCGGCCGAGTAGTTGAGATACTCGACCGAGTGGGGCGTACTCAGTCGAGTAAGTCCATACTTGTAATATCCCGAAAAAAAATACATATTATTTTATTAAATAATCCATATGACATTTTTTTTATATTGTCCGCTAACACGACTATATAGATAAATATCGAAAAAAACGTTTGTATGAGAGATTGGAACCGAGACGAAGGGAGTATTACTTTAACCTTGAGGCCACGTATATAACTTATTACCATGACAATGCTCATGCATGGCTACGTGTCCTGTGCATGAATATTCCTTAATAGGTAAGGATTTGATTATCATCATTATCTAATCTAGTGTGTGCTTGGTGGCCACGCATTTGATGGCTATAAATAGCGAGTCTTATGCGTTACTTCCTCCATTCAACTCCACTCTACCACTTTGCTTTTTTTACGTTTGTCAACGCGTATTTTACTCGCTAAATATCGTTAGCTACGTATTTTCAAAAATTATAAAAGTTAGATATTTTTAATGTACTCGTAAAGACGAATTAAACAAAATCTCACATGAATATATTTTCACTTACGTATTGAGAGAAAATTGAAATTGAATACTCAATTGTGAATAATATACAAAAATGAAATTGGTAGAGTGGAGTTGAATGGAGGAAGTATTTTCCAAGTATTACAAGAACAAGCGTCGATCCCGTCATACTCATACGTGCACAAGTGAGAAATGTTTCATAGTATTTCGTAGATATAACTGTTACTCTGTATATAAGAATAAGGTATGATTTCGGGATCCTTCGTCGTAGAAATAAGTAATAATGTAGTGATTATTGTATGGTATTATCGATAGTATAATGTTATATTATCATTATGTTACTCGCATGTTATATTAACTGTCTTTGTATGAGCATATGATGGTCATGTTAATACTTCTATTATAATGTACTATTTGCCGAGCTACGATTATTGAATAGAGACGACATTATTCTACCCTATGTACATGGAAGAGGGGAGGGGGAAGTATGACCCCATATGAGAAATGAGGGAGGGGGGGGGGGGTATGGCCCCATATGAACGATAATTAGGTTATAGATGAGTCTCAGACTCTGATTTCTTATCCTATGTACATGGAGGTGGACTTGGCCCGGAGGAGTTCGGCTCCGTAATGTCCTTCCTTTTAATATTGGTAGACCGGTATAAGAGTGGAATGAAATGTTGAATATTGAAATCACAGGTTGTGCATGTCTATTTTATGATACAATTGTACCCATGTGACTTATCACACAGCCTTGTGAGACATTAGTAAAATATTAAAATGGAGGTACGTAGGGCCGGTGGAGGTGATCGGAGTCATACTCAGCCTGTGGTTGGTTGATTCCGTTACTTTCATGCCTTTTTATGTATCAGTGTCGGGGAAGGACAAGTGTGAGGAATTTCAGATAGGATCAATGACCTAATAGGATGAATATGTAGTAGAGTTATTAGTTTTTAGCTTTAACAACTGTATTTATCTTTATTCTTGTAAAAGCCTTGTATTTTTCGGAGGGGAAATACGGCGGTGATGCCCTTGTAATTTCCGCTACCATTATTATTAATAAAAAGACTTATTTTGAGCTGCTTGTCTGCTTTTCGGGGCGTTAAAATACTCGACCGAGTACCTCGTCACTTAGCGTGTTAATATAAAACGCGGAGTCGTAAACATAATTCATTTTTCGTCGGTTCCTTCTCTTTCTAAACCTAATCTCTCGCTCTCTCTCTCTTTCCCAATACTCTCATCCCACCTTACACATCTTGGATGTTCTTGAACACTAATCTGGGAAGGGAGACGGTCTATGTATGGAGTCATCGAGTCGGGTTATCGCCGTCGTCGGCATCGGTCTGCGTCTCACGGTGACTTTGTGTTTAATTGTCATCCTTCAGTAGATTTTGAATAGTTTAGTGATAGGATATGTTTGCTACTTGTAGGATTCGGTATGGAGTCTCGTTTGGTTGTGTGATGGACGCACTTTCGTGGAATATCGAAAAGGTAAGGTTTACCTACTCAGTTGACTGCGTAATTAAGTATAAGATGGTGATTGTTACTGGCATGATAATTATTGTTGATGAGATTGTTACTTTAGATTGGCCTGTTTATATTGGTATTGTTTAGTTTGTTTGTTTGTTTGTTTGTGGTTCTCGAGGTGCGCCCTCGGCTGAGTGGAGTCATCTTCGGGAATGGCTTCACGCCCTTGATTCGCCCCTTGTGGTTCCCGTCACAAGGGGGATGTGCACATTAATGGACATGGGTTATTCGCTCGTTGCGATGAGGGGGGCTTAGGTGGGCAAGGCTGCAGTCCCCCACTGGCATTAAGGGTCTCATGTTGCGATGGGAACCTGGCAGAGGTACACACTTCGGTGTGTAGTCGGTTACTGGTTACTGGTTACTGGTGGAGTTTGGAGGAATATGTATTGCGTGACTTGGATGTTGGCTAGATATTTTCCTTATCTTGGTTATATAGGTGACTGACCCCGTCTTATGTTTCCAAAACTGTGGTGATCCATTCGGGGATGGTGAGCAGTCGGTTTAGCAGGTGTTGGTTGATAGGTTGCTTGCGGGACATAAAAGGGAATCGGGTCATCACGCTGTTTAGCAAGTTGCCGCTGTCACTCATGCTTAGTAGTTCTTTCAGTTGTTAGAGTTGTAATCCTTCCCACGTTGGTTTAATCTGTAAGGGACATTTAATAAACGTTCTGTAATTGTGTATTTGAAATACTTACCTCCGGCAACCGAGAAGGTAACGCCCTTACTTATTGGGGAAGGTCTGGTTAAGGCTCCTTGGTAAGTGGGGGTGTTACAAAGTGGTATCAGAACAACGATTTTGGAACCTGAACCAATGAACCAAATGAATATAGAGTGTCAAATTAAAATGAACCTGGTGTATGTGTGTTGGGAGCCCTCTTTTGTCGGTTTTTGGTAAGAAGGCGCCCTCATCTCAGAATTCTGGCCCTATCATGCTTAAGCTAGCAACGTCGCGTGGGGTAAACGTATGGGGATTTATGTGTGTAATGAATGTGTGATATGTGGTTTCCTTGAATGTTACTTTGTGTTGGTGTCAAAAGTTAAAACCGCTAGAATATAAGTATGGTAATAATGTGGGTAATATTACGGTTTTATGAGCAGTTGGGTACTCTATCGAGTAATACTCTGTCGAGTAAGTTAGTTTTGCGTTCTGGACAGTGTTCTGCCTAATGGGTACTCGATCGAGTAGGGGTAACTCGATCGAGTAGGGGCTACTCGATCGAGTACCTCGGTTACTCAATCGAGTACGTCGGTTCTTTCGGGTCTTTGACCGGGTTTTGATAGCAACGCGAGAATGATATATAAATTACTTTCATCAGTTTCTTTTACCTTTATTTTTATTCTAAACATTTTATAAAGAGAAAACAAGCTACTTGAATCCTCTCTCGCATTGCTATCAAATTCAAAGGGTTAGAGTCGTCGGATTGCAGAGTTCCTTGCACCTTTGAGACCGTCGTATTGTAGGTAAGATCCTAGTACAGTTTTTATATTATTTCGTTAACTTTGATTTAAACCCTAATTGGGTGATTTGGGGATTTTGGGAGTATTATTGGTATTAGATTGTGATTGTATGATTATATGTTGATAGGAGGTGATTTCGTAGAGGAGCGCTTTTGATCTGCTGTTGTGTCGATTTGTGGTGATTGCATTCCAGGTAGGGTTTCCTACTCAGTTATTGTATACATAATTATGAGATGGTTATTGGTTGTTGTTTGGGCTAAAAATAGCACAATAAAGAGGAGGCCCACTTGATAAAATAAAAGGCTATGGGAGGAGTGATATGGAGGAAGGAAGTCCGTAATTAGAGAAGGGGGGCACGGGCTGGCGTATACGGAAAGAAGACCAGGGGCCCATCAGAGGAGACGTCCAGATTAAGGAAAGAAAAGTCAGGGAGAAGTTAGGGAGAAGTCAGGGAGATCAAGGAGAATTGGGGAAGACGGCCGAATATGGAAAGAGTTCTTATGGAAATTATATTCCCTTTCCATAATCAAGGTAGGATATGTCTAGGATTCTCACCCTATAAATAGCCAAGGAAGCAAATCATGAAGGACATTCAACACATCCACATATTCACACATTGACGTGAAGACCTCAGCATATTCTCATACTCACATATACATCCGCCCAAGGTCTTACAGGCCTGATACCTCGTGCCAGCAAGATTAGCACTACGTCACTATTGTAATCATCCTCATATTTAAGTATAGTGCAATATTTGGAAGGGTACCGTCCCTCCCGCGGTTGTTCCCACATTGGGTTTTCCGCGTCACCAAATCTCACGTGTTAATTAATATTTCGCACTTAGTTTCTTTATTTACGTATCAACATACGAACAATCATACGATCAACCAATGAGTAAGACCGCATTGACCCTAAACAACCAATTCGGTAAAAAATACTTAAACAGTTTGGCGCCCACCTTGGGGCATTGTGGTCGTCAATCGTTGATACTCTAAATATACAATGGATAAGCAAGCATCGAACGCCTTGTCAGGGAGCAGACAACCATCGCCACCACCGCCCTCTATTCAAAATCCAACATCAACAGTGGCAACACAGGCTCCCGGACACACCTCAAGAATCATACCAATAGCAAAAACCTCGCTACCTCCTAGGACTCCTGCTGTCGCGACCCAAGCCAGATCAGATAAGGGAGCGGCAAGTTCAGGCCTCACCTCGCCACCTAGCCCCACACAAATCTTGCTCACTGGCGTAGAAAATCTTCAGAAAGCCATGGAAAACATGAGAGAAGACCAAAGAAAGTCAAGTCAAGCAAGAAAGAGGGACAGAGCTCGAGCGCAGATAAACATCCTAAGCAAAGAATCCGCCACCCCAAATGGCAGGCGGATGTGGGAAGGTCTCCATTAGTAGATCGACGCAGGAGCATCAAAAAGGGCAGAATCCACTTCGACGATACCGACCAACTCGGTAACCAGGTTGGATCTGCTCTACAAAACCATCGAGATGGAAGGATAACCTGCAAGGGCCGGGATACCACGCCGGTAATGGCCTGCGCGCCACCGCGGGAAGCACGAGCAGTGGCATCCTCGGCTGCCACCCCGCAACGATCGATCGGACACCGGAGCAGGGGATCCTACCGAACCAACAAATGAACTCGCGGCGGGGACGGTCGTTACAACAACTCCTCTAAAGAAATGGAACATATCGTAACCTTCAAGAGCCCTGATCGGGAGGCGGATATTGAATTAGCAGAAATGACAGTCGAACCCCGCACTCGAAAAGATAACAAATCGCAGATACTTGAGTTAAAAGAAATACGAGTAGGGTCCCAGGGTTGCCACCCCTACTCGAGAAAGCAGCACTAGACAGTTATGCCGACTCACCATTCGTGGACACCATATCAATCACAGCCATGCCAAAGGGATTCACAAATCCAAATATGCCCCTCTTCGACGGCACAACAGATTCCTTTGATCATATAAGCCAGTACAAGAAGAAGATGATGACAGTAACAGCTATAGGGCAAGTCAAGGAGGCTTGCATGTGCAAGGGATTTGGATCCACCCTAGCAGGGCCGACACTTCAATGGTTTGTTAGCCTGCCCAATAGGTCGATATCTACATTTGCTGAGTTGGTGAACGCGTTTACTCAATAGTTTGCAAGCAGCAGAAAACCACAGAAGCACGCAGGAGATCTGTACAGGATCGTCCAAGAGGCAGAAGAGACCATTGGAGAATACAATACTAGATTCAACAATGAGAAGGTAGCAGTACGAGAGTGTGACATTTCGACAGCAGTAGAAGCCTTCAGAAGAGGCTTCCACCACGACTCCGACCTATACAAGCAGCTAACTATGCATCCCTGCCATAGTTTCGAGGCGGTGCAAGAGAAGGCAGCTGCCGCAATCAGATTGGAGGAAGATATCCTAGCTGAGCCGCCTTACTTAGCACGCCAAGTATTTCTAGTACCTCGGTAGTGGAGAAATCGGGAAGAAAGCAAACCACCAGAAAGAAAGACGAGAGGTACAAACCATATGGAAGGGGAGTCAACGAATCGAGGAAAATCGGCAACTCCCTACTCGGCGAATATGGATTCACTACGGGTATCGGAGGAATCCTCAAGGCACTCGGGAGATGGGAGATGGAGTCGGTGGCCCACCCACCAAAAGAGGGAGAGCAAGAATGGAGAAAGGATATCAAAAAGAAGTGTGAGTTCCACCGTGATATTGGGCACAACACTGAGGATTGCTACACATTACGAAGAGAGATCAAGCGCCTGTATAAACAAGGAAAGCTGAGCCACCTATTACCATGTGGGGGCAAACAGCAGGATAAGGTAGGCTCCGCCAAGCCTGCAAACCCACTCACATGCACCAAAATCATAAACATGATAACATGCGGCTCAGACCTAAGCGGGCTGACATACTCAGCAGCCAAGAGACGTGCTACCGAGACCAAAGGAGACAGGCCAGCAAATTCTTGCAGAATTTCTCACAACGACTTACCAGCTGTCAGCTTTGATGAATGAGATACGTACGACGAACGAGAACATCATGATGCACTTATTATCACCTTATCAATGGCCAATTGCGCAATTAAGAAGGTCTTGGTAGATACAAGTAGCTCGGTCAACCTGATCATGTTGAAGACCATAGAGAACATGAGATTCAACGAGAAGGATCTGCAGAAGAAGACTATTCTGCTAGTAGGCTTCAGTGGGGAAACAGCTAACTCGCTGGGAGAAATAGTCATCCCAACCTATGTGGGAGGAGTCAACAAGCAAGTCAGGTATCTGGTTATAGACGGCCCCTCCACCTACAATGTCATCTTGGGAAGACCGTGGCTACACCAGATGAAAGCAAATCCCCAACATATCACCGGTGCATAAAGTTCCCCACACCATGGGGAGTAGAGACAATAAGAGGAGATCGGGAGGAAGCTAGAGGTCGCTATAAGAAGGCACTTAAGTGTACCGCCACCCACCCGCATAGAAATTACAGGACGACTGTCCAGGACGAATACATCGAACCCCCAGCAGAAGAGCTGGATCAAATCAACCTGGACAAGCTGCACCCAGAAAGAACTGTGCTCATTGGAGAAGGATGCACAGGAAGCTTGAGACAACAACTAATCAAGTTCTTACAGGATAACATGGATTGTTTTGCATGGTCACACGATGACATGTTAGGAATAGATCCGTCCATCATAACGCATAAGCTTAGTGTGGACCCAAAGTGTAAACCCATTGATGTGACCATAATTAGCGCATATTTAGTCCCCGAATTAGCCTTGTTCCCATGCTTTTTAGTGCATATTTGGGTCATTTATTGTCTTTAGTTCTTTGTTTTGCATATTCTTTGAGATTTTGATCCCTTGGTAGGAATGGAGTGCAAATCTTGCATTTTCATGGCAAAACGAGACTAAATTGATTGAATTCAATGACCAAGCATCAAGGAGAGACAAGATTAGAAGGCCTTTGTACATATTATAGTAGTTGGGCAATGACGAGAAAGGATCCTTGCATCCCCGAAGAAATCCCCAAGGATTTTACGAAGAAAAGGGAAGGAAAGAAGAAGAAGCAAGACTGAGGAGCAATCCGTGCGGATTGTCCTGAATCCGCCCGTCCTCCACAGCACAATCCGTCCGTCTTCCTTCAAAGACGCCCGGGCAGCAAGCCCAGAAGATGCCCAGATTCCCTTGAAGACGCCCGGGCAGAGGATCCTGAATCCGCCCGTCCCGTGCCTAAGACGCACGGATTCCAGTCCAGTACAAATCCGTTTCTTCAAGCTTCAAAGAAAGAAGCCCTTCCTTCGAAAAATACCGGCGTCTCCCTGCTCAATCTAAAAAGTGTAATTACTAGTTTAGCCCTTAGTTAACCCTAATGCATCCACCTAATTTCCACTATAAATACTCCATTAGTCTAATTAGAAGAGCATGTTCTTCTTATCAATTATTAGAGTAGTTAATATCAATCAAATCTCTCTTTAGTATTGTAATCAACAATTAATCAAGTTTTAATACAAGTTTTATTTCCTTAATCTCTCTCTTGTTCATCATTTATTTTGGGTAATTGAAGATTATTTGGGTTATTATTGGGAGATTGACAACCTCTCAATCAAGCATCAAGTACTTTTTTTATTCTTTGCTTTATTATTGGAATCATTAGTAAGTATAATTCTCTTAATCCCTTTTTAATTATTGTTAATTACTTTCATTTGTTCATCATGTTTCATTTTGTTGGTATGATTGACAACCTTGCTAGCATGATCAACATGATAATGAGTGAGTAGTGACCTAGCTAGGGTTAATGGGTAATTAGGGGAAACCAACATGGGGAATGATTCATGCTTAAATTAATATGCTTTCATGGTTTATTTGCTTGCTTGTTTTGATCTCAACTCATGCACATCTTATGTTTGATGAAATGTGAGCCTATGATTCCTTGCATTTTTTACCCATCACATATCTTTTCAATGAGACTTGTAAGACATAAACCAACTCGAGTCTCATTAGACCATGCATGTTGTTGAGTAGGAAAGACTAAGTCGACTTGTAGGTGTTGTACAATCTAATCGATTCGGCTCCGGGACCCAAACTTTCCTAGGATTGTAAGATATAACCCAACTTAATCCATCACAACAATAATTGCTTGCTTATAATTTGAGAACATGTTTGTATGATCAATTCCCATGATTCCCCTATGACCCCATGATACCATAGTGCTTTTTATCAATTGTTTACAACCCTTTTAATTCATCTTGCTTATTTATTTTTATTGCTATCTAGTTAGTGACCTTCTACATCAACCCAAATTGTGACACCCCTAAGACACCACTAGTTTCAATAGAAATCTCATCTCAATTCCCGTCCCTTGGGATCCGACCTTTACTTGCCTCTTTAATAATTGTAGAGTTGTTTGTGAAGTTATAAATTGTGTTTTGGTCTAGGTGCTTCCAACGACAATTTTTCCGAAAAATAGAATATAGCTCCGAAATAGTCCGACCAAAAATGGCGCCGTTGCCGGGGACGGTGTTATCTTGATTTAGATTTTCTTATATTGTTATTAGTTGTGTCTTTCTTTGCCTTAGGGAAGTAAAACTCCTTAAGGTTTGTTCTAATTGTTTTCAAGTTGTTTGATATTTAGCATGTCTAGAAGGTCACAAGGTGTTTTGTTACCTTTTGATCGTGAAATTGAAAGAACTTTGACAAACAATTGAAGATTTGCTAGGAGGAATTTGAGAGGTATTAGTGAGGTTGTGGATATTCAACCAACTATTGAGTTCATCAACCCTTTTGAAACAGAAGGTGAGGAGAACCCAACACAAAATACCACACAAAATCAACCCACAATGCCTAAGTTTTCATCACATTCCGTACCCACCGAGGAGAACCTACCCAATGGTACTCCCACACCACAACATTTGACCGGAAATTTTATTGCCAAATCCGCCTTTATCCAATTAGTTGAAAGGAGCCAATTTGGGGGGATGCCTAGTGAAGACCCTCATTCTCATATGGAAACCTTTTGTGACTATTGTGATGCGATTTCTCAAACCGGTGTAACTCAAGACCAAATTCGATGGGTCTTATTTCCTTTTTCTCTAATTGGCACCGCGAAACAATGGTTGAAGGGCCTTGATAAGGCCACTCTCGGAATTGATTCTTGGAAGAAGTTGGCTCTAGATTTCTACAAAAAATTCTACCCACCTGAAAAGACTAACATGCTAAGAGCTCAAATTACGGGTTTTAAGCAAAGGGATGAAAAATATTTGTATGAAGCTTGGGAGCGGTTCAAAGGAATTTGTCCCTCATGTCCTTACCATGAACTTAGCGAGTGGTTCTTGGTACAACGATTTTGGAACGGTCTATATGAAGATTCAAGGAACATTCTCAACATGGGATCAAATGGAATGTTCACCGAAGTTGATGACAATCAAACATGGAACAAAATTGAGGAAATGGCGGTCCATAACTCACAATATAGTAGACCTCGCAAGGCTACTAGAGGAGGAAAGCATGAAGTGGACTCCGTTACTCAATTGGGTGCTCAACTTAGTGCTCACATTGACACAATCAATTTGAAGTTTGAAAAAGCTATGGCTAGACTTGAAGAAGCCTCAAAATCACCAAAGCATCATGTTAATGCCATGAAGGCATCCTCATCAATCCCAAGTGGGATATGTGAGAATTGTGGAACTTTGGGACATGATCAAAGCGAGTGTAGGGGAACAAATGAACAAGTAAATGCTTTCCAAGCATACAAGAGTGGTACCCCTTATTCCAACTATTACAATGAAAACACCAAATTCCATCCAAATCTCTCATACAAAAGCCAAAATGTTCAAAACCCTCAAACAACATACACCCCACCTCCCATGAGAAATCAAAATCAAATACCCTTGTACAACTAAAACCAAGGTTACCAAAATCAAAATCCGTACAATCAACCAAATGACCAAGGTTTTGATGTTCAAAAAGCGGTCCTCCAAATGCAAAAGAATCAACAAGAATTTTTCACTCAAATGCAAAAAGATAGTCAAGCAAAGGAAACCACCATCAACAACATTCTAACTCACACCAAAATGTTGGAAACTCAATTGACTCAACTAGCATCTTCAAGCTCACAAAGACAAAAGGGGAAATTACCACCTCAAAGAAATCCCCCAAGACATGAAACGGTTAGTGCCATTCACTTGAGAAGTGGTACAAGGTATGAAGCACCGAAGAAGCAAGTTGAGGATGAAGTTGTGAAAGCTAGTGATAAGGATGAAATTGTGCAAAACTCCAAAGATGGAGAATCATCAAAAGAAGAAATTTCAAAGAAAAATGAAGACAAGGCCAAGGAGAAGGAGCCCATTGTGATTAGACTTCCTTTTCCAAGCCGTCAAGCCAAGCCCAAATTTGATGACCAACTTGGAAAGTTTATGGAAATTGTGAAGAATTTGGAAATATCAATTCCTTTCACGGAATTAATCAATCACGTGCCGGCCTATGCGAAATACATGAAAGACATCCTCACAAAGAAGAAGTCGATCCGGAAGCTTGAGACTATCGCCTTCACTAAGGTGAGTAGTGCAATACTTCAAGGGAGTTCACCTCCAAAACTAAAGGATCCGGGAAGCTTCTCAATACCGTGTACCATTGGCGACACCACGATCAACAAACCCTTATGTGATCTAGGGGCTAGTGTGAGTGTTATACCGTACTCGGTAAGTAAAAGGTTGGGGATGGGAGAGCTTAAATGCACCAATATCACACTCCAAATGGCCGATAGATCGACGAAGACACCATTAGGGATATGGGAAGATGTCCCCGTACGAATTGGGAAGTTTTTCATCCCGGTGGACTTTGTCATTGTTGATGTGGAGGAAGACTACAACATTCCAATCATTCTAGGAAGACCCTTCTTACACACCGCGGGTGCGGTGATTAATGTAAAACATGGTGAGCTCACTCTAGAAGTGGGAGATGAGAGTATAACTTTTAATCTTGACAAGACTATGAGAGCTCCCCGTTTACATGAACCGTGTTTTATGATCGATCATTATAGTCGGAAGGATGAAAGGAAGGAGTCGGAACTCCAATGGAAGAAGAAAATTGAAGATACTCCATTCAAAGAGCAAGTGAATTGTGACAAAGAGAGCTTGCAAAGCTCATCAAAATCAAGCAAGGAAGAAGAGGATGGCCTTATTAGCCAAGAAAAGGAAATGGGAGAGTTGTCTCCACCAAATCAAGAGATTTTCAATGATCAACTTAATGAAGTTTGTGGTCTTTGGACGACGAATTTGAAGGGATTTTTAATCCCTACATTGGTAATGCCATCGATCAAGACCGATAACAAGGGCCAAGGTCTATTGAAGACCTCTATCATGATAATGAACAAGCGTTTGATTACTATTTCAAGGTGTTGAGCAACATCAACAACACCTTGAACATGCCCCCTTGACATCTCATCAAGAATGAGAGTTTGGTGGAGTCCTCCCTAAACCACCATTTGTAAATATCTCTAACTCCCTAACTTGCATTTTAATTCTTATATTGCATTTTTTGTCATTTTTGGATTTTTATACTTTGATCAAGATAATTATCATGTTTGAGAGAAGTGAGGGAGGGACTAATAATTTCAATTAATGTGTAGTGCTTTAGCTTAGTGTGGGGATGCCAATTGCCTAGGCTATCCATGCCTTAGTAGTGCCCCCACAATGAAGAACACGAGATATGAAGAAGAATGGAAAAATGACAAGGGATATGCAAAGTACACGGATGGAACTGAATCCGGGTAAAAAGGGGTCGAATCCGAGCGGATTCAGGAGAATCCGCCTGTCTTCAGGCAATCCGGGCATATTGGGTAGAAGACGCCCGTCCAACATAAGCTGAATTTTTGAAATTTCTGACTGTCAACGAATCCGGGCGTTCTGCATTCAAATCCGCCCGTCTTCAAAAATCCGCCCATCCTGAAAGGAAGACGCCCGTCTTCTTGGCTGAGAAAAACAAGAAAAATCCCTGTAAAGGAATCCGCCCGTCTTCTCTAAAAGACGCCCATCCCGTGTTTGCAAATCCGAGCGTCTTCACTGAAAGACGCCCGTCTTTAGGCGAGTTTTTCCCAATCCAGAACAGGCCAAATCCGGGCGTCCCGAGCAAAAACCGCCCGTCTTGCCCCTGCTTTTCAAATTTTTCGGGTTTTATAAACCCCCACCCACATTCATTTCTTCATCCCTTCATTCATAACACTACTCATAACTCCAAAACCCTCAATCTCTCCATCACAAAAACAAGATTACTCAACAACATTCACCAAAATCAAATCAAAACATCCTTTTAACAACAAATCAATCACTCCTCTTTCAACAAAAATCAAAACCAAGCACAAAATATTCAACCTTTGAGTCGATTTTTGAATTCATAAAGGCAAAGCCTTTCATCTTTAAATCGATTTGGGAACACTAGAAATTGAAAATTTTTACTCTTTTCTTGGTTTATTCATCAATGGCAAGGACTAAGGGAGCAACAAAAGCAACAAAGGCAAAGGCACCAAAGGCAAAGGCACTCTCATCAAGACAAAAGAGTCTTCAAGCAAAGAAAGCATTGGCTATGGTGGTAGCTAGCCCAAACTTGGAAGTGCAACAACAACAACAACCTCCCATGGAAGCAACAACATCTTCTACTCCGGAAATTTCTCAACTTTCGAATTATCCGGAGGTAATTTTCATTTCCAAATCCCATAGGGACACTTTTGCCAAGTTTGCTAGGAAATCATTTCTATCCACCAAGTTTATTTGTGAAGATACCTTAGATAAGTTGGGTGTCCTTGAGCAAACTAGAGCCTTCTTTAAAGCCATGGGGTTGGAGAAATTATTTGAATCAAAAGAATTGACATACCCCTCCCTTACCTTAGAATTTTTGAGTTCTTTGAAAGTTAACAAGGTTGAGACCATGGAGACCATCGAGTTTCGTCTAGCTAATGTTAGAAGGCGCATCTCCTTTGAGGAAATGGGTAAAGCTTTGGGTCTTAGTGATTCACCAAGTTATTTTAAGAATGTTGGCAAGTATGACACCGACCCTCTTTGCGAGGCGATTTCCGGAAGGAAATTTGAGGACTTTCATGCTAGTCGCGCTCTATTAGTCCACCATCCGGGCATTAGAGTGTGGCACAAGGTCATAGGGAACACCATCATTGCAAGAAAAGACACCAACCATTTCACCAAACTTGATTTTGTTCTTCTTGAGTCGGCTTTGAACATTGGAAGGGAATTCACCAAGCCTTTCAACTCTCTAAGGCTTTTGGTGGATAGATGGCTAAATATTGATTGTGTGAAGAAAGGCACCACCGTTATTGTGAATGGAGGCCTAGTCACTATCCTAGCTAAATACTTTGATCCAAACTTCAACAAAGATAACAAGTATGAGGCGAAAGAGGGTGGTCATCTTATTGATATTAATACTATGATATACAAGTACAAGTGGGTTACCCATAACCCTCTTGACACCAAGTATGGATGGCTCACTAGTGAGGCTAGATCCTTCACTTTGCCTTCAAAGATTTGTCGATTGAGTGTCCACCGGACCAACAATCTACTTCCCCTTTCAAAAGAGGCCGAGTACATTATCCGACAACAAAAGGGTGAAATTTAAATGCCCTCCTCTTCCATTTTCACACGAACCTATCCTTTCGAGTACCAAGAGTTCAAGCCCGAAGGCGTTGAAGCAAGAAATGATTATTTGACTCTTCTCATGCAAGATATGCACAAGCAAGCTTTCGAGGATCGGAAATATGCTTACTTAGCACAATATACACCCCTCCTTCATTTAGCTAGGCAAGGACTACTTGACCCTTCATGTCCTTTGCCTAGTTGGGCGGATAAGGAAGTCTTCTTTCCAAGTGCATCTAGGGTTGTTCCGGGTGATAATGAGGTTGTCGGTAATGAAGAGGTTGATGATAACATTGATGAAGAAGCTAGTGAAGAAGGAGAAGAGGATGATGAGCAAGGTGAAGAAGAAAGTGAAGAACAAAGTGGTGACGAGTCCACTTCTAGTGAGGAAGGTGATGATAATGATGATATGATGGAAGATTAACAAGCTTTAGAGGCTCCTACCCTCTTGAGGTTTGTCTATTTCTCTCTTTGTTCTATTTATTAATCTTGATCATTGTTGGAGTAGTCCTAGCACCATTGAGGACTAACACCTCGGCCCCATTGAGGTGTTCTCATTTAATTGTTCCCACCTTTCAAAATCCAAAATGACAAAATTAGTTTCATGCATTGCATAGTGTGTGCATGAATTACACCCAACCTTAGGACATTAGAAATAATGTCTAGATTGGTTTGGGGAAGTTAATGCATACACAACGGGAGGTAATCTAAATTATCCTCTCCGTCATAAACAAAAACCATGCATCATGTAGTGTAGATTAGTGTAGCTTGCATTTAGTGTAGAAATCATGCATCATGTTTGCATAATTTCCCATCATTTTGGTCATTGAGGACAATGCCCATATTAGTGTGGGGATGGGGAATTCTAACTTAACTTTTATTCAAAAATCCAAAAAAATTGAAAAATTTCGAAAAACCATAAAAATTTGAAAATTGAAAAACCCAAAAACATGTTTATTTCCTTTTTAGTGTAGTCATGTATTATTGTATATATGTGTTTGTTCTATCCTTGTTCACATTTATTGACTACGCTACATCCGAGACATGAGGATCATGAAGACCGCATGGTATGATCTTTCCAATCTCCTTTTTCCTCTTTATGTTAATGACTATGTGGCTTTATTTTGATTGATGCGGTATAACAATGTGAACTTAGGACTTGCATTTAGTTTATATGTCATATTAGTTGGTAGAATCACTTGCATTAGGATGTATATAATAGTTGCATCATGGCATATAGTTGCATTTAGATGAAATATTTTGAAAAGTGCCTAATTGAGAACTTTGAAAAGAGCAACTAAACCATTACAAATACTTTTTCAAATTAAGACTTTGCCTACTAGAATGGTTGTAAAACACCCTAGGTTGTGTCATACTAGTGTCTTTTGACCCATGACTCAAAGCCTAGTCAAGAGTTTGCATGTGAGTCACCTATTCCAACCCCGTGATGCGATGTGGACTTGGTTAACTTGTCTAGGTGACCTTGATTGACCTTGTGGTAAGGCAACCCAAAAAAACTTTTCTATCAATAAGTTTGAAATGCTCATTTCGAAAATTTTTATATGTGGAAGTAATTTATTGTTAAGGAAACCTCAAATGTTATGAAATGTTGAAATGTTGAGAAATTTTAGTTGTTTTTATGGAGGCGTACCACTTCGATGTGCTTTGGAGAGGGATCCATTGAATTGGGCCCCCACACGGTTGTGAATTCAACCGCCCAGAGACAGAGTGACTATCACCCCAAAAAGCTATTGTCTAGAGGTTAACCAGTTGCCTAATAAGCGATTGGCGAAAGCAAAGGACACTAGCTCGGAAGGGACAAACCCCATCTTAAATTTTTGAAATGTGAAAGTTGAATGAGGTCAAATTTTGAATACTAGTCATATCCACCCTTTGGTTATAACGATTTGAGCATTTCATTCCCAAAGAGCCTTTTTGTCAAGCCACTTTGTCGAGCTTGGGACGATCCATGACCTTTACTTTTGTAGAGAATTCGAGACTTGTCATGTCATATGCTACTAGCATCATAGGGATCATCATTCCACCACCATCCGATCGCTCTTGACAAAAGCATTTGGGAATTGAGGACGAAAGTAGTCTAGTTTAACACCATTTGGAGGTGATTTAGTGCCATCCTCTTAGCCTTAGTAATTTGTTGAACTAGTATTTGTGAAGGATTATATGCTCTTAAACTTGTTCTCTCTTAGTTGCCTCCGCCACTTTATGAGGAAGTGGCTATTCCTTTTGTAGATGCATCCATTATTTGATTTTGTGTGCTTAATATTTGGATGTGTCGCCATTTTGGCAAGACCCACCTTGCCTTGCAAGAAGGCATCCTACCTCATGGTTGTCTTGTTGTGAGTTGAAGGGGCAGAGTGAGACCCGCTAATTGTCTCATATCGGCTATGTTATTAGGATAGTTTAAATAATGGTCCTAGTCTTTGTCACCTCTTTACTCGAGACGAGCAAAGGTTCGGTTTGGGGATATTTGATGTGACCATAATAAGCGCATATTTAGTCCCCGAATTAGCCTTGTTCCCATGCTTTTAGTGCATATTTGGGTCATTTATTGTCTTTAGTTCTTTGTTTTGCATATTCTTTGAGATTTTGATCCCTTGGTAGGAAAGGAGTGCAAATCTTGCATTTTCATGGCAAAACGAGACTAAATTGATTGAATTCAATGACCAAGCATCAAGGAGAGACAAGATTAGAAGGCCTTTGTACATATTATAGTAGTTGGGCAATGACGAGAAAGGATCCTTGCATCCCCGAGGAAATCCCCAAGGATTTTACGAAGAAAAGGGAAGAAAAGAAGAAGAAGCAAGATCGAGGAGCAATCCGTGCGGATTGTCCCCGAATCCGCCCGTCCTCCACAAAGACAATCCGTGCGTCTTCCTTCAAAGACGCCCGGCAAAGCAAGCCCAGAAGACGCCCGGATTCCCTTGAAGACGCCCGCAGGCTCCACGAATCCTCCCGTCCCGTGCCTAAGACGCACGGATTCCAGTCCAGCACAAATCCGTTTTTTCAAGTTTCAAAGAAAGAAGCCCTTCCTTCGAAAAATACCGGCGTCTCCCTGCTCAATCTAAAAAGTGTAATTACTAATTTAGCCCTTAGTTAACCCTAATGCATCCACCTAATTTCCACTATAAATACCCCATTAGTCTAATTAGAAGAGCATGTTCTTCTTATCAATTATTAGAGTAGTTAATATCAATCAAATCTCTCTTTAGTATTGTAATCAACAACTAATCAAGTTTTAATACAAGTTTTATTTCCTTAATCTCTCTCTTGTTCATCCTTTATTTTGGGTAATTGAAGATTATTTGGGTTATTATTGGGAGATTGACAGCCTCTCAATCAAGCATCAAGTACTTCTTTTATTCTTTGCTTTATTATTGGAATCATTAGTAGGTATAATTCTCTTAATCCCTTTTTAATTATTGTTAATTACTTTCATTTGTTCATCATGTTTCATTTTGTTGGTATGATTGACAACCTTGCTAGCATGATCAACATGATAATGAGTGAGTAGTGACCTAGCTAGGGTTAATGGGTAATTAGGGGAAACCAACATGGGGAATGATTCATGCTTAAATTAATATGCTTTCATGGTTTATTTGCTTGCTTGTTTTGATCTCAACTCATGCACATGTTATGTTTGATGAAACGTGAGCCTATGAATCCTTGCATTTTTTACCCATCACCTATCTTTTCAATGAGACTTGTAAGACATAAACCAACTCGAGTCTCATTAGACCATGCATGTTGTTGAGTAGGAAAGACTAAGTCGACTTGTAGGTGTTGTACAATCTAATCGATTCGGCTCCGGGACCCAAACTTTCCTAGGATTGTAAGATATAACCCAACTTAATCCATCACAACAATAATTGCTTCCTTATAATTTGAGAACATGTTTGTATGATCAATTCCCATGATTCCCCTATGACCCCATGATACCCTAGTGCTTTTTGTCAATTGTTTACAACCCTTTTAATTCATCTTGCTTATTTATTTTCATTGCTATCTAGTTAGTGACCTTCTACATCAACCCAAATTGTGACACCCCTAAGACACCACTAGTTTCAATAGAAATCTCATCTCAATTCCGGTCCCTTGGGATCCGACCTTTACTTGCCTCTTTACTAATTGTATAGTTGTTTGTGAAGTTATAAATTGTGTTTGGGTCTAGGTGCTTCCAACGACAATTGTTCCAAAAAATAGAATATAGCTCCTAAATAGTCCGACCACCCATCCAGCAGAGAAGAAGAAAGTTTGCAGCGAAAAGAAACAAGGTGATCAACCAAGAGGTAGATAGTCTGCTGGCAGCAAAGAAAATAAGAGAAGTAAAATATCCAGAATGGCTGTCTAATGTAGTGGTGGTGCCTAAGAAGAATGGGAAGTTGAGAGTATGTGTGGACTACACCGACCTCAACAAGGCGTGCCCTAAAAGATCCCTTCCCGCTGCCTCATATTGACGCAATGGTAGATGCGACAGCTGGACATGAGATGTTAACATTCCTGGACGCATGGAGTGGATACAATCAGATTAAGATGGATCCTGCAGATCAAGAGAAGACGGCATTCATGTCCGAAAGAGGAATATATTGCTACAACGTCATGCCATTCGACCTAAAGAACGCAGGCTCCACATATCAAAGGCTGGTTAACCGCATGTTCAAAGAGCAGATAAGAAGAAATATGGAGGTGTATATTGATGACATGGTGGTGAAATCAGAAAAAGCCCAAGATCACATGTGGCACCTGGCAGAAACATTCTGCACCCTCAGGGAATACAAAATGAAGCTAAACCCATCTAAATGCACCTTTGGAGTATCTTCTGGCAAATTCTTAGGCTATATTGTAACTCAAAGAGGGATAAAGGCCAACATCGAGCAGATCAAAGCCGTCTTACAACTAGAGTCACCCGAGAAGCCTAAAGATGTTCAAAGACTAGCTGGAAAGGTAGCAGCCCTGAGCAGGTTCATTTCAAGATCTTCAGATAAATGCAGGTTGTTTTACGACGTACTAAGGAAAAGTCAAAAGTTTGAATGGACCGCGGATCACAAGCAAGCCTTCAGGGAGCTGAAACACTACCTCAGCAGTCCGCCACTACTGTCGAAGCCGGAGCCAGGAGAACCACTATTCCTATACCTAGCTGCCACAGAGGTGGCAGTGAGCGCTGTTCTGGTCAGAGAGCAGGAAAAGGAGCAAAAACCAGTGTATTACGTGAGCAAGTCTCTGCTGCCGGCAGAGACCAGGTACACATCTCTTGAAAAGTTAGTATTAGCACTGGTAGTAGCATCTTGCAAACTGCGCCCCTATTTTGAGTCCCACACCATATATGTTGTGACCAAGTACCCGCTGAAATCTATCATGAGGAAGCCTGAACTATCAGGCAGAATGTCAAAATGGTTTGTGCACCTCAGTGGATACGATATACAGTATGACCCCAAAACAGCGATCAAATCACAAGCACTGGCTGACGTCGTGTCAGACTTCAGCCCAGCCATCCAGAATCTGGCAGATGAGGAAATCCTCACCTTAAAGGGGAGCAAGGAGACAGAGGTCTGGCAGATGCACATTGACGGAGCCTCCAACCAAAGGGGGGCAGGTGTGGGATTAATCCTGCGATCACCACAGGGAGACATGATAGCACAAGCAGTAAGATGTGAATTCAAGGCAACCAACAATGAAACAGAGTACGAGGCCTTGATATTAGGAATGAAGCTAGCTCTGGAATTAGGAGTTAGACACCTGCGCATATCCAGTGACTCTCTACTAATAGTTAATCACGTGAATGATGAGTTTATAGCCAGAGACTCAAAGATGATTGTGTACCTGAAGATAGCGTAGGAATTAAAAAAAAAAAATTCGAAACTTGCAAGCTTAAGCAGATCCCTAGAGATCAAAACGTGGAAGCAGATGCCTTAGCAACTCTGGGGGCAACATTCAAGCCAACAAAACTATCCAGCATTCCAATAGCACACATGCTAGAGCCTTCCATCCAGAAGGCAGATGAAATAGATAAGGGAGAACTGGAGGATTCATAGAACGGGGAAGGAGTCCAGGCAGTTACAGAGGAAGGCGAGAACTCTCAGCCAACCAGACATCCGCCTGACAAAACAGCCGAACAGGCAAGTGACTGGGATTGGCGTACACCTTACCTAGACTGGCTGCGTCATAGCAAGCTACCAGATGACAAGAAAGAAGTAAGAGCTTTCCGAGTAAAGGCATCCAGGTTCATACTTATTGACGATACACTATTAAGAAAATCACTGGCAGGACCCTACTTACGGTGCCTGGAAAAGGAAGAAGCACAAACTGTGTTGCATGCTCTCCACAGTGGTGAATATGGAAACCATGCAAGGGGCAGGAGTTTGGCAAACAAAGCCCTCAGGCAGGGATACTACTGGTCTACAATTAAGGCAGATGTAGCAGAGTACGCATGCAAATGTATCGCCTGCCAGCGCTCAGCACCAATGATTCATCAGCCGGCAGAACCCTTGCACCCTATCAATTCTCCCTGGCCATTCATGGCATGGGGCATGAACATAGTAGGACCTCTTCCACGAGCCACAAGAAACAGAACCTGGATACTGGCAATGACAGATAACTTCTCCAAATGGATAGAGGTAGAAGCATTCACAGAAATAAAGGCCAAACAAGTCATTTCGTTTATAAAACGAAACATCATTTGCAGGTTTGGTATCCCATCAGAAATCATATGTGACAATGGCTCACAATTCATTTCCAACGACACCGAGGGATACTGTGCCAGGTGGAACATCACCCTAAAAAAGTCAGCACCCAGGACTCCAAAGTCCAACGGGCAAGCTGAGTCCAGCAACAAAATCATCATGGATAACCTAAGAAGGAGGTTACAGGAGTTATGAGGAAAGTGGGTAGATGAATTGCCACTTGTATTGTGGTCAGACAGGACGACACTAAAAGTAGCAACAGGTCAAACACCCTTCAGCCTGGTGTTTGGCGCAGAAGCAGTCATTCCATCAGAGGTTCTAGTTTCTCACTTACAGGTATAAAAATATGACAGAGGAACTGAACAATGCAGAGATGGTCAGAAGCCTGGACACAATTGACGAGCTATGAGAAAGCGCAAAAATACGTCTGGCTGCCTACAAACAGTTAGTGGCCAGGATTTATAATAAGAATGTGAAAGTCAAGCTCCTGGAGGTAGGAGACCTGGTTCTCCGAGAGGTGTTTCAAATCACTAAGAATCGAAAAGTAGGCAAATTCGCCTACAAATGGGAAGGACCATACCAGGTAGAAGGAGTTGTTGGCCATGGTGCATATAGACTGATGACTATGGACGGTCAAATCATACAACGCCCATGGAACATACTTCACCTAAAGAGATATTACTTTTAATAATAAGTAGACTTTAGCCTTTAGAATGATGTACTATGAAAAGCTAAAACATTTCAAAATTAAAATAAAAACCCGGTAGTAGGCATACTGCCAATTTCACTCCTATTTCTGGCATCTCTTACTATTTCAAATTTTAAATTACTGCTAGATGGTGTGGTATGGCAGCGTCCTGGGACCAAAATTACTCTGGTACCCCATGAGATGGCGACAGGTACTTCACACCATTTTAGTAGATTTTTCTATTTTCAGACTTCTCTAAGTACATCACTCTGAATCCTGGTGTCTATGGTACTTTGAAAGGATATCTAGCAGGACAATCAACTGCCAACGCGGGGTGACAAGGCACATGGCACTCCAACATGCCTAACTTATTTTCTCCACAAGGAGCACCCTCACCAGGCGGACTGTGGAACATACGAAAGGGAGCCTGGTTGTGACTAAACACGCTTACCCAGCTACCCCTGATACCACCCCCTAGACGTAGCTCGCACTAATCGCAATTAATTAGGGCCCCAGCATGCATGCACACGAACATGGAACGTAGGGATCTCTGCGCTACCAGAATCCTGCAGCGTCCCATTGGTCCTAGAATGACGATAAACTTGCCTAAATTACGCCCCTGTTGGCTTTAAACGTGATGAACACACCTTATGTCATGAACAAGGTTAAGTAATCCAAAACTGCGGCATACACCTAAATCAGCCATCAGGCTGACACGACAGCTAGCTTAGTCTTGATCAGCCTCTTAAGGATGACAAGACTGGTCTAAATCAGCCTCAGGTTGACACGGCCACTCCTCCTTACATTGCGGCATATAACTAAATCAGCCATCAGGCTGACACGGCAGCTAACTGAGTCAGAAAGTCGACCTTTTTAGGATGACATGACTCGCCTAAATTAGCCAGACAGGCTGACACGGCAGTTTCCTAAACTAAGGAAATCTAAGAAATAAGCACAAGATATAAATTAAACCTTGCCAAAACCGCGACAAGGATATTCCAAAATATGGCCAAAATACGGTCTCTGAGTTTTAACGGCCACCTTGGCGGAACAGCCAGAAAAATTTTAAAACTTACAAGTCTTCCACATCTGGGCCAGACTGCCAAAACGTTCGTTAAAAAAAAAAACAACAACAACTTAATTATCGGTCACATTAATGACCTCCACCTCTGGCACCTCCTCTGCCTGCTGACCTCCTGTTTTAGGTACCGCACCAGCTGTAATACTACGTATTTATGAGTCTTGGGGTACTCTATCGAGTAGGCCTTACTCTGTCGAGTAAGGGCGTGTTGCAGAATAAAAGAGTTTCTGACCTGTTGGGTACTCGATCGAGTAACGTGGGTACTCGATCGAGTATAGGGGCACTCGATCGAGTACCTTAGCTACTCGATCGAGTAGCCGGTTTACGGGGGCTGTTTTCTCGGGTTTTGTTAATAATGCGATTAGAGTATATAATACTTCCGTCATTGTTCCTAAATCACTTTTCAAAACTTAATCACTGTGAGAAGAGAAAGCAAACTACGTTATTAGCTTTAATCGCATTGTTGGCAAATCCCGGAGCTTGGAAGGTCGGATTCCACTTTCCTTTATACCGTTGTGATCCTTGCGTCGATGGTAAGACCTATATACCATTTTTATGATGTTTCTTTAAAGTTGGTTAAACCCTAGTTTGGGTATTTGGGGGTTTTGTTGTTTGTATGCTTGGCAGTGATTATGTGTTTGTATATTAGGAGGAGGATTCGTAGAGGAAGCTTTTTGATATCAGCTGCGAGATCGTCTGATTGTTGTGCTTTCCAGGTAGGGTTTCCCTACTCAGTATTACTTACATAATGTGTGGTGATTGTGCTGTAGTTAGTGTGGTTGATTGATTCAGACGGTTGTGATTATACATTGTTGATAGATTCAGACGGTTGTTGATATTGTGATTGTGATTGTTTGTCTATGGTTCTCGAGATGCGTTCTCGGCTGAGTGGAGTCACTTGTGGGAGTGGCTTCACGTCCTAGTATCACCCTTCGTGGAACCCGCCACGGAAGGGGATGTGCACATTAATGGGATAGGGTTATCGCTTGGTATGATGAGCGGGGATTTGGTGGGTACGGCTGCGGTCCCCCAACGCGCGGGTCCAGTGGACGATCGGTGACGGAGATGGAGTGGAGTGGATGATTGTGTATGATTGTATGAGTTTGTATTGTTTCTTTTTTCATTGGTTATATAATTTATGTAAATAAATCTTGACCCCGATTATTGTTTTAAAACTGCGGTGATCCATTCGGGATGGTGAGCGATATTGAGCGGTATGAGTTGAGTACGGGATAGATAGGATGTGCCACGATCTGATGATAGAAGTCTTCCATTGTAGCTTAGTAGTTTTTATAAACATTTCGATTAGATCGATAAAATGCAGACTTTGAGAATATGTATTTGTACTTTTGGTTTTGGTTTTGAGATTGTAACCTTTCACTAAGTATTTCTATTTAAACGTTGTTTCATTATTGTTTATTTGATTATCATTGCCTCGGGTAACCGAGATGGTAACATCCTTATACCTGGGTGGTCCTGGTAAGTCACTTGGAGTATGGGGGTGTTACAAAATGGTATCAGAGCGACGATCCCGAAACCTGTAACCAATGAACCCAATGAATATAGGGAGTCAATTAAAATGAACCCGGGGTAAAGGTTGTAGGAGCTAATGCAAAGGCTTGGGAAACGTCCTAAAGTCGCGAAATCGCCCTACGATTTTCAACCGGTCACATGGGGGGTGTATGTCAAGTCGTATATGTTGTTTGTCAGCTTGTGTGTGGATGTGATGAAGTATGACGTAATTGTTGAATGCTTGGAGTTGAAGGTTGAGAATATGAATGAAAGGTTGATGAGACATATAGAACTGTGTTGGAATAAGAAGCATGTTGGATGTTTACTATGTGGCATTTGATCATATGATATAACCGTTTCGTTGATTTTATGAAAAGCTTGGTAGAATTGCATGCTTAGCTATATCACATGTTGCGTTTATAATGTTGCTTAGTATGTTGGGAGATGTGAGATAACATGCGGGTAGTTATGCGAATCAGCATGACTCGATCGAGTAGGGGGGGGTACTTGATCGAGTAGGTGAGATACTCGGTCGAGTGGGTTTAACTCGATCGAGTGGGTATTTGACGATTTTGAATCCAGAATCGTGTTTTTGGGCACTCGATCGAGTACCTCGGGCACTCGATCGAGTACCTCGGGCACTCGATCGAGTAGGGGGTCACTCGATCGAGTAGCCGGGCTACTCGGTCGAGTATGTTTGAGGTCAGAAGGTCTGTTTGGGTTCTGGAGTCGAGGCACTCGATCGAGTATGTTGGGCACTCGATCGAGTAGCCTCTTACTCGATCGAGTGTGTTCTGGGCAGCCTGTTTTCGTGTTTTGAGGTTCTAGTGCGTATGTTTATGTCTACCCTTTCTTATATAGTTTCAAGATGCCGCCCAAGAGAAACGCGTACTATGCGAGAGCTGAGACCATGAACATAGATGATGTTGTTAAGATGTTGGAGCACCAAGATGCTCTTACCGAGGCCTTAAAGAAAGTGAATAAAGATAAGGAGGTTGATCACTCTAAGATCAGTCTCTATATAGCGAGGTTTAACCCAAAAGAGTACACGGGAATCGGGGAACCAAACCTTCTTGACAACTGGCATCGTGAGATGGAGAACATTCTGGACCTGGTCCATTGTCCTGATGAGATGAGAGTAGAAGTAGCTGCGTTCTACCTGAGGGTAGCAACTGGCAAGTGGTGGGATACGGTGAAGGTGGGTGCTAGGGAGATGTATGTGAATCAGGGCTTACCTGCTATACCTTGGGAAGAGTTTCGGAGGGCTATGAGGAAGGAGTTTGTACCGGAACATGTGAGGAGTAAGCTGAGAGAGGAGTTTGATGGATTTAAGATGACATCGATATGTCGATTCTTTGAGTATTACAAGCGATTTAATGAGAAGTCTAGGTATCTTTTGAGGATATGGGTCCGAGTGAGGAGAACACGGCGAGCTTTGAGAGAGGGTTGACACCCAAGATTATGGATAAGTTACCCGTGGGAGTCCTTACCGATGTTAAGGAAGCTTATGAGAGGGCTGAGAGAGCTGAGAGGCTAGTTGAGATGGCTCAGGAGAGAGTGAGTGAGAAAAGAAAGGCTGAGAGTGAGGGTGAAGGCCAATCTAGTCACAAGAAAGGCAACCACAATCAAGCTAATGGGGTTTTCTTCTGGGTCAGGATTCAGTGCTGGGGCTTCCTATCGGCGTGGCCGTGTGAGTGGTAGTGGTAGTTGGGGGATGAGTTGATATGGCTGTGGCGGTTTAGGCCACAATAGACATGAGTGCACGAGTGCAGGAGCTTTCGGGGGTCGGCTCGGGGAGCTATTCTCGGGGACACCGCACGAGTTATGCGAGCAACGGACCCGGTGGGTCATGGTCTAACCGGGAAGTCGAGCTATCGGGGTGGAGGTAACCGCAATGGCGGTAATTCTTATCAGAAACCAGCTACGAACAACAACAACAATCGGGGTCGGGTGCTAAGCCGACCACATCGGCCCGATCTTGTCGGGAGGTGGACGAAAGACCGATGGAAAGTTGTTCATGATGGACAAGAAAGCAGGTGAGGAGGATGCACATGTTATCAGTGGTACTTTTCTTGTTAACGGTATTCCTACCTTTGTTTTGTTTGATTCGGGCGTCTCGATCGTTTGTATCTTGAGTCATGTTAAACGGTTGGGTTTGAGGGTATATGAGTCTGTAAGTGAGAAAGTTTTTATACCTTCGGGTGAGTCCGTATCATGTGGGAGGTTGTTTAGAGATGTATCTATGATAGTTGGGCAAGTTTATCTTTGTAGACTTGCTAGAGTTTCCTTTTGACGGTTTTGAGATGATAGTCGGGATGGATTGGTTAGGAAAGTATAAAGCTAAGATAGACTGTCATCAAAAGAAAGTGTCTTTGAGAGGGCCTAAGGGTGTTAGTGTGTCTTATCGTGGGTTTCTAGTCAAACCCAAAGTTAAGTTGATTGCGGTTGTCACCTTGACGTCTTATCGAGGAAGGATGTCCTTTGATCTTGTGCCATGTGAGAGATGACCGGATAGAGAGTCCGACAGTTGATCGAGATACCGATGGTGGGAGAGTTTACGAGATGTTTTTCCGAGAGAGATTCCGGGGTTACCACCGAAGAGGGAGATAGATTTCACCGTTGAGTTGAAACCGGGGACGGGGCCAATCTCTAAGGCACCGTACCAGATGGGTCCTAAAGAGATGGAGGAGCTCAGGAAACAGTTAGATGATCTGATAGAGAAGGGATATATTAGACCTAGTGTATCGCCGTGGGGAGCACCAGTTCTTTTCGTGAAGAAGAAAGATGGGAGTTTGAGGTTGTGCATAGATTACAGAGAGCTGAACCGAGTGACAGTGAAGAATAAGTATCCTTTGCCAAGGATAGATGACCTGTTTGATCAGTTGAGTGGTGCATCAGTCTTTTCCAAGATTGATTTGAGGTCGGGATACCATCAGGCGAAGATTAGAGAGATGGACATACCAAAGACCGCTTTCACGTCGAGGTATGGTCATTATGAGTACGTGGTGATGCCGTTTGGGTTATCTAATGCACCGGCTGTGTTTATGGATTTGATGAACAGAATCTTGAGGCTTTTTGACACAAGTTCGTGGTGGTGTTTATCGATGACATCTTAGTCTACTCTAAGACTAAGGAGGAGCATGAGAAGCATCCGAGGATTGTGTTGCGGACTACGAGGGAGCATGAGTTGTATGCTAAGCTGTCCAAGTGTGAGTTAAGTTAGAGAAAGTTGCTTTTCCTGGGGCATGTGATCTCTAAGGAGGAGAGTAGTGTGGATCCGGCGAAGATTGAGGCAGTGACAAAGTGGGAAGCACCAAAGAATGTTGCTGAGATCAGGAGTTTCTTGGGTTTAGCTGGATACTACAGACGGTTCGTGAAAGATTTCTCCGAGATAGCTAGACCTATGACAGCTTTGATGAGGAAAGAGAACAGGTTTCGTTGGGATGAGAGTTGTGAGAAGGCGTTCCAAACATTAAAGGAGCGTTTGACCACAGCTCCTATCTTGGCATTACCTGAAGGGATCGAGAACTTTGAGGTTTATACAGATGCCTCAAAGAATGGGTTGGGATGTGTGTTGATGCAGAACGGTAAGGTGATTGCCTATGCTTCTAGGCAATTGAAGCCGTATGAGGAGAATTATCCTACACATGATCTAGAGTTGGGTGCAGTGGTGTTTGCTCTCAAGATTTGGAGGCATTACCTTTATGGGGCGCCCGTTAAGGTATTTTCAGATCAGAAGAGTCTCAAGTACATCTTCACTCAAAAGGAGTTGAACATGAGACAGAGGAGGTGGATGGAGCTGATTGGCGATTATGACATGGATATTATCTACCATGAAGGGAAAGCCAATGTGGTTGCAGATGCTTTGAGTAGGAAGAGTGTACATTCTTTGTGTACAGCTCTATCTTTGATGAGGTTGAGAGATGAGGTGGGGAAGTTTGGTATACATATGATGCAGAGAGGAGATGCTGTGGGAGATTTGACAGTACAGCCTGATATTTATGAGGATATTCGTGGTAAACAGGCTTTGGATCCTAAGATGGTTGAGTGGAGAGCTGGAGTTGAGAAAGGGACAGTGTCTCGATTCTCCATTCATACAGATGGTAGTTTGAGGTTCGATGGTAAGTGGTGAGTCCCTAATGATGACGAGCTGAAAAAGACAATCATGACAGAGGCACATTGTACACCATATTCAGTACATCCAGGTGGTGACAAGCTATACAAGGATTTGAAGAACACGTTTTGGTGGCCTGGGATGAAGAAAGAAACAACATAGTTTGTGGCCCGTTATTTGACATGCCAGAGAGTTAAAGGGGAACAGCGACGACCACAAGGTAAGATTCAGTCTTTAGAGGTACCTGAGTGGAAGTGGGAATCCATTTCTATGGATTTTATCGTGGGTTTGCCAAAGAGTCAACAGGGTAACAACCTGATATGGGTAATAGTGGATCGACTGACCAAGTCAGCTCATTTTGTGCCAATGAAAGATATATGGACTAAAGCACAATTAGCTAAGGCCTACAGGAAGAATGTGCTTAAGTTACACGGAGTCCCTAAGGACATAGTGTCTGACAGAGATGCGAGATTTATCTCAAGGTTTTGGAAAGAGTTGCAGGAATCTTTGGGAACAACTTTGAAGATGAGTACGACTTTTCATCTGCGACAGACAGTCGGTCAGACTGAAAGAACAATAAAAACTCTTGAGGATATGTTACGAGCTTGTGTGATGGACTTTGGTGGTAGCTGGGAACAAAGGTTGGATTTGATAGAGTTTTCTTACAACAACAGCTATCACACTAGTATTGACATGGCACCGTTTGAGGCTTTATATGGGAGGAGATGCAGGAGTCCGATTTGTTGGGACGACAGTCCTGAGGCAGTGGTTCTAGGACCAGAGATGGTACATGAGATGGTTGAATAGATAAAGATGATCAGGGAACGGATGAGAGCAGCTCAGGATAGGCAAAAGAGTTATGCAGATCTTCATCGCCGGGATATAGAGTTTCAGGTTGGGGATAAGGTTCTTCTGAAAGTGTCTCCTATGCGTGGGGTTATGAGATTTGGGAAGAAAGGCAAGCTGAGCCAGAAGTTCATCGGTCCTTATGAGATCTTAGAGAGAGTTGGGGAAGTTGCTTATCGTCTGGCTTTACCTGCTGCGTTAGAGAGAGTGCATAATGTGTTTCATGTATCGCAGTTGTGGAAGTATGTGAGTGACCCGTCACATGTGTTAGAGGTAGAGAACTGAGAGCTAGATGAGTCTTTATCATATCTTGAGGTACCTAAGCAGATTCTTAATCGGAAGGTTAGGAAGACTAGGAGTGGTGAGACAGTTTTGCTTAAGATCCTTTGGTCTAACCACGAGACTGAGGAAGCTACATGGGAGGCAGAGGATATCATGAGAGAGCGCTACCCTTTCCTTTTCGATTAGGTATGTATGGTTACGGGGACGTAACCTTGTTTCTTTTAGGGGGGTAGGAGATGATCGCAAAGAGTTTTTGTGAGTTTTATACCCTTTTTATGTTGTGTCGGCATGGTCGTTGTCGTTGAGTCGGGTTGAGTTTGGGTTAGTAACATGTTTTTAATGTTGAGTTTTGTTTTGGTTGTTGAGTCGGGAATGCGTAGTGTGTGTCTTTGTTTTGTTGTGGTTTGAACTTCGAGGACGAAGTTCTTTTTAAGGAGGGAAGACTGTAATACTACGTATTTATGAGTCTTGGGGTACTCTATCGAGTAGGCCTTACTCTGTCGAGTAAGGGCGTGTTGCGGGATAAAATAGTTTCTGACCTGTTGGGTACTCGATCGAGTAACGTGGGTACTCGATCGAGTAAGGGGGCACTCGATCGAGTACCTTAGCTACTCGATCGAGTAAGCTTTTATTTCTGAGGGCTGTTTTCTCGGGTTTTGTTAATAATGCGATTAGAGTATATAATACTTCCGTCATTGTTCCTAAATCACTTTTCAAAACCTAATCACTGTGAGAAGAGAAAGCAAACTACGTTATTAGCTTTAATCGCATTGTTGGCAAATTCCGGAGCTTGGAAGGTCGGATTCCACTTTCCTTTATACCGTTGTGATCCTTGCGTCGAGGGTAAGACCTATATACCATTTTTATGATGTTTCTTTAAAGTTGGTTAAACCCTAGTTTGGGGATTTGGGGGTTTTGTTGTTTGTATGCTTGGTAGTGATTATGTGTTTGTATATTAGGAGGAGGATTCGTAGAGGAAGCTTTTTGATATCGGTGTGTGAGATCGTCGATTGTTGTGCTTTCCGGTAGGGTTTCCCTACTCGATTACTTACATAATGTGTGGTGATTGTCTTGTAGTTAGTGTGGTTGATTAATTGAGACGGTTGTGATTATACATTGTTGATAGATTCAGACGGTTGTTGATATTGTGATTGTGATTGTTTGTCTATGGTTCTCGAGATTCGTTCTCGGCTGAGTGGAGTCACTTGCGGGAGTGGCTTCACGCCCTAGTTTCGCCCTTCGTGGGACCCGCCACGGAAGGGGATGTGCACATTAATGGGACAGGGTGATCGCTCGGTATGATGAGCGGGGATTTGGTGGGTACGGCTGCGGTCTCCCATTTGGCGGTGTCCAGTGGACGATCGGTGAGACGAGATGGAGTGGAGTGGATGATTGTGTATGATTGTATGAGCTGTATTGTTTACTGTTCTATTGGTTATATAATTTATGTAAATAGTACTGACTCCGATTATTGTTTTAAAAGCTGCGGTGATCCATTCGGGGATGGTGAGCAGATATTGAGCGGTATGAGTTGTGTCTTTGGGATAGGCCGGGATGTGCCACGATCGATGATAGAAGTCTTCATTTGTAGCTTAGTAGTTTTTATAAACATTTCGTTAGATCGATGTAAACAGATCAGGTTTGAGAATATGTATTTGTACTTTTGGTTTTGGTTTTGAGATTGTAACCTTTCACTAAGTATTTCTATTTAAACGTTGTTTCATTATTGTTTATTTGATTATCATTGCCTCGGGTAACCGAGATGGTAATATCCTTATACCTGGGTGGTCCCGGTAAGGCACTTGGAGTATGGGGGTGTTACACTAGCTTGCATATCCTCACCTGCCATAGCTTCCTGAACTCCGTCAGTAGCATCCTGGGACATTCCAGCGTCACCCCCAGCAGCTTGCTCGCCAATGCAGGAGAATTCACCTCACCAACTTCAGGCATCAGCGCACTCAGATCAGGTTGGGTGGGATAGAGCATCTCCAGCTGTTTCTCCTCCTCCTCTATAGCTTGTTGGGTGGGAGCCTCCTCAAGAGCAACACGCATCCCGCTGATTTTTCCCCGCCAAGTAACATAGGCAACAACATTGGTGGCCAGGGAGATCAGCTCGCTGATCTTCTCATCAGAGCGCTTGAGGGATTCAGAGAAAGTGCTGCACACCTCTTGAGTGCGAGCCAGCTGATCAGCCCCTTCTTTCAGCTTCTTCTTGGTGACAGCAAGCTCAGTCTTCAACTCCACCACACGCTCCTTCAGATCAGACCGCTGCTGCGCCAAATCAGCAATTTTCCCCTTCAGCTCCTGGTTTTTGGCGTTGGTGGCACGACTGGTGGTCTGCACTATGTTGATCATCTTCCTATTATAGAGTAAAGACTAGAGGGTCTGGGGCAAGAAAGTCAGAAGTCAGCAAGGGAAGTCAAAGGGCAGAATCTAAGCAAAAGCAAACAAACAAGTAGAAGATGAAGGGCATTAACCATGAAGGCGTTGTGCACATCATTCTCAGCTATCTCCTCTGGGGAGAACTCTGAGAATGTCTCCTTTAGAGGAGGGAAGAGCAGCTGGTCAATCTCCGGCCAGTATGGTACCTTGTCCACATTCCCAAAACCCTCTGGGAAATGAGCCGTAATACCTCTGCTAGATGAAGCACGAGGACTGACAGGAGGAGTAGGCAGATGGCGAGACAACGGGTCAACCTCTAAGGGCTCAGGAACAGCAGAACTGGAATACGTAGGTGGAGTCTGGAAGGAAGCAGCATGAGCACTCCTTTTGGAGGCAGATGCCACGTCACGACTGGCAGAAGGTCTCTTCCTTTTGGCGCTTTGGAGGATGATTTCTAAAGGATCAACTTTTGAGCCTGCAAGCAGATGTAGTCTCAGGCGTCAGGACAACTAAAGCATTAATAAATGCTGCAAACTGAAATGATTGTGGTAAGCTCACCAGAAGACATGCTGTGAGCTGATTGAAGAGGGTTGGAAGAGGAAGTGATACCTGTCGATGTGAGTATCAAAAATAATATTTATAATTTCCAAACTACAACTAGCAAGCGGTAGTAAGGGTCGATCCGCAGAGAGGTAGGTAGTTCTAATTGTCTTAATTTTAGTCTTAAAGAAACGAATAAGTGGGGGGTTTTGATTTGGTCTATAACTAACTAATAGCAATAAAAATAAAAGCTACAACTAAAGCAATTAAATAAAAGATGTAATCAATAATAAAAAGGATGCTAAGACGATCAGTTCACTGTAGCTACGACGACACAAGTCCTAGGTAAGTCTGAAATAGTCACGTAAGATGGGAAAATAAGAAGTCCTCTTAGTCCAACTTAACAAGTAGCGCCGCTCAGCCTAAGCTACTAGTCCCTAGGTCTCACTAATACTAGCTCACGCCCTGAAAAGTGATTCCCAATGCCTAAATTTTACTTATCTTACGATCTTAGTATAATTTAGTCGTTCAATTAGTAGTCCATTGCCCTCCCCTCTCTTTCGATCTAATGGGTCGGTCAATTCCTAAGTATTTAACAAACAGCCTCTCAGTCTTTTACTAAAAAAAATAACAATTAAATCAATTGAACAGTGCTGATTCTTACGTGACGCAGTCGATCGACTAGCTAGGCCAGTCGATCGACCAGGTTCTCAGTCGAATAACTATTGACATCAGTCGATCGACCAAGACCCGTATCAGGTCTACCTATTCTACGTCGTCTACGCTACAGATCCCCTCACATCTTAGCAAAGGGTGATTAGCTACGCATATTAATATTGATAACAACAACGAAATTGAAATAAACGATATGGGAAAACATAATTTGAATGATTAAAGCAATAAAACGCAATAAAGAGGTTATGGTTCGGGATTCTAATCTATCAATTCTATGCTAATGACAAAATAAAGTAGAAACTGAAATTAAGGGCAAAACAATACCAAAGTAGGAGGCAAGAGTTGAATCCGAAAGCAAGAACTTTATTGAGAAATTAATGTACCGAAGCCAAACTAACGTGTGAGATCTAAACTAAGAATGAATGGAACTAGGTGATAATGAATGCTAATACAGAGAGAAAGTGTTACGTTATATAGCAAAATAACGTAACACTTCCTAAACCTTATTACACAAATGGGCTTAAGATAAATCTCGTCTTTAAATTCTCGTCAGACTCGTGGAGTGGTCGATCGACCACTTGGACCAGTCGATCGACCAAGAGCGCTGTATAGAATTGCATTCTGACGGATTCTGCAGCGCGCCGATCTTAAAACAGCTGCCATTTCTTCGTTACTTATCGGAATAAAGCGATTCTCGCGGTGTTGGAAAGCTAATAGGATAAGCTTTCACCTCCAGTTAGAATCACTCGATTATCAGCTCTAGAACTCCAGATATAGCCATTTGAAACAGGCTGCGATATCGTGAAGTGCATCTTTGCTTGTTAAATTCTTGTAACTTGTACGCACCCATGCTCTTGCTATCTTCAGGCCTTGAAATGCATTCTAAACTTCAAGTCCGAGTCAAATATTCATGTCCTTCCTAAGCTTAGCTTTTGGGGTCAAGATTTGGTTCATTTTCTACTCATTTCCGCAATAATCTGCAATATTACATAAAAATACGAGAGTAGACAGAAATAGGGGAAATAGTAGAATAAACTACATATAATAGACATAAAATGCGTGGAAATAAAGATGTAAAACATCATATTATAGACACGCATCAAACTTCCCCAAACCAAACCTTTGCTTGTCCCCAAGCAAACTAAATGCAAAACTAAATCTAGATAGGAAGGAGCAAAACATGGACAAACTGAAAATCGTCTACTTTAAACCAATTTAATGCATATGAATCAACTACTAATAGCTCAAGGTCACGCAAACGAATTTATGCATATTTCGAAAAGATGTTAAACGTTTGACCTTGCAAGACTTTCAAGATTAGACTCTCCCGGGTCACTCTTCTCTCAACCAAGCAAATGGTAAGAAATTTATATGTAAGAGAGAAAGAGACAAAAGTCGCTCACCTAGACTCAACCAACATGATCATGCATGCAATATAGTATGATAAGTAATTCTAGCTACCGTGCACATACATTCCAACCATTCAGGGTCCATCACATGCCGAATACTTGCAAAGATTTGGATACGTGAGGATATGGGTTAGAAGAGGCAAAACAATATGGGAATGAGAGGGAAATAGCCAAGCTAGCATCCTACCAAACCGAATAAAACATCCACTTCTAACTCAATGAAATAAGCTCAAATGCCTTAGTGAATTAGGCAAACACTTCACTAATCCAAATAACACTCCTCATAAAATATAAAGCAAACATAGGAGTAAACTTTTTTCTCTTTTTTTTTTTTCATTTTTTCTTTGCCGTTTCTTTTTCTTTTGTTTTCTTTTTTTGTTTTCGTTTCTTTTTTTCGGCAGTCACTATTTTTCAATTTTTTCATTTTTCTTTTTCTTTTCTCCTTCATTCGATACCAACTTCATCGAGTGCAAATCAAGCCAAAATTGATACAATACAACGAATACCACTAAAAATACTAAACTAGCTCAGCAAAGGGTAGGCTTAGTTTATGGATTGTAGCTAAAGGGTCAATTGGCAATTTTTGGCTAATATGAAGCTAATGGGTAAAATGAATAAAAGAGATTTTCGCAAGCATTCTCCAAACATGCAATACCAACCACTAACCTGAATGTATGCAGGCAAAAAGCAATTAAATGTCATACTTGTGCAAATTAATGTTACACGATATGCAGGGAGTAACTACTCACAATCCTAGATGAAACTGGTCATGAATGATACCAGTTTATAAAGCTCTAATTCCTTAGAAAGTTTTGTAGTTTGCCAAAATTTCAAGTCAAGTCTAATTGTTCAACAAATTTTGAAACGAAATTCGAGATATTGCAAAAACTTTTGCTAAAAGATGTGATAAAATGCAGGGTTTAAGCAAATGACAACTATCAGTAATGAATACTCCAATCTGACTCAACCTTATATGCAAAATTAAACGTGATATTTTTGATTTTTTTTTTCTAATTTAATTATTTTTGAAATTTTGTATATATGGAAAATAAAAAAAACAATGCAAGACAAAAATGTAAACGTGAATGCAAAACAGAATGAAATGCAATGCAAAACCCTTCCCCAAACCAAATCACACAATGCCCTCATTGTGCGAAATCATGTGTATAAATAAGCAAAGGAAATTGGGATTTTGTGATAAGAAACTAAATAAGACATGAAATTGGGACTCGGAAACTTACAAGATTTTAAGCGCAAAAGGAAACCTCCCCAAACCAGCGTGAGCTAGGAGGTTTCAGTAGCCAACAGTGCTACCATAAAGTACCTGAAAAGAAACAAAATACTGCGCGTAATCCGAGAAAACAAAATTGAAACGGTAATTATGTGAAAAGAATTAAAAGAACGAGGTATAGCAGCTACAGTGGTCGATCGACCGCTCTAGCCAGTCGATCGACCAAGTTACCTGGAACAGTAGCTTTTGTGCTGTGCGTATCAGTCGATCGACCACTCTAACCAGTCGATCGACCAAGTTACCTGACGTGAACAGTTCCTGCTCACGAATTAACTCAATAAAATGAGTTAATATGGTCTTAGTACCTGCAAGTGCACATAATAACGCGCCCAAAATTGCGCTGAACCTAAAGGTAATAGTCTAAAGACGGAAATTAAACTAAGCACACACTAAGAGTTTTTTTATTTTTAAACAACTATGAAGTTTTATTCAAAACAAAAACCAAAACACATCCGGGTTGCCTCCCGGCTAGCGCTGGTTTCAGACCGGTCCCGCTCGACCTCTTTTTCTTCAGCAGCTTACTCTAATGGAGCCCAATCAAAACAACTCAAGGCTCTCAGCAATCTATCATACCTCTGAACATGTGCTACACAAAACTGTAAGTAGCACCATAAGATAGAAATAACATAGGAAATCAAAATGTAAAAACATTTAAGCTTAACAAATTTCCTATGGCAGCTCCTAAAATCATCCACAAAATAATTCTGCCCTCCAGCTAAGGGCGGAATATAAAAGTTCAAATTATCCGCAGGTGGAAAATTAGAGAGCTCAGGAGCAATTGACTCAAAAATAACGCGAGTAGAATTAAGATGCTCAGACGGGTATGAACTGTGAGGTGGAGAAGTCTGGTCATCTAAAGGATAAGGTGGATAATCATCCCAAATGCAAGGGGCGGTAAAGTCAAATAGGTCAATCGGGTCCTCAATAATAGGTTCATCTATAATATCGTCATACACATCCTAATTAACCTCAAGACTGTCAAAATTTTCCTCCTCACTCTCCCTATCGCTAGACTCGTCAAGTTGGAGGTTCTCAAAGAGATCCTCCAAATCGACTTCACTATCAGTGCAAGAATCATAAAGGGGCTCTAAACTATCCTCATAAAAAGGATTGTCAACCACGCTAATGGTCTCCTCTATGTCTCCGTCAGCATTTCCTAGATCGGTTTCTAAGGTCTCACCCACCCCCTCATCTGAGTCAACATGAAGAGAAAAGTTGGGTTTAAGAGATTCAGCAGCAAACCAATCAAAAAATTCTAATACCTCTTTTACGGGCATTCCTGTGAAATCCCCCTTACCAATAGAATTTAGGTATGCTCGCGTAGGGTCATTCACTCCATGGATGAGAGTCATGAATATTTGGAGTCCAGAGAATGCATCTCGTCTGGGCTCGACCCACTCCATAAGCCTGGCGAAATAAGCGCCAAAAATTTCGTCCTCTTCCTGCGGAAATCTCAGAAAGAACGACATGAGAACGGTCTCAAGGAACCGAAGCTCCTTGAGACAAGAAAGAAAAACTAAAATTAAAGACAACAAAAACTAGCGCTGCCTTCCCAGCAACGGCGCCAAAATTTGATACCTGTCGATGTGAGTATCAAAAATAATATTTATAATTTCCAAAGTACAACTAGCAAGCGGTAGTAAGGGTCGATCCGCAGGGAGGTAGGGAGTTCTAATTGTCTTATTTTTAGTCTTCAAGAAACGAATAAGTGGGGGGTTTTGATTTGGTCTATAACTAACTAATAGCAATAAAAATAAAAGCTACAACTAAAGCAATTAAATAAAAGATGTAATCAATAATAAAAAGGATGCTAAGACGATCGGTTCACTGTAGCTACGACGACACAAGTCCTAGGTAAGTCTGAAATAGTCACGTAAGATGGGAAAATAAGAAGTCTTCTCAGTCCAACTTAACAAGTAGCGCCGCTCAGCCTAAGCTACTAGTCCCTAGGTCTCACTAATACTAGCTCACGCCCTGAAAAGTGATTCCCAATGCCTAAATTTTACTTATCTTACGATCTTAGTATAATTTAGTCGTTCAATTAGTAGTCCATTGCCCTCCCCTCTCTTTCGATCTAATGGGTCGGTCAATTCCTAAGTATTTAACAAACAGCCTCTCGGTCTTTTACTAAAAAAAACAATTAAATCAATTGAACAGTGCTGATTCTTACGTGATGCATTCGATCGACTAGCTAGGCCAGTCGATCGACCAGGTTCTCAGTCGAACAACTATTGACATCAGTCGATCGACCAAGACCCGTATCAGGTCTACCTATTCTACGTCGTCTACGCTACAGATCCCCTCACATCTTAGTAAAGGGTGATTAGCTACGCATATTAATATTGATAACAACAAAGAAATTGAAATAAACGATATGGGAAAACATAATTTGAATGATTAAAGCAATAAAATGCAATAAAGAGGCTATGGTTCGGGATTCTAATCTATCAATTCTATGCTAATGGCAAAATAAAGTAGAAACTGAAATTAAGGGCAAAACAATACCAAAGTAGGAGGCAAGAGTTGAATCCGGAAGCAAGAACTTTATTGAGAAATTAATGTACCGAAGCCAAACTAACGTGTGAGATCTAAACTAATAATGAATGGAACTAGGTGATAATGAATGCTAATACAGAGAGAAAGTGTTACGTTATATAGCAAAATAACGTAACACTTCCTAAACCTAATTACACAAATGGGCTTAAGCTAAATCTCGTCTTTAAATTCTTGTCAGACTCGTGGAGTGGTCGATCGACCACTTGGACCAGTCGATCGACCAAGAGCGCCGTATGCACTGCATTGCATTAACGGTTCTGCAGCGCGCGCCGATCTTAAAACAGCTGCCATTTCTTCGTTACTTATCGGAATAAAGCGATTCTCACGGCGTTGGAAATCTAAGAGGATAAGCTTTCACTTTCAATTGGAATCACTTGATTATCAGCTCTAGAACTCGAGATATAGCCATTTGAAATAGGCTGCAATATCGTGAAGTGCATCTTTGCTTGTTAAATTCTTGTAACTTGTACGCACCCATGCTCTTGCTATCTTCAGGCCTTGAAATGCATTCTAAACTTCAAGTCCGAGTCAAATATTCATGTCCTTCCTAAGCTTAGCTTTCGGGGTCAATATTTGGTTCATTTTCTACTCATTTCCGCAATAATCTGCAATATTACATAAAAATACGAGAGTAGACAGAAATAGGGGAAATAGTAGAATAAACTACATATAATAGACATAAAATGCGTGGAAATAAAGATGTAAAACATCATATTATAGACACGCATCAGGAAGCAGGTGAAAAACCGGGGAGCAGGTCGGGGAACTTTCTCTCAGATTCAGAGATACTGAACAATTTGCAGCAGGTAGGGATCTTGGCACCAATGCGAGTCAGGTCACAGGGGCCTGCACGAAGACGATGAAGTAAGCTAGTAAGCAGCGAGATAAATAAATAAGGTGATAGGAAGGCTACTTACTCGAAGTTATAACCCATTTCTCAAAGATGTATTCGGCAGGAGGCTGGATGGAGTCCTTCCTCACAAAGAAGAAGTCCTCAAACCATTTCTCATCATGGGATTTGGACACATACCTAAAGGGAGCCTCTCCACGGCCCCAGAATGAGAATTGACCCCTACCCAGGGACCTGATGTTGTACATATGGGCTAGATCACCCAAGGTGATAGAATTACCAGTGTTTTGACCGGCAACCAGAGAGTAAAGAAGAACCCTCCAAATGGCAGCGGAAATTTGTGCCATGGCGAAATTATTCGTAAAAATGAAATCTTGGATGAGTTTGGGAAAAGGAAAACGGAGGCCATATTTAAGCGGGTACAAATAAAAACAAACCCATCCGGGACAAAGGGCGTCGGCTTTCTGACCCGGTTCAGGGATGCCAATATCCACCCCGTCACCAAGACCAAGCAAACCCTTGATCGTGGGAATGTCACCAGCAGTCAAAGTAGAATCGCAGTCGTGGGGATACTTAAAGAGTCCCCGAGAAGGAAAGGTTGGGTCAAGATTGCGGTCAGCGGGTGCAGAGGTTGATCGGGTTTTACCCATGGTGGAAAAGAGAAAATGAAGATCAAAGAAGGAAAAGGGGAAGAATACCTGATAAGAGTAACGATGGAAAGCGGAACAGTGAAGCCGGCGAGGTAAGAGAAGAGGAAGGTTGAGGGTTTAGAGAGAGGGAGAGTTTTTTAAATGATTTGGAGTAAATGGAAGTACAAAGTGGGGGTTGGGGTTATAAAGAGGAGAGAGGGAGTAGGGTGCGAGAAAAGAGGAGTGGGGCGGCTGACGTGATGGAGCTGCATGAAAAGAAGTACAAATGACGGCTTAGGCTTTTAGCATTCGATTACGTAAATTCCTTGCTCGACACCTCAAAGCATACTTCACAAGAAATTTGGGGCAAACTGTTTGGGCTAAAAATAGCACAATAAAGGGGAGGCCCACTTAATAAAATAAAAGGCTATGGGAGGAGTGATAAGGAGGAAGGAAGCCCGTAATTAGAGAAGGGGGGAACGGGCTGGCGTATATGGAAAGAAGACCAGGGGCCCATCAGAGGAGATGTCCAGATTAAGGAAAGAAAAGTCAGGGAGAAGTTAGGGAGAAGTCAGAGAGATCAGGGAGAATTGGGGAAGACGACCGAATATGGAAAGAGTTCTTATGGAAATTATATTCCCTTTCCATAGTCAAGGTAGGATATGTCTAGAGTTCTCACCCTATAAATAGCCAAGGAAGCAAATCAAGAAGGACATTCAACATATCCACATATTCACACATTGACGTGAAGACCTCAGCATATTCTCATACTCACATATACATCTGCCCATGGTCTTGCAGGCCTGATACCTCGTGCCAGCAAGATTAGCACTACGTCACTATTATAATCATCCTCCTATTCAAGTATAGTGCAATATTTAAAAGGGTACCGTCCCTCCCGCGGTTGTTCCCACATTAGGTTTTCCGCGTCACCAAATCTCACGTGTTAATTAATATTTCGCACTTAGTTTCTTTATTTACGTATCAACATACGAACAATCATACGATCAACCAACGAGTAAGACCACATTGACCCTAAACAACCAATTCGGTAAAAAATACCTAAACAGTTGTTAGTTGTTGACATTTGATTATATCGTAATTGATTTGGTATTGTTGGTATTGTAATTGGTTGTTGTTGTTTGTCTGTGGTTCATGAGGTGCGCCCTCGGCTGAGTAGAGTCACTTGCGGGAGTGGCTTCATGCCCTTGATTCACCCCTTGTGGAACCTGCCACAAAAGGGGATGTGCACATTAAGGAACATGAGTTTTCGCTCGGTAAAGATGAGCGGGGCTTAGGTGGGAACGACTGCGGTCCCCCACCGGCAGAGTGGATTACTGGTTACAACTGGTAATCTGGTAGGGCAAGACCTTTAGGCTAGTCAGATGATTGGTGATGTGACGGTATTGGAGAATTGTGTCTGTGTATTGTTGTTGTATTATCTTATATTGTATATGCAGTAACTGACCTCGTTTAATTATTTTAAAAATTGTGGTGATCCATTCGGGGATGGTGAGCAGGTATTGAGCAGGTATAACTTGGATGTGCAAGGGTTAGCTGTGGATGAGTCACCACGAGTCAGCTAGTAGTTTTCCACTGTTGTGTCGAGATACTTTTATTTATTTAGTTGGATTTTGATTTGAATACTTGTATCGTATTTTATCAGTTTGGTTTTGGCATGTAATCACTTTAAACTCATTTATTTAAAGTACGTTCTTTGATGGTCTATTTGGTATACATTGCCTCGGGTAACCGAGACAGTAGCACTCTCATGCATTAGGTGCTCTTGGTAAGGCACCTAGGTGTAAGGGGGTGTTACAATGTGTGCTTGTGTTTATGAATGAACTGCGTAGTTGGTTTAAAGTTTTGTGTATGGTTGTTTTTGACAAGGGAAGTAATGGTAGACGGGGATGGTATGACATGTAAAGAGATGGCAAGGTATATGAATGGCTCGAGTTAGTAATGGATGCTTGAATGGGATAAATGCGTGGATGCGTATGATTTTATTTACATATTGTTGGTGATGTAATCGATTTGAGTAGGTTATGTGTGCCTATAACATAAATAATCCCGTTAAAAGAACTATATATAGTACAATGGGTGCTGCGTAATTAAGTCATCGTAGGATGTGTAAACAATAAGTTGCCTTGTGTATGATAGAAGTAAGGTTGAAGCTGTTAGAAATCTCGATCTCTTTACTAACATATTCATATATGTTTTATGTTAATTTAATCATAAAATTAATTGGTGATCTTATGCATGCAAACTATGAACAATTTAAAGAAGAAATCTTCATCTTACAATGGTATTTCGGTTTATATGGGCACAAGAGAGTTCTCCTTCTCTCTTCTTCTTGTGCTTTCCTTAATGGATGAACTAGGATCCAAGTGTAGGATCCCTCCCAAAGTAAAATACCCAAGGCAAACTCTTAATCAAATTACTATTATGTATACTAGAATAATATTAATTTTAGTGTAAAAATTGACCCAAAAGTATTATTGGACTCTTTATTATTTCGGTTAGAGAGAAGGAAGAGAAGGAAGAATTTTATCTTTCTAAAACTCAAATTTTAGATGAATGAATGAATAATCTAATACACTAATTAATTTGTAGTGTATGTTAGGTAAAATAAGAAGAAAAACAAAGTGTTTTTCTTCTCAAAAAACCGGGTGGAAGAGGGGAAGAAGAGAGAGCCAATGCATGCATGAGTTTTTCTTCACAATGACCACTAGGTTGCATGGCTAGTTTATTAGGGAAATGATTATGTTCACCACTAACATAATCAACACAATTTCATCCTAATACCCCTTTAATTTCGGTATACATAGATAATATAGACTCCATATTATTTTTGTCAAAATGTCAATTTGTCTTATGTCACATGTCATATGTTACATAAATTTGTTATGTATTTTTAACATATTAAAAATCAGCGTATTAATAAAATACGTCATATACAAAAATTGACTTAGCAATTCATAATTGCTTGTACCAAAATATTTTACCAATTTATAAATCACAATAACTTGTATTTATAATTATTCATTCAATTTCAATTGTTTCCTTAAACAATAATTTCATCCAAGTAATGAAACAATTCGATTACTCAGACCGTATCTTATTTAATCAGATTACAATGAGATACGTAAATTTTACTTCCAAAATCGTCCGTCAATTTTTAAGAAATTTAATTGACCCGTATCGTCATGCGATCAATTAAATGAGCAATTAAGAGTGTTACCCTTTAGGTATGACCTAAGGGGATCAACTGGTCACCACCGTCTCACGTCAGTAATGTCAAACTCAAGTCAGCCAATCATTACCGATATGTGTGGACCAGTTGACTGTAAAATATTACCTCCCAATTGTATTCTTTAAAATGAGACTTAAACATGTGATCATCATGATCAACAATTGTGATCGCATTATTGTCGGAGGACACATATTCCAACTATCTCCCACTTGTCCTCGACAAGTGTGCGTCACCAATTCTCTTGTCCTATTACTATCTCCCACTCAATGCAAGGTGTCTTTCAGGTCGTACTTGCAAGTGATCATATCAAGAGTGGTTTCCTCGATCTGGAGAACAACTGATTGACCGGATTTATCCACCATGGATACATTTCGAGCGTGGCCACGCATTTCCAGTTCATTACTCCTCGAGTGGCCCTGAGTAATTGTTATAACCCTGACTAGGGGTGGACAAATCCTATCGCACTCATTCCCTTCAAATAGCCACAACCATCATAACCCTTTACGAAGATCGTAGTAACATAAATCAAAGTTAATCTGAAACTGTGCCATCTTAGGCGAATAGTCTTTAGTCAAAAGAATCGACTCATTAGAATACTATAGTAGCTCTCGCCACGACCAGGCTATATAAATTTTCCAGAACTCTATAAGCGGTCATAAGGCCCGACAAAGTGTTCCTAACAGTCTGCCTATGTGATCGACTAGTCATTCTCATATGACTCCATGGCACTTGAACTTGCCATCAATCGCATCACACTCTAGTCACTTCGAGACGTCACCTCATGTAAGTGACTATGGGCAAATACAATGTTAATCCATGTTCACTTTAACGGAGTTCAATTGTCTCTACAACCCGTTTGGATATAGCAAAGTATAAGGTGAGTTAATAATAACTCAAACGACAAATGTCGACATCACACTCGGGTAGTCAATACCATATTACAACCTTGTGATGCATATCGTAAGTGTGTAAACACTTGTTGATTGCAATAGAAGTTTAACATGTCATGTGTCCATGTGTTCAAACTTATTATAATCGCATTTTCCTTTACGTTCATGTTATCTTCTCATAGCATGAACTTTACCAAGTACACATCTAGGTTCCCAACCTCGGTTTCGGTTCTTTATCTTGAAAGAACTTCTTTGTTGATTATCACATAACAAACGAATTTGTGGTGAATGATATAACTTGTACTGTTCAAGTACTCCACCCACACACAATGCACTAGGTATATGTTTTGTAGAATCTTACAACAATTGTCAAGATGATCAGTCTAGCACTTCTCACAAGTCCTAGCATATTTGGAAAAATTAGTTTTGAGTAACTTCTTATTCAACTAAGTATCTTTCCAAACTTCCTATTTCTCCTTTTGGCTTGAAAAATTTAGGATTTTCATAAATCTTTACGTGTGTTCGAACTGCAATATGTGCAACCTCTTGACACACAACAGAGTCTTCTCAAAACATCTTGAAATCGCTCATCGGATTCTCCTCGAGAATTCATGACGTTTCTTCTATGGCTTACCAATGAATCATCATGCTCTTATGCATATGATTCATTATTGGACATGTGCATGATTATTCTAATGGCGGAAACATTAGTAACTAATAATCATGAGATCAACCATTCTTAGGTTCAAGGAACGACCATGACTGCTAATGGCAATTCCGTTTTCATTTACATGAGTAACCTACGTTTCTCGTTGATTCGATGTGCATGTCTCCATACTTATCCAACATCTCATGATGTGATTGGATTCATCATAGTCCATTTTCATCCAGAATTGAAAACTCAAATACTCCTTTGTGAAGGAAGGTATTAGCTCGTCATTCTTCAATGAGTGATGAGTTATAGACTTTTATAAGATGATTACTCCCACTAAATTCCATGTCTTCACATGATAATTTCCAACTCCCACTTAATTCCACATGATCCGCAATTGACTACTCAATTGAGATATTTCAAGAATTGAAATTTATTGCTTTACTAAGTTATTGAGATAAAACCATATATGTTCTCATCATATCCTTTCAAAATACTCATTTTGAAGTGGTCTCATCTAAACCTTATGGAAAGAGATTTTAATCTCTAACTCATTCATATCATAATGATGCGTAGCAATGTCATTATTTAAATATAAATAATATCTAATACACGTCCTTCAAAATACCCTTTTCGGAAGGAGGTTTAACCATTTCATTTCCATGATGTGGTTAAGTAATGACATATGCTTGGTTAATACTTAACTTAGCTATTGAGGATATCGGTATATCTATCCTTGCAACCTCTAGTCATAAATATTGTTTATTACTAGGATGTTACTTTGATTCATTTAGGCTCTTAAGTAAAGTCGAAACTATTGGTCAAAATTTATCATAAACTAGTCAAAACTCTTGTTAGCTTTATATTAGTCATTTTTCTTCCAAAACTTTCTTTTGGTCTCCTCGTGTAGTTATCTTGAGAAAATATTCCTTTGATTACTTCACTTGGTCTCTTTTGTCATGTAGCTTGATTCGAGACCATAGATCTCATCTATTGGGTATATTATATAAATAGATATACCTTTATTCAAATCATTCTTCCTTGCGTAGATCTCGTGTACACAAGTACACACTCTTCCTTGGTGTTATGTCCTCATTTTCTCCCACTCTATCTTTAGAATAAATACACTAGAGATTCAAAGATAGCTTATGGGACACAAATGATTTGAAGTATAAGGAGGACTATCTCATAGGTTTGACTAATAGTTTTAGATTTTGTAAGTGTACTTGGTGATTGACATTCCTTTAAGAGAGTTTATAAACTCAATGACACTTTGTAAACGATCATACACAAGCCTTAAGCATGTGAACATATAATGAATCTCATCATTATAATTGTCTATTAGATCACTTTAAGTGAATAATCATATGTTTCTAAGAGCAAGCATTTGAATACGAATTTTAGAACAAGGATAAAATGATAAAACGGGTGACTTGGGTTGGAAACCAAGCCACCATTATCCAAAATACAACCAATTATCCAAAATACCTTTCCATGTCGAACACGGAAACTTAAAGGTTCTAAAATCCAAAACATAATTAAAAATAAGACAATAAAAAGCGAAGCTCCATGAAAGCTATTCCTAGCTTCTTGATGGTTTCTCAAGCTTGCTTTTCTTTTCCCTTGTCTTTGCTTGGTGGAGGCCATATTTACAATAAAAAGGGAGATACATTATCACAACTTTGTATCACAATACCATAGTTGAAATAGAAACATAAAAGAAATGATAGTCATTTACCTACTGGAGTAATCTTTCCAGCCTTAATATCACCAAGGTATTTGGAACAATTTCTTTTCCAATGTCCAACACCATTACAATAATGGCATTTATCAAGAGGACCCTTCTTGATTTTTGAAGTGCTAGCTTCATAAGTCTTAGCTTTGGTGAAAGTGGGAGCTTGTTTCTTACCCTTCCTCCCATTCTTCTTGAACTTCCCCTTGCTTTTGGTGCTAATGTTAAGCACATCCTTAGGTGGGTTCACATTTAACCCCATGTCCCTTTCGGCTTGCACAAGTAACTTGTGCAATTCTTCAAGAGACACATCCTTGTCTTGCATGTTAAAATTCACCCGGAATTGAACATACGCTTTGACTTTGGACAAGGAGTGTAGAATCCTATCTACAATAAGTTCTTTGGGGATTTCAACCTTTTGAATCTTCAAGGTCTCAACTAGCTCCATAAGTTTGAGCACATGAGGGCTAACCTTTTGGCCCTCTTTGAAGTCGAGATCAAAGAATGCCGCGGCCGCCTCATATTGGATGATCCGCGGAGTTTGTAAAAACATTGTCACAAGCTTGGAGTAAATCTCATTAGCGGTGGCCATTTTAAAGGCTCTCATTTGGAGATCCGCCTCCATCGCAAAGATCAACACGTTTTTCATTGCGGCGGACTCCTTATGGTAAGCCTCATATGCTTCTCTAGTAGCGGCGGTCGACCTAGTATTAGGTTCGGGTGGAGAGGCCTCGGTGAGGTAACGAAGCTTGTCGTCACCTTGGGCGGCTAATTTGAGTTGGGCATCCCAATCGGAGAAATTTGACCCATTCTTTTCAAGTTTACATCGATCCATAAAGGATCGGAGCCATGACGAATTAGCAAGAGGCGTGGCGTTTGGGATTGGTGTAGCCATTTGTTATGAGAAAATGAAGTGGGCTACAAAACAAAATAGATTGAGTAAAACAAATGTCGTTTTAATAATAATACTCGTGAAAACTAATTTAGACAAGTTTTATTGCATTTATCTAGTGACCTCTACCCAACTTAGATAAATGATTCCAAGACCCAAATTCATATCGACTTAGGCACGGTAGGGCCGATTCATCCTTTATCAATATAACTCAGTGGATTAACGTTTAATCGATTCTACTTTTAGAACTCTTGGTCGATAAAAGTACTCTAATAATTATCTATAGCCCGGAACACATGCGACTATGGTCACGAATACTTCCGTTGAGCTCAATCCAAATTTCGAATAAATGTGTCCATGATCCAAATCCCCATCAACTTGGGCACGGTAGGGCCGATTCATCCATTATCAACATGAATTCGGTGGATAGACATTTATCACCCACTTCCCCTACGTAACAAGTTTTGTACCCCGGTAGGGCCGAGTGCACTCCCTCGCGAAATAGGTTTTCATGGTTTCTACTCTTCGGTAAGGCTATGTCTCAATTGATTGTTTTAGCGAGAGGTCATGTCAATTTATTATCTATGTTATAAGTGAATTAAAGCGGTGAACTACGATAAGTCTAATTGACACGGTCGATAAAATCGATGAAGAAGATGCATGTTTTAGTTATGGCGATTTAGCGATGCATGCGACATATAAATAAAATGCAAAGCATAAAAATAAATCCTAGTATGGCCTTCCTAAAATAGAAAAACTATTTTACTATTACATATTCGGAAACCAACTCCATTGGTCCCTTGAACTTCGGTTGTGGCACGCATCTCGAGGTAACACCGTCTTTATGTATCGCCATCTTGAAGAAATCCGTCTTTGGGAACTCCGAATTAAATAAAATTACATAACAAATTACATAATTTCCTATTATACATTTGTAACTAAAATAAAATAAATCTATTAAATTACAAAACGGTGATACGAGATCACAATAAATTACAACCGAATCGATATTCCCATACATTTCGGGTAATACCAATTAAAAACTAAGGCCATACTAAGCAAAATTACATAATTCAAAAATTACATAAAATAAAATTATGACAATCATAAATAAAATGCAGCATTATAATATGTATGAACATGCCCAATTTTATGCTAAATCGCCTTTAAGTAGCCAATATCGTATATTACACGGTTTTTATGGATTTGCGTGATTCAACGTTTTATAATCACAAAAATTACATAAATTCATATTTATGTATAAGTTAATTAACCTAACCTATTAGGACTCAAAATTTAGTCTTCACTAATTATTTGACCATAATTACCTCATATTTCTAAAATTTGTTCATTAATGGACTTAAAATTACAATAAAATGCTATAAACTTCAAATAAATCACAAAAATTCAAATAAATTCAAAATTTGAAATTTAAACTCATGAACATTCTGGAAAAATACCATGACACTCATAATGTTCAAAAATTTAGGTTAAATATTTCGAAATTTATCCGGAAAAACAATGTTGCGGTTTATCGGTTTTAACAAAAATAATCATAAAAACATGTGAAAAATTACATTCATCAACTTTTCAATTTTAGATCTGAAAAAGATAATAAAATTCAACATGTGACGTTTTTCCTTAGTCATGGAGTATGTTTTATTAATATTTCACTAATTAAGTCACTATTTGAGCTATTTTTCTTCAAAAAATCATAAATCATGCATAATACTTCAATATAGCCTATTATTTTACACACATCTTGTAAAATTTCATGTGACAACATACTAAATTTCTATGACCAGATTCGAAATTTATCTCATATTAACCTATTTTTCATCTAAATCCGATTATAATAATGAAAAATCCATTTTATTCATAAAATTAATGCCATTATTATATAATATGAACAATAAAAATCCATAAATTAACCAAAATATCCTAAAAATATTTTAAGACCAGAAACTTTAACATGCATAATGATTTTCGTGATATATCATAATAACACAAATCAAACAAGTTTTATATGTTAATCGTATAACTCGGAAAAACTTTTAACCGATTTGCATGCAAACAACCAAGGCTCTTGATACCTCTTGTTAGAAATCTCGATCTCTTTACTAACATATTCATATATGTTTTATGTTAATTTAATCATAAAATTAATTGGTGATCTTATGCATGCAAACTATGAACAATTTAAAGAAGAAATCTTCATCTTACAATGGTATTTCGGTTTATATGGGCACAAGAGAGTTCTCCTTCTCTCTTGTTCTTGTGCTTTCCTTAATGGATGAACTAGGATCCAAGTGTAGGATCCCTCCCAAAGTAAAATACCCAAGGCAAACTCTTAATCAAATTAATATTATGTATACTAGAATAATATTAATTTTAGTGTAAAAATTGACCCAAAAATATTATTGGACTCTCTATTATTTCGGTTAGAGAGAAGGAAGAGAAGGAAGAATTTTATCTTTCTAAAACTCAAATTTTAGATGAATGAATGAATAATCTAATACACTAATTAATTTGTAGTGTATGTTAGGTAAAATAAGAAGAAAAACAAAGTGTTTTTCTTCTCAAAAAACCGGGTGGAAGAGGGGAAGAAGAGAGAGCCAATGCATGCATGAGTTTGTCTTCACAATGACCACTAGGTTGCATGACTAGTTTATTAGGGAAATGATTATGTTCACCACTAACATAATCAACACAATTTCATCCTAATACCCCTTTAATTTCGGTATACATAGATAATATGGACTCCATATTATCTTTGTCAAAATGTCAAATTGTCTTATGTCACATGTCGTATGTTACATAAATTTGTTATGTATTTTTAACATATTAAAAATCAACGTATTAATAAAAATACGTCATATACAAAAATCGACTTAGCAATTCATAATTGCTTGTACCAAAATATTTTACCAATTTATAAATTATAATAACTTGTATTTATAATAATTCATTCAATTTCAATTGTTTCCTTAAACAATAATTTCATCCAAGTAATGAAACAATTCGATTACTCAGACCGTATCTTATTTAATCAGATTACAATGAGATACGTAAATTTTACTTCCAAAATCGTCAGTCAATTTTTAAGAAATTTAATTGACCCGTATCGTCATACAATCAATTAAATGATCAATTAAGAGTGTTACCCTTTAGGTATGACCTAAGGGGATCAACTGGTCACCACCGTCTCCCGACAGTAATGTCAAACTCTAGTCAGCCAATCATTACCGATATGTGTGGACCAGTTGACTGTAAAATATTACTTCCCAATTGTATTCTTTAAAATGAGACTTAAACATGTGATCATCATGATCAACAGTTGTGATCCCATTATTGTCGGAGGACTCATATTCCAACATAAGCGTGACGAGTTCCGGATGAGTGGAACTCCGAACAATGTTTGTTGTTTTGCAGGGGAATTATTCATAAAGTCTTCAAATTTCGATATTGTACAGGTATACTCGACCGAGTAAAACGGATACTCGGCCGAGTAAATAAAACTCGGCCGAGTATATATAAAGGCACTCGGCCGAGTACCCAGACTAGAGTTTCAAGCCAGCTACTGACCTTTGAGTACTCGACCGAGTAGAACAAGTACTCGACCGAGTAGAGGCTACTTGGCCGAGTAGGTTCAGTACTCGCCCGAGTATTCCAATTATTCGTGGTTCAGCTCGAGTTTTTCCAGAAACCTATTAAACCTATTTCTATCATTCTTCACGCCTCGCACTCTCATTCTACACACAATTTTCATCAAAATTTCTCTCTCTCAACATAAACTTGGGTGATTTTTCTAACTTTGCTCTTGGATTTGTTCTTGCATTTGCTCTTGCTACTCAATGTCCGACTTAAGGTATGCAACTATCAAAAACTCCTTATTTTAATTAAGATTAGTGAGAAACTTGCTCCAAATCTGAAAATTTTACTTTTATAATTCAAGGATTTATGTTTGTATGGTACTAGCTTGGTAGTAATTGCTCTTAATCATTGATTTAATCATGCAAAAGATAGTTTCCATCCTCAAAAATTCCCGATTTGTACCGAACATTTCTAGGGTTTTGCCCAAATTTTTGATTTTTGGTCACCTAGATTGCTACTAGGATGTTCTTCATGGTTCAATTGATGGTGGTAATTCTCTACCAAGTTGAAAATTCATGCCTTTTGATAGAAAAATCCGTCCTAAAACTCCGTCTTATAAGTGTATAAACTGAAAAAGCGCCCTCATCATGGTATAATTTCCGGAAAATTCTCGCTGAACTTGTATTTTTACAGCATGCCGAAACTAAGAGCACTTCCAAAGAAAAGGACTCTTACCAATGTTGCGATTGAGGAGGGTCAATCGAGCCAAGAACCGCTTGTTCCACAAGTAGACGAGTACCCATCAATAATCTTTGCTAACTTCAAATATCGGCCTACTTTCGTAGCTTTGATGGGTCGAACCATGAGACCGACTCGTTGTGTAGACCCTAAGATCTTGATAACTTTGGGTGTGGACTCAGATATATCACACATATTTGAGATTTTGGGGATGGATGGGTTGTACAACCTTCGTAAGAAGTCTTACCCGTTTCTTACCTTATAGTTCTCGAGTTCTTTTGAATATTATGTGATTGGGAAAATAGTTAGTTTCCGTTTTTTGAACACCAACCATAAGCCGACCCTTGGCCAGTTTGCTTAACACCTCGGGTTAGAGGCCGAAAAGGAGGGATACCTGAGTGACGTTGCGACTAACAGTGGGGCAGGCCACTACCTACCCTATCTTACCGGCAAACCCTCCCCGATCTCGAGTGCCATGTTGATTAATGATGTTCAACATGTGTCTGTTTCTGAGGATGATGACCTGCTTACTGTTTGGTCGGGATGATGTGAGTAAGTTGAACACCACGAGGTGATGCTCCTAGTGTCTTATCTTAACCCTCGACATGAGAAGCGCTTTTACTACAGTCCTCCCGGGGTTGTGTGCTCCAGCTTGGCACTTATTGCTCGTTCCAAAAGTTGTTATCTGAGTTGTGGGGCCATAGTGACCCACCTAGCTCAGAGATTGACTGATTTTGAGGCCCCACTAGCTTCGGGAACTGGGTTGTTTGAGACCGCTCCCATCATGGATGAACAGTACTGGTTCCACATTAAGTGGCTTAGGAGGCTATATGACGTGACCCTAGATTGGATGGTAAAGGGGGCCAAGTGGATGAGACTTCTTGATCCGGAGAACCTACCCGTGGTCAACCACATAGAGGAGTATGACTCGGGTAGTGGAGAACCTCGACCTCAGCCCCAGTACTATCTGATCGATCCCGCTATCCTTCTAGACTTGCCTGAGCCAATCACTACTTCGGGGAATCAAGCGACCGTTCTTAATGATGAAGAGTGTCGTCGGGGCTCTCAATCAAACACAATTTATAATACTCAACAAACAACTAGTTAGCGGTAAGTCGAGGTCGATCCATGGGACGGTGTGCTTTGGGTTCTAAGTCTATCTATCTCAATTTATGCTAGTGTCACAATTTGTTTGGTTTTGTAGTTGTGTCTAGACTAATGCAAGCAATAAAGTATAACAAGCAACGAAATAAAGGATGTAAACAAATGGTTAAAAGTGCTAGGATATCATGGGGTCATAGGGGATTCATGGTGTTGATCATACAAACATGTTTACAAGGTTGCAAGCAATTAATGTTGTGGGGGAACCGAGTTGGGTTATGTCTTACGGTTCTTAGGAAGGGTTGGGTCCCGGAGCCGAATCGATTAGATTGTACAACACCTACAAGTCGACTTACTTTCCTCCTAATCAACTTCAATGCATGGTCTAACAAGACTCGAGTTGGTTTATGTCTTACAAGTCAAGTTGAGTAGATAAGAGATGGTAAAAATGCAAGGATTCATAGGCTTAGCATTTCATCAAACATAACATGTGCATAAAGTTGACATCACAACAAGCAAGCAATTTAATCATGTGAACATATTAGATTAAGCATGAATCAATCCCATGTTGGTTTCCCCTAATTACCCACTAATCCTAGCTAAGTAACTACTCACTCATTATCATGGGAAACATGTCATTAATGGTGTCAATCATCACAACAAGTATAAACATGATAATAGAATGAAGAAATGAACAATAAAGATTAAAGAGTAAAGGAATTATACCAACTTAAGATGATCCAAATAATAAAGCAAGAATAATAGAAGAAACTTGATTGATTGATGGAAGGTTGTCAATCTCCCAATAATAACCCAATAATCTTCAATTACCCAATAATAAACTTGAATAATAAGCTTGAACAATAATTAAAGAGAGATTAATGTGTAATTTGTGGAAAGATTAAAGAGTAATCTATTCTAATCTACTCCTAATCTAATCTAAAGAAGGATTTTCTACTCTAAAACAACATAAAAGGATGCCCCTTTGATTATTTACAAATGGGGTATTTATAGTAGAAATTAGGTGGGATGCATTAGGTTAACTAAGGGCTAAACTAGTAATTACACTTTTTAAGTTGGGCAAGGAGACTCCGGGATTCTCCGAGAGAAGGGCTTCTCTTATCGTTGCTAGAAGAATGAAAACGTGCTGTGCTGAAATCCGTGCGGATGGGAGTCGGGACGGCCGGATCTGGGCTAAGGAATCCGAGCGGATCCTTGGGCAAGACGCTCGGATTGGCGAGGGGGAATCCGAGCGGATTGTAGGGAATCCGGCGATTCTCTTCCAAAGAAATTTCTTGTTTTTCCCAGTCAGAAGACGGGCGGATTGGGGACAATCCGGGCGGATTGGGGAAGACGGGCGGATTGGGGACAATCCGGGCGGATTAGGGAAGACGGGCGGATTCTGCGAAGACGGGCGGATTCTGAATGCGACTTCTTTGTTTGACCTCGGATTGTAAAACGGACGTCATTTTCTCATCCGGACTCCTATTGGAGTGATTCAAAAGCCTAGATCGCTTGTTTTTTCGACGCCGTTCCATCTAACATATTTTCAGAGCCAAAGGAGCAACTCTTGGTTTGCGTTCCGAGCCATTTTCTTCATGAAGTGCCTTCCCTCTCGTCATTCTTACTTTTAACCCTTTGATCCTTCTACATACACTTTATTCCTACATCTTTGGTCATCATTCTTGCCTCCTCTTCATACTAGTCCATCTAATATCATCAATAAGCTTCCAAATATGCATGAAAGACGGAATTTCCGCCTTATTATCTCCTTTTCTACAAAACATATGAAATGCGATAGAAAAGCAAATAGGAAGGTTTTGACGGATAAAATGGCCATGAAATGCTATAATAGTATGCAAAATAGGCTCAATTAGGGGACTAAATGTGCGCAAATAATGGTCACATCAAATATCCCCAAATCGAACCTTTACTCGTCCCGAGTAAAGAGGTGACTAAAACTAGACCTTTATTTAAACTAACCTAATAACATAGCCAATATGAGACAATTAGCGGGTCTCACTCCGCCCCTTCAACTCACAACAAGACAACCATGAGGTAGGATGCCTTCTTGCAAGGCAAGGTGGGTCTTGCCAAAATGGCGACACATCCAAGCATTAAAGCACAACAAAATCAAGTAATGGATGCATCTACAAAAGGATATAGCCACTTTCCTCATCTAAGTGGCGGAAATTATCTACAAGGGAAGCAATTCAAGGGTACACAATCCTTCATAGATGCAATTTGTTCAAACTACTAAGCCTAGAAGGATACCAATAAATCACCTCCAAGTTGTGTCAAGCTAGGGTACCTTTGTCCTCAATCGTTAAATGCTTTTGTCAAGAGTAGACTCCCTATGGTGTTAGAAACACTGTAGGATCGCGAATTCCCCCTCTTGCCTAGACAAGAAGAAGGGTCGTCCCCTCTCTACCATGCACAAAAATGGATACAATGGATAAAGGGATCGATAGAATTTGAGTTTCATTTTGGGAGTTTGCTTTTGTTTTTGTTCTTTTTCCCCCCAATTTCTTGTGGCATATAACATTCGAGAACACTTTCTTTGCCATTTCTTTTTGATTCTTGGCAATTTCAACACTTGACAACTTTTTGCATTTCTTTTTGAACATTTTCAAAGTCACCCCAATTAGTAACGAGGGTGCCTTGTATTTGAAGCTTAGGAGTTCTATTTTTGCTCCTCTTTTCATTTGATGCAATTTTGCAAACTTTCTTTCATTTTTCATTTCTTTGAACTCAAATTGATTTCTTTTTGTGCCCATTCCCTTTGATGACAAAAATGTGGTAGAACATGGATGATTGATGGAAGTATGCATGGTTTCAAGGGTCACCTTGGAATAAACGGTAGCCAAGGAGTTATCACACCACAAGGTACTCTTGACTCGGCCTTAAACCATGGGTCAAAGGATACTAGCATGACACATCCTAGGGTGTTTTACAAGTTTTCTACAAGCAAAGTCTTAAGAACAAAAAGCATCTACTAGGGCCTATATACACTTGTCAAGCTTCCCAAGTAGACGGTTTCACAAAATTTTTCTAACATGCAACTACATGCCATGATGCAACTAACATATATACATCCTAATGCAAATGATTCTACCAACTAATATGATATATATACTAAATGCAATCCTAAGTTCACATTGTTATACCGCATCAATCAAAATAAAGCCACATAGTCATTAACATAAAGAGGAAAAAGGAGATTGGAAAGATCATACCATGCGGTCTTCAATATCCTCATGTCTCGGATGTGGCGTAGTCAATCAATGTGAAAAAGGATGAACAAACACAATATATACAAAACAATATATACAAGTCTACACTACAAAGGAAATGAACTTGTTTTTGGATTTTTCAATTTTTCAAATTTTTATGGCTTTTGTTTTTATGAAATTAAAAGACATATTTTTGGGATTTTTCGAAATTTTTCAATTTTTATGCATTTTGGAATATAAATTCCCATCCCCCACTTTATTTTGGACATTGTCCTCAATGTACATGTAGGAGTAGGAATAAAAAAGAAATACATTTTTTTTTTTGATGAAATAAAGTACAAATGCAATGATATGGTATGAATGAATGCATGCTCTAACTAAATGCAATTCTATATGACATATATAACAAATGAATGCAATCTAAACTATACTGCATGATTTCTAGTAAATTATGGTCACCTATGATCAAACCTCCCCAAACCGATTTAAACACTATTTCTAGTGTAGAAATGAATAGGTTTGGCCATTAGTGACAATGCATGAATTCTAGTCTATATGCAACTATCTACATGAATTATATTACAATGCAACTATACTATGAACTAACTAATGTAAATGCAATATGAAATATAATAAAAATGCAAGCTAAATGTATATGTATATAACTAAATGCAAGTGGAAATGTAATGCAAAGTGAAAGGAAAGCATATCTTACAAATGGTGGTTTGAGATAGGACTCCACCAAACTAGTTCAATTTGTAAAGGTTCTTGTCCATAGAGCTCAAGGCTCTTAGTAGAAGATCAAAAGCTTGTGAACAAGCTCCAAATAAGCATATGTATGGGTTGCTCCACTTGAACATGAAATTTAGCCAAGGAAGTTTGTCATATATCCTTTTTTTCACCTTGTCCTTGGCACTAGAGCTTTCCCGATGCTTCAAACCAATAAGCCCATGATTCTCGTCAACACTAGATATGAAGTATGGTTCATATTTGTCCGGAGACTTCAACTCACCACCTTCTTTTTCAATTTCGGTGACGGTGATAGCATTTTGATTTTTCAATCCTTCCAAGGTGGAAGGAGAATTGTCATGGCTTTGATGATCAAGTTCCTTAGAAGTTGACATTGTGGATGCCAAATTCCCACAAGTAGCTTCACGTGCAAGTTTCTCTTTGAGCTTTGCCACCAAGTAGCTTTTGTATGATGCCTTGACCTTTTGAAGAAGGTCCACCATATCCTCTCCAATAATCATTGGCTCCATGGTAGGGGCCAAGTAGTCTTCATGAGAAATGGGGAAAAGGAATTCATCTTCTTCATGGAAGCATACCTCAAACTTCTCAAGGATGGGCTCCTCAAGTAAGGCAATCTCACAACTCCATTCCTCTTCTTCATTGCAAGACACATATCCCGCATAAGCTTCATCCATAGGTACGTCATCATCGCTATCTCCATAAGAATCGTAAATGGGGGCTTCACTCCTCTTCACCAACACCTCAACATCCACTTCAAATGATACACTCTCATACTCACAAAGGCTAAGAGTATTTGGCTTACTCAACCTCATGTCTTCTTCATCAAACACCACACTTTCATACTCACAAGAGCCCAAAGAGGTTGGCTCTTCCCACTTCTCATCAAAGGTAACTCCTTCAAACTCACACTCATGGTCAATGTCTAAGGAGTGGTGGGGGGTGGTTTCTTGGGATTCTTTCACTTGGGCAAATTGAATCTCCAACTCCTCACATTGGGCAACAATGCCTTGAAAAATATTGTCCCACTTTTGGCTCTCCTCTAGCATTTGTTTGAAGAAGTTTTGTTGATCTCCCATCATTTGGAGAATCACATTTTCAATGGGTTCATCTTCTTGTTGTGGGTAGGTGTGAAAGTGGTTGTATTGTGGTAATCGAAGTTCATTGTGAAATGGGTATTGGGTGGGTGGTTGTTGTTGATATTGGGTGTGGTAATTTTGGTGGGAAAAATTGGGGTAGTGGTTAGGATTTTCATTGTACAAATAATAAGGTAGGTTTGTGTTGACTTGCTCCTCAAACTCCCCATACCCATAGTCATACTCAAAAGATCCACCACATACTCCATATGTAAAGTCTTGAGTCATCATTACTTAAGACAAAGAGATAACTACAAACAATGGAAACTACACAAAAATGGTAAGAACAATCCTTGAGGAACAAGTTCCTCAAGGTGAAAGCACAATTAAAATAGACAAACAAGTAAGAACTTAATCACATAGCACCATCCCCGGCAACGGCGCCATTTTGATGAAGAGTGTCGTCGGGGCTCTCAATCAAACACAATTTATAATACTCAACAAACAACTAGTTAGCGGTAAGTCGAGGTCGATCCATGGGACGGTGTGCTTTGGGTTCTAAGTCTATCTATCTCAATTTATGCTAGTGTCACAATTTGTTTGGTTTTGTAGTTGTGTCTAGACTAATGCAAGCAATAAAGTATAACAAGCAACGAAATAAAGGATGTAAACAAATGGTTAAAAGTGCTAGGATATCATGGGGTCATAGGGGATTCATGGTGTTGATCATACAAACATGTTTACAAGGTTGCAAGCAATTAATGTTGTGGGGGAACCGAGTTGGGTTATGTCTTACGGTTCTTAGGAAGGGTTGGGTCCCGGAGCCGAATCGATTAGATTGTACAACACCTACAAGTCGACTTACTTTCCTCCTAATCAACTTCAATGCATGGTCTAACAAGACTCGAGTTGGTTTATGTCTTACAAGTCAAGTTGAGTAGATAAGAGATGGTAAAAATGCAAGGATTCATAGGCTTAGCATTTCATCAAACATAACATGTGCATAAAGTTGACATCACAACAAGCAAGCAATTTAATCATGTGAACATATTAGATTAAGCATGAATCAATCCCATGTTGGTTTCCCCTAATTACCCACTAATCCTAGCTAAGTAACTACTCACTCATTATCATGGGAAACATGTCATTAATGGTGTCAATCATCACAACAAGTATAAACATGATAATAGAATGAAGAAATGAACAATAAAGATTAAAGAGTAAAGGAATTATACCAACTTAAGATGATCCAAATAATAAAGCAAGAATAATAGAAGAAACTTGATTGATTGATGGAAGGTTGTCAATCTCCCAATAATAACCCAATAATCTTCAATTACCCAATAATAAACTTGAATAATAAGCTTGAACAATAATTAAAGAGAGATTAATGTGTAATTTGTGGAAAGATTAAAGAGTAATCTATTCTAATCTACTCCTAATCTAATCTAAAGAAGGATTTTCTACTCTAAAACAACATAAAAGGATGCCCCTTTGATTATTTACAAATGGGGTATTTATAGTAGAAATTAGGTGGGATGCATTAGGTTAACTAAGGGCTAAACTAGTAATTACACTTTTTAAGTTGGGCAAGGAGACTCCGGGATTCTCCGAGAGAAGGGCTTCTCTTATCGTTGCTAGAAGAATGAAAACGTGCTGTGCTGAAATCCGTGCGGATGGGAGTCGGGACGGCGGGATCTGGCTAAGGAATCCGAGCGGATCCTTGGGCAAGACGCTCGGATTGGCGAGGGAATCAGGAGCGGATTGTAGGGAATCCGGGCGGATTCTCTTCCAGTGAAATTTCTTGTTTTTCCCAGCCAGAAGACGGGCGGATTGGGGACAATCCGGGCGGATTAGGGGAAGACGGGCGGATTGGGGACAATCCGGGCGGATTAGGGGAAGACGGGCGGATTCCCTGCGAAGACGGGCGGATTCTGAATGCCTTCTTTGTTTGACCTCGGATTGTAAAACGGACGTCATTTTCTCATCCGGACTCCTATTGGAGTGATTCAAAAGCCTAGATCGCTTGTTTTTTCGACGCCGTTCCATCTAACATATTTTCAGAGCCAAAGGAGCAACTCTTGGTTTGCGTTCCGAGCCATTTTCTTCATGAAGTGCCTTCCCTCTCGTCATTCTTACTTTTAACCCTTTGATCCTTCTACATACACTTTATTCCTACATCTTTGGTCATCATTCTTGCCTCCTCTTCATACTAGTCCATCTAATATCATCAATAAGCTTCCAAATATGCATGAAAGACGGGAATTTCCGCCTTATTATCTCCTTTTCTACAAAACATATGAAATGCGATAGAAAAGCAAATAGGAAGGTTTTGACGGATAAAATGGCCATGAAATGCTATAATAGTATGCAAAATAGGCTCAATTAGGGGACTAAATGTGCGCAAATAATGGTCACATCACTTAATCCTCGCGAGCACCGTAGAGGGAGGGTGACCAGAGAGGTCGATATCGGGCCTTCATATACCACACCTAGCTTTTACCCGACCTAGTACTTGCCATACCCTAAGGTCCACGACCCTAGGATGCAAATCAGTGAGCTGACCAATCGGATTTCTACTACGCTGGTGTTGTGGAATATGTATGAGATGGCCTATAACCAGGGTATAGGGACGGAGTTGGCGCAACCAGTATGGTGGAGGGGGCCGGGGAATGACACCAGAGTGTTTCATAGCTACGGGGTGGACCGCAACCCATGGAGGTCACCAGAGAGCTGCGAGTACGGTTGTCTCACGGAATCGTGGGGAGCCAACTATGGTAGCCAGTTAGATGAGGCAGGGAGCTGGATCGGTTGTGGTGGCTACGCAGCGGGAGCATTCTAGGGAGAGAGGACATATAGCACCGGCGAAGGCGAGGATATGGATGAGGATGCGGACATCTGAGCTTCGTCTGGTTTATTTTATTTTGATTGATTAGATATTTTGTTGGATTTCATATCTCACTTGACTTTTGATTTTACTTTGGATAATTGTAACCGACCATAAGGCCAATACTGGTTTTCTCTTTTCCGTATTGTTTGGGTCGTTAAGATCAGGATTCTTGCTTTGGTAGCTGGCGTGATATGTGTTTTGTGGGTGAACGTTTTCTTGTCATGAGTATGGGTTGTGAAATATCGAATTCTGGCCTCGAAAACTTGATTGAGCACCTGATACTAGGCCGAGTACCGAGTATTCGCTGGTACTCGACCGAGTAGCCTGGTGATGGTACACGTGGCCGCTTTAAGCTTACACTTGATAAAATTAAGTTGTTTACTTTTATTTTTATACATATTTATGAACATCTAGGTGTCCGTGTGGGTTTGATATGGCATGAGTATGATCTATGTGGTGACGGTGCATTTGTTGGGCTTGGAATTGTGACGGAAGTGGTATGAGAATTAATGTGGATAATAGCATGATAATCAAATCGTAATTGTTGGTGTTGTGTGTTGTAAACGCCTTTCCTAGCTTTGATAATTGCAAGTTAATTTATTTCTGATTTATATGAACATGGTTGCCTTACTTACGTCCCGTACATGCTTATAATCGTGAGACAATTAATACATGCTTTCGTAATTGTTGTGTTTATACATACATGTATACCTCGTTTTTATGGTTGGACTGAAATTTGGGGACGAAGTTCCTTTTAAGAGAGGTAAATAACATCTCGGCAAAAGATATAAAGATATTGCAAAGCTGGCGAAACTTCTTTAACATCGTTGCTTTTAGTCTTTTAACTGTCGCTTCATAACTTAAGACTTAACTATTTTATGACATGAGTTTTCGTTTCTAAACGGTTTGACAACAGTCATTTTCCTAAACGGTTTAATGGTTTGCATATAGTAACAACATAGTGGCTTCATGGTCGTTAAAATAATGTCAAAAAAAATGGTAGTGTTAGATGTGTAATGATAATAACCTTGTCATGTATACGTTGGCATTATTTGGTATTGCATAAGTTTACATGGTTTTCCCTTGTCGTATGAGTACTATGTGATCCCTTAGGTTGGTTTGTTGTATTACTTTGGGAAGTGTGGGACGAACTTCGGGGACAAAATTCCTTTTAAAGGGGGGAAGACTCTAATACCTACCCTATTAGGAACCCTTGACTGACCTATTCACCAAAGAAGAGCCTTAGCAAGGGAAACGGGAGAGATTAGTTGGCTAACGTTGTAACACCCCCACATACCAAGGTGTCTTACCAAGACCACCGTAGCATATGTAGATGCTACCATCTTGGTTGCCCGAGGTAAAGTATATCAAATAGACCATCGAAGAACGTTTATTAAAAGATAGAACTGAAGTTAACCAAAACTGTTTACAACCAAAACTATCAAAGGTACTGATGTATAAACTGTCAGCGGAAAACTAAAGACTCAACAAGTGATGACTCAATCCCAGCTAGATCCCGCGAGCTATCAACAGAAGTACCTGCTAATCAACTGCTCACCATCCCCGAATGGATTAACACAGTTTTGTAAAACAACAACGGGGTCAATTATCTAAATAATCAAGATAAGCAAATTACAATAATAGCAATGACAACAACTCCACAATCATTCTCCATTTCCTATCATGGCTCAATACTGACTACACACTTAAGTATGTAGTCCTGCCAGATTACTGCCACGACAGATAATCCACACCGCCAGTGGGGGACCGCAGCCTTGTCCAACTATGCCCCGGTCATCGTAACGAGCAAACAACCCATGTTCCTTAATGTGCATATCCCCTCTTGTGGCGGGTTCCACAAGGGGCGAATCAAGGGAGTGAAGCCACTCCCGCAAATGACTCCACTTAGCCGAGGACACACCTCACCAACATAGTCAATCCACCACAACTCTAATAATCAAGAATACAAATCAACCATAATACTTATCATACCAATTAAATCACAATCATTACATATTTAATTAATTATGCAATCAACTGAGTAGGGAAACCCTACCTTTTTGCAATCCAAGAATACACAAGCAATCAATAACAATTCTCCATGACACTGTAACCTACACACAAATAATCACAAACCATCACAATAAACCATTCCCCCAAAATTACCCAAATCAATAATTAGGGCAAAACCCTAAAAGACAACCTATTAACTGATTACAAAGCACTAGAGACTTACCAACGAAATCGGGATAAAAGACGAAAGTGTAGACTTGCGATCGATCAATTAGCCATGAGAGTGATTAGGGTGATTAGAGGAGTGAAGAACGTAATTTAGGTTTTGATAGAATGAATAGTAACTGTTAAACGAAGTTTATATATAATCTCTAATCACCTTAATCAAACCGCGGAAATAACCTGTCAGACCAGTTACTCGGTCGAGTACTCAGAGTACTCGGCCGAGTACCCCCTACTCGACCGAGTATTACACTACTCGACTGACTGTTCCTAGACAGCAGTCTGACCAGAAAACACACGACGCTGTTCTCGGCCGAGTTAGCCCTATTCGGCCGAGTAACAGAACCCATAAAACCGTAGTATTACAGTCTTTCCTCGTTAAAACGAACTTTGTCCTCGAAGTTCAAACCCATACTTACATATCATACACACATGCCACTCAGCTAACCAACATCACACAACTCTCATCCTACATCCTCTACGCTAACTCAATCAACAACGCCTATCTCAACAATGCAACTCACAACATAACATCAACCATAGAATAACTCACCTAACTCCATAATACTATCGAATACCAACAACATAAGTGTTGCCAACTCTGTCTTACTCCCATAACGCTCACTAGCAAACTCAATACCAAGACAATCCACCAAATAAGATTAACCACCAAAACGGAATGTTACATTCGACCACCCTTAAAATGAACTTCGTCCTCGATGTTTACTCATACTCCTAAACATCATCACCCAAACACTATCGAAGTATACTCTCTTTTATAATCTTCATACTAGTACAAGCACTTCCCTTACCTTTAATAAAATCAACCACAACACAAATTCATCCTTTATTCTACACCAAGACTCAAACTTCCAAATATACTTACAACATGCACAACCATAAAACTCCCTTTGTCGCATCCTACTCTTAAGATAAATGTTACGTACTCGTAACCCACTAATAATAAATCCTTAGCTGTTTTCTCCCCCTTATCCTCACCTTGTATCACCTATCGCCTACTATAACTTCAACACCGACAACCATCCCACACCGAAGGCTCTTTCTCCCTAACAGTTCTCGTGCCTCCAATTATTCTTCACTCCATCTAACCTATACCATAAAATCATCATCCTAACCACTACTCCATCTCTTCAACATTACCGCAAAATGACATATTTCTTTATACATGCACTTATCTCCACAATCATAACTCGCGATCCAAAATTGTTGCACACACTCCCACTAGATCCTCAAGTTCTCCTGTTTATTACAGTAAATTCATCCATAACTTAACATAATACTAATTCCCAAAACCCTATACTCACTGTCCCAATAAAGATCACGAACCACTTGCCGCTTCCAGCTCAGCACACACACATTCCACAAAACTCTTGCTGCAACTATGTCAACCAATGTCTCATCTAAAACAAGATCGAAAGTAGTCTAACAACCTCTCACAACCGTGTCCCGGTAACAGAATATCGCCATACCATGACAACAACGAAAACATACGCAACTTTCTTCCATATCATACTCTACCCTCACTTCCAAGCGAAAACTGGTAAGAAACATTAATAAACAAAACAACAATCTATATAACTGATATATATTTTCGAAAATTCGTCTCATCAGTTTCCCGCCTACTCCACCACAACCGATGACGGCATCAAAATAACGCCAAGCAACAGCCGCACCGCAGCGCGAAAATACTCGTATCACAACACGAAGTACCGTGTTCGGGTCGCCACCCGAGGCACAACCACCACATCGATAGTCATCGCAACTGATACAATCTCATAAACGCTGACTCAATATGACTTCCTTGAATAGAAAACTTCCTTAAAACCGCTTTACTAGATCGCAACGCAACATATTACACAGAATAAACAGATAATAGCCTTATGAATATCATCCATAGAGAGAGAAGCCTCTGATTTCTCGTGTTTTAGGGTTTATCGACGCAATGGCTCATCCAAAAAAACACAATAATAATCCCAAAAATTCACAAAAACACAAAAATACGGTGATTGATACTGATTTAGATAATCTTATCTCCTAGGATTTGATTGAAGAACAACAATTAGTGGATGCTGAGTAATCGAATGAAGATGGAGTCTGGAATGAGGTGCGTAGTAAATGGAATCACATTCAGACGAGGAAGGATGCTGCTGAGAGTTCAACCAACTCCGGTAAACCCCAGATTTCGATTGAAGATGTGTCAGGTGAGATTAACTTTTGGTCTACGGCTGTTTATGGTTACATTTTGGGGGCTCGACCTCCTTGGAAAATTGTTAATAGGTTTCTTAAGAGGGTTTGGTATGCTTTTGCTATTGATAAGATATCATTCATGACGAATTGTATCTTTCTCATTCGTTTTAAGTCGACGGAACACCAAAAACAGGCCCTAGAATATGGATGGCTAATGTTTGGCAGCAAACCAGTCATAATTAAGGAATGGCTCCCTGATTCTTGTCTGGTTAAACATGATGTGAAGCAAATCCCAATTTGGGTTAAGATTCATAACTTAGATATTAAGTTTTGGGGGGGAACGTTGCCCGAGGAAGATTATTGCACCTTTGGGTAAATTCCTTAAATGTGATGATAACACAACAAATAGGAACTTCTTAAGTTTTCCTAGAATCCTTGTGGAGGTGGAAATGAACCAGGAATTCCCAAAGGTGATTGAGTTTTTGGATTAATATGCTAAGGAACAGCCTGTGAGGTTAGAATATGAATGGCTTCCCATTCATATTACCTGTGGCAAGTGCAAAGGCATTGGCCATTCTTTGGAACAGTGTAGGTGGCAGCAACAGAAGCCACGTCCTAAGCAAGCCTGGAGGCCTGTTGCTAGGAAGCCAGCTGGTAAGGTTGATGTGGTTCAGGTTGTCTCTCCTAAACCTACTACTCCTGCGGTTATGCAGGTGAGCCCCTCTATGGTTACACCTATGCCTCCACCTGGTAGACCAAAGGCAACTATGCCTACTCCTGCTAGAATTTTTTCCAGATTCTCAAGACAGGGTCCTGATTTACCTAGCTCTTCAAGAACAATTCCTGTCCTGACATTTATGGACTCTCTAAATGCTGCTTTGCAAAAGTCTATAAGGAAATTGGATGGTAGGGGGCCTGTGACACCAACCCTTGATCATGGTTAACATGGGGTTTTAGAATATAAGAGGGCTTAATAATCTAACAAAACAGAAGGACATTAAATGGTTTCCTCACCAAAATAATGTTGGATTATTTAGTCTTCTAGAAACTAGAGTAAGATGTAGTAGGTGGAATAAAGTACATAATAATATTTGTAGTGATTGGTCCATATGCACTAATAATTCTAGTCATAAGGGTGGGAGGATATGAATGATGTGGAATCCTAGTCTGTTCACTATTAATGTTTTGATTTCACTCCTCAAACTATTTTTTGTGAGGTAAATGATAATATGAGGGGGTATAAGTTTAAGTTGACTGTGGTTTATGGTTTTAATAAATTGGCTGATAGGAATGATCTCTGGAAATCTATAATTAATTAGGCTCAATGGGGTACTGGTCCTTGGCTGGTTCATGGTTTCAACAATGTTATGTACCCTGATGAGAGGATTGGTACTGACATTAGTTTGGCAGAGATTAGACAGTTTCAGGAAGCTTGTAATATAAGCTGTTTGCAAACTACGAAAACAGTAGGAGCTTTTTTTACTTGGAATAATAAGCATGAAGTTGGGACAAGAGTTTTTAGTAGGATTGATAGAGTGTTGCATAATGATGATTGGTTGGTTAAGTATCCTGGTAGTGTTGCCCATTTTTTGCCTGAGGGGTTGTATGATCACTCCCTTTGTGTCATCAGTATAAGGGAGCAATCTTTAAGCAAACCTAAGGCTTTTAAATACTTTAATATGTGGTCTTTGGATGGGGATCTTAATAATGTGGTTAAGAATGTGTGGCATCAAAAGGTTTCAGGCACTTTAATGTATTAAATGGTGATGAAACTTAAAGATTTAAAGAAGCCTTTGAAGGGGCTTAATAGGGAAAGGTTCCAAAACATTGAACATACTTTCCAGGTTGCTGAGAAAGCTCTCTTCTGTATCCAAGAAGAGCTCAACGGTAACCCTACTGATGCTACTTTGAATGAAAATGAAAGGGTGCTAGTCAGGAGGTGCAACAATTGTTGAAAGCAAAACAGATGTTCTTAAGTCAAAAAGCCAATCTTCAGTGGGTGATGGAAGGGGAGGATAATTCAGCTTATTTTCACTCTGTGATAAAAAAGAGAAGGTCCATTAACAAAGTGTTTCAGATACAGGATATGATGGGAGTTATGCAATCTGATACAGCAGGGGTTAATAAAGCTTTTGAACATTTTTATATAGGGTTGCTTGGGACTGCTCAGGTGGTGGAGAAGGTCTATGATTCTATGGTGACAGTTGGTAAAGTGACTCAGGGATCTCATATCACTATGCTTCTGAGGCCTTTTACTAGCAAGGAAGTCAAATATGCTATGTTATCTATTCCTGGGGTGAAAGCTGCTGGACCTGATGGTTTTTCAAGCCAGTTTTTCAAGGATGCATGGGGAACTATTGGTGAGTCTGTTATTGAAGTTGTGAAAGAATTTTTTTGAGAGTGGTAAGCTTTTAAAGCAGGTTAACCACACTATCCTGACTTTGATTCCCAAAGTTGAACTGCCCTCTTATGTGTCTCAATTTAGACCCATTGCTTGTTGCAATGTGGTCTATAAATGTATTACAAAAGTGATTTGTAATAGGTTAAGTCTGGTGTTACCTGATTTGGTGTGTGAGAATCAGAGTGCATTTGTGAAGAATAGAGACATTGTTGAGTACATTTTGGTGTGTCAGGATCTAGTTAAACTGTATAAGAGAAAAGCTGTTCACCCAGAATTATGATGAAAATTGACTTGCAAAAGGTCTATGATTCTATTAAATGGCGTTTTGTTAGGGGCATAATGGAGGCTTTAGGTTTTCCTGAGAAATCCACCAGTAGAGTGATGGAGTGTGTATGCACTCCCACATATTCTCTCTCTTAATGGGGAGCAGTTTGGTTTTTTTAAAGGGAGGAGAGGGCTGAGGCAGGGGGACCCCATGTCCCCCCTTTTATTTACTTTGTGCATGGAGTATCTCAGAAGAATATTGAGTGTGGCGTAGGAGATTAAGGGCTATAAATATCATTCCTTGTGCAAAAAGTCCAAGCTTTCACATATGTGCTTTGCAGATGATCTCTTGTTGTTCTGTTATGGCAACTTAACTTCTGTGGATATTTTGCTCAATAGTTTTGAAGTGTTCTCCAAGGCTTCTGGACTAAAAATGAATATTGGAAAATCAAACGTTTATATGAATGGGGTTGATTCTTCTCTTCAGGCTGAGCTCATTGCAAGAACTGGTATATAGTTGGCTAGTCTGCCTTTCAGGTCCCTTGGTGTTCTAATTGCAACAAAGAAACTCAGTGTGCTTGATTGTGCTGTGCTTGTGGAAAGTGTGGTGAGCAGGATAAGAGCCCTGGGTGTAAGGAAATTATCTTATGGTGGGAGGTTGACTTTTGTGCAGTCTGTTCTTAGTCACCTTCACAACTATTGGGCTAGGATCTTTATTCTGCCTAAGGGGGTGATTAAACAAATTGATGATATCTGCAGGAATTTTTTATGGCAAGGGCATATTCAGTATGAAAAATCTCCTCCTATGGCTTGGTCCAAGGTGTGCAAATCCAAGGATTTTAGTGGTCTAGGTATTCTCAATTCTGAATTGTGGAACATTGCTGCTATTTGCAAGTATGTTTGGTGGATAGCTAATAAGAAAGATCACTTGTGGGTGAAATGGGTGAACAATCTTTATATAAAACAGTCTGATTGGTGGAGTTATCAACCTTCTGCTACTGCTAGTTGGGTCTAGAAACAGACTTGTTGGGTAAAAGATAGAATGCAACTGAGGTTTAATCATAATTCATGGAGGACTGGTACTGACTATTCTATTCAGGATGGGTATCTCTGGCTGTAGAATGATCATGATAAGGTGCAGTGGAGAGCTTTGGTATGGACTAGATATGGGATAAGTAAACACAATTTTATTGCTTGGTTGGCTGCTCAAGAAAGACTACTGACCAGGGATAGATTGTGTAGAAGAGGTTTAAATATAGAGACTAGTTGTCTGCTGTGTGAGAATGCCAGTGAATCACATGCTCATCTTTTCTTTGATTGCTGGTATATCAGGTGTTGTTTGCAGCTTGTGTCAGACTGGTTGAAGACCCATATTCCTTGGCAGCAAACGATTCAATGGTGGATAAAGTCCAGATTGAAACTTTTATTAAAGAAACATATTGTTGGAGCAGCTATTTGTGTTCTCATTACCAGATTTGGCAAGCACGTAATGTTAGCTTGCATGATCAGCTTATGAAGAGACCGGGTTGTATTTTGCAGAATGTGAAGTATGTGGTTTGTAATAGAATTCATTGTAATGTAAGTGAAGCTTTGAAAGAGAAGCATTCAACTCTTATTAGGGGTTTCCTATCCTAATTAGAGGTTGAATGGTGACATATAATGTATTGTTTGATTGAGCTTAATATTACTTACCTTTTCACCAAAAGAGAATATCATCCATACTATTACCCATGAGGCCGAAACGTCACACTATCACTTACAGATATCATACATACACATACAAGTATAACTAGCCATTCCAGATTACCCAAATTACCACTTTTTGAATATAATCTTATTAGGTTACCGTACACAACATATGACGTGGAACACTCAGATAACGACTTATAACTATCACACCATACCACTACTCGTGAGGTCAGAACCTCACACAAATATTTACACACATCATAGACCCATAATCGAATCTAACTAGCCAATCCTGATCACGTAAGTTACCACTTGATAATGGATATCTCTCACCCGAGCTTAACTCAGATGCCCTTTATAACATATCCTCCCATCCGCACAATTATCACCACCCGGTAAATGTAACCATATTGTCAAAAGTACCCCGCTACTAGAAAACACCTCCTATATCCACATCTTATACTTCCTCACAACCATACATACCAATCAGGCCTCCACTAAATCAACCTCTTTAGAACGGCTAACTTCCCTATGTAACATCATCCTTAACCACTAGTGACAACACTACGACACCACCATCTTTCATGTAACTACTCTCTTACCATCACTTCTAAATATAACAATTCATTTCCTCACTTTGGTTATCATCTTAAATAACGAACATTAAATCCATCAACAAAATTTACCTTAACAACTATTCAAATTTTATCCTTAATTATATCGTCACCTAGCTCACCACCATAGTCTCATACCATGCAAATACTCTACCAACTTCCTACTCCTTTAATTCCTCAAAACTCATATGACTAACAAGTCGTCCTATAATTTATATATACTCCCTTAACTCACACCCTCATGGTAGTATCACACAATTCCATGATTCCTGACTTTCGTGTCCCCTAATTCTTGTGAACATTCAATCAGCTTACCATCATACTTCTCTTCCCATTACTTCCAAAAATCAAATTCTATTAGCCTATGTCATTATTTTTCATTCATATCTTGTCAACAATCCCTCACGTCATACTTCTCACTCATACTCCCCACCGACAAATCCACCCACTTAATGATTTCTCCTTAATTTATTACATCTTCTTTTAATAATTCTAGAAAACCAAGATTCACTTCATCCCGGGACCTCCCAAATGATTATACACTAGGCTTACCTTCGAGTAATACAAATCTCCATAACGACTATTACATACAATTCCTCATTGCGGCATCCCTCGATTTAAGCTCACTAGACACCAATCTTTTCCATTTTATAACTTTCCATTATGCATCTCCTCACCCAACATCGCCATAATCATTTCTCTCCAGAAATCACTATATACCCTAAATTACAATAATTTTCACATCCCTCATTTCAAACTTTTGTTCTCATATTCCTCGAATTTACATTACCACTCTCATCATCACTCGACCATATACGATCATCACTACACCACTTAAGCCAACGACTAATTAACTCACCATAGCTCACAGAATGTGCTCCTTATCTCAATAACTCATCAACTTCGCTTATTCTTCCCACTATCCATCACAATCCCATATACTTATGTCCTCCTTACCCAACACATATCCTTCATAATCCGGCATTCTCCACATCATAGTATCTGGTAACTTACGTATCAAGACCGTCACATATATAAAAGAATGCTTTAAGACCAAAACATACGTGTGCACATAACCTACGACTCAAAACATATGTAAGAACGTAGCCACCGACTCAAACAACCGCCCAAAGAGGTACTCGGTCGAGTACACGACGTACTCGGTCGAGTATAGGGCACTCGATCGAGTAACTATATCACTCGGCCGAGTTTTCGACTCCAGAAGCTGGCCCAAATTATCACAAAAAGATTACTCGGCCAAATACAGGTTACTTAAACGAATATGAAAGTTACTCGGCCGAGTAGGTCCTACTCGACCGAGTTCCGGCATAGTTCTCAGCAACGTCTAGTTTTTATAAAGCAATTATATCTCACTCGTTTCTTGGTCATTTTGGGCTTGTGACCTATCTTAGAATCGTAAGAGGATAAGCTATCACCTCCAATTGCAATCACGGCAATATCATTTTCGTAACTCAACTTATGACAGTTTTAAGACAGCCCTTCCATAATCGGTTTGTGAGCATAATCGAACACAGTAGGAACGCATAAAATCAATTGCAGTCGATTTCTACGCTTTTTCGTATGTTCCTTTCTATTTCTCTACTAGATTTCGATTTTGTTGCTTATTTAGTTAAATTTTAGGTTATAAACTTCATTAATTAGTTTAATTAAGGAGTTTTTCTCTTGTTTTACTATTTTCCTTCACTCAACTTCCATTGATTTTTATGCAGTTTCATTGTTATTGTTCATTGTTAGTTATGTCCGATTTCATGTATCCTATGTTTTTGTGAATCTAGGAGGTAAATTTGTGAAACTAGTAGCTTATTGTTATATTATCTTCAAACTTGGACTTAATGTTCGTCATCTGTTTGTTAAGATTTTGTTTACCTGCTTCTGTGAAACCTAGAACTTATTTTGAGAATCTATGAGGTAAATTTGTGAAACCAGTAGCTTATTGTTATATTATCTTCAAACTTAATCTGACTTCTACTGTTGTTGCTTCATTTTTAATTTTAGCAGTTTTGCCTCTATTTTGCCAGTTTTTGCCTGCTTGACTACGGTATTTTGTGATTAGCTTGTCATTCTTTGGTTGTGTGTTGCATTTTCAGAGGTTTGCATAAATTACACTTGCTACTTTCTCTTCTTAAATGTGTTGTTGCTTGAGTGTTCATTGAATAAGGTCTGAGATTACAAAGAAGCAGAGAAACAAATTAAGATGAAAAGAGCAAAACAGATGACTTTAACCACTTATAATGACCAAGTTTCACAAAGCAAGCCCTTAGATTCACTGAATAAGGTCTGAGATTCACAAAACAAGGTCTGTGAATTCACCAAATAAATTACTTATTATTTTTGTTTTTATGTAGGTTTTAATCGTTTACTTAGCATAATCAAGCACCGTCGAAACGCCTAGCATCAATTGAAAAGCAATTTTCCTGCTTCTCCGTACGGTTTTCCCTCTTTCTTACCTATTATCACTTAAATTCAATTAATTGACCATAGCTTATTGTTATAATGTAATGTTATTTAACCACTTATAATGACCAAGTTTCACAAAACAAGCCCTTAGATTCACTGAATAAGGTCTGAGATTCACAAAACAAGGTCTGTGAATTCACCAAATAAAGGTATGAGCAAAATAGATGATTTTAACCACTTATAATGACCAGGTTTCACAAAACAAGCCCTTACATTCACTGAATAAGGTCTGAGATTCACAAAACAAGGTCTGTGAATTCACCAAATAAAGGTATGAGCAAAATAGATGATTTTAACCACTTATAATGACCAAGTGTCACAAAATAAGCCCTTAGATTCACTGAATAAGGTCTGAGATTCACAAAACAAGGTCTGTGAATTCACCAAATAAAGGTATGAGCAAAATAGATGATTTTAACCACTTATAATGACCAAGTTTCACAAAACAAGCCCTTAGATTCACTGAACAAGGTCTGAGATTCACAAAACAAGGTCTGAGAATCTAAACCTTTTTATTTTCCCTGCTTTTTTGATTCCTAGATCTAATTTTGTGACCCTCCTTCACCTTTGTTTATTTTCCCAGCTTGTTAGTCCAACTAACTTGGAATTTGGGTTTTATATTTTCACATTTTTTTTGTTTAACTAATAGTTGTATTTCACTTGTTTCATAGACAAGTATGACAAGTTGGTGCAATGGTTGTGTTGTTCATCTTCTTGACCAAGATCAAGTGTCATTTCGCGAACTTTATGTCACTGAAAAACAAACAGCTATTGATTTCTCTTTTTCGCCATTAAAAGAAGTTAAAGTGCCTGACCAAGCATATCATTCTGTTTTTAATAATCAAGATGTTATGCAACAAATCTTCTCTAAAATTGATCATTACGAAGATAAAGCACATATGGCTCTCGTATGTCGAAATTGGGCTCAACTATTTCTGATCCACAAAAGTGCACCTGGGGTCACCATGGCATATTGGCTTTCTGTAGACATAAATGATGTGAATGGTGTTCGGACTATTCATAGGGGTCCTAGAATAGTCTTTCAAACATGCAAATGTTTTATGACAGAGGATATGATTGCCCAATTCTTACTGCATTATCCCCAAGCAAAAATTCCATCTCAGAGTACTCATTTAAATGCTCTTGATGATGTTGCACGGAGTCAAGTTAATGAGTCATTGCATGTTTTAGCTACGCTGAGTGAAGAACGAGATATAGCTATTGGCATTGCTGCTGAGTTACTAGTCACTCGTAGAAATATCTCTTTTCTTGACTTACCTCTAATGATGATGTATATATAGCCTAGAGTTGTCCCTTGTTTGTAATGTACTATCTGTGTAACTAGGGCTTCACACTTTAAGGTTTTAACTTTGTCCTTTTGTTATTTTGTATAATTTTGTAGTAGTGTCAACCTTCTATATAATTATGTACGCCTTAGTTTAACATTTTGGATAACATAAATTATCATGCAATCTTGTACTTTGTTATAAATATTTGCATGGATCACTTTTCCATGTATAATGTAATGTTCTTTACTTCTGATTTTCCATTTAATTTTGTATTGGTTATTTACATATTGTTCCATGCAATGAACAAGGGAAAGGGTTTAGGGTTGGATTAGGCGGACCACTACGCGTAGGATACCCGGCCCCTACTTTAAATCCCGTCCCAAAAAAGGGGTTCACCCGTCCCCCTTGTAAGGTGTCTTTTGGTCTTATTTTGTGAATTGTGGAACTTATTTTGTGAATCTTGGAACTTATTATGTGAATCCTGGAAGTTATTTTGTGAATCCTAGAACTTATTTTGTGAACTTATTTTGTGAATCTTCTAACTTATTTTGTGACTGCTGGAACATATTTTGTGAATGCTGGTATTTAATTTGTGAACCTTGGTACTTATTTTGTGAACCTTGGAACATATTTTGTGAACTTATTTTGTGAATCTTCTAACTTATTTTGTGACTGCTGGAACTTATTTTGTGAATGCTGGTATTTAATTTGTGAACCTTGGTACTTATTTTGTTAACCTTGGAACATATTTTGTGAATCTTAACCATAACATTCTGAAACTTGTAACTGAATTGTTGTATACTTTGATTAGTTTGTATTTCCTTATTAATGAATTTTGGTGTATTAATTTAAATAATAAACAAACTAAATATAGTGAAGTTTTCTTTATTTTGTGAACTTATTTCCCTTGCTTTGGGAATAATAGGCTTTACTGAGTTGTAGGAAGCAAGCCAAGCCAGGATCAAGCAACGTGTTGAGGATATACTGAAGCTACTAAACCACTCTACTGAAGCTACTGAACCACTCTCTGAGCCAGCTACAAAAAAGAAAAGAATTTACAAAGACAGACTGCCTGTGTTGAGGACTCGGATGTCTCCTGCTAGGCTTTACAACTTGCTCAACAATAAGGAGAATCCACCATCAGATAAGCAGATTCAAGCTATACAACAAATAGGATTTGGTTCTCTCTTGCTTCTTCAAACAGATGTTGTTCCGGGTACCTTGGCGTATTGGCTAGTTTCAAATTACAACCCCTTGAAAGGATCGTTGTGTGGTGGGAAACTCCCTGTTTTAGAGGAAGATATCCATCTGTGCCTGGGATTGCCAATGGGTCCAAACATTGTCGAAGAAGCAAAAATTGGAGATAAGTGCCCTTCTTATTTGTCTGTTTTGGAGGAGTTCAAAAGTCACTACACAAGTAGTCCTATTGAGGTCAAAGACATATTGCACAAGCTCTTTTGGAGGAGTTCAAAAGTCACTACACAAGTAGTCCTATTGAGGTCAAAGACATATTGCACAAGCTCTCTACACAAAGAGATGGTGGAGATGATTTCAAACGCACTTTCATCATTTATATCTTCAATGCTCTTTTAGGCGGTGTTGTAGGGAATCGGGCAAGTTTGAGACTTCTTAAAGGTTTGGTAAACACTGACATGATCTCCAAATTCAACTGGTGCAATTTCATCAAACGCAAATTGGCTGCCCAAGTTGAGTCTTGGAAAAAGGAGGAGTGGGAGACCAAAAAGCTGAAAGAAAATTGGTTTGGTGGACCTATCATGGTCTTGGTTTTCATTTATCTTGACCGATGTGTCTTCAAATCACGCCTTGTTACTCGGCAGTTTCCAACGCTCTCAACTTGGACTAAAGAAGCTATATCCAAGAGAGTTAAGGAGGAAGTGAATGCCAAAAAATCGGACAAGAAAACTTTCGGCAGGGGTTCTATTGAGCCTCCAATGGTCACCAACCACCATATTTCACAGTTGTGTCCTCCTCCTCCAAAGATTGAGCTCGGCCAGTCTTCCAAGTCAGCAATTCAAGATAAAGCATCTGAAGCTGAAGCTGAAAAATTACCTCTACCTGGGAATGAAGACACTGGTGAGTTTGTCCATAAATTTGCGCTTTCGACAAAGGAAATGGCTCAAGCTTTTGCGGACTACAAATCACTTGCTAGTCAAGCTCCCTCTAAACTGCCTTCAACAACAATAGTGAAGAAACTAGTTGCAGCTGTAGACGGTATAGCAGAAGGTTTTAAGTTATCTCAACAAGAGGATGATGTTGAAAATGTGAAGGATGTGAAGAATGAGGAAAAGGTGTCGGACATTGTGGATGAGAATATCTTTGAGAAAGTGGTTGATGATATTCATGAGAATGTGGAGAAAGGTGGGGAGAATGTGGAGAAAGGTGGGGAAAATGTGGATAATTTGTATGGGTGGATTGAGGCTGATTTGTTGGCGGCATTGGATGCGATGGGTGAAGCTTTGAAACCAATAGCGCCACATCATTCACCACCACCAAATGCAGAATACCCATCCTTTAGGCTCCTAGCAGCTGATGACCATTTGTTGTCTCCACCTGAACTTGCAACATCTTCTCAACCTGAGCCTGACACATATCCTGCTGTGTCATCCCTCCTTGTGGATGTCATCCCTCCTTTCACTGAGCCCACTCATTTGGTAGGGAACACATCCTCTCACGCTGCTCTGGATGGTGTTCTTCGTAAGGACGTCAATGAGCCTACAATTATTGAGATAACAGCTACTCCTCCTACTCTTCCTACTACTGTGGTACGGAACATAACTCTTGATGTTATTTCCCTACCAGATACTCCACTTGTTTCAATAATCGATAAAGCATCTGTCAAACGATCTGTCAGTAATGTCTATATTCGTCGATCGCCACGTCATTTGGCAAAGTCGATTGCCAGTGTTCCTTGCAAAGCCCTAACTACTGCTGCAATCCCATTTCCCTTATCTCCATTACCAATTGAAGACGATGTTCCAGTTCGTGGTAAGAGGAGGGTTATAGTTCCAGCGGAAGTTTCTCGATCGCCCTATTTGCAAAGAAATCTTAATATTATTAGGGATTGAATCAAGCTGAGAAACAAGTATTAGATTTCATACTTGGCGAAGCATATGATGAAACGGAGATTTTTTCCAAAAGTCAATGTCAGACTTTGACAAGGAGCCAGTTGAAGAGTGTGGCTGAAGGCGATCGAATATCTTCTCATGTCGTAGATGTTTATTATGAGATCTTAAAAAGTAATGACATATTCAGATCCCGTACTTCCCCTTCTCGTTTATTTGTGTCGTATAGAAATAAAAGTGTTAGTCTTATTACTCTCTACTTTATCTAATACTCCAAGTCTATTTTACAAGATGTTGACTTATAATCGTTACTCATACTGATCTTATTTTTTGTTCCCAGTGTCTCTTCAATGTTGATTTTTCTGGAGTTCAACTAGTAAGTCTTTGATTTTGGTCTGCTTATATTTCAACTTAAGTTCATTTTTGTCTTTTTAATTAAGTGACTTTTTGTCCTTTTTTCAGGTTTGCGCTCCAATAGTCTCCGCCTCATGCCCACCTTTCTTGATTTGTATCGACCTCAGAACTAAAAGTAGCAAAATGAAAATTATCCATCCTATGAAAGACAGATCTGTTGATTATTCTTGTTTTATACAACATGTGGTACGTCTATTGTTTCCATTTTGCTTAGGAAAATGTGTGTTATTGTGATTCTACTAGGAATTGACTTTGTGAATGTAGGACTTTATTTTGTGAAGCCTACACTTAAGGTTTGTGAATCTTATCACTTTAACCACTTATGTTGACCAAGTTTCACAAAACAATCCCTAAGATTCACTGAACAAGGTATGAGATTCACCAAGTATGGAAAAGGGCAAAATAAGTTCCTTTAACCACTTATGTTGACCAAGTTTTAAAAAACAAACCCTAAGATTCACTGAACGAGGTCTGAGATTCACAAAACAACGTCTGAGGTTCACCAAAAAAGGAAAAGGGAAAAATAGGGGACTTTGTGAAAGTAGTCCTTATTTTGTGAATCCTAGATCTTATTTTATGAACCTGTGGTCCTTTACCATTTCACTCCAAGTTTTACAAACTAAGATGTATGGTTCACATGATTCGTAGCTAGTGTCTGTTTTGATAGTCTTGTACCTTACATGATTCCTAGATAACGTCTTGTACCTCACAAAATAAGTTTTGTTCATACCTGTGCTAAGAAAGACTAATTTCTCTTTTGTTCATACAGAAAGAAAGGCTCATCCGGCTTCTTAAACCAAAGTTGGCAAAGACGACAAGTATTTTGTGGACGCCCGAAGTGTTTATCCCAAAATCAAACCTAAATTCTGCTGAAATTGATAATGGCCTCTATTTATTGAACATATTGGAGAATTACAAAGGAAACAAAAGTGATTGTCCAATAACCATATATACTGTAAGATTACTTTTTCAACTCTATTTATACATTGATAAATATAAATTTTTATAAGTTTGCAACACATTATTATTCCCCTTTTTCCATAAATAGGAAGCTCAGGTGAAGCGTTTTGCATTGAGGGTGTGCTATCACATTATTACATGTGATAAGAACGTATTAAGAGATAGAGTGAAAAAAGATGCACTAGAATGGAGTCGTGTACCGCTATAAGAACCTTCTTCTTTTAATATTATCAAATTTTTCTTGCAAAACCTTTACATTTTTTTGTACTTTAGTTGATTAAATAATCTTATATGTTCGTATTATGGCAGTGGCTCTCGACCACTTCCTTACGGAGACCAGCAATTGTTGGATTATGTTTGCAGATCAAAATCGGCACAAACTAAATTGTAATGATTTTGCTTTGATTTTACAATATAAAAGTTATATGATTTTGCTTTGATTTTACAATATAAAAGTTATATTGTCAGAGATATTGACTAATTGCATTTCCTCAATATTTTAAGTGACGCTATGGTGTCCACTCCGTGGATGGAAGTCACAAGACAGGCTTTATAGACCCTTGGACCACGTGGCTTTGTTATGGATCAGGTATCATTTTCCTTTCCTTTTTCTTTTCATGTTTCATTTTACTTTTTTGTGAATCCTATAACTTATTTTGTGAATCCTGGAACTTATTTTGTGAATCCTGAAACTTATTTTGTGAATCTTGGAATTTATTTTGTGAACTTATTTTGAGAATCCTAGAACTTATTTTGTGAATCCTGGAACTTGTTTTGTGAATCTTGGAACTTATTTTGTGAACTTATTTTGTGAATCCTGGAACTTGTTTTGTGAACTTATTTTGTGAATCCTGGAACTTGTTTTGTGAATCCTGGACCTTATTTTGTGAATGCTGGAACTTATTTTGTGAATCCTTTACCTATGTTTTGTTAAATTTGATTTTGTAGGTGATTGATATGTTTGGAGTTAAGTCCACACTCGGTAGATCATATCTCCTCTACTTGCCAACGACAGTATATGTGAGCTTCAAATCCTTTAGATGTTGATATTCAAGTATTTGCTTTCTTAATGTTGCTCCGCTCTGGTTTATTAAAATGGTCCTACTTTTGTCACATGCAGACCGTTCATGCCGAGCGCAACCCAGCTATTTGGGGTCAATACCTGAAGTCTGATTACATTCCATTTGATGGGAGCAATATCCAAAAGGTGAAAGATCCCTCTTCTGCTATTTATGTTCTTTTTCATTTATTTTCGTTCATGTGTATTGTTAATTGGTTTGTCTATTGCAGGTTGTTATCCCTATGCTTAACGATAAGTGTCATCATTGGTGGGCTTGCGTTTGCGATTTAAAGCAAAAAGTAAATTTTATCCTCGACTCGAGCACCGATTTACATGCGGATCCTGATAACCACACAGCCCACGAGATTGTATGATTTTTTCCCAAAATATTTTGGAGTATTTATCTTTAGTTTCTTAAAAATATAACCCTGTCATATTTTTATGTTCTATTGGCTTTTTCATGTTCCAGTTGTACCAAGTTTCATCTGTTCTTTGTGGTGGTTTATCTGCATTTGAACCTTTGCGGTTGATGCACATGAATGAATTGTCAACCTTAAAGTCCTTCAACAAACAACATGGTATGTAACCATGTATCTTCATTTTTTAGGCTATATTTGTGTTTTTATCGTACAAGTTTGAATGGTTGAAACTAGACCTGAATGGTCCCTCTCTGACCAAAACCAAGTACCCAATCCCATGTTGCTGAAATGAATGGTTGAATAGTTGATCTTCACTTGAGATGTTTCTTTTACGCATAAATCCACATTATAAAAAAGAGTAAAGACTAAATTCACAAAAATACTTAATGCTAGATTCAGGTCTAGGTTTCATAATTTTATGTTCCAGTTTGACAAGATAAGTTTCAGGATTCACAATATTGAGTAAAAGAAACATCTTAAGTGAAGATCAATTATTCAAGACCAAGTTTCACAAGTTCATGCTCCAGTTTCACGTAATTAGTTCCAAGATTCACAAAATTAGGAATACAAACTTCTTTATTAAAGATCCACTATCATGACAAAATTCCACAATTTCAAAATTAGGAATACAAACTTCTTTTTCTTTTCAACTTCCATATTCACTAACTGTCTCTCTCTTCAACTTCCATATTCAGTGCTCCAATATCACTTTCGTCTTCGCCATTATCCGCCATTATCATTGAGCTTTTCGTCTGCCATTAGCATTACCTCTTGGTTGAAGACTTCCTTGCTTCAAACCCACAAGCAATAGCATAAATTTTATAGAACAACATCGCTGACTCTAAGTCCACAAATGTTTTGCCAACCACGGGTGTAAACTTCTCTTCAATCCTACTTATCCATTGCTCAATGCCACCCGGTGTGTAAGTTACCAAAGTAGTAGGTGTGGAAATAGTTGGCATTGTAGGGGTTGTTAAGACAGTAGTAGAACCCTCACCAGCCTGACCAGAACCAACATTAGAGCAAGGAACCTCACCGCAACCAACACGAGGCGTCACACTACCTTCTGAGTTGTTCTTGTTGACATTTGAATCAACACCTAAGAAGATAAAATGTTCACAAAGTCACATCTCACATTCACAAAACAAGGCTTAAGATTCACTAAGTAAGGTCTGTGATTCACAAATGAAGGAAGTATAACAAAATGAAGGAATAGAGCAGAATAGGTGAATCAGAAATACAGTCTCAGAATATTAACTTCGAGTTACACAAATTAAGCCTTAAGATTCACAAAACAAGGTCTGAGAATCACAAATAAAGAAAAAGAACAAAATAGGTCATTCCTAAAGAAGGGTTCACTTTGACAAGGACTGAGATTCACAAGTCCACTTTTTGGTTCAGATTATTAGTTCAGTTTTAATTTTACCCAGGTTGTATATATTAGTTATTAGTTATTAAGTGTCCAAGTTTCACAAAATAACCTTTCTAGTTTCACAAACTAAGGTCTCTGATTCATAGAAAAAGAAATAAATAAATTTCATCAGTAACCTTCTAGTCCAGGACAAAATGATTGAGTCACAGGTTAAAACCAATTCAAATGTTTACCAACAGAGATTCACAAGACAAGGCGCAAGATTCACTTAATAAAGGCTGAGATTCACTAAATAAAGTATAAGGATTATTAGTTCAAATAGTTAAAAAGATTTTTGTTTCAGATTATCACTTTTAATAATGATTTTTGGTGAAGATTATGAGTTCACTTTTAAAAAAAGGCCAGGTTGTATGTATCAGGATATTTTGATGATTTGTTAATAACACTTCCATTCCCAAGAAAATGACATTGAACAATCAAGCATTCAATCAAAAAATTTAATATATGGGTAATGCGAACAGGCACTATTGACAGTTGTGCCAAATACCAGGCCTATAAATATCTAATTTCTGAAACCTAATATTATATCCCAATAACCTCTCTTCTCTCTTCAGTAAAACATTTCAAAAAACCCTATTGCACACAATGTCTCATTTATTTGTATTCCCCTATACTTGTGTTTTGACGAATGTTCCAGGTTATATGGATCAAGGGCAGTATGTTTGTCACGACCTCTCTAAATTGGCTGATTTTTTAACGAGCCAAGGTTATGAGATAGAGTCTTTGGTGCCTGTTATGTGCAGGCAAACCTCTCATTTTATGGGATTAGTACTAATTTAATTTGGCCCAAATGAAACTAGCTGCAAATAGGCTTTTAAGTTGCAGGAGAAGTTCGAGCAATTTGGGCGTACTAGATATGAATGGCTGGCTACCTATTCCCGAGTTCAGGGGCCCTTTCTATGGGAAGCATCTAGGCTTGATTCAAAATTTTTTAACTACACTCCAGTTTGTAGAAGCGTCCCATATTCATCTAAACACGCAGGAAGATCACTCGCTGCTGCAGATGAATGTTGCACCTATAGCTATATCAATATTACTCTATGTGCATTGCCTCGAACAAATAGGGGTGCTTGATAAACTAAACAAATATCATATCTTGCTTAATTTTTCAGCTTTTTATTTTATTTTATTTTTAAATGTTGTTGTTTAGTTAATTTGAAAGCCATGAACCTGCGAAATTTTATGTGATGAAAAATTACAAGATTTTTAAGTTTGCTAAATATTACTTATGTTTTAATTATCACAATATCATCATTTGTTAAGATTCACTGAGTAAGGTCTGAGATTCACAAAATAAGGTCTAAGATTCATCAAATAAGTAAAAGAGCATAAAAGGTGAATCTAACCACTTATGATGACCAAGTTTCACAAAAAAAGCTCCAAGATTCACTAAACAAAAACTTAGATTCACACAACAAGGTCTGAGATTCACCAAAAAAGGAAAAGAGCTTAAAAAAGTAACAGAAATACTTATTTGCTAAGATTCACCGAGTAAGGTATGAGATTCACTAAACAAGGTCTCAGATTCACAAAACAAGGTCTAAGATTCACCAAAACAAAGTCTAAGATTCACCAAGAAAATAACAGAAATACTTATTTGGTAGCACATACGGAGTATTACATTTTATCGACTCAATTCATAAATCAACTCAATATCATCTTCAAGACTCAGTCAACCAACTCTTACAGTCACACAATTAGGTTCTAAATTCACAAAAACGACCGAATTCATAAACTAAACCTTGCAAAAAAACTAAAATATTGGTCAAATTGCGAGCAGAAATTTTGACAAATGCAAATTGATTCAGAAAACATGAGATTTTACAATAATTAAACAAAAAACGATATACCTGATTCAATAGCATTATTATCATCAATCATTGTGATATCTACAATCTCCATAGCTAACATCGTCAAAAAAAATGTAGTAAGTAGTACGAAATTGCGAGAAAAAGGAAATCGCTCAAAATATTGGTCAAATTCGAACGTTCTATTTACGAAATCGTTCAATTTGATAAAATTCGAACCTGATATCATCAAATTATGAGTGAATTGACAGAATTGTATGAATATACTTAATTTTGATCAAAATTATGAAATTACCTGAAAATTAATCGGATTTTCTTCTGAAATTAATTGAATCAATGTTGTTGAATGTTGTTTTGATGAAATTCACGAACAATCGATGAACAAATTGATGAGCTTTGCTGAAGAATTTCCGTTGAACGAACGAGAGCTTACTTGTTGAAGAATTTTCAGGAAAACGGTTTTGTTAGTATATTTTAGAGAGATAGGGTGTAATTGGGCTCTTGTATGATTTAATATTTTAGTGAGAGAAAGTATTTTGGGCTAAATGAAAAGATTTGGAATGACCCCTCAATTTTCAGCCCAATGAATAATAGGAAGTTAGTCCATAAATGAAGGATTAATGAAGGAATTTGGTGAGGCCGGCCGCCTCGCCATAATTAGCGGCCTCACCGGATCCGGACCGTACATAGGGTCGAGATCCAGTGAGAGCCATCCATATAATAAGAACCATGAGAACCACCTTAATCTAATAGAATAACCGTACGCGTGCCAAAATCAATCACCTACCCCTAAACCTTCTAAACTCAGCCATTTACCAATTTTCGTTTCCCCCTCATCATTCGTTCTCTCTCCTCGAATATCACCATCTTCCACAACGCTATTTTATGCGCGCCAAAATATTATACGATCGATACGATTGATCCTCAACTACTGATCCATCAATCTCTTCAACGATCTACCTATTCGACAGGTCTTTCATGAATGGAACCTCTTTATTCAAGGTAATATTTTGAAATTGCTGATTAATTTGTTGAATTTGAGAAATTAGGGTTCGGTAATTTGAGAAATTAGGGTTCGGTAAATTGAGAAATTGTTTAAATTGGTTGAAATCGTGATATTGTTGGCCCAGTTTTATGAATTAGACAGGTTTTACAATCGTCAAATTATTAGCTACGTGCATCAAATTGTTGCTATGTGCGTTAAATTATAAGGGTTTATATTTTGATCTGTTTGTAATTTTTCAATTAATCGATTAAATTTGTTGAATTTGAGAAATTAGGGTTCGGTAATTTGAGAAATTAGGGTTCGGTAATTTGAGAAATTGCTTAAATTGGTTGAAATTGTGATATTGTTGGCTCATTTTTATGCATTAGACAGGTTTTACAATCGTCAAATTATTAGCTGCGTGCATCAAATTGTTGCTATGTGCATCAAATTAGGGTTTATATTTTGATTTGTTTGTAATTTTTCAATTAATCGATTAAATTTAATTGGACAGGTTTTACAATCGTCAAACTATTAGCTACGTGCATCAAGTTATTGCTATGTGCATCAAAATTTTTAAATTTAATTTTAGTAATAATTCCCTGATATGATTTTATTGTTAGTTATTTAATTTTAAGTGGTTGTTATTGCAGCAATGACATTCTTAGTTCAATGGGGTCGCGTAGTTCTTCTAATGTCATTACAAATGAAGGACAGATGGTTGAAGTTATTGCATCTCAATCCATATCAGAAATATCTGCCCTTAACATTGATGTTCCAGAAAATCTGAATTCAGAAATCGTACAAGGTACAATTACATTGAACTCGTTGAATGATCGAATCTTTCTATATAACTGTGATGTTGTATACTTGAGTTATCCAGTAAATCTAAATCCTAACTCTACTTTAATTTCATCACATTTGCAGATGACGTAGTAGACGAGGCAGAGGTAATAGAGGAGGCAGAGGTAATAGAGCATACAGAGGAGGAGGAGACGTCCGGTTCAAGCAACATGAATCGGATTTTTGGTTGTCCTACCCATCTTAAGCCTGTTATTGGTATGGTCTTTGATACACTTGAACTCGGTATTGCCTTTTATGAAGCATATGGAAAAGAATGTGGGTTTGTGACTAGAAAAGGCTCACAAAAGAATAAACAGGGTGTCATTACACATAAAACTTGTTTGTGTAATAAGGCTGGAGAATGTGAAGCCAAAGGCAAAAAACACCGTAGACAAAGGACTATGGTAGGTTGCCTTGCTAGGATTAACTTTAAACGAATTGCTAACGGTAAATACCAAATTTATGGTTTTATTGAAGGGCATAATCATATGCCAGCTACACCATTAACAATGGTACATCTGACGCAAACGAGAGAATTGAATATAGTTCATTAAAAAATGATATTTGACAACTCAAAGGTTAACAAAGGTCCAGTTATGACCTATAGGATGTTTAAGGAGTATGTCAGAGGTTATCAGAATGTGGGTGCTTCATTGGAAAACTTTAAAAACTTTTCAAGGGATATCAAAAAGTTCTTGTCAGAAAGGGATGCTCAAATGCTTATTGAGCATTTTATGAAAATAAAAAGAATGTGTCCATCCTTTTACTTTGACTTTGAGGTAGATGAGAAAGGTAGATTGTCACATGTTTTCTGGGCTGACCCTATTAGTATAAAAAATTATTTGCTATATGGGGACATGACATCCTTTGACACTACTTTAGGAAAAATAAGTATAGAATGATATTCGCCCCTTTCACAGGGGTGGATCATCATAAGAGATGTGTGACCTTTGGGGCTGGGCTTCTTATTAATGAGAGCAAGGAGTCATTTGCTTGGTTATTTACGAGATTCCTAGATGCTATGGGGGGTCGTTATCCTGTGTGTATAATAACTGACGAAGATTTGGGGATAGAAGGAGGACTTAAGAAAGTCTTTAAAGATAAAGTGCAACATAGATATTACATGTGGCACATATTGAAGAAGTTGCCAGAGAAGGTAGGGCCTGTGATTTGTAAAGAAACTGAGTTTTTGAAAGAGATAAACTTATGTGTTTGGGGCGAAGATGTGGAGCCTGCTGAATTTGAGGAAAGATGGACAGCCATTGTGGAAGCTCATGGGTTGTCGGATAATGAGTGGCTTCAGGAAAAGTATGGCTTCAGACAATTTTGGATTCCATCTTACTTTCGTGACTTGTTCTTAGGAGGGTTAATGAGAACAACCTCGAGGTCCGAGTCAGAAAATCATTTTTTTAGCAATTTCACTAATCCAAATTTGACCCTTATTGAATTTTGGATGCGCTTTGAATGTGCAATGGATACACAACGATGGGCTCAATCAAAACTGATTGCACAATCTAAGTACTCATTTTCTGACTTGGCTACTCCTCTAGACGTAGAAAAGCATGCAGCAGAAACCTACACTCCGAGAATTTTCGAGGAGTTCAAAGTGGAAATAAAAGCAGCATGCTTTACATGTGCCATTGGAGACAAAGAAAAAGATAAGAATCATGCAATTCTCTATATAGACGTCAAGGATCGTGAGAGAAAGAAAGACTATAAGGTGGGTTATAAGACAGCTGAAGTGAAACTAGCATGCAATTGCAAGAAATTTGAAAGACATGGAATACTCTGTCGACATATTCTCTGTGTCCTTAAAGATTATGGTTTTGAGAAAATTCCAAGCGAATACCTACTTAATAGGTGGAGCAAACTAGCAACCCGCGCCTAATCTTCAATTCGATGGGCGATTTAACTTGTCGATCTGCGGATCGATCGATGCACAGAAGAACAAACTGACTGAATTGTGGTAAAAAATGTTCACTTGTGTGTCACTAGTTGAACAGAGTCCTGCTAATTGTGATGAGTTACTAACCATTTTACGCGGGTTCAAGGAAAGGGTACTTGCAGAAACAACAAGTAGTGTCGCTGATGATGGTGGTAATAGTAGTATTGGAAAGAAAAGGGACAAAAATGCTGAAATTGGAATGCTCTTGGGAACAAGTGTGCCTAGCGAAATTACAATTTTGCCTACAAGACAATGCAAAAACAAAGGCTCGGGAAAAAGAATGATTTCACTAAGAGAAAGAGCGGGGGAAGTCAATAAGAAACCACTAAGAAGATGCAAGGCTTGTGGGCAGATGGCGATGTTGGAGCTTGTGTCCTCCACAAGTTAGTGTGATAACATTTGTAAATCTCTTACAGGTTCACAAGGGTATACTTCGTATTTTATCAGTTGATTAACGATTACCTAATAACGATTGGCTTGCTAGAAAGTTTGACGTTATTATCATACTGATGGCGGTGATCAACTGGTCCCTAAAGGTCACACCTATAGGATGTGTTTGAGAGATGTGGTTATGGAAATGTAATCACATTGATGCCTTATATGACTAAACAGTTACTCAATGTGTTGATGAGACGATTATTTAATGCCGATTAAATAATATTAGCGGAGACGAATTAACTGTCAATTATTGAATATAATATGTTATATTTAATTAATGTATATAATGTTAAGCTTGGACGAATTAATATGTTAATTCGTAATTAAATGTAATCGGTTATATTTAATCAACAAGATGAATGTGTCATAGTGGTAATAGTAAGGGTACTCAAACCAAGAGGTTATGGGATCGATCCTCACTAAATGACAATTTATATTTAACACATTTTATACATTTTTGAAAAACCGAAAATAAGGATTTTTATCCTCATTTTTGGTAATTGCCAAAACCGAAAATAAGGAAATTATACTCCTTATAATTTCGGAAATGGGCCGAAAATAGGAAAAGAAAAATCTACCCTATTCTCTCCTTATACCCGGTTTTATAAAGGGGAGAAGGTGATTTTTCCTAACCGAATTTTTCGATCTCACTCTTGCCTCTCATCTAAAAACACAAAAACTGAAAACTCTAATTAATTTTACTAAAAATTCGGGGATCGATTCTAGCAACAAGTTAAGGGCATATCTCATATCGTCTTGGGTGCAACTGATAGGCGAATATCAACTTTGATATTGTTCTTAGGCCGTTTTTGCTAGGACCGAAGGTTATTTCCTAATCCTTTACGATTTTGTTTATGCAATTCATTTTATGACTAGTTTCATCATTATAAATTTCGTTATAATCCTTAAAATTAAGGGGTTGCATACAGATAAATCCCACAAGTGGTATCAGAGCCAGGTTACGAATTTTAATTTTGATGATTCTCATAAAATTGTTTGTAAACTATAATTAGGGTTTTCAAGAAAAAAAAATCGGCTGAAAATTTTTTTTGTGCCGAGAACAATTTTTTTTTTTGCAGCCGTGTTGTTGCGTTTTTGTTGTTGTTTTATTTCCATTTGATTTCATATTGTTGTTTTTAATCAGTTAAGATAATAATATGATAATTTGTAGATGTTTCGATTTTATAAATCGAGATGTAAATGGAAATCGTTTTTGTCGGATTGATGAATTGTTTTTGCTGTTTTTGGCATATAACTTAATTTAACAAAAATTCAAATCAATTATGATAATCGGTTTTATCATGATTTAGATATTCTCTTAACAGGTTAAATATGAATAATCTAGTTTGAATATGTATTTAAATTATAAGTTGAATACGTCAATCTTGTTAATAGCAACTAAAAACGATCTTGTTCATCAACATGTCTTTGCAATTTAGGGCATTTTTGCCGCAAAAGAAGAAAACAAAGGGGCTGTTTTTTAGGGTTTGCCGAGACAAAAAAAAACCTATTATTTTTCGTTTTGCTGTTATGACCGGAAAAAAAAGGATTTTGTTTTTGTTTGTTTTGGCCAATATTAATTATACATTACATTTACAATGTATGATTAATTGTTGTGAAACGGTTCACAATTTAAAGATACCTAATTATTTTAAAGAAGTTTAAAATATTGATGGATTAAATTCATATTACAAGTTTAATGTGAATTAAGATTAAAATTAATGTGATTAATTGAGGAATTGTCACTTAATTTGATCATTTAAATAGGTGGTTTGGATAAAATTAATCAACATAATTAAAGAATTATGTCTTGCATATTTATTTTTTTTAGTTGATGCTTTTCTTTTGTTGAATGAATCGTTGAATGAATTTATTTACGTATTTTTGCAATCGGTTGTAATTTGTAATACTTAGTGTGGCCTTAGTTAATTATGTTTTCGTAATGAAGGAAACATAATTTTTATGTAATTATGAGATCTCGAATCTCGAATCTCCTTTATTTTTCTTTAGTTTTTGGGTTTTGAAATTAGAATGTAATAAATAGGTTTATTATGTAAATTTATTTATTGTAATTTTCAAAGAAGACTAAAGATGGAGATTGGAGCTCACTCCCGCTACATGGATCAATATGGAACATCGAGACAAGCTTCTCGGGTCCAAGGATGGATTCCAAATTTGTATTTAATGTTTATTTTGATAGGAAAGGCCACACTAGGACTTTTTTTTATGGTTTTTACGGTTTTCATTCCTATTGCTTTTCATTCACATGATAGTTTATGCATCATTTTCCGCCTAAAACCAAACCACCTACTACTAAAATGCATGAAAATTGACACATATAGGTTGTATGTTAGTTTTCATAGACATACAGATGTCACATGTTTATTAAGCAATCATCTTAGTTTATTCATTCACGCATGCTAGATATTAGTTCACTTAAAATGAATTAAAATAAAGTTGATGTGATCTTCCTCTAAAACGGAAATTGAGATTAGTCTTTATAAGGGCAAACAACTATGAATCCCTTCTTCGTCGGTAGGCATAATATGACCCCTTCTACGTTGGGTAAGTAGTTTGTGTTGACTTAGTTTACCTCAACATCATAGTCCGAAGAGTTTATCGTGATTATGATGGACTAAAGATAGAATTTACAGAAATTTATCGATCAAGAATTCTAACGGTAGAATTAGCTAAAAGGTTAGCTTATCAATTTGCAGATAATTGAGTCTTGGGATCATTTATATAATTCTTGAGGGAGGTCAATTGTATAAATGTTTTGAGTCTTCGTGTTATGACATTAGATCATTAGACTTAAATTAAAATCGATGCACATGCTTATTATTTATTCTTATTTTCGCAGTGTAGAACTCGTTTATATTACTGTTACAACAAATGGCTGGAAATAACGAAATCCCAATGCCTAGTGCCACACTTGGACGCGAGTCCTGGCTGAAAGTTTTTATGGACAACATAAATCAGTACACGCGACTGAAGAATGATGGGTCCAACTTTGCGGACTGGGAGGCAGCACTACGGAATGCTGCCATTGCTGACGGTAAGCTCAAGTACTTAACTGAGCCAATACCGGTAAACCCAGGCCCCAATGCGGGAGTTAACGAGTCACTTGCTTATAGTGATTTTGTTATGCAAGCGGGTGCGATAAAGAACGTACTCATCTTTGCAATGGAAACCAATTTGCAGAGACGCTTCATTTCCCAAGGTGCGAACAAGATTTTCACCACGCTCACTAACGAGTTCTCAAAAGCACCGAGGATCGTTACTTATAAGCATACCTGTCGCTTCTTTGATGCGAAACTCCAAAAGGGCCAACCGGTTAGCCCACACATTCTTAACATGATTGAGAATGTCGAGAAGTTGGAGGCACTTGATTGCAAAATCAGTGAGAGCATTGTCATTGACCGAATGCTTCATTCTCTTCACGATGGTTTTGCCCTTTTTAGGACGAACTACTACATGAATGACTTGAAAAAGAGTCCTCATAAGCTACACTCCCTTCTCGTACAGACCGAGAAGGATATGAAATTGAGTGGGAGCATGAAGCAGGATGTTCTCATGATTTCCAACAAGGGTAAAGGTAAGGGCAAAGCTCCAGGCGACTTAACTGTAGGTAAGCCAAAATTCAAGACGGTAAGAGTGGGCCCGGTGAGACTAGTGGCTCACAGGGCAAGGCAAAGAGCAAGGGCGGTGACATTGAGTGCCACCATTGTCACAAGACTGGACATTGGAGGAGGAACCGTCCCGTCTACCGTGAGGACATCAAAGCAGGCCGCGTCGTTCCTATTGGTATGTCATCTTATATTCATATGATTGAGATTAACCATGAAAGTTTTGGAACTTGGGTACTTGATTCTGGTTGTGGTTCTCATCTGTGTAATCATTTGCAGGGCCTAAGAAACATCACACCTCTCGGAAAGGGTGATGTGGACCTGCGAGTCGGGAATGTAGCTAGAGTTGCTGTTGTCACGAAGGGAACATATGTAATCTAACTCCCTAGTGGTTTTGAGTTATTTTTAAATAACTGTTACTATGTACCCAGTTTGTCTAAGAACATTATTTCAGTTTCCGTACTTGATAAAGACGGATTTTTATTTTTAATAAAGGATAATAGCTGTATTTTCTCTTTCAATGAAATGATTTATGGCAAAGCGGTTTCCATGAATGGAATTTACATCTTAGATCAAATCACAGAAGTATTACACATGAATAATAAGAAATTAAAGGTTGATGACAAAGATCAAACCCATCTATGGCATTGTCGAATGGGACACATAAATGAGAAACGCGTAAAGAAACTCGTCGATAATGGGACTATTCCCGCATTCGAATTTTCTACATATGGCACGTGTGAATAATGTCTCATTGGCAAAATGACTCGAATTTCCTTCAAAGGTGTTGGAATACGCGCTAGTGACCTATTAAGACTCATACATACTGATGTTTGTGGACCTATGTCAATTACCGCTAGAGATGGCTATAGATATTTTATCACTTTCACGGACGATTTGAGTAGATACTGATATGTCTACTTAATTAAGCATAAAAGTGAGCCCTTTGAGAAATTCAAGGAATACCAGAACAGGGTTGAAAACCAACTGGGTAGAAAGGTTAAATCACTCCGTTCAGATCGGGGTGGCGAATATCTTTCAAATGAGTTTGATCAACACCTTAAAGACTGTGGAATCGTTCTATAGTTAACTCCACCTGGAACACCTCAATTAAATGGTGTGTCCGAACGGAGAAATCGAACCTTACTTGATATGGTTCGATCCATGATGAGTCACACGGTAGTGCCTGATTCGTTATGGGGTTTTTCTCTTTTGTCAGCTGCTCTTATACTTAACCGAAGTCCGACTAAAGCTGTCGACAAGACTCCATATGAAATGTGGAAGGGAACGGTACCTAACTTGTCCTTTATTCGGGTTTGGGGCTGCGAGGCTTATGTCAAGTAGAGACACGAGGATAAGCTCGGCCTGCGATCGGTCAAGGCATACTTTATAGGTTATCCAAAATGAACATTTGGTCATTACTTCTATTCGCCTACCGAACATTGAGTTTTTGTTGCGGCTAGTGCGACGTTCTTAGAGAAAGAATTTCTCGAGAACAAGATGAGTAATAGAACCTTCGAGCTGTCAGAGATTCCAGAACCAACAACCGAGGAACGGATGGAGGAAGTTGTTCCTCGAACTGATGATACGGTTAGTATTCCTGAGGAACCTAGGAGGTCGGGTATAGTCTCTCATCCTCCGAACAGATACAATTGTATGGTCGAGGAGAATGACGTTTTACTCCTAGAGTGTAATGAACCCGCTACCTATAAAGGTGCTATGGCCTGTTCCGACTCAAAGCTATGGCTCGAAGCCATGCAATCCGAGATGGACTCTATGTATGAGAATGACGTATGGGATCTTGTTGATTTACCTAATAAGGTAAAACCTCTACAGTGTAAATGGCTTTACAAAATAAAGCGTTCTATAGACGCGCAACCAGATACCTATAAGGCACGACTAGTGGCAAAAGGTTTCACTCAAGTGCACGGATTGCATTATGATGAGATTTTTGCACCTGCAGTCATGCTACGTTCCATTCGGATAATCTTAGAGATTGCCGCTTTTCATGATTATGAAATTTGGCAAATGGATGTGAAAACCGCATTCTTAAACGGTTATTTGGAGGAAGAGTTGTACATGGTGCAATCCGAAGGTTTCATAGATCCTGAACATCCTAAGAAAGTATGCAAGCTTAAGCGTTCCATTTATGGACTTAAGCAAGCTTCTCGGAGTTGGAATCATCGTTTCGACCAGGTGATAAAAGAGTATGGTTTCACTCGATCGGTCGAAGAACCATGCTTATATATCAAGTCGAGTGGGAGCAAGATTGTATTCTTGATATTGTATGTCGATGACATACTCCTGATTGGGAATGACATTCCTCTCCTATCTTCGGTTAAAGAATGGTTGAAGAGCCATTTCCAGATGAAAGATCTGGGTGAGGCACAACGCATTTTGGGAATCCGTAACTACCGAGATAGATCACGACAGACGTTATCACTTAGTCAGGAGTCTTATTTGGATAAGATTCTTGAGAAGTTCACCATGACCAACTCCAAGAAGGGGAACCTTCCAATGACGTCCGGGATGCAGTTGAGCAAGTCTCAGTCACCCACGACGCCTGAAGGGATTGAGCGCATGAGTCGTGTTCCTTATGCATCTGCAATAGGATCAATCATGTATGCCATGATATGCACACGTCCGGACGTGGCATATGCATTGAGTATGACGAGTCGGTACCAAAAGAATCCAGGTGAGACACACTGGATAGCTGTTAAAAATATCCTCAAGTACCTACGGAGGACTAAGGATAGGGTATTGACTTATGGAGGCGATACTAAGCTATGCGCAATCGGTTACGCAGATGCTAGCTTCCAAACGGATCGAGATGATTCAAAATCTCAGTCCGGATTCGTCTTCACTCTTAATGGTGCTGCGGACAGCTGGAAGAGTTCTAAACAGAGTGTTGTAGTAGATTCTACCACTGAATCCGAGTACTATGCCGCTTCGGAAGCAGCTAAGGAAGCGATATGGATGCGTCAATTCTTACAAGGACACACGATAGTTCCTAGTTCGAATGACCCGATCACCATCTATTGTGACAATAGAGGTGCCATCTTCCAGGCTAAGGAGCCAAAGTCTAGCAACAAATCTAGACATGTACATCAGAAAGCTCACCCGATCCGTGATTATGTGGAGGAAGAAGAGATAGTGATTGACAAGATTGCGACGGATGATAACTTCGCGGACCCTCTCACTAAACCGTTGAATTTTGATAAGCATGAAGGGCACGTTATTTCCATGGGAATTAAACGTGTTCCTGAGTTGTAGTAGTTGATTATGAATTTGATACATTATCTTTTTCGTATACTATTTATAACTTCATCGTTTTATTATAATATTTTGTTTTTCATGTGGATTGTACTGACAACATTGAACCCCACAAAGAGAACTAAATTACATTATATTTTGTTTGGTCCGTAATCGCCTTAATGAGCTTATAAATCTGGCTATTATATTGTGCAGTCGATTGATGGTGGGTTCAACGAGCCATAAGTCAAACTGTTGACAGATCGATCACAAATGCGAGATTATAACGATACCTCGTAGGACAAATTTTTGTGACAACGAAATGGAGTCCTAAATGTTTAAAAACATTCGGTGCCAGGTCGTGGATAGGACATCCATTGTGTTCCTAGTGTCGATTCTTTTGACTATCGACTGTCTCTTGAGATTAAAGCAGTTTTTGGGTGACTTTGGTTTCTTTCTCACGGTCTGCCGTAACTCGAGGCTAAGTAGATTTTTTCTGGGTCATTTCATACTGTGCTTATATCTGCAGGATTCGAGTTGAGGAAAATATCCAACCTTTATCAGGTATAGTTATTTCTCGGGCCACTCCGGAGTTGTAATGGCGAAATGCATGGCCATGCTCGAATGATGATTCGTTTATCAGTTAAGTTACTCTCTAGTCGGGGAAACCACTCTTGATACAGATCGCTTGTAAAATACGACCTTTGTGAATACAGATTTTGCAAATTGTTTTACATTGAGTGGGAGAAATTTTAGGATATGAGAATCGGTTATCACACATACACTTGTGAGGACAAGTGGGAGTTTGTTGGAGCTTGTGTCCTCCACAAATTAGTGTGATAAAATTTCTAAATCTCTTACAGGTTCACATGGGTATACTTCGTATTTTATCAGTTGATTAACGATTACCTAATAACGGTTGGCTTGCTAGAAAGTTTGACGTTATTATCACACTGATGGCGGTGATCAACTGGTCCCTAAAGGTCACACCTATAGGATGTGTTTAAGAGATGTGGTTATGGAAATGTAATCACATTGATGCCATATATGACTAAACAGTTACTCAATGTGTTGATGAGACGATTATTTAATGCCGATTAAATAATATTAGCGGAGACGAATTAACTGTCAATTCGTAAATTGAATATAATATGTTATATTTAATTAATGTATATAATGTTAAGCTTGGACGAATTAATATGTTAATTCGTAATTAAATGTAATCAGTTATATTTAATCAACAAGATGAATGTGTCATAGTGGTACTAGTAAGGGTACTCAAACCAAGAGGTTATGGGATCGATCCTCACTAAATGACAATTTATATTTAACACATTTTATACATTTTTGAAAAACCGAAAATAAGGATTTTTATCCTCATTTTTGGTAATTGCCAAAACCGAAAATAAGGAAATTATACTCCTTATAATTTCGGAAATGGGCCGAAAATAGGAAAAGAAAAATCTACCCTATTCTCTCCTTATACCCAGTTTTATAAAGGGGAGAAGGTGATTTTTCCTAACCGAATTTTTCGATCTCACTCTTGCCTCTCATCTAAAAACACAAAAACTGAAAACCCTAATTAATTTTACTAAAAATTCGGGGATCGATTCTAGCAACAAGTTAAGGGTATATCTCATATCGTCTTGGGTGCAACTGATAGGCGAATATCAACTTTGATATTGTTCTTAGGCCGTTTTTTGCTAGGACCGAAGGTTATTTCTTAATCCTTTACGATTTTGTTTATACAATTCTTTTTATGACTAGTTTCATCATTATAAATTTCGTTATAATCCTTAAAATTAAGGGGATGCATACAGATAAATCCCACAGTCGAACCACGACAGCAGGAATTGTGACCGACCAAAGGATCACTGACAAATAGTCGAGTAAGTGATGTCTCTTATCAGCATAAGTTTTCAATTTTTACCATTTTTGTTTCCCTCTAATTTTTATCTTTGCTGACATTTGCTTTCTTATGTGTGAGATTGAAGTTTTTGGCGAGGAATTAGACTTGTGCAGCGAAATTTTTGAGCATCATTTGAGAAGACAACACTTGTTTTTTGGATTATTTTTCTTCATTTACAATTGTTTTGTAATAAATGTAACGGGAGTCTGCCGGATTTTTAAATTGTATATTTGAGAAGATGGAATTGTGATTCTGGATTTAAGAATAGAAAACATGTGTTTCCCTGAGCAATTATGGCATGCACCTACGAGCTCATTTTATGCACGTACGAGGTCATTTTATGCACATAAGGCAAGTATTAAGACATCTGAAAATGTGATAATTGTTTCTCCAAATTTGGTAATTAAAAAGCTGAAGCATGTGATCATTGTTTCTCCAAATTTGACAAATTTGATCATTGTTTCTCCAAATTAGGCCAGCAATAAAATGTGATTAGTTGAATCATCATCGTGTACGACAAGTCGTTTAATATCATGCACATACAAGGTTACATGCACATGCAAGGCCATTTTATGCACAGATAACCCAAATGGGCTAATTCCCCATGACATGGGTTAATTCTCATTACAAGTCATTTAAAAAGGCCATAATTTAACAAATAAATTGGGCTTAATTTAGTCATGTTACTTTGGGCTTTAATTCTCATTTCAAGTCTCAAAACTTAAATGTGGGCTTTAATTCTCATTTCAAGTCTCGAAACTTAAATGTGAGTGATTGTTCAAGAAGTCGGGCCAATCCTATCAGCACTTTAGGCCATAATTTAGGCACGACCCAGCACGACACGCTCAAAATACATAGGAGTTGGCTTAAAATTCAAGAATTAGGCAGGCACGCTCAAGCACGACACGACGCTCAAGCACGACACGAGCACGACACAGGCCATGACCGAACATAGCCTATGCGATCTCTAAATAACGCAAGTAATTGTGTTTTGAAAAATTTCATGCATGTAGAAGGTTGTTCCATACACATATAGCGCCTTCCCATGCATGTAAATATGCAAATTATATAATTTTGGCCCACATTACAACGTTTATCAAGTCGCGTTAGGCATGTTACTTTGGGATTTTAAAACGACAACCCCCTGATAAATGGGTTAATTTTCATTACAAGCTAAGTCTCATTAAAAAAGGCCATAATCAAGTGACATAATTGTGCCCCCACGTTTTAATTTAGCATATAAATGGACCCAAAAGTCGACAAATTGCATGCACGTAGAAAGGTATTTCATACACATACAACGCCTTCTCATGCACGTAGAAGGGTGTTTCATACACGCAAAAGTTACTCAAAGTACCTACAGATATGCAACCTACAAATTTACTCCACCTACAAACTAATGCCTGCCCAAATCAAGGAATCAACAAAAGACAATGAGAAGGTTCTCTGCCACTCCCGTTTGCTAAGCACACAAACTCTCCCCATATTCATCCAAAAATAACACCTAGTTATAATCCTACAAAAAAAAGGTAGGGAAATATTGTTACGTTTAAAGTCACTTGACATCAATATTGAAAGTCTTGCAGTTAAAAGATGGGGAAATAATAAAAACAAAATTAGATAAAGCATTCGAAAGATATTGATATTACCGTTCTCTTGTTTTCCTCCCATCTGATAGGATCTACAATCAAACTCTCACCATATTCATCCAAATTCTGCATATATATTTGACAACAATATAGAAAGTGTTGCAATAAAATATGCCGAATAATGTTTGACTAATATAACTTGGTTTAGACATCATTACCTCGTAACAAGTCTGATCGGACCATAATGATTGACAACTCAAGTTTTCTAGCCACTTCAGCAAATAGACTCCGTAAGAATACCTTTTAAAATAATGAAATTTGTTAAACGCTTTAAAATGGTGTGTATCCCATCGAAAATATTAAAACGAGTAGAGTATAATTTAAACATGTAAGGTACCCATTTTTTTGTCGAGGCACATCCACAATCACAAACGGAAAATTGTTTATCTGCAACAGCTTTTTGTATCCTGGAAAGTCTCTTGCAATAATCCCCAACGCATGAAATAACTACAAAAAACAAAAACCGAAAAAAAAGAAAAACACAATAATATAAAAGCGAAGGAAAACCAAGACAAACTTGAGGTAACAAACCCCTAAGGCATATATATATAATCATACCGTTTCAACTAAAAATTTACATCTTCCGTCAGGACGCCTAGGCAAGCTTGAGTCAAGTATAAAGTTGGTCTTTTTAACAAAGTCAGACACAAACCAATGTTGACGGTCAACACAGTAAGGGAAGAAAGCCTGCAAAAACGCACATAGGGAAATGAAAACCGATAATATACAAACAGGTTAGACAGGATAATTAATTAAGTTCTTTCTTGGGCAAGTAGTAAATTCCGTCGATATAATAAAATAAAAAAGTGACAGGATAATTACCAGTTTAGCTTTGATTAGACTTTTGGGCAAGTACTGAAGCTTAATGTACTGACTTTGAAAACTGTTTTTAGCGACAACATCCTGAAAGTTGAGAAAATTTGTGAAAAATATTGGTAATTACAAGCAGAAACATTAGCGGTTACTAAGGATGAATATGAATACCTTGATTATTGTTGGAAAGTACACAAGATTTGGTCTTTCAATTGTTAAACGAAGACCAACAAGGTTAATTACCATATCAATGAGCCATTTTCCTTCAAACAAAGTCGACATTCCTTCTTGGGTTACTTGCAGCCATGGAGTGTCTACAACAATGTCACTAATAATGCACATATTGTTATTAGATGCAGAACAACAACGTGGACAAAAACAACTTAAAAAGATGATATATGGTCAGTGATGACTTACTCCTTATAATGCCTCATTTGTCCTAATAAAATTCTTCAAGTGTTCATCTGTATAGGGCAAGTCTCGTGGAACTTCATTCCTGGGGAGAAAAAGGAAAAACACAGAACAATTACATAACCATAGCACACTTTTAATAAACCAGGAGCCATCATATAGTAATGAGAAGCATTGTTGGTAAAAGATTTCTGATTACCAAATCTCACCACCATTCTTGTAAGCCTTTGCTTTAGACGTCACTTGATCTTTCACAGTGTTGTCTTTCCAAGTCAAAATTTTATTGCAAACCCTCACAATGTAACGCTTCACATCAGTTCTCTGAACAATAATATAAAGTGAAATCAACAGCAGAACCTATATATCTAATACATATACAAGGCTGATTCATGAAAGAACAAAGCTAATACATGCATGTTGATGGCTTCTGGCGTCAGGAAATATAGAAACACCAACTAAAAATTTGACTTAAATAATGGAGACTTACGTTATTGAGCAGCTTTAAATTATACCGACACTTATTCCCATTGTACGTATCCATATGTCGCATCATGTAAATTCCAGTATCACGCTCGACAGAGAAACTTTTATTCGGAACATACTCTTTGGCTACTACAAAATATGTAGCATGCAGCTTTGGAATCATGGAATAAAGCTTTGCACTTAACTGTTTCTTCTGTTAGACAAAAGACAATGCCAAGCAAATAAGTTCTTTATATAAGAATTAAATCAGCCATTTAACATACATATTGCCAACCGGTGTGAAAACATACCACATATTGAACATTGACATTAAAATCTACACAACCTGGATCACACGGGTGTATAACTTCATACAAGTTATGATCAATATCAAAACAATGAAGAAGTGGGCTGGGTGCAACAAGAGGGAAAAAACCTGTCAAACAATGATTAGTTGGATTTGTATATTATTTAATTATGTATTTTGAAAACTTTTCAAATATTGAAAAACTTACCAATTTCACGTCTCTATAGTTGATATCCAATGAGGCTATCTGTTGTTTCAATTAGATGACCCGTATTAGAGAATAAAAAGGTACAAGTTGATAACTTAGACCAACAAAATTTAAATATCAAACTTACATCGGTTGTTTCAGTGAGAAAGAGACGGGAAATTGATCTACGATCTCTTAACCTGATTCCATTATTCAGATAATCACACCACACACTGATCACGTCGATGTTAACATTACCACCAAATAGCACGGTCTTCATATCATATCGTGTAAGAATCTTGCCCCCACGGCTGAACAGAACCTCGCTACAAAAATAAAACCTTAGTGTTATAGAAAGAAAATATAAAAAATATACCGAATAAGAAAAAAATAAAAGCAAATTTAATAGACTAATACATACCCTTCATCTAAGTCAGCAGCAAATGTGATGGGTGATGTCATCGGGTCACATGCAATCAAACTCATTTATAATACTCAACATACAACTAGTTAGTGGTAAGTCGAGCTTGATCCATGGGACGGTGGTTACTCAAATTATTCAATCTAATTATGGTTGTGCTTGGGGTTGTCAAAATTATAATGGGTTGATGATTCTAATCTAATAGATGCAATAAACAAGCAACAAAAGGAAAGATGTAAACAATTGATTAAAAATGCTAGGATATCATGCGTTCATAAAGGATTCATGGGAATTGATCATACATACATTTTCTCAAATTATAAGCAAGCAATTATTGTTGTGATGGATTGAGTTGGGTTATATCTTACAATCCTAGGAAAGTTTGGGTCCCGGAGCCGAATCGATTAGATTGTACAACACCTACAAGTCGACTTAGTCTTTCTTACTCAACAACATGCATGGTCTAATGAGACTCGAGTTGGTTTCTGTCTTACAAGCCTCATTGAAAAGGTAGGTGATGGGTAAAAAATGCAAGGATACATAGGCTCGCATTTCATCAAACATAACATGTGCATGAGTTGAGATCAAAACAAGCAAGCAAATAAGCCATGAAAGCATATTAATTTAAGCATGAATCATTCCCCATGTTGGTTTTCCCTAATTACCCATTAATCCTAGCTAAGTAACTACTCACTCATGCTCAAGTTTAACATGTTAATAAGGTTGTCAATCATACTAACAAAGCCAAACATGATGAACAAGTAAGAAAGATTAACAATAATTAAAACAAGGATTAAGAGAATTATACCTATGGAGATTCCAATAATAATAATGCAAAGAATAATAGAAGAACTTGATGATTGATGGAAGGTTGTCAATCTCCCAATAAACCCAAATGATCTTCTAATTACCCAATAATAAACTTGAATTACTCAATAATAAACTTGAACAATGATTAAAGAAAGATTAATGTATAATTTGTGGAAAGATTAGAGAGTAATCTATTCTAATCTACTCCTAATCTAATCTAAAAAAGGATTGAATTAACCTAATGAAAACTTGATGGTTTGATTATTACAAATGGGGTATATATAGTAGAGCATCATTAGGCTAAGCAAGGGTAAAATAGTAATTACACTTTTGAGTTTTAAGCAGGGAAACGCCGGTATTTTTAGAAGGATGGGCATCTTTCATTGAGGCTTGAAGAAGACGAAATTGTGCTGCCTTGGAATCCGGGCATCTTTAGCACGGGACGGGCGGATTCTGTGTTCTGTGCCCGGGCGTCTTTGGGAGAAGACGGGCGTCTTCTGGAGCTGCTGCCCGGGCGTCTTGGGGTGAAGACGGGCGTCTTCTGGAGGTTCTGCCCGGGCGTCTTCTGTGGAAGACGGGCGTCTTCTGGGGAAGCCGAGCGTCTTCAGTCTCGGGACGCGCAGATTGGCGAACAGCTTCTTTGTTTGAGCTCGGATTGTAAAACGGACGTAATTTTCTCATCCGGACTGCTATTGGAGTGATTCAAAAGCCTAGATCACTTGTTTTTTCGACGCCGTTCCATCTAGCATACTTTTAGAGCCAAAGGAGCAACTCTTGGTTTGGGTTCCGAGCAATTTCTGCATAAATGGCTTCCTTCTCGTCATCCTTGCTTTTAACCCTTATGAGCCTTCTATAAACTCTTTATTCCTACATACTTGGCCATCATTCTTGCCTCCTCTTCATACTAGTCTACCCAATATCATCAAAAAGCTTCCAAATATGAACGAAAGACGGGAATTTCCGCCTTATTATCTCCTTTTCTACAAATCATATGAAATGCGATAGAAAAGCAAATAAGAAGGTTTTGACGGATAAAATGGCCATAGAATGTTATAATAGTATGCAAAATAGGCTCAATTAGGGGACTAAATATGCGCAAATAATGATCACATCAAATATCCCCAAACCGAACCTTTACTCGTCCCGAGTAAACAGGTGACAAAAACTAGACCTTTATTTAAACTAACCTACTACTATAGCCGATATGAGACAATTAGCGGATCTCACTCCGCCCCTTCAACTCACAAAAAGACAACCATGAGGTAGGATGCCTTCTTGCAAGGCAAGGTGGGTCTTGCCAAAATGGCGACGCATCCAAACATTAAGCATACAAAATCAAATAATGGATGCATCTACAAAAGAATAGCCACTTTCCTCATCTAAGTGGCGGAAATTATCTACAAGGGAAGCAATTCAAGGGTACACACTCCTTCATAGATGCAATTTCTTCAAACTACTAAGCCTAGAAGGATACCAATAAATCACCTCCAAGTTGTGTCGCTGGGTACCTTTGTCCTCAATCGTTAAATGCTTTTGTCAAGAATAGACTCCCTATGGTGTTAGAAAGACTGGAGGATCGGGGAATCCCCCTCTTGCCTAGACAAGAAGAAGGGTCGTCCCCTCTCTACCATGCACAAAAATGGATACGGTGGATAAAGGGATCGATAGATATTTGAGTTTCACTTTGGGAGTTTGCTTTCATTTTTGTTTTTCCCCACAATTTTTTGTGGCATATAACATTTGAGAACACTTTCTTGCCATTTTTTTTTGATTTTTGGCATTTCAAAACATGACAACTTTCAACTTTTCTTTGCATTTCTTTTGAACATTTTCAAAGTCACCCCATATGTAGTGAGGGTGGCTTATATTTGAAGCTTTAGGAGTTCTATTTTTGCTTCTCTTTTCATTTGATGCATTTTTTTGCAAACTTTCTTTCACTTTTCATTTCATTGAACTCAAATTGATTTCTTTTTGTGCCCATTCCCTTTGATGACAAAAATATGGTAGAACATGGATGATGGATGGATGGATGCATGGTCTTAAGGGTCACCTTGGAATAAACGGTAGCCAAGGAGTTATCACACCACAAGGTACTCTTGACTAGGCCTTAAACCATGGGTCAAAGGATACTAGCATGACACATCCTAGGGTGTTTTACAAGTATTCTAACAAGCAAAGTTTTAAGAAGAAAAAGCATCTACTAGGGCCTATATACACTTGTCAAGCTTCCCAAGTAGACGGTTTCGCAAAATTTTCTAACATGCAAACTACATGCCATGATGCAACTAGCATATAAACATCCTAATGCAAATGATTCTACCAACTAATATGCCATATAAACTAAATGCAACTCCTAACAACACATAGATACACAAAACGCAACAACAAAATACACCACATCCTCCTTGACATGTAAGCCCATCCTCCTCATATGAATAATGAAAAAAAAATGGAAGGAAAATAGAGATTAGAGCGATCATACCAAGCGGTCTTCATTTTCCCTTGCTAATGCCTCAAATGTAGTGTTGTATTTATGTGAGAAGAGAACAAAAACGCAAGTATATACAATTCTACACTACTAAATTAAAGAACATGTTTTTGGTTTTTTTGAATTTTTCAAATTTTTATGGGTTTTGTCTTTATGAAATTAAAAGACATATTTTTGTGATTTTTCGAAATTTTTCAATTTTTATGCATTTTTGGAATATAAATTCCCATCCCCCACTTTATTTTGGACATTGTCCTCAATGTACATGTAGGAGTAGGAATAAAAAGGTTTGAATTTTTTTTTTTTTAAATAAAGTACAAATGCAATGATATGATATGAATGAATGCATGCTCTTACTAAATGCAATTCTATATGACATATATAACAAATGAATGCAATCTAAATTATATTATATGATGCATGATTTCTAGTAAACTATGGTCACCTATGATCAAACCTCCCCAAACCGATTTAAACACTATTTCTAGTGTAGAAATGAATAGGTTTGGTCATTAGTGTCTATGCATGACTTCTAATCTATATGCAAATAACTACATGAATCATGTGAGATAAATACAATGCAAACTAATCTAATCATGTGAGATATATCACAATGCAAACTATACTAAATGCATATATAAAAATTAATGGTTATTGAGGAACTCCATTAAACCAAAGGTTATTAATTAACAATTTCATGGAAAATCATCACTAGCACTCAAAGCACGTAGAAGTCGGTCAAATTCTTGGGAGTGAGAAATAAATAGGCATGGATAACAACACAAGATTATGCAATGAAATAATGCCCAAGTAAGAGACCGAACAAGCATATCAAGAGCATCATAACAAAAATCATAAGAGAAATAATGGAGGGTAGGAACATGAAATGGGTAGTTGGTTGGCAATTCACTCAATTCATCCTCCAAATAGTCAAAATCACCACATTCAATGCAAGTACTCTCATTATCATCCAAGGTGACTTTAAGGGTGTCTATTTGGGGTTCCCAAATGTCCTCATCATATTCCTCATCACAACAAGGTCCATTATCAAAGGGGTTGTCATGGCAAGGCTCATCAAGCTCAACACAATTGTCTCCCTCAAATATGTCATCCTCAAAGGGTGAGTTTTCACTCAAGTTCACATCCATATTGATACTGTCGTTTCGTACCAAAAATAAATACCTAAGTACTACTAACAGAAGTCAACGGTAAGTAGGGTCGATCTCCACAGGGAGGCGGTTTACTATCTACTTGTCTATTTTATCTGTCTAATGTCACTAATGGGGGTTTGAAATGTTTTGATTAAACTAAAGAGACTAAAGCGAGAGGGAAAAGAATGCGAGAAATTAACAGTAAGAGAAGGGAATATGCTAGGGGTCGGTCTACCGTGGCAGCTACACTAACGGGTCAACTGAGTTAATTAAACTATTGATAAGAAGAGCTATGGTCGTCACCTTTCGGTCCTTGAACCGCCCTAGGGTCTCCTAACTTAGCTTTCGCCCTAATTAGGTATCACCTATTGTAATAAAGCAAGCCTTCCCTTCCAATCTTTCGATCCAGGTCGGGGTTAACTAGATAAATTGGTCTCCTGCATGCATTCATTCAACCTAATGATAATTATATTGCTTAATACAATTCTTATCGCAAGACTAATCTAATCAAGTCAATCCTAACATATTGCTACCACGGTTTCCCTAATCCTAACATATTAAAGGGAATTAGCTACGCATAATGAAATAGAGAACAAGAAATAAAGGAGAAGTAAACATTAAATAAAAGTAAAGAGAAAGAATGAATTACTGAATTATTGATCCTAAAATAAGGAAGAACAAAGAGTAACAAAAGAATAAAGTGTATATGAAAAATGATAAGAGAGGAGAAGCCCCTTAAACTCACGTCCTAACTCCTATTTATAAGAAAAATAGGATTATTAATTAACCTAATGACGGAAATAAGCTAAAAAGCCCAAGCCCATAGCGAATCCACTCGATCGAGTGATTTAAAACCACTCGATTGAGTAACTAAAGCTTAAACCACTCGATCGAGTAGAAAATCTGCTCGATCGAGTAAACCATAAATTGAATCTACTCGATCGAGTAGAAAAAGGACTCGATCGAGCAAAATTCTACTCGATCGAGTACTTTCCAGCAACAGTTTCCTGCTTTGCGCACTGAACTTCAAATGGCTGCCATTTCTTCGTTACTTGGGTAAACAGGGTGATTCCGGTGGTGTTGGAAAGCTAAGAGGAAAAGCTTTCACCTCCAATTAAAATCAACTGAATATCTGTTGTAGAACTCAAGATATGGCTCTTCAAAGTAGGCACTAGCAATTTGAAGTTCTTCCTTTGCTCGCCTAGCTATCTTTCTTCTTTGCGCATCTCAAAATAGCTTCATTCCCGCTCCAAACTCACTCTTCCTCCAAATGCATGCTAAACGGACGGTAAAAGGCTCGATTTCACTACTTTCTGGTTCATTCCTGCAAATAAGACAAAACAAACCAAAGTAGCATATTCGGGGCATTTCGTAGCATAAACTACGATAAAAGCGTAGAAATACGTGCATAAATTAGGCTAAAAAGACTATTTAAAATGCACGTATCAAATCTCCCCAAACCAAACCTTTACTCGTCCTCGAGTAAACTAAATGCAAACTAATGGAACAGAAAAGATAACTCAGAGCTAGCTACAAATGCCCACTTAAGCAAATTTAATGCAAGCAAACTAACACTTATAGCAAAGCAGTCAAATGCAAACGAGTTATAGGATGTTCATAAAATAGCTGAACCGTCGACCTTGCAAGACCTTTAATAATGGACTCTCACGGGTCACTCTTCTCTCATGAAGCAAAGGGTGAACATATATATGTAAGAGAGAAAGGAAAAAAAAATAGTCGATCACCTAAACTACGACCCACATAAACATGCATGCAACTAATATGATAGACAATTCTAGCTACCAAACATACATTCCAACCAAACAAGGTCCTGTCACAAATAGGGCTTACAAAAATATGGTAAAGTGAGGCAATGTGTAAGAAAAGGCAAAACATTTATGGGAATGTGGAGGTATAGGTGATCAAGCTAGTACCTAAACAAAACCATATATCGACATCCGATTCCAACTCAATTATGAATTAAGCACATGCCCTTTATTTGGCATAAAATCTCACCAAACCGAACTGCAAAAACTCCTCAAATGAAATAAGATAGAACATAGGAGCAGAAACCGACTCATAAACAAACAACATTTTTTTTTCTCGAATTTTCTTTTCTTTTTCTTTTCCGGTTTCTTTCTCTGATTTTTTCGAATTCTTTTTTTTTTTTTCATTTTTCACGTCCTTTTTTTTCTTTCCATTTCTTTTTTTTTCATCATCCTCCTTTTCTTCATAAATTACCAACTCCGAATTAATAGATACAAGCCAAACTTGATACAATAGACAATATACCGCAGAACAATCTAAACTAGCTTGACAAGGCAGGCTAAATTTGGGATGTAGCTAAGGGTCAACATGCAAATTTGGCTAATGTAGAGTTAAATGGGTAAAAATGAAAGAAAGGGAAATTGTAAGCACCTCCCTGCATGTGACACCAACCACTAACCCGAATGTATGAAGGCAAAAAGCAATTGAATTTCATATACGTGCAAATAAATGGACATGCTATGCAAGGAGTAACTACTCACAATCCTACATGAAACTGATCATAAATGACACCAGTTTATACGGCTCTAATCCTTAGAAATTATAAGTAGGTTGCCAAAATTTCAGGTCGAGTCTATTCGTTCAGCTAAATTTTAACATAAACTCGTAGATATGCAAAAGACAAAGCTAAAAGATAATAGTTCATGCAAGGCTTAAGCAAAAAGACAATTATAGTGCAATATCATTATTGAAATCTACCGTTCCGACTCAACCTATATGCAAAAATAAACGTGATTTTTTTGAATTTTTGAATTTTTCTAATTTTTAGGGAATTTTTAAATTTTTAAGAATAAAAGACAATGCATACATAAATTGAATGTGATAACAGAAATGCAATAAAAACAATATGGAGACGCAGATATGGATGCATAACCTCCCCAAACCAAACTGTACAATGCCCCCATTGTACCCAAACATGGAAAAGAAATGCAAACTAAAAGAGAAAGAGAGTAAATGCGGAAAACTTACAAGAGTACGCAAATAAGGGACCTCCCCAAACCAGCCAACAACGTGGGAGGTCACTAATAGCTCCGAAACATCGTCACAAGAAGCTAATCCAAGCAATGGGCGTCCAAAACAGCTCGATCGAGAGGAATACTGGTCGATCGAGTACAATTTTTTTTTTTTTGAAAGTACTCGATCGAGTAGAATAAGTACTCGATCGAGTGATTTCAGCCGCAAAAGCTCTCGATCGAGTACAAAAAGTATTCGATCGAGTGATCCTTAGTATATTCCTACAAAAGACGCAATAAAAACACGCATACTGATAAAGTCTATGGTATAAAAACCATTTATTACAACTAAAAAGAAATAGAAAAATAAAATAAATCTCCGGGTTGCCTCCCGGGTAGCGCTAGCTTCAGATAGGTCCCAACTCGACCTTCTTTTTCTTCGAGCCTCTCTAATTAATCACAATCAAAACAGCTCAAAGCGCGCAGCATGAGATCATACATCTGCGCATGTGCTACACAGAAGCATAAGTAGCACCAAAGTGGATTACAGAAATAGGAAATAAAAATATGTAAACATTTATGTCTAACAAATTTCCTATGTGAGCTCCTAAATTTATCCACAAAATAAAGGAGCGCGGGAGCAATTGTCAATATATTAGGGTCCCGTTTTAGTTTGACAAGATTAAAGCGATAAGGGTGGTGAAAAATCGTTAAATTACGCGTCCACATATGAGGAGGTATAGCTTTAAAAGGAGAAGTACGAATCAAATGAGGCAAAATACTATCAAAACAAACAATAATAAAATTATCGTTCACTACCTCAGGTTGATCGCTCTCAATGACGGAATCATAGATAAAAGAATTTATTACCTCTTCCGTGCTAAGAGTAATTACCGACTCAGCTGCTTCTTCATCAACCTCCTCAATGGATTTCATCCCGTAAATCTCAGCCTCAAGCGCATCCAGCTCGGCTTTGAATAGGGGAGACTTACCGTATCCATTATTATCGTCAAAATTGTCGTCTAAAACGACCCCAAGTAACGCATCAAAGCTCTCAATGACCAATTCAGTCGATCGATCAAAATTATTACTCCATCGACCACTTTCCTCCTGATTTTCACTCGATCGAGTAGAAATATCACTCGATCGAACACTTTCTCCTGGAAAATCACTCGATCGACTAATATTAGTCACTCGATCGAGTGATTCCTCCTGTACAGGGCTGAAATCTTCGTGTGAACTCTTGAAATACAATAGAAATTCGTCATCCGAGTCATAGAAATCATTCTCAGTATTGGACAACACGGTTTCTTCATGGGAAAAACCGCTCTCGGCAAAATATACCTCTTCTGGTTGCCAATTATCCGACTCAGCTACTAACTGAGCAATTTCGGACTCGAGCTTATCAATACGCGCGAAAAATCGTCTATCATATTCCGATACACTGTTATCATAATCTTGCATTTGAGATGCAAGTGTCTCCATTAAAGATTTCAGCTCCGTAATTTCTTCTTTCTTTATATCAGGAAGATCTTGTTGCGGTGGCCATTGATAGGGTGGATGTGGCGGCACAACTACAGCTGCTTGACTAGCTCGATCACATATTGAACGCATAAACTTCGTCATTCTCACCAAACAAAAAACTCGCATTATGCCCAAGAAGACCACATCTCCCGCAGAAATCACCTTGCTCCATATAATAGGACATTGGTGATGGGTCAAAGGTACTCAAGCCTTCCTTTGACGATCTTTCACCTAGAACTGTCTCGTAGTACTGTAAGGCCTATCAAAACAAAGACTAAAGGAAAGATTAGAACGACCTCAAGGGAAAAATCCCCTGAGGCTAAAAACAGACAAAAATTAAACAAGTAAATAATTATTTGCCTCCCCGGCAACGGCGCCAAAATTTGATACTGTCGTTTTGTACCAAAAATAAATACCTAAGTACTACTAACAGAAGTCAACGGTAAGTAGGGTCGATCTCCACAGGGAGGCGGTTTACTATCTACTTGTCTATTTTATCTGTCTAATGTCACTAATGGGGGTTTGAAATGTTTTGATTAAACTAAAGAGACTAAAGCGAGAGGGAAAAGAATGCGAGAAATTAACAGTAAGAGAAGGGAATATGCTAGGGGTCGGTCTACCGTGGCAGCTACACTAACGGGTCAACTGAGTCAATTAAACTATTGATAAGAAGAGCTATGGTCGTCACCTTTCGGTCCTTGAACCGCCCTAGGGTCTCCTAACTTAGCTTTTGCCCTAATTAGGTATCACCTATTGTAATAAAGCAAGCCTTCCCTTCCAATCTTTCGATCCAGGTCGGGGTTAACTAGATAAATTGGTCTCCTGCATGCATTCATTCAACCTAATGACAATTATATTGCTTAATACAATTCTTATCGCAAGACTAATCTAATCAAGTCAATCCTAACATATTGCTACCACGGCTTCCCTAATCCTAACATATTAAAGGGAATTAGCTACGCATAATGAAATAGAGAACAAGAAATAAAGGAGAAGTAAACATTAAATAAAAGTAAAGAGAAAGAATGAATTACTGAATTATTGATCCGGAAAATAAGGAAAAACAGTAGTAACAGTAACAGTGTATATGAAAAATGATAAGATAGGAGAAGCCCCTTAAACTCACGTCCTAACTCCTATTTATAAGAAAATAGGATTATTAATTAACCTAATGACGGAAATAAGCTAAAAAGCCCAAGCCCATAGCGAATCCACTCGATCGAGTGATTTAAAACCACTCGATCGAGTAACTAAAGCTTAAACCACTCGATCGAGTAGAAAATCTACTCGATCGAGTAAACCAAAAATTGAATCTACTCGATCGAGTAGAAAAAGGACTCGATCGAGTACTTTCCAGCAACAGTTTCCTGCTTTGCGCACTGAACTTCAAATGGCTGCCATTTCTTCGTTACTTGGGCAAACAGGGCGATTCCAGTGTCGTTGGAAAGCTAAGAGGACAAGCTTTCATCTCCAATTTGAATCACCTGTATATCTGTTGTAAAACTCAAGATATGGCTCTAAAAATTAGGCACTAGCAATTTGTAGTTCTTCCTTTGCTCGCCTAGCTATCTTTCTTCTTTGCGCATCTCAAAATAGCTTCATTCCCGCTCCAAACTCACTCTTCCTCCAAATTCATGCTAAACGGACGGTAAAAGGCTTGATTTCACTACTTTCTGGTTCATTCCTATAAATAAGACAAAACAAACCAAAGTAGCATATTCGGAGCATTTCGTAGCATAAACTACGATAAAAGCGTAGAAATACGTGCATAAATTAGGCTAAAAAGACTATATAAAATGCACGTATCACATATCATTCTCACTTTGCCCATTAACATCAAATTCCATGGAGGTTGATTTCATTGAAACATAAGAAGAGTAGGATAACGGCATCCAAGCATTAGCTTCACAATCAAGAATGTACTCCTCCTCATCATCACTCTCCTCATCTAGCACTCCATCTTCCCAAGGTGGGGTAATTTTGTGGGCATAGTGGGTTGACTCAAGGTTATAGGAAGGTTTCTCATCCTCACAAATCTCATTTTCATAGTTTTCCTCAATGAAGTTTTGAAATGTGGCTTTTATTGCTTCCATACCTTCCTTAGCACTCTCAAATATATCATGCATAGTTTGCTTAAGACAATGGATGGTAATGAACTCAACAAATTCCCAAAATTCCTTACAACTCATCTCACATATCCTACGACCACTCAAGTGAAATGCCAAGTTGCGGGTTTCAAGGTTCATGCCATTATAAACAACACAACATGCTTCATAATTTGAAAGAGTAAAACCATGATGCCAAGCATGAGTCATATAATCTTCAAATCTTGCAACATATTTATCAAGTGATTCATTTTCATATTGCCAAAAAGTGAATGTAGACATGTTGAGCATATGAAATAGAACAAGTACAATAAAACTCAAGAAAAAGAAGCACAACTAAAACTAGACAAAAGAACAATTCAAATAAACAACACCGTCCCCGGCAACGGCGCCATTTTGATGGGTGATGTCGTCGGGTCACATCCAATCAAACACATTTATAATACTCAACATACAACTAGTTAGTGGTAAGTCGAGGTCGATCCATGGGACGGTGGTTACTCAAATTATTCAATCTAATTATGGTTGTGGTTGAGGTTGTCACAATTATAATGGGTTGATGATTCTAATCTAATAGATGCAATAAACAAGCAACAAAAGGAAAGATGTAAACAATTGATTAAAAATGCTAGGATATCATGGGTTCATAAGGGATTCATAAGGGATTCATGGGAATTGATCATACAAACATGTTCTCAAATTATAAGCAAGCAATTATTGTTGTGATGGATTGAGTTGGGTTATATCTTACAATCCTAGGAAAGTTTGGGTCCCGGAGCCGAATCGATTAGATTGTACAACACCTACAAGTCGAATTAGTCTTCCCTACTCAACAACATGCATGGTCTAATGAGACTCGAGTTGGTTTATATCTTACAAGTCTCATTGAAAAGGTAGGTGATGGGTAAAAAATGCAAGGTTTCATAGGCTCGCATTTCATCAAACATAACATGTGCATGAGTTGAGATCAAAACAAGCAAGCAAATAAGCCATGAAAACATATTAATTTAAGCATGAATCATTCCCCATGTTGGTTTTCCCTAATTGCCCATTAATCCTAGCTAAGTAACTACTCACTCATGATCAAGTTTAACATGTTAATAAGGTTGTCAATCATACTAACAAAGCCAAACATGATGAACAAGTAAGAAAGATTAACAATAATTAAAACAAGGATTAAGAGAATTATACCTATGGAGATTCCAATAATAATAATGCAAAGAATAATAGAAGAACTTGATGATTGATGGAAGGTTGTCAATCTCCCAATAAACCCAAATGATCTTCTAATTACCCAATAATAAACTTGAATTACTCAATAATAAACTTGAACAATGATTAAGGAAAGATTAATGTATAATTTGTGGAAAGATTAGAGAGTAATCTATTCTAATCTACTCCTAATCTAATCTAAAGAAGGATTGAATTAACCTAATGAAAACTTGATGGTTTGATTATTACAAATGGGGTATACATAGTAGAGCATCATTAGGTTAAGTAAGGGTAAAATAGTAATTACACTTTTGAGTTTTAAGCAGGGAAACGCCGGTATTTTTTGAAGGATGAGCATCTTTCATTGAGGCTTGAAGAAGACGAAATTGTGCTGCCTTGGAATCCGGGCGTCTTTAGCACGGGACGGGCGGATTCTGTGTTCTGTGCCCGGGCGTCTTTGGGAGAAGACGGGCGTCTTCTGGAGCTGCTGCCCGGGCGTCTTGGGGTGAAGACGGGCGTCTTCTGGGGAAGACGAGCGTCTTCAGTCTCGGGACGCGCGGATTGGCGAACAACTTCTTTGTTTGAGCTCGGATTGTAAAACAGACGTCATTTTCTCATCCGGACTCCTATTGGAGTGATTCAAAAGCCTAGATCACTTGTTTTTTCGACGCCGTTTCATGTAGAATACTTTCAGAGACAAAGGAGCAACTCTTGGTTTAGGTTCCGAGCAATTTCTTCATAAATGGCTTCCTTCTCATCATCCTTGCTTTTAACCCTTATGAGCCTTCTATAAACTCTTTATTCCTACATACTTGGCCATCATTCTTGCCTCCTCTTCATACAAGTCCATCCAATATCATCAAAAAGTTTCCAAATATGCACGAAAGACGGGTATTTCCGCCTTATTATCTCCTTTTCTACAAATCATATGAAATGCGATAGAAAAGCAAATAGGAAGGTTTTGACAGATAAAATGGCCATAGAATGTTATAATAGTATGCAAAATAGGCTCAATTAGGGGACTAAATGTGCGCAAATAATGATCACATCAGAATGCATAGTCACCCATCCATTTTTCAGACTGACTTAAGGCATCCATCACGTTCACATTTCTTATGAAAAAAGGTGAACGAAAAACGTCAGGTAACTCAACTTTTCTCTTACACTTCCGAGTCTGGGAGGGGACGATTGGGGACAGTTCTACCAGCGGAGAAGAAGGCATAATTGGAGATTCATTCAATGACAGTTGTGACAAGATAAGTATTGGTGATGCATGGGATAGATTGGAAGGTGCAGCTGATGTGCTTGCATGGGGAGGGGAATGAATAGAAGGTGCAGCGGAAGTGCTTCCAAGGGGAGGGGATGGGATTGAAGGTGTAGCTGACGTGGTTGCACAGGCAGGGGATGGAATGAAAGGTGCAGTTGACGTGCTCGCATGGGAAACATCCATATGACACATATCACCAGACCTCTGTGCTTCGCGGAACTCTTGAGATGTATATAACGCATCCACACCCTGAAAGAGACTGAAAGATGGTCCCTCCATGAGTTCCTTGTCCATTTTTTCCTTCGTAACTTGGTGTTCTTTAAATGCCTCACCAACACGGTTATATGCACTATCCAGAATCCCCTCTAAATCAGCCAAGATGTTGGGATCGTTGTAAAACTCATCAGAGTCCATATAATCCACATACTTCTTCCCCTCCTCCACTTTACCCTCATCCTTTCTCTCCTCTTCCTCCATTTCATGGGTATCTTTCTCCTTGTCCTTCTCAAATTTATCCTCCACTTTACCTTCATCATTTCTCTCCTCTTCCTCTATTTCATGGTCATCTTTCGCCTTGTCCTTTCTCTCCTCTTCTTCTATCTCATATTCTTCTTTAATTAGCTGTGAAAGTGAAAACCCTTCAAATAACGAATCTGCCAAAGTCGACATTTTGGTAACAGCTTCCATACCAGGAACCACAAAAGTTGCTTGCATGATTGCCTTTGAGAATGCACCATAACTGTGTTCAAGAGTAATAACAGTCCCTGCTAAAAACTTGAAACAATCTGTTGTTTTCTTATCAACGGGACCTCCTTCTTTAGTATCCTCAACCTTTCCCTTTCCCTTTCCCTTTGTCGTCACTCCAGCACCCTCAACCTTTTCCTTTCCCTTTATCGTCACTATATCATCAACCCGTTTGTCAGTTTCAGACACGGGTGCTTTATAAACAAATTTGTCTTCTACACGCCCCTCTCCAAAACCATTTGCCTCATGTTTTTTCATCTTCACCCTCTCTCTGATACGTTCGTCAGACCAATTGGCTAGCAAAGGGAAAGATCGAATGACCGTTCTTATCTTGAAAATGACTCTATCCAAGTAGATAAGACAGAAAATGAGAATTGGTCCCTTAAAGGACGTACCAGGGTCTTTAGCTGCTGCCTTTTTCCAGGAAATGACATTTTTAATTATGTTGACTCGTACAAACTTGCACCAATTATATTTAGGTACATTGGACAGATCGAATAGGCAGCTTAATATACGAGTGCTGGGATAATCACTAGCTACCCCCATCAACAGAACAGAAACAATATATACGAGAAAATTCCTCTTGAAATCATCTCCAGCATCCCGCTGCTCAATCATCTTCTCTAGTAAAACCTTCTTGGTAATACCTGTGGTACTAAATTGCTCCTTAAATCTCCGGACAGCCTCTAAATAACCCTCTTCTTTACAGTACCTCCCAACTGGATTGATATCTAATGGCCCCATAGGAATTCCCGTGACAAGGTAGACATCCTCATCTGTGATAGTCAAATCCCCATTCATCAACGAACAAGTGAATGGATTGAAAGACTCCACAATCCATCTAGCCAAATGGGCATGGATTTCTTCCGATTGAAGTTTTAACAACTCTCCAAAACCCATGCTATGAATAGCTTCAATTTGCTTCTCAGACGGGTTCGAGTTGATAAAATTAATTATCAAAGAAGGACTCATCCTAGTTACCAGCATATAATAATCTTTACCACGCTTCCTATGTGGAGTTCCTTTCCTACTAGCATTGCTGCTAGCATCTTTCTTATCAGTAGCAGTGGACACTCTCCTTTTTTTGGTAGATGGTTGAACATCTTTCGGTAAGACATCCTCATCAACTGGTCTTTTAGTACGAGGACTCACTCGACGCGGAACAACTGTTTCTGTTTTAGTAGCTTCCTTGTCAGCTGTTTCTGGTTTAGAAGCTTCGTTGTCAACTGTTTCTGATAAGACATCCCCATCATCTGTCAAATGTTAAACAACATCAATTAGGTGATATGAAGAAGTTTTTAATGCATTAATGTTTCAGCAGTTCACCTAAAATGGGAAATTTTAGCATTAATGTATCAACAGAAGTTGTATCAAATAACCTAGCAACTAATGTAAAATTTTAATGCACATATAGTGCTTTGTCATACATATACAAGGTTGTTTAATAAACATATGTTGCCGGGTATCCTAAAACGGTACGGGAAAGGGCTGAGGATTGGATTAGGCGGACCGCTACCGCGGGTCCACCTAATCCAACCCTCAACCCTTTCGCTTATTTTTCATACATGTAGAAGACTATTTAATGCACATACTATGCTTTCTCATTCAGGTACAAGGTTGTTTTAATAAAGACACCCTAGAGGGGTCGAGTGAACCTTTTTTTGGGGACGGAATTAAATTTAGAGGGCCGGGTATCCTAAAACGGTACGAGAAAGGGTTAAGGGTTGGATTAGGCGGACCGCTACCGCGGATCCGCCTAATCCAACCCTCAACCCTTTCCCTTACTTTTCATACATGTAGAAGAATGTTTAATGCACATACTCTGCTTTGTCATGCATATACACATTTGTTTAATAAACATATGTTGCCGGGTATCCTAAAACGGGATGGGAAAGGGTTGAGGGTTGGATTAGGCGGACCGCTACCGCGGATCCGCCTAATCCAACCCTGAACCCTTTCCCTTCTCACTTTATCGGCCGCGAGACCAAAAGACACCCTAGAGGGGTTGAGTGAACCCTTTTTTTGGGGACGGGATTAAAAGTAGAGGGCCGGCTATCCTAAAATGGGACGGCAAAGGGTTGAGAGTTGGATTAGGTGGACCGCTACCGCGGATTCGCCTAATCCAACCCTCAACCCTTTCCCTTCTCACTTTATCGGCCACGAGACCAAAAGACACCCTAGAGAGGATGAGTGACCCCTTTTTTTGGGGACGGGATTTAAAGTAGAGGGCCGGGTATCCTAAAACGGGACGGGAAAGGGTTGAGGGTTGGATTAGGTGGACCGCTACCCCGGATCCGCCTAATCCAACCCTCAACTCTTTCCCTTATTTTTCAGAAATGTAGAAGACTCTTTAATGCACATACTCTGCTTTGTCATGCATGTATACGGTTGTTTAATAAACATATGTTGCCGGGTATCCTAAAACGGGATGGGAAAGGGTTGAGGGTTGGATTAGGCCCGCCTAATCCAACCCTCAACCCTTTCCCTTATTTCTCATTCTGAGGTGAGGTTGCATTTTGTGAGGCTGTGAAAATTAATGTTGATTAGTTCATGCATGTGTAGGGTTGTTTAATGTACATATATTTTTCTTTCATGCATGTGCAACGCTATTTCATGCACTGATAAGGAATTTTTTTTTTTCATGAATGTGCAAGAGTAAACTGATTTTCTTACTCAAATTGCTTGGGTCAACAACATCAGTTGTTGTAGCTTTCGATTTTGGTGAGAAATAACCTTTGACTGAACGACCTCCTTTTAGTAGAACTTTTTTCTAAGCTGCAACACTCTTTCGCCCCATATCTATCAATGATTTGAAGGATATTGTAAAGACAGTTGAAAGACAAACTGTTGTACAAATCACATGTTTATAATGAAGACAGATTGCAACATTTCACAGTAAATTATGTTGCAAAACAATGGTGAAGAGCATAACACTAGTTGATGAATACAGATCAAAACTAAGTAAAATTGGAAAATGAAAGAACATTGGCTGTGAAAGTCAAACCAAAAATATAAAATATATATATATATATATATATATATATATATATATATATATATATATATATATATATATATATATATATATATATATATATATATATATATATATAGAGAGAGAGAGAGAGAGAGAGAGAGAGAGAGAGAGGGGTAGGATCTCGTGAGTTTGGTTCTTACGGTGAGTTGTGAGTTTGAAAAATCTCAGCCACTAGATCAATGAAAACCAACGGCTGATTTTATTCAACGTCATTATATAACGTTGAACTAGTCAACAAATATAATATTCATAATTAAAATTCTTCGGCTGTCACTTACTCACCTTCACCAGATTCGACCTGCATCACCGTCACAATAACACCAACGTTGACGCTTCCGTCAATGACGACATTTGCGGTGGAGGTTTTCGACATAACGACGTCGTGAGCACACATTATAATATCCTTAAAATAAACCTGTCAATTCCACCATCAATGCAGTCATCAATATCGTTCATGGCGGCGGAGGCAGCGGTAGAGATGAAGAAGAAGGATTCGTCTTCAATACGATGGCGACAATTATACATATGATTATTAAATTGAAGATGAGGTCGAAGACGACGTCCCATCCTTCTTATCTCATCTGCCGAATATTTGAACCGTCTTTATTTATTCATGACATTCCAACTTCAATTTTTTTTTATGATTATGACATTCTTTGCTATTATTTTATCCTCATTAAACTAATGCTCTTAATCATTTATTTGTTAACTGAACTCAATAATTATACATCTCTGTAGTTTGCTACGGAGTAGTTCCTTGTACTGTCATGATTCACTTTATTGGATCTATATTACAATTTTACTAATACATCGGGTTAGACACTTGCCGTGGAGTCAGAGTAAAATAGTTCCTCCTTTGATTTTACGTAGTCAATACAATTAGAGAGTCTGCCTCACCTAATGTTGCCACTTTTTCTTTACGTCTTTTCTTATTAGTGTAGAACATGCTGCTCTATTATTGTGTTAAATACCAAGAAAGAATATATTCATCTATTTGGTATTCTGTACTGTGAGTTCTGACATCTGATTGAAGGCTTGTTAAGAGGAGTAAGAAAGGTAAGAAAGAATATATTCATGTAATTGGTATTCTGGACTTGTTTCTCTTGACTCTCAGATGAAATTTTTGCACTATACAAGGATGAGCAAAGTTGCGTAAGTGGTTGTCGAATTGATGACAACTGTTGGTGGAATTGAGTCGGATTCATAATTGATAATTGGTGCATAAAGGGGCAATTATGGGCTGCTGGAAATGAACTTGATGATGACGGGTTTCGCCTGAGTTTAACGAGATGTTGATGGCGGTTGGCGCAGGCGCAGGTGATGATGGCGATTGCAGGTTGATGTCTGATTGGTGAGCTTATCAAAACGAGAGCTGCTGCTGTGCGATGATGACGAGATGTGAAGTTTTTATATCAGTACACTTGTCTTTTTGGTTCTCTTGTGTTGAGTTCTGGAGGAAGTTAAAATGTAATGCAAAATTTGTGTTGCATTTTCCCTCAAGACCTTTTTTTACAACTAATTTCTAGGCTTGTTAAGTAAGAGAAGAGAGCAATGGGTCGAGTAAATTAGAATTGGTGAGACCAAAACTAGCTGCACTAGTTCCTGTAGTGTGCAGTTTTGACCAACTTGTGAATGATAGTTATCTATCTGCTTCTCACCTAACTTATGCAGTGGCTAGTAGTTTATGTGAGACACGTCTTGCCTAAAAATCATCATTACAAAAGCTGAAATTGTCGTGAAAATAGCAGGATTTTAAAAGGCAATCCTTGAGTCTATCCCTTTAGTCTCGGCCGCTCTATTTTATGCTAGTTTGCTCTATTATTTCATTCACTCTTAGATTGCGTTACTAGTTTTCTGTTAGTTCATAACTTGTGAATTGTGATGAAGTGAGTTCTTTATTTTTTGTATACTACTTCGAGACAGAGAATGGTTAAACAATGAAATGCCATTCTAAACACTTCATATTAAACATGTGAATTGTGAAACAAAGCCAACGATAATTCAAAACTGACAACTACTGCACAACAAACAAAATAAGCGCACAAAAAAAAACAATAGTGGATAAGGAATGGTGGAAAGAAGTACCTACGGTGGAACAAACTATTGACCTTGTCGTGTCTAAGAAATAAGTATGCAGTATAGTCGTATAGATGTGAATCCTACATAGTATGACAAGAACCTCTTTCCTATTTGTACTTCTATACTACCATCTAATCACTTCACGAAGAATAACATAACAATAAAACTACAATATTATCACAATAACACGGGAAAAAAGAGTAAAAAAAATCAAAGTGACACCGAAATAACATCACAATAACACCAGAATAACAATACCACCAGAATAACAGCACAATAACACGTGGTAAAAAAGAGTAAAAAAATCAAAAGTAGTAAAAAAAATCAAAGTGGCACCAGAATAACAGCACAATAACATGCAGTAAAAAAAAAGAATAAAAAAATTAAAGTAGCAAAAAAATCAAAGTAGTAAAAAAATCAAAGTAACACCGGAATAACATCACAATAACACCAGAATAACAGTAGAATAACAGCACAATAACACGTGGTAAAAAAAAAGGAAAAAAAAATCAAAGTCGTAAAACAAATCAAAGTGGCACCGGAATAACATCACAATAACACCAGAATAACATCACAATAACATGCAGTAAAAAAAGAGTAAAAAATCAAAGTTGCAGAAAAAATCAAAGTAGTAAAAAAATCAAAGTGACACCGGAATAACATCACAATAACAGCAGAATAACAGTAGAATAACAACACAATAACACGTGGTAAAAAAAAGGAAAAAAATCAAAGTCGTAAAAAAAAATCAAAGTGGCACCGGAATAACATCACAATAACACCAGAATAACAGCAAATAACATGCAGTAAAAAAAAGAGTAAAAAGATCAAAGTAGTAAAAAAATCATAGTAAAAAAATCAAAGTGACATCGGAATAACATCAGAATAACAGCAGAATAACAGTAAAATAACAGCACAATAACACGTGGTAAAAAAAAGAAAAAAAAAATCAAAGTCGTAAAAAAAAATCAAAGTGACAGCAGAATAACATCACAATAACAGCGGAATAACAATAACAGCACAATAACATGTGCTAAAAAAAGAGAAAAAAAATCAAAGTCGTAAAAAAAATCAAAGTAAAAAAAAGCACAATAACAGCATAATAACACGAGGTAAAAAAATAAGAGTAAAAAAATCTGGTAAAAAAAGAAAAAGAAAAAAAGGTAACATAATGAGAAAATTAGAGAAAAATATAAGAGAAAAAAATCAAAGTTGTAAAAAGAGAAGCATAATAACACGAGGTAAAAAAAAGTCGATAAAAAAAATTAAAGTAAAAAAAAGAGTAGCACTAGAAAAAAGAGAAAATAAGTAAATGACAGTGATTTTATATGACAGGTAAGATTAGATCTTGGCCATTCATCTCTAATATAATCTAATGTCTGAGATATCAAAGCACAAACTCACAACTCACCATAAGAAACCAAACTCACAAGATCCCAACTCTCTATATATATATATATATATATATGTGTGTGTGTGTGTGTGTGTGTGTGTGTGTGTGTGTGTGTGTGTGTGTGTGTGTGTGTGTGTGTGTGTGTGTGTGTGTGTGTGTGTGTGTGTGTGTGTGTGTGTGTGTGTGTGTGTGTGTGTGTGTGTGTATGTGTGTCAAACCAACATTGCATAACAACTTCTATAATCCAAAATGCCAAAACTAATTACATAATTATTAGTAAAGCCTGACAAAAAGGAACATTTAAACCTTAACATTCAATACCCTAAGTGCCCTAAGTACAAATACAGTATGTTGGCCAGAAAGTTGTACAAACTTATGATAGACCTACGTCAAATCAACGACTTCAACATAAGAGAACCTTCGAGGAGCTAGTAAGGGTGTTGCTATTGCTTTCGCTTCTTCATGTGACAAAGATGGCATATCACGCAACATCTCATCAACTTGTTTAATTTGACTATCATTAAGTGGATTAAGATGGGTGTTCTGAAAAACATTTCTTCCTTGGTGAACATGCATGACGAATTTGGCTGCCATATTACCCGTCATAAAACACTTGCATCTTTTGGAAATTAGTCTACCACGACTACGCACTATCCTCACGCCATTAATATCATTAAATCGTAAAGTTTGCAAGTAAGGTACCAGAACACCAGGTGAATACGGGAAGAAAAGAAAGAGTTTAGCCCACAATTTACAGACATTGGCCATGCTTGCCCTATCCGAGCATTTATCAAGTTGATTGAAGATTTTTGACACAAGATCTGGATCAGTTAAGACATCATATCTTGATTGATTGCGACGATAATTGAAATCCATTTTGGTAACTTGACCAAGGTAACTCAGAGAGTCTGTTTTCTCTTTGACATAATGTTGGATAAAAAGTTCTCGTTCTACTTCCTCGCGTTTGACTACCCAACCTTTGCACCAATTTTCCATTATTTTTTTCTATATGCAGAATTGAAAAGAGGGAATACTTTTAAATGGAGGAAATATGTAAAACTTTACTTGACTCAGTATATGCTACTTAGTATGCATTGTTTGAACTTGATATTTAAACAATTTCAGTAGAAAATCAACAACAAACATCAACAACAACATGGGGAATCAGGGTTTGATTATTGCGTAATTAGGTTAATTAGCAAAAATGTGAACAACAAGACTACGAATCTGCCATATAAGGACAATGAATTAGCCTAATTAGCAAAAATTTTGGAAGTTCAGTCCCTAATTTCATGATTTCAACTAATGTACGTAGTTTCTTAACTTCCCTAACCCTCATTTCCAAGTTTCCCCAATCTAATTCACGAAAACCCTAATTTGACAAACATAATTCATCATTCCGACTGTAACACATTAATGAAGGCTTAAATTCAACTACTATAATCGACAAATATAAAAATTACAAAGACAGAAAGACAGAAACCCTAATTTTGGAAGTTCAGTCCCTAATTTCATGATTTCAACTTATGCACGTAGTTTCTTAACTTCCCCAACCCTCATTTTCAAGTTTCCCCAATCTAATTCACGAAAACCCTAATTTGACAAACATAATTCATCATTCCGACTGTAACACATTAATGAAGGCTTAAATTCAACTAATATAATCGACAAATTAAAAAAATACAAAGACAGAAAGACAGAAACCCTAATTTCGCAAAAAATTAATCATGAATATCGGAAGTTTACCTCGTTGAATTACCAGGATCTGTTGCTGGAAAAAGCGTCGAAGATTTTGATCGTCGATGAACTAGATCAGAATGTTTATGACGATCGAAAGTGGAGGAAGGATCTAGAACGCGATAGTCGAAGAGAGAGAAAGGGAGATGAGTGACAAATGGGAATTTGGAAAATGAAAATGATGGAAGGGTTTAGGGGGGACATTAGTTACAAAGTTTTGTTTATCTGACCGTCAATTATGAGTGATCTAAGGGCTGTAAGTGGTTCTCATGGTTCTCATAGGATCCCAAATCTATATACATATATATAGATTTAGGATCCGGTGAGAACGATCACTCAGTGAGAACGGTGAGAACGCACTATATTCATGAGAATATATATATATATATACAAGGTACACTTTTTTTTTTTTTTTTTTTTTTTTTTTTTTTTTTTACCAAATCTCAGATACACTTTTGACTATCGTAGGTACACTTTTTACCAGAATTCTATATACACTTTTTAATAATGTAGATACTTTTTTTTTTTTAACCAAATCTCAGATACACTTTCGACTATCGTAGGTACACTTTTTACTAGAATTCTATATACACTTTTTAATAATGTAGATACACTTTTTTTACCAAATCTCAGATACACTTTTGACTATCGTAGGTACACTTTTTACCAGAATTTTATATACACTTTTTTTTTTATCCTAGGTACATTTTTTTATCGGAATTCTATATACACTTTTAGAATATATAGACACACTTTTTTCTACTCTACGTACACTTTTAACTGAATTCTATACTTGATAAGAATTTAAATATATCCGATATTATAATTAATGCATCTAATGCCCCATTTTGTCCATCACGTTAACAAATTGAACTCAATAGCCGCCTAGGAGGTCATAACTACAATAATCGAAGATGCCGTCGTGGGGTGCGCTGACAATTCAGTACAGTAAAAAACTAAAATGCACCCTTAGTTATAACCAAATAATTGAGGAAGGATTTTTCAAGAACAACACCACAAATTAAACACCACGCATATCCTATTGTTAATTGAATGTCAATCTTAATTTTACAAAACCGAAAATTCTCCAAACCTACCACCAGCAGTTGTTAAGGGCGACCACCAGCACACACAACGAAGATTTCGCCGTCAATCAAACAGCACCGGAGCGACCAACTTCATCACACTCACTGGTCACTATCGCTGCGGAATCTGCTACGAATTGTCGGCGACGGTAGAGCAGTGGTGTCTTCAATGTGGGATCCCTCGTAGTGGTCGCCCATGGTGTTGTGACGGTGCAATGGGTCGACATTTCTTTGTCCTTCTTGCAGTCCTCTTTGATTTCCGGTGAGTAATACTGGTTGAAGCGATTGAAGTAGCGGAGTTGAGGAGTCTACCATTGGCGACGAATTGATCGGCGAGGAGGATAGCCGAGGTGGGGTGGTCGACGAGGTAGAACTCATAAGGAATAGAAGGAGATTGCGAATCTGGGGTCGATAATCGGGTAATGGATTTTGGTGTTTAATAGTGTCGCCGGAGTTGTGTCGGCATTGGGGAAGTTCGTCGGGTAGTCGGAAGTCGTCGCCGGCGTACGGTGGTGGTTACTGCGGACGATTGATGATGATGGTGGTGTTTATTGATGAGAAATAGGATGTGTATTGGAGGTCGGGATACAACCATACAGGAGAAGGAACATGTTGCGTTCTTGTGTCATACAGTCATACTTGTGATCTAATTAAGACATTAGACGATTAGATTTGATTTTAATCTATTGGTTAAGGAACGTTCTCACCGAATGATCATTCTCACCGGATCCTACCTATATATATATATATACGCATGACCTTAATTACATGCTACTACCAACAAACCAAACATTAACATCATCATGATCATATAGACATACCCCACATCACATTACATATACTCCAATCACTTCTATTCAACCCAAAAATATACTTCATCGAACATATACTCAAAGGCATAGAACAGATAACGATCCCTTGACACCCCATCGTGACCGACGCAAAGTTGTAAGGGCAAACTTGTGGCCTTAGGACATCTTCCAAGCCCTTGCGGTAGCTCCAAACAACTCCTACCCGGGTTAATTTTCTTTAAACTCTCTAAGTTCATTATGTTCATTGGTTACAGGTTCCAAAATCGTCGCTCTGATACCAGTTTATAACACCCCCACATACCAAGGTGCCTTTCTAAGATCACCCTAACATATGGAGATGCTATCATCTCGGTTTGCTCGAGGTAAAGTATATCAAATAGACCATCCAAGAACATTTATTAAAAGATAGAACTGAAGTTAACCAAAACTGTTTACAACCAAAACTATGAAAGGTACTGATGTATAAACTGTCATCGGAAAACTAAAGACTCAACAATTGATGACTCCATCCCAACTAGATCTCGTGAGCTATCAACAGAACTACCTGCTAATCAACTGCTCACCATCCCCGAATGGATCACCACAGTTTTGTAAAATAAAAACGGGGTCAGTTCACTGAATAATCAAGATAAGCAAATTACAATAATAGCAATGACAACAACTCCACAATCATTCTTCATTTCCAATCATGTCTCAATACTGACTACACACTTAAGTGTGTAGTCCTGCCAGATTACTGACGCGACAGATAATCCACACCGCCAGTAGGGAACCGCAGCCTAGGCCACCTAAGCCCAGATCATCCCAACGAGCAAACAACCCATGTTTCTTAATGTGCACATCCCCTCTTGTTGCGGGTTCCACAAGGGGCGAATCATGGGCGTGAACCACTCCCGCAAGTGACTCCACTTAGCCGAGGACGCACGTCACCAACATAGTCAATCCACCACAACTCCAATAATCAAGAATACAAATCAACCACAATACTTATCATGCCAATTAAATCACAATCATCACATCTTAAATTAACTATGCAATCAACTGAGTAGGGGAAACCCTACCTTTTCGCAATCCAAGCACACACAAGCAATCAATAGAAATTCTTCATGACACTGTCGCCTACACACAAATAATCATATACCATCACTATAAACAATGCCCCCAAAATAACCTAAATCAATAATTAAGGCAAAACCCTAAAAGACAACCTATTAACTGATTACAAAGCACTAGAGACTTACCAACGAAATCGGGACAAAAGACGGAAGTGTAGACATGCGATCGATCAATTAGCCTTGAGAGTGATTAAAGTGATTAGAGGAGTGAAGAACGTAGTTTAGGTTTTGATAGAATGAATAGTAACTGTTAAACGAAGTTTATATATAATCTCTAATCACCTTAATCAAACCGCGCAAATAACCCGCCAGACCGGTTACTCAGTCGAGTACTGAGAGTATGATGTAGGTGATGTCGTCGGGTCATATCCAATCAAACACATTTATAATACTCAACAAACAACTAGTTAGCGGTAAGTCGAGGTCGATCCATGGGACGGTGTGCTTTGGGTTCTAAGTCTATCTATCTCAATTTATCCTAGTGTCACAATTTGTTTGGGTTTGTAGTTGTGTCCTAGACTAATGCAAGCAATAAAGTAAAGCAAATAATGAATTAAGAAATGTAAACAAATGACTAAAAGCACTAGGAAGTCATGGGGTCATAGGGGATTCATGGTGTTGATCATACAAACATGTTTACAAAGTTACAAGCAATTAATGTTGTAAAGAAACCGAGTTAGTTTATGTCTTACGGTTCATAGGAAGAGTTGGGTCCCGGAGCCGAATCGATTAGATTGTACAACACCTACAAGTCGATTTACTTTCCTCCTATTCAACTTCTATGCATGGTCTAACAAGACTCGAGTTGGTTTATATCTAACAAGTCAAGTTGAGTAGATAAGAGATGGTAAAAATGCAAGGATTCATAGGCTTAGCATTTCATCAAACATAACATGTGCATAGGTTGACATCACAACAAGCAAGCAAATTTAATTATGTGAACACATTAGATTAAGCATGAATCAATTTCCATGTTGGTTTTCCTAATTACCCACTAATCCTAGTTAAGAGACTACTCACTCATTATTATGGAGAATATGTCATTAATGGTGTCAATCATTACAACAAGTGTAAACATGATAAGAGAATGAGGAAATGAACAATAAAGAGTAAAGGGTAAAGGAATTATACCAAACTTGAGATGATCCAAATAATAAAGCAAAGAATAATAGAAGAAACTTGATTGATTGATGAAGAGTTGTCAATTCTCCAATAATAACCCAATAATCTTCAATTACCGAATAATAAACTTGAACAATAATTAAGGAAAGATTAACTAGTAATTTGTGGAGAGATTAAAGAGTAATCTATTCAAATCTACTCCTAATCTAATCTAAGGAAGGATTGATTTAATCTAATGAAAACTTGGTGGTTTGATTATTACAAATGGGGTATATATAGTGGTGCATCATTAGGTTAAGCAAGGGTATTTTAGTAAATAGCATTCCTAAGTTTGAGTAGGGAAATGCTCCTCTCGAAAAAAATATGCGAGTCTCCTTTTTGCTAGTCTTTCAAAAATATGCGCATCTTGAATGGAGAAAGAAGAAGCCGGTTGCACTAGAAAGGAATCCGAGCGGATTGGTCTCGGGACGCTCGGATTACAAGGCCTCAAGACGAGCGTCTTGAGCACGGGATGCTCGGATAATAGGAAGGGAAGACGAGCGGATTTGGAGGGGGGACGAGCGGATTCCCGTAGCAGACGAGCGGATTGGGTCTCGGGACGAGCGGATTGGCGGACAGCTTCTTTGTTTGACCTCGGATTGTAAAATGGATGTCATTTTCTCATCCGAACTCCTATTGAAATGATTCAAAAGCCTAGATCACTTTTTTTTTCGACGCCATTCCATTTATCATACTTTCAGAGCCAAATTAGCAACCCTTGGTTTGGGTTTCGAGAAATTTCTTCTTGTAATGCCTTCCCTCTCGTCATTCTTACTTTTAACCCTATGATCCTTCTATATACTCTTTATTCCTACATACTTGGTCATCATTCTTGCCTCCTCTTCATACTAGTCCATCTAATATCGTCAAAAAGCTTCTAAATATGCATGATAGACGGGAATTTCCGCCTAATTGTCTTCTTTCCTACAAAACATACGAAATGCACTAGGAAAGCAAAATAGAAAGCATTTGACGGATAAATGGGCTATGGAATGTTATAATAGTATGCAAAATAGGCTCAGTTAGGGGACTAAATGTGTGCAAAAAATGTTCACATCAAATATCCCCAAACCGAACCTTTACTCGTGCCGAGTAAAGAGGTGACAAAAACTAGACCTTTATTTAAACTAACCTACTAATATAGCCGATATGAGACAATTAGCGGGTCTCACTCTGCCCCTTCAACTCACAACAAGACAACCATGAGGTAGGATTCCTTCTTGCAAGGCAAGGTGGGTCTTGCCAAAATGGCGACACATCCAAGCATTAAAGCACACAAAATCAAGTAATGGATGCATCTACAAAAGAATAGCCACTTTCCTCATCTAAGTGGCGGAAATTATCTAAAGGGGAAGCAATTCAAGGGTACACACTCCTTCATAGATGCAATTTCTTCAAACTACTAAGCTTAGAAGGATAACAATAAATTACCTCCAAGTTGTGTCAAGCTAGGGTACCTTTGTCCTCAATCGTTAAATGCTTTTGTCAAGAATAGACTCCTTATGGTGTTAGAAACACTGGAGGGATCGCGGAATTCCCCCTCTTGCCTAGACAAGAAGAAGGGTCGTCCCCTCTCTACCATGCACAAAAGTGGATACGATGGATAAAGGGATCGATAGTATTTGAGTTCCATTTGGGATTTGGTTTTGTTGTTTTTCCCCCCAATTTCTTGTGGCATATAACATTTGAGAACATTTTCTTGCCATTTTTTTTTATGTTTGGCATTTCAATACTTGACAACTTTCAACTTTTTTGCATTTTCTTTTGAACATTTTCAAAGTCACCCCATATGTAGCGAGGGTGCCTTATATTTGAAGCATAGGAGTTTTCATTTTTGTTACTCCTCTTTTCTTTTGATGCAATTTGCAAACTTTTTCTTTCCTTTTCTTTTCATTTCTTGAACTCAAATTTTTGAACAATTTCTTTTTGTGCCCATTCCCTTTGATGACAAAATATATGGTAGAACATGGATGAATGATGGTTGCATGGTTTCAAGGGTCACCTTGGAATAAACGGTACCCATGGAGTTATCACACCACAAGGTACTCTTGACTAGGCCTTAATCCATGGGTCAAAGGATACTAGCATGACACATCCTAGGGTGTTTTACAAGTATTCTAACAAACAAAGTCTTAAGAAGAAAAAGCATCTACTAGGGCCTATATACACTTGTCAAGCTTCCGAAGTAGACGGTTTCACAAAAAATTTTCTAACATGCAAACTATATGCCATGATGCAACTAACATTTATATATCCTAATGCATATGATTCTACCAACTAGTATGCCAGATAAGCTAAATGCAACTCCTAACAACACATAGATACACAAACCGCAACAACAAAATACACCACGTCCTCCTTGACATGTAAGCCCATCCTCCTCATATGAATAATGAAAAAGAAATGGAAGGGAAATAGAGATTAGAACGATCATACCAAGCGGTCTTCATTTTCCCTTACTAATGCCACAAATGTAGTGTTGTATCTATGTGAGAAGAGAACAAAAGCACAAGTATATACAATTCTACACTACTAAATTGAAGAACATATTTTTGGTTTTTGAAATTTTCAAATTTTTATGGATTTTGTTTTTATGAAATTAAAAGACATATTTTTGTGATTTTTCGAAATTTTTCAATTTTTATGCGTTTTTGGAATATAAATTCCCATCCCCCACTTTATTTTGGACATTGTCCCCAAATGTACATGTAGGAGTAGGAATGAAAAAGAAAGTACATGTTTTTGGATTTTTGAATAAATGCAATGATATGAATGAATGCATGCTCTTACTAAATGCAATTCTATATGACATATATAACAAATGAATGCTATCTAAACTATACTATATGATGCATGATTTCTAGTAAACTATGGTCACCTATGATCAAACCTCCCCAAACCAATTTAAACACTATCTTTAGTGTAGAAATGAATAGGTTTGACCATTAGTGACTATGCATGAACTCTAGTTTATATGCAACTATCTGCATGAATCATATGAAATATATTACAATGCAACTATACTATATGTACTAACTAATGTAAATGCAATAAGAAATACAATACAAATGCAAGTGAAAGCTAAACTAAATGCAATGTATATATAAAAGAGGGAGGGAGAGAAAAGTATCATATAAATGGAGGTGATGAGGTAGGTATCTTTCACTCGTCATCATCATTTTGAGGATAGCCATACCGGTGAGAACTTCCTCCTTGGTCAAACCCTCCTCCTTGGCTAGAATGCCACCCACCTTGGCCACCAAGATTCCAGGCTTGGTCCCCTTGATTAGGGAACAAAAGGTGCGGTTGGGCCCAAGAGGGCTGAGGGCCATTAGGGTCGATATACCCTTGTTGTGCCATTTGATAGTACTAGGGATAAAGGGCCAAGTAGTTGTCGACCCTCCCTTTATGTACCCCGAGGTCAACTCTATTCATAAGGTTCATCAGGTCATTAATGCCCTGGGTATTGGGGATTTCTGGTCGGAATTGTGTATAAGGAGTAGGGTATGCTGGGATAGGCACATAGGAAGGTGGGGGAATAGGCCTTAGCGGTATCCCACGAGGTATTTGCTGTTGGCGGGGTGCCTCTTCCCTTTTAGGGGGATTGCCGATGATTTGGATGTCGAGGAGGTAGCTCGGCCTAGGCGAATACGGGCTCAACCGTGGGTCGGTGCCCGGTATATTCCACCCCGAAAGAATGATGGAGGTGCACCCTTTTGTGAACCATTCTACACTCCTGTCTTGAGTGTAGGCACACCACCGGTGGTAGTTGAAGACGGCGTCCTCATCAATCAAAGTACTCCCCTCAAGAGGGCATAAGTCTCACGTGAGTTGAACCCGGGGCAAAGAAAGGTAGCCAAAATAGTAATTAGACCTCCCATTACGAAGGTCTTGAGTTGGGTGCTCCCTTGAGAAAAGTCATAAAACCTTGTAAGCATCTCAAGGGGGGTGTTGAAGTTGTATCGCCTCGTCCCCCGAACATTTAGATAGGACTCAAGGAATGTTAAATTTATGAGAGTGCACCTATCTTGTACATACCTCCCATTGATGGTGTCGGCTACAAAACGTTCGGTGATCCGAATCATCGGGTGTTGCATAGCGAAGGTATAGCACTGTTTTTGGTGGATAAAATCCCTCCCGGAAATAGCCTTCCAAAGTAGGTCCGCATCGAAATTGGCGGGTTTGTCGGTATAGTCGGTTGGTACAACAAGACCGAAAATGTGAGCAAATTGATCAAGTGAGAGGCTATGGTCTAGGTTGCAAAACCTAAACTCCATGCTCACATTGGTTCGAGTGTTCGTGACAATACGAAGGCTACTCAAAAATTCCAGGGTGAGACTTAGGTACGTCTCCTCATGGGCATGGAATAATTTTCCAATCCCTAAGCCATCAAAGAACATCTCGGTGTGGTACCTTATCCCAAGGGTTTCTAGCACCCTAGTATCGATAAACTGAGTAGGTTCATAGTGCTTACCTAGCAACTCGACGAACTTCTTACGGTGGGCATCGAAGTTGAAGAGTACCTCCGGGAATTACTCAAGTTGCTCTATCCCTCCTCTCAGGATGGGGCGGAAGTTCCTTGGCGGCACCCTTTCTTGTGGGGATGAATAGGATGAACCCTTGCGTTTCCTAGCAGCGGATTCAACAAATTTCTTAGCATTGCCCTTGAGATTCATCATCTTGGATTGGGAAGATTGGGGTTTTTGTTGGCTTTTATAGTGACGGGAGTGTTTTTGGGGATGAAAATGAGTGATTTAGGGTTAGATAAGGTGAGGAAATGAGGGAGAAATGGGGTGTTTTTATAGAAAAAGGAGGAAGACGAGCGGACACGGTTGGGGCCTGGGCAGATTATTCGAGAAAAACGCCAGAATCCGAGCGTCTTCCTTGCGGGACGAGCGTCTTGCCTCTGTAGAATCCGAGCGTCTTACATAAAATCTGCTCGGATTTCGTGACAGGAACTTTGCATTTTCTGAAGTAGGCGGAGGACGAGCGTCTTCTATTTTAGACGAGCGTCTGACTTCGAACGAGCGGCTTCTCAAAAATCCGCTCGGATTTTTTATACAGTTCCAAATCTTTTCTTGAGGTGCCTTTCAGGACGAGCGTCCAAAATGCAATCCGAGCGTCTTCCTTATGGTCGAGCGTCTTTTGCCAAATCCGCTCGGATTTTGTGACAGCGCTGAACAGTACCCTGATGAAGGCCTTGGACGAGCGTCCAGCCCTCGGGACGAGCGTTGTTCGCTGTTTTTCTTCCTTTTCTTTCTTTCTTTGCAAAATCATACCCTTTCACCAATTTGTTGTTCCTCCTTATCTTTTTCTGAAATTTTGCTCAATAAAAATGTAAGAAAACTCTCTCACTACTCTCATACAAGAAATTAAATAAAAATGCAAAAATATACAATATTATACAAAGTAAAATTCCAAGAAATATCTTACAAATGGTGGTTTGAGATAGAACTCCACCAAACTAGTTCAAATTATATAAATTCTTGTCCATAGAGCTCAAGGCTCTTAGTAGAAGATCAAAAACTTGTGAACAAGCTCCAAATAAGCACAAGTATGGGTTGCTCCATTTGAACATGAAATTTGGCCAAGGAGGTTTGTCATATGTTCTTTCTTTCACCTTGTCCTTGGCATTAGAGCTTTCCCAATGCTTCAAACCAATAAGCCCATGATTCTCGTCAACACTAGATATGAAGTATGGTTCATATTCGTCCGGAGACTTCCACTCACCAACTTCTTCTTCAATTTTGGTGGTGATGATAGCACTTTGATTATTCAATCCTTCCAAGGTGGAAGGAGAATTGTCATGGCTTTGATGATCCAGTTCCTTAGAAGCTGTCATTGTGGATGCCAAATTTCCACAAGTAGCTTCACGTGCAAGTTTTTCTTTGAGCTTTTCCACCAAGTAGCTTTTGTGTGATGCTTTGACTTTTTGAAGAAGGTCCACCATATCCTCTTCAACAATCATTGGCTCCATGGTAGGTGTCAAGTAGTCTTCCTGGGAGATAGGGAAAGGACATTCATCTTCATGATAGGATATCTCAAATGTCTCAAGGATAGGTTCCTCAAGCAAGGAGATATTACAAGTCCATCCCTCTCGGTCCTTGCAAGGCACGTATTCTTCATAGGCCCTTTTTATGGTCTCATCATCATTGCTATCTTCATATGAATCATAAATGGGCGCCTCATGCAATTCTTTCTCCAACATCTGCATGTCCACATTAAAGGACACACCCTCAGACTAAAAAAGACTAAGAGTATTTGGCTTACTCAACCTTATATCTTCCTCATCAAACATCACTTTCATACTCACAAGAGCTCAAGGAGATTGGCTCTTCCCATTCTTCATTTTTCATGTCAAAAGTTACTACTTTAAATTCACATTCATGATCAATGTCTAAAGAATGGTGGGGAGTGATTGCTTGGGATTCTTTTATTGGGCAATTTGAATCACCAATTCCTCACCTTGGGTAACAATGTCCTGAAGAACATTGTCCCTCTTTTGGCTTTCCTCTAGCATTTGTTTGAAGAAGTTTTGTTGATCTCCCATCATTTGGAGAATCACATTTTGAATGGGTTCATTTTCTAGTTGTGGGTGGGTGTGAAAATGGTTGTATTGTGGCAATTGAAATTCATTGTGAAGTGGGTATTAGGTGGGTGGTTGTTGTGGATATTGGATGTGGTGATTTTGGTGAGAAAATTTGGGGTAGTAGTTAGGATTTTCATTGTATGAATAGTAAGGTAGGTTTGTGTTGACTTGCTTCTCAAACTCCTCATACCCATAGTCATATTCAAAAGATCCACCACATACTCCATATGTCAAGTCTTGAGCCATCATAGCTAAGACAAGGAAACAACTACAAGCATGGAAACTACACAAAAACGGTAAGAACAATCCTTGAGGAACAAGTTCCTCAAGGTGAAAGCAAAATCAAAGTAGACAAATAAGTAAGAACTTAATCACATAGCACCATCCCCGGCAACGGCGCCATTTTGATGTGGGTGATGTCGTCGGGTCACATCCAATCAAACACATTTATAATACTCAACAAACAACTAGTTAGCGGTAAGTCGAGGTCGATCCATGGGACGGTGTGCTTTGGGTTCTAAGTCTATATATCTCAATTTATGCTAGTGTCACAATTTGTTTGGGTTTGTAGTTGTGTCCTAGACTAATGCAAGCAATAAAGTAAAGCAAACAATGAATTAAGAAATGTAAACAAATGACTAAAAGCACTAGGAAGTCATGGGGTCATAGGGGATTCATGGTGTTGATCATACAAACATGTTTACAAAGTTACAAGCAATTAATGTTGGAAAGAAACCCAGTTAGTTTATGTCTTACGGTTCATAGGAAGAGTTGGGTCCCGGAGCCGAATCGATTAGATTGTACAACACCTACAAGTCGACTTACTTTCCTCCTATTCAACTTCTATGCATGGTCTAACAAGACTCGAGTTGGTTTATATCTTACAAGTCAAGTTGAGTAGATAAGAGATGGTAAAAATGCAAGGATTCATAGGCTTAGCATTTCATCAAACATAACATGTGCATAGGTTGACATCACAACAAGCAAGCAAATTTAATTATGAGAACACATTAGATTAAGCATGAATCAATTTCCATGTTGGTTTCCATAATTACCCACTAATCCTATTTAAAAGACTACTCACTCATTGTCATGGAGAACATGTCATTAATGGTGTCAATCATTACGACAAGTGTAAACATGATAAGAGAATGAGGAAATGAACAATAAAGAGCAAAGGGTAAAGGAATTATACCAAACTTGAGATGATCCAAATAATAAAGCAAAGAATAATAGAAGAAACTTGATTGATTGATGAAGAGTTGTCAATTCTCCAATAATAACCCAATAATGTTCAATTACCCAATAATAAACTTGAATAATAAACTAGAACAATAATTAAGGAGAGATTAATGAGTAATTTGTTTTTTTTTTTTTTGGTGCGAATTAATGAGTAATTTGTGGAAAGATTAAAGAGTAGTCTATTCTAATCTACTCCTAATCTAATCTAAGGAAGGATTGATTTAATCTAATGAAAACTTGGTGGTTTGATTATTACAAATGGGGTATATATAGTGGTGCATCATTAGGTTAAGCAAGGGTATTTTAGTAAATAGCATTCCTAAGTTTGAGTAGGGAAATGTTCCTCTCGAAAAAAAAGATGCGAGTCTCCTTTTTGCTAGTCTTTCAAAAATATGCGCATCTTGAAAGGAGAAAGAAGAAGCCGGTTGCACTAGAAAGGAATCCGAGCGGATTGGTCTCGGGATGCTCGGATTACAAGGCCTCAAGACGAGCGTCTTGAGCACGGGATGCTCGGATAATAGGAAGGGAAGACGAGTAGATTTGGAGGGGGGACGAGTGGATTCCTGTAGCAGACGAGCGGATTGGGTCTCGGGACGAGCGGATTGGCGGACAGCTTCTTTGTTTGACCTCGGATTGTAAAACGAACGTCATTTTCTCATCTGGACTCCTATTGGAGTGATTCAAAAGCCTAGATCACTTGTTTTTTCGACGACGTTCCATTTAGTATACTTTCAGAGCCAAAGGAGCAACCCTTGGTTTGGGTTTCGAGCAATTTCTTCTTGTAATGCCTTCCCTCTCGTCATTCTTACTTTTAACCCTATGATCCTTCTATATACTCTTTATTCCTACATCCTTGGTCATCATTCTTGCCTCCTCTTCATACTAGTCCATCTAATATCATCAAAAATCTTCTAAATATGCATGAGAGACGGAAATTTCCGCCTAATTGTCTTCTTTCTACAAAACATACGAAATGCACTAGGAAAGCAAAATAGAAAGCGTTTGACAGATAAAATGGCTATGGAATATTATAATAGTATGCAAAATAGGCTCAATTAGGGGACTAAATGTGTGCAAATAATGTTCACATCAGAGTACTCGGCCGAGTACCCCCTACTTTACACTACTCGGCCGAGTGTTCCTAGATAGTAGTTTGACCAGAAAACACACGACGCTTTACTCGGCCGACTTAGCCCTATTCAGTCGAGTAATAGACCCCAGAAAACCGTAGTATTACAAACGTGACTTGTTACTCGACCTAGCTGAGGTCACTTAGCCGAGTAGTTGAGATACTCAACCGAGTGGGGCGTACTTGGCCGAGTAAGTCCATACTCGACCGAGTACCTCGTTAGTCAGCGTGTTAATATAAAATGCGGAGTCGTTAAAATAATTCTTTTTTCGTCCGTTCCTTCTCTTTCTAAACCCAATCTCTCTCTCTCTCTCTCTCTCTCTCTCTCTCTCTCTCTCTCTCTCTCTCTTTCTCTCTCATCTCACCTTGTACATCTTGGATGGCCTTGAACACTAATTCGGGAAGGGAGACGGTCTATGCATGGAGTCATCGAGTCGGGTTGTCGCTGTCGTCGGCATCGGTCTACATCTCAAGGTGAGTTTAGGTTTAGTTGTCATCCTTAAGTAGATATTGAATAGTTTAGTGATAGGATATGTTTGCTACTTGTAGGATTCGGTATGGAGTCTTGCTTGGTTGTGTGATGGACGCACTTGCGTGGAATAACGAAAAGGTAGGGTTTCCCTACTCAGTTGACTGCGTAATTAAGTACAAGATGGTGATTGTTACTGGCATGATAATTATTGTTGATGAGATTGTTACTTTGGATTAGCTTATTTTTATTGGTATTGTGACTTTGGTTGTTTGTTTGTCTGTGGTTTTCGAGGTGCGCCCTCTTTGACACCCCACGTTAAGGCATCATAAATAAATAGTAAAATGCAGCGGAAAACACAGGATTTTTAAAACTTTTTGAGGCTTCTATTGAAGTCCAACGCGAGGTATCACTAACAACCATAATTAAGCATAGTTACTTAAATTTAGGGTTACAAAATAAGTCTATTTATTGGGGAAAAGATATCCCATGAATGAACACAAGTCTAAAGAGAGGTGAGTCTAGCAAAACGATAGATAAGGTCCAAGGATCAAAGATCTCGCTAGTCCACACGTCTTCCCCATATGATCTGCATCACGAACCTGTCATTCATGTAAACATGAACGCCACAGTCAGTGGGGAGTAACTCAGGGTTCTCCTAGCCACAATATGTAAAAAGACAAGTAATTAAGAACTCAATTAAGTAAACAAGTACAAAGGTAAATACTTAAGCTAATAAGAGATCATAATTAGTAGGCATAGTGAAATAAGAATGAGTAAGGACACATGAGAAAAGATGTATAACCAAATAAAGATGTATATCCGTTCACATATTGACTCGACTAAAAAATGTAAGACATATACAAAGTATAGACGGACAAGACAAACTGTAATACTCCGTATTTTATATTACTATTTAAGTCGGGTTAATTGTTTAGTCGATAATTACGTTAAGTTATTTTACTTGACTCGCGTTGTATCGTAAGATCGAGTTGTTTCGTAAGTTAATTGAGACGGGTTTATATGGAATTCGAGATGTGAGCTAACCCATTTACCCTTGACCCATTTGAGTTTATCCAATAACATGTTTAACCCAATTAACCCAACACCCAACATCATGTTTTTAACCTAATTTTACCCTAGCACTACAAAACCCTACTCCCTCACCCGCCTCCCTCATTTCATCGGCATCAATCTCAACCTTCACGCAAATTGAGAGAGAGAGAGAGTGAGTGTGGGTGTTGACGGCGCAGCAAGGAAGGCTTTATGGTGGTTGTCGACGTCCGTAGGCGACCCTGGTGGCTGTTGTGGTGGCAGAAAAGGTATGAGTGCAACCCTTCCCTTCTGTTTTCGCTTTTTCTGTCGGGTTTTGATTGTTGTGGCGTGTCTTAGGGAGGCGGTACTGGTGGTTGTTGACGGGGGATCTGAATTGTGTGGTACGTGTCGGGTGTTGTGGTGGTTATTAGGGAGGTTTTAGGCGGTCGTAGTGGCAGGGAGAGGCGGCATCGACATAGGGTAGCAACGGGTTAAAATACGGGTTTTCAGGCGGGTTTAGACGGTTAGGATTGGGGTGGCGCCACCGTGGACTCGGGGGAGGTTGAAACGGCGGCGCCACGGCGTCTGGGTGTGTTGTCTGACGGCGAGCAGGGCTGTGGTGGTTTGGCAGGGGATAGGTGATGGCTGCGGTGGTTGTAAGTCGAGAACAGGGGGCGGTTGGTGAGGCACGGTGGTGAACCAGGCCAAACGACGCCCTGGTTTGACTCGCCGAATGATCGACCCTGTTGGGGGCGGTCGTTGGTGGCTGGGTCAAACTGGGGGTTTGGGCTGGTGGCTGACACGGGCTAGAGGCGGCGCGTGGGAGCGTGGGAGTGCGTGTGAAGGGACGGTGGTGATGACGGGTTGTTTTAGTTTTGAAACGATTTTGTCGTAGATTTAATCGTTATAATTCGTTAATTTGTCGTATTCTTAGTTAGTTAATTTAATTCCCGAGTTATTTAAAATATTTAGAGACGGTTTTTGAGTCGGGTTTGTTAAAATGGGAAAAGCTGCTAGATCGGGAAAGTTTCCATTTAAGGAAACTTTCCATTTTAAGAAGTTTCTATTTTTTTAGTAACTTTCTATTTTGGGAACGGGAATAGTTTAAGTAATTGTTTATCATTTATTTATCTTTCAGAGGGCGAATTTGTTGTGGAATATTACTGAGCACCCGACTATTTGACCGCAAAGATCGAGGTAGGGGAATACACTGATTGAGTTCTTACGATTATAAAGAGTTGGCATGTTCGGTGATTATATGACATATCTGATTATCTTATTTATCTTGTTGAGCATTATTGTTTCATACGTTTTATACATTGCATTTGCATCGGAGTTGGAGTTGGAGGAGATGAGATTATTGCGATTAAGGCCCAAAGGCGGGTTCTCGGACTTGCCCTGGTGTCCTCGCCATTTAGCGAGGGTATATCGACGACGGTCGATTGATATAGTCTGCCGGGATCGGTATGGCTGGGCGTTCCGGGGATGTGTGTGATGGAGTTGAGAATGGGGGATTATAGCATTGCATTCTTTATTTATATCGTATTACCTACTCAACGTCGCGGTTGACCCTGTTTATTCATGTACGCCTGTGATAATCCATTTACTGGGGAGCAAATTGAAAAGTTGTTGAGACATTTGGAGCTGGCAGGGGAGAGAGCATGGATCACCTGACTTAGAGCTAGCCCACTTTTATTTCCGTTTAGCTATCAGACTTTATTTCCAGTTTTGAGACATGTTCCATTTCAGTTGTAAACATTTATAAACTTTTAATTTAAAGTACTGTTTATCTTTCCCTTTGTTATCTACTGCCTCGGGTTTCCGAGATGGTAACACCCTTCTTTATCTGAGGAGTCCTAGTCCAGGCCCTTAAATAAATAGGGGTGTTACACAAACAACCTAGACTCCAACCTCCTGGTAGGACGATGATAATAATACGTTCCTAGTCTAAACCTGGATCCAGACTCTCGGGATGGACGTCACCCGATTCGACATGCGGTAACCAATCCGCATCCAAGACTCGAAACATGGCCCACAGACCGTAAACAAAGGTCGAGTAACCTCTAATCGGAAACATGGCACACATAACCGTAACCAAAGGTCCGAAGAAAGGCGGAAGGATAACCCAATCCGGAAACATGGCACACATAACCGTAACCAAATGTCCGAAAGGGGTAAATAAGGAATGTAAAGTCGTCACACTATGTAAAACGTCACACTCGAGTCACAAATAAGAGCCACAATAATTTGCATGATCATAACGTAAACAAGTCCTAAATTGACAATTCCCAATTATGAGAAAGATGCATAACCAAATAAATGATTAATAGAAGTTACAAATGAAGAAAAACAATCAGGGGACTCCCAGCTGGGTGGGGTACCGACGGCCAGTCCACCGGCTGGGACACACGCCATACTACAATGTTCTAATTGAAAGTGTCAGGGGGCTCTCAGCCGGGTGGGGTACCGGCGGCCGGTCCACCGACTGGGACAACACTTACTTCTCGTAAATCCTCTAAAACATACAGTGAACTCCCAGCCGGGTGGGGTACCGGCGGCCAGTCCACCGGCTGGGACAACGGCCACTTTGGAAATTCTTGAAAACATACAGGGGTCTCCCAGCCAGGTGGGGCACCGGCGGCCAGTCCACCGGCTGGGACAACAGCCACTTTGAAAAAGCTTGAAAATTTTACAGGGATCTCCCAGCTGGGTGGGGTACCGGCGGCCGGTCCACCGGTTGGGACAACCTGCACTCGTGTTTCACCAAAACGACTCCCAAACCATTTGAAACCAACTAAAATCGTTCCACAACAATTGTTTACATGTCCTAGCATGATTCTAACTCAGAAAAACATTGTATTTGAGACGGAAATTCAACCATTACGAATTTAAGACAATAAAGCTTGAAACTTTCAACCAAACATGTGAGAAATTTATGTGAGAACCCAATTCAACCAAAATTCAAGCAAAACACAACATAAATTCAGATTTTAACATTTGAAAGGCTAAACTAACAACCAAAGCATGCAAATTTGACACTTTTTTGAGTAACCCATCACGGTTACCTTATATGCACTTTAATCTTCTAATGAGTCGTCAACAATGTAAGAATCCTCTTCCGGGTTGTCTAGACCTTCCCCTAAACACAAGAAATGGAAGAATTAAGTCAAGAATTCACATCCACATAAGATGAGAATTTCGAAATATTAGGAAAGTTGACATCTTTCTTACTTAGAAAGAAGGAGAACGAGATGAGGAGGAGAATGGCGCGAGAATGGACGAAATTGGCGAAGAATTGAGTGAGATATGATGATTTTAGGGTTGAGTGGAGATGGAGTAACAATGGTGGTGTGTTTGTTGCAAAGTTTCAGAAACTATGAGTGAAGGAGATGAAGTTGTGAGGTTTATGTAAGGGTTTTATGAAGAGAAAAGAAGAAGGAAAAAGGCCTATAAGGCATATTAGGCCTAACAACTCTAAATGAGTCGATTTCTACTAGAAATTACACCTCAAGCCTACTATAACTCAAGACGGAAAATATTATTATCATTATCTATATTATTACTACCGTTATACGACTACGGCGATATTTTATAAAAATAAGTTTTAAATTATAATTATCTAAATAGCAGTTATTTAAATATTTATTTAAAACATGATGAAAAGCGCGGGTTTTACAATTATCCCTCCTTTTAAAAAGTTTCGTCCTCGAAAATTGAAGCACGGGAGATTACCTCACGAGAACAAATCCGGGTACTTGATACGCATAGAAGCTTCCGGTTCCCACGTCTCTTCTTCTACATTGCCACACTTCCATATAACCTTTACTAAGGGTACAACCTTACTTCTCAATTTCTTATCTTTCTTGTCCAAAAGGCGAATTGACCTTTCTTCAAAAGAAAGACTAGGCTCAAGCTCGGGAACTTCACTTTGCAACAAATGACTTGGGTCACTAATGTATTTCCTAAGTTGATAAACATGAAAAACATCATGAACCTTACCCAAATTCGGGGGCAAATCCAATTTGTAAGCCACGGCACCAATCCTTTTTACCACTTCATAAGGTCCAATGTACTTCGGACTCAATTTCCCTTTAACTCCAAACCTTCTTAATCCATCGGGGACACTTTCAAGAACACCTAATCTCCAACTTCAAACTCCAAGGGTCGATGGCAAACATCGGCATAAGACTTTTGTCGATCTTAGGCGGCTTTCATTCTCTCATGTATGAGCTTCACTTGGTTGATAGTTTCGGTAAGCTTGTCGGGTCCTATATCTCGAACATCACTTGCTTGATCCCAACAAATCGGACTACGGCACTTCCTTCTGTACAATGGTTCATAAGGAGCCATCTTGATAGATGCATGATATCTATTGTTGTAGGAGAATTCCACTAAAGGTAAGCTCTTCTCCCAACTAGTATGAAAGTCTAGGGCACAAGCACGCAACAAATCTTCCAGAGTTTGAATGGTCCTTTCGGTTTGTCCATCGGTTATGGCATGAAAAGCGGTACTGATCAACAACTTACTACCCATAGCAACTTGTAAGGCTTTCCAAAATATTGAACAAAACCTAGGGTCACGATCCGACACGATCTCCTTAGGCACACCATGATAACGAACGATCTCTTTAACATAAGCACTAGCAAGACGATCCAAGTTCCATGTCTCTTTAATAGGGACGAACCTAGCACATTTGGTCAACCTATCCACAATTACCCAAACGGCATTCTTTCCACCAACGGTCTTAGGTAATGCCATGACAAAATCCATGGAGATGGATTCCGATTTCCACAATGGAACGTCCAAGGGTTGTAGCAAACCTCCGGGTCTCTTATACTCAATCTTCACTTGTTGACAAGTGAGGCATATTCCAACATAAGCTACGATGTCATTCTTCATGTTGGGCCACCAAAAATTGAAGTTTCAAATCTTTATAAATCTTGTCACCTCCGGGGTGAATCGAATAAGGGGACAAACGAGCCTCATCAAGAACTCTCTTCCTTAAATCAACAGCATCGGGGACATATATGCGGCCTTCGTAGCAAAGATACCCACTAGCATCCACCTCACAATCCTTAGTTTTCCCTTCAAGTAGCTTGGCTTGAAAACTCTTAAAGGTAGCATCATTCACAAGGTTATCTAGAATCTCACAGTGAAGAACGGGATCGGCAACGATAGCACCAAGATAATCAAATCCACTCTCCACAGGTTGCAAATTCAACTTACAAAACTCGTGACAAAGGTCGTCGGGAAGTATACGAATAGCACTCAAGGAATGAGTCGGCTTCCTACTAAGAGCATCGGCAACCACATTTGCCTTTCCTTCATGGTATAACAACTCTACATCATAGTCATTCACCAACTCCAACCATCGTCGTTGTCTCATATTCAACTCCTTTTGGGTGAAGATATACTTCAAACTCTTATGATCGGTGTAGATACGACAATGATATCCAATGAGATAATGTCTCCACATCTTCAATGCTTGAACAACGGCGGCTAACTCAAGATCAAGAGTGGGTAGTTCACCTCATGAACTCTCAATTGTCGCGAAGCATAGGCAACAACTCTCCTATTTTGCATGAGAACACAACCCAATCCCATCTTAGAAGTATCACAAAACACATCAAAATCAACTCCATCCTCGAGCAAGGTCAACACGAGAGCGGTAGTCAACCTTCTCTTCAACTCTTGGAATGCTTCCTCACAAGACTTGGTCCAAAGGAACTTGGTTTTCTTCTTCAAAAGTTGGGTCATTGTTCTAGAAAGCTTGGAAAAATCTTTCACAAAGCGACGATAGTAACCCGCCAAACCCAAGAAACTACGGATTTCACCATCGGTTACGGCTTCAATCTTCGAAGGGTCTACCATAACACCTTCCTTAGATATTATATGACCAAGAAAAGACACCTTAGACAACCAAAATTCACAATCAGAGAATTTGACAAACCACTTTTGACGACGGAGGATCTCCAAAATGATGCGAAGATGATCGGCATGCTCTTCTTCGGACTTAGAATAGATGAGGATATCCTCGATGAACACTACAACACACTTGTCCAAGAACTCACTAAAAGTTCGGTTCATTTGGTCCATGAATATAGCGGGAGCATTGGTCAATCCAAAGGGCATCACCTTAAACTCGAAATGTCCATATCTCGTGCTAAAGGCGGTCTTAGGGATATCGGACTCACGAACGGGAATTTGATGATAACCGGACCTCAAATCGATCTTGGAAAAAGTAGAAGCACCTTTAAGTTGATCAAACAAATCTTCAATCCTTGGTAGAGGATACTTGTTCTTGATGGTAACACGGTTAAGCTCACGGTAGTCGATACAAAGTCTCATGGATCCATCTTTCTTCTTCACAAAGAGAACGGGAGCACCCCAAGGTGAGGCACTAGGTCTAATGAATCCTTTCTCAATCATCTCATGAAGCTGCTTTCTCAACTTCTTCAACTCGGTTGGCTCCATAGGATATGGGGCTTTAGCAATCGGACCGGTTCCGGGTACAAGGTCGATCGAGAACTCAACATCACGCTCGGGAGGAATTCAGGGCAGTTCTTCGGGAAACACATCGGCGAAATCACAAACAACGGGCACTTCTTCGATCTTTGGTAAAGAAGGGTAGGTAGAAGTCACCACACATAGAAATATTTGGTAACCTTTCCTCTCCATACTCGTCAACTTCAAAGCGGAAATCAACTTCACGCGTACTTGGAAGCGGATTCCCTTATAGGTATCACGGGTGCCTAGCGGGCTCTTGAGGCAAATCTTTTGATCTCTACACTCAAATCTTGCATCGTAATTTGACAAACAATCCATACCCAAAATTACATCGAATTCCTCAAGGGGAAAGCGAAGTAGGTTAGCGGGGAACAAGGTTCTTGAAATGGAAATAGGAACATCGGAAAAAGAAAGGGAACAAGAGAACATTTCTCCAGAAGGTAAGGATATAGGAGTTTCCTCACTAGGAATAGGCTTAAGGGCTAGTTTTTCTGAAAACTTGGAGGATATAAAAGATAAAGATGTGCCGGTATCAAATAAAATAAGGCAAGATTGATCAAAAACTGAGAACATACCCGTAATGATATCGGGATGAGCAGCGGGTTCGGCTCGGCTCATGACAAAGATGGTTCCTCTTGGCCTAGCATTTGGAGTAGGAGCATCCTTCTTCTCGGGGCATTCATTAGGACGATGTCCGGGCTTCTTACAATGGAAGTAAATCATGTAACACCCCCATACTCCAATTGCCTTACCAGGACCACTTAAGACATGGAAGTGCTACTATCTTGGTTACCCGAGGCAATGATAATCAAATAGACAATAATGAAACGTACTTTATTAAATAGTTTAACGTGATACAAGCCAACCAAAACTGATAAAGGAAATACAAATGTTCTCAAAATGTTAACCAACTAAACAGCTAAAAGAATGTTCGACACAGCGGAAGACTTCTAGAAAAACATCGTGATGACTCAACCCAGCTATCCCATGCGCATCAACTCATACTTGCTCAATTAATGCTCACCATCCCCGAATGGATCACCCCAGTTTTTAAAACATTTTAACGGGGTCAGTACTGATTACACAAACACACAGCTGCAATAAATTAACAATACAAGCCAATCCAATCCACTAACTCCGTCACATCACCACACACCTGACTACACACTAAGTGTGTAGTCCTTCCAGAATACTCATCGCAACAAGTATTCCATACCGCCAGTGGGGGACCGTAGTCGTTCCCACCTAAGCCCCGCTCATCTCATCCGAGCGATAAACCCATGTTCCTTAATGTGCACATCCCCTCTGTGGCGGGTTCCACAGAGGGCAAATCAAGGGCGTGAAGCCACTTTCGCAAGTGACTCCACTAAGCCAGGGATGCACCCCAAGAACAACAGACAGTTACATAATAATCACTTTATACAATCACAATCACCAAATGCCAATTCCTTTATGATAATCAATCAACAACAATAAAACAATCAGCAACAATCAACAATGCCATATAAACAATACTGAGTAGGGAAACCCTACCTAGAATAGCAATCACCACAGACCGTCTAGCAGCTAATCAGAACTTCTCCTCTACGAATCCTCCTCCTATAACATGTATACATACAATTACCATCTACTCATCATAGTACCCCCAAAAACCCAAAAACTACCCAATTAGGGTTTAATCAAACTTATCAAAACATCATAAAAATTATACAAGAAGCTTACCCTCGACACAACGATCACAACGGCGTAAAGAATAGAGCAATCCGAAAAACCAAGCCTTGGGATTTGCTAATAATGCGGCAAAAGCGAACAACGTAACTTCTAGTCTTCTCTTGAAAGGTTTTTAGATGATAAAAGTGTTTAAGGAAAAGTGACGGAATCCTTTTATATTAATCCTGCATTATTAACAAAACCCGGCTAAAACACCCCGTAATACGCACTTACTCGATCGAGTGCCACTTACTCGATCGAGTGTCATACTTACTCGATCGAGTACCCTATAAGCAGCCTACTGTTTTGCGTAAAAAGCTACTTACTCGACAGAGTAAGTCCCACTCGATAGAGTACCCATAGACATAGAAAATCGTAGTATTACAGTCTTCCCTCATTAAAAAGAACTTCGTCCCCGAAGTTCAACCCATAGACAAAAACAAAACTCACTATCACCACTTCGACACAACAACATAACCAAAACTCAGAACACAACTCCCAAAACAACACTCAAACCGACTCAAAACAACTACTAATTGTACTAGAACCAATACAAAACATGCAAAAACTCTATGCGACCATCTCCTACCCCCCCCCCCCCCCTAAAAGAAACATGGTTACGTCCCCGTAACCACACATACCTGATAAAAAAGAGATGGATACCGCTCCCTCATAGCCTCCTTCGCTTCCCAATTAGCCTCCTCAACCTCATGGTTAGACCAAAGAACCTTAAGCAACACCGTTTCCCCATGTCTATTTTTCCTAACCTTGCGATCAAGAATCTGTTTTGGCACCTCAAGATAAGACAAGGACTCATCTAACTCGATGTTCTCTACCTTTAACACATGTGAGGGATCGCTCACATACTTCCGCAGCTGACACACATGAAACACATTACGCACTCTATCCAAAGCAGCTGGTAAAGCTAACCGATAAGCAACCTCACCCACACGATCCAAAATCTCATACGGTCCGATAAACCTCTGGCACAGCTTCCCTTTCTTACCAATTCTGATGACCCCACGCATAGGAGACACTTTCAAAAGAACCTTGTCCCCAACCTGAAATTCTATGTCACGACGATATAAATCAGCATAACTATTTTGTCGATCTTCGGCCGCTTTCATCTTTTGTCTAATCAGCTTAACATGTTTAACCATCTCCTGTACCATCCCTGGTCCTAAAACCATGGCCACAGCTCTATCATCCCAGCAAATCGGACTCCTACATCTCCTCCCATACAAAGCCTCAAATGGTGTCATACCAATACTAGTATAATAGCTGTTGTTATAAGAAAACTCAATCAAGTCCAACCTCTCCTCCCAGCTACCACCAAAATCCATAACACAAGCTCGCAACAAATCCTCTGAAGTCTTGATTGTCCTCTCTATCTGGCCATCTGTCGTAGGATGGAATGCAGTACTCATCTTCAAGGTAGTTCCCATCAACTCCTGAAACTCTTTCCAAAACCGTGATATGAACCTCGCATCTCTATCTGACACTATATCCTTAGGCACCCCATGCAAACGAACCACATGCTTCGTATAAGCCAAAGCTAACTGTATCTTGGTCCAAGTATCTTTCATCGGCATAAAGTGAGCTAACTTAGTCAAACGATTCACTATAACCCATATCATGTTATTACCTTGTTGACTCCTCGGCAAACCCACTATAAAATCCATAGATATAGACTCCCACTTCCACTCAAGTACCTCAAGAGACTAAATATTACCTTGTGTTCGTCGCTGCTCTCCCTTGACCCTCTGACATGTAAAACATCGAGCCACAAACTCAGTTGTTTCCTTCATCATCCCAGGCCACCAGAAAGTCTTCTTTAAATATTTATACAACTTGTCGCCACCTGCATGTTCTTAATATGGTGTGCAATGAGCCTCTGTCATGATTATCTTTTTCAACTCCTCATCATTAGGAACACACCATCTCCCATTAAACCTCACACTGCCATCTGTATGAATAGAGAATCGAGACACTGTCCCTTTCTCTACCCCAGCTCTCCACTATACGATCTTAGAATCCAAAGCCTGTCTCCTGCGGATATCATCATAAAGGTCTGGCTCCACTGTCAAGTCCCCTCTAGCATCCCTTTTTTTGTATCATATGTATCCCAATCTTCCCCACCTCATCTCTCAACCTCATCAAGGACATACCTGTGCAAAGGGAATGCACACTCTTCCTGCTCAGCGCATCTGCAACCACATTAGCCTTCCCTTCATTCTATATAATATCCATGTCATAATCCCCAATCAGCTCCATCCACCTCCTATGTCTCATGTTCAACTCCTTTTGAGTGAATATGTACTTGAGACTCTTGTAATATGAAAACACCTTAAAGGTCGCCCCATAAAGATAGTGCCTCCAAATCTTGAGAGAAAACACAACTGCACCCAACTCCAGATCGTGTGTCGGATAGTTCTCCTCATAAGGCTTCAATTGCCTAGAAGCATAGGCAATCACTTTCCCGTTCTGCATCAACACACACCCCAACCCATTCTTTGAAGCATCTGTGTACACTTCAAAGTTCTCACTCCCTTCAGGTAATGCTAAGATTGGAGCTGTGGTCAAACGCTCCTTTAATGTTTAGAACGCCGTCTCACAACTTTCATCCCACCAAAACCTGTTCTCTTTCCTCATCAAAGCTGTCATAGGTCTGGCTATAACAGCCTCATACTCCAAGTGCCTTACCAGGACCACTTAAGGCATAGAAATGCTACCATCTCGGTTACCCGAGGCAATGTATATCAAATGGACAACGACGAAACGTACTTTATTAAATAGTTTAACGTGATATAAGTCCAACTAAAACTGATAAAGTAAAAAGTACAACTGTTCTCAAAAGGCTAAACCAACTAAACAACTGAAAGGGTGTTCGACACAGCGGAAGACTTCTAAGACAGCTTGTGATTACTCAACCCAGCTATCCCATGCGCATCAACTTATACCTGCTCAATAACTGCTCACCATCCCCGAATGGATCACCACAGTTTTTTTAAAAACTTTTAAACGGGGTCAGTACTGATTACACAAAACAAACAGCTGCAATAAAACAACACTACAAACCAATCAATCAACACAACTCTATCTCATCACCACACACCTGACTACACACTAAAGTCTGTAGTCCTGCCAGAGTACCTATCGCAACAAGTACTCCACACCGCCAGTGGGGAACCTCAGCCGTTCCCACCTAAGCCCCGCTCATCTCATCCGAGCGATAAACCCATGTTCCTTAATGTGCACATCCCCTTTTGTGGCGGGTTCCACAGAGGGCGAATCAAGGGCGTGAAGCCACTCCCGCAAGTGACTCCACTCAGCCGAGGACGCACCTCACAAACCACAGACGATATATAATAACCACATTATACTACCAACCATCACCAATTTCAAAACCAAATCCAACATGATATACAACAACACAATCAACAACAATAACAAAACCATGTAATCAATACTGAGTAGGGAAACCCTACCTGGATAGAAATCACACAAGACCATATAGCAGGTAATCAGAACTTCTCCTCCACGAATCCTGCTCATATAACATGTATACATACAATTACTACCAACATATCATAAAACACCCAAAATCCCCCAACATTACCCAATTAGGGTTTAATCAAAATCAACAAAACGCTATGAAAGTTATACAAGGAACTTACCCTTGACACGATGATCACAACGGTATAAAGAACAAGATAATCCGACGATCCTAGCCTTGGGATTTGCTAACAACGTGAGGGATGCAAACTACGTAACTGTCGTTCTTCTCTTGAAAGGTTTTTAGGATGTTAAAAAGTGTTTAAGAATAATGACGGAAGCCTTTTATATTAATCTCGCGTTATTAACAAAACCCGGCTAAACAAACCTGTGAAACATACTTGCGCGATCGAGTAAGTGACTTACGCGATCGAGTAAGTGACTTACTCGATCGAGTGCCCCTTACTCGATCGAGTGCCACACATAATCGATCGAGTACCCGTCAAGCAGACTACTGTTTCATATAAAAATATACTTACTCGAAAGAGTAAGTCCCACTCGATAGAGTATCCATAGACATAGAAAACCGTAGTATTACAGTCTTCCCTCCTTAAAAGGAACTTCGTCCCCGAAGTTCAACCCATATATAAAAACAAACATACTAACTTATCTACGACACAGCAACGCTACAAAACTCACAACAAAACCCCGACCACAACGCACAAAACAAGTACACCTCACACTAACTCCACTAACTATGCCTACTTCCACAACGGCACACGATATCGTATCAACTACATTGTAGTCTATCGACACTAACTCCATACACTTTCAAATACCATCCACCAACGTCGCTAGCTTCGTCTCACTATATATTATCCACTAGAAAATCCAATATCAAGACACTCTTGAACATCAAACGGAATGTTATATTCTACCACCCTTAAAAGGAACTTCGTCCTCGAAGTTTACTCATACTCATAGACATCATCATCCAACTGTCAACACTATCGAACTCATAAACATCCAACTGTCAACATATCAAAGTATTCTCCCATCCCTAAACATCGAACTAGTACAAGCACGGCCATGACCTTTAATAAAATCAACCACAACAAATATCCACCCTTTATGCTACACCAACACTCTACTTCCAATTATACTACTACATGCACAACCATCAAACTCTCTGTGTCGCATCCTACTCCTCTTAAGATAAATGTTACGTCGTTGTAACTCACTAATACTAGATCCTTAGCTATATCTTCTCCTTATCTTCATCACCACCGCATGTCAAAGATAACCGCCTATAACCTAAACACCCACCATTTCTATATCCAAGGCTCTCTTACTAAAACAATTCTCATACCTAAATTCTTTCGGCACACCACCTAAGCCTTCTTTTTACTGCATAATACTGTCGTAGAGAAAAAAAATTAAGCCTTTAGAGCTTAATCATATGGAGACGATTGTTTAACTTTTGTGTATGCAGAGGTTATTTTCATGTAACTGCTGAATATTTATATGCAACTAGGCTTCTTTTTACTGCATAATACTGCCCTAGGGAAAAAAAATAAGCCTTTAGAGCTCAACCATATGAGATGAATGTTTAATTTTTGTGTATATAGTGGTTATTTTCATGTATCTACTGAATATTTCTATCCACCTAGGCTTCTTTTTACTGCATAATACTGTCCTGGAGGAAAACGATTAAGCTTTTAGTGCTCAGTCATATGAGACGAATGTTTAATTTTTGTGTACGTAGTGGTAATTTTCATGTATCTACAGAATATTTCTATGCACCTAAGCTTCGAGAAAAATTTAAGCCTTTAGAGCTTAATCATATGAGACGGATTAATACATCTGCTCTAACCCCGATGACATTATTGCTTACTTAGAAGAGGAAGTAGTCTTTATATCTCCTTTTATTTAGTGTATTCGAATGTTGTATAGTTGCCATTTCTTTATATACCCAACATATTCTCTTCTTGCATGCTCATCTGATATGAGTGGCATGCACTTCCTAGAAGTTGTTATTTTTAGTTGGTCGTATTCGTCGTTAGTGATTGCAGATGTTCATTAAAAATTATTTAATGAAACACTAAATATCAGTTTATACTATCTTTGATATCATCATTAGTGTTTCTACATTATCAATACTTACAATTTACTTATTTCAAAAGCCAATTAGCTCAAATGGTTGAGCATTGTGTAATGCACAAGATGTGGGTTCAACTCCCACATTGGCTATAGTGTTTCTTTTACACTGAGATTGCCAAATACCAAAATGGATGGTCATAGTTTCTATGCATAAGTTAGTCTTTGAAGTTCTGATCACTACAAAGCTATTACACTGTCTCCTTAAAGTTCTTTCTGCACGTTCAAGTTAGTTATAACCTGCTCGTCATTGTCCAAGTATGACTATAACATGTTTAATCATTGCTATAATGGCTATATGGGATTCGAACCCATATCTTTGTGCAAAATGTGCACATCGCTCTACCATTTAGCTAATAGCCTTTAAAATACGATAAACAAAGATGAAATAAGAATGCTAGCTATCTTAGTTATATGTATGATGGATTAGCCATCAGTCACTAGTAAAAACGTTTTAGGAGATGAAAATATGCAAGAGAATATTAGGTGCCACATTCATATGGGAGTGTCTCTGTGGGTTATTTTTTTTTTACCCAAAGTGAACGTGTACTGAGTTGATTAGAAGTTTCTAACGTCCAAAAGTAGAAAATGAAGTGATTCAGTATAAATAGAGTGAGTATAACTGTTTAAACATTCTGTCCAGGACAAACAGGCCAATGAAATTATCTTTAAAGCAATGAGGCAAGCTATAAGCATAACAATGGCTATTGCAGAGATAATAAAGGTTCACAATTTCTTATGATATTAATGACCATTTCGTCGCTAGCACAGATCGTTTTCCTAATATTTATCTTATCAAAAATTCTTATCATATTTTAATACAAGGACGCTACACTGAAGCACGAGATGTGATTTGTGAATTTAAAAAAACTTGGTTTCGAGCCAGCTGTTAGTACTTATAATATGCTGATAAACTCGTATGGTAAAGGAGGCAAGAATTGAAGATCCTACAGCTCGTGAATGAGATGGCGGCTCTCAATCTGAAACTCGATTCCATTAAATATAGCACAATAATATATGTCTTTGTATGTGTTCGTGATTTCAAAAGGGCTTTCTACTACCATAAGCAAATGGTGAAGAATAAACAAGTAGCAGACCCGGAATCCTAATACTATCCGTCTTAAACATAAGACAAGAAAAATACATGCCAAATCACACGACAAATTGCCTACAAAATGCCAAAATTTTTGTCTTTATTACCACCATGTGGAGGTATTTGACCCGTCTTAAGCATAAGACGGAAAGAGTTAAATCTCTTCTAGTCGCTAACCTTTTTCTCAAAGTAAAAACTCCGTATTATGTCACTTGCTTTCCTATTCATAAAGGATCCCTTAATTACCTGCACCAAGATACAGCCGCATAAGCTATTTCAGCTCCATCAGCATTTGGTTATATTAGATGTATACGTTAAATTTTTCTGTATTTTTCACCATTTCTGAGATACTATTTCATTATTCTCCTATTCTTTTTGGAGACTAGTACATAAATTACATCACTCATCTTTATTAAATTGAAACAAGAATTCATTTTGAATTGTGAGATTATGTCTTAATCGTACAATTTCATACTCACTACATTCCAATTATTTGTTTTGCATTAATTAAAATACTCCTCACAAAGAATTTAAAAGTTAAACAAATGTTTGAGACGGAGGGAGTATTTTATAAGGTAATTACGAGATAGAAGGAAAAGACATTTCCAATTATAACCATTGAACCCATACCACAAACAATACTTCAATCACGCACATTAACAATCATTTGCAGCAAAAAGATGAATTCATCAAACACAACTAACATAAAATTATATCTCAAAGCTCAATATTGTAAAATATTACAAGCACAAATTAAACTTAATGAAATACCTGACCAATGATCTTCTCGAAATCATCTTGTGCAGTAAGTTCTCCTTGTCATTCACCAGCCATTCGGATTTGAGTAATTGTCCTGAAATGATACGAAAATTGATGAAATCAAATACTCCGTACAATCTTTATAACGCGATAGTGTAGTAATTAGTAGAGCTCAGTGAGGATGACTATAAGATCAAGTAACTGAAAGAAAATTAAATGGAAATTTAGTTTCTACAACAACCAAGTGTTCAACAAGAATCCAGTCATAATAATAATGCAACACAAAATTAGGGATAAGATTCTAAATAAAGAAATCAAAATTAGCCAGGAACACAAAAGATTATAGTGAGAGATCAATGATTAAGCAGGTAAAATGAAGTAATTAATAGGTAATTAACGAAAAATAGAGGTAACTGAATCGAACGACATTTGAAAGCAACAAAAACAAAAGAAAGAAGTACAAATCATGAATACAACCCTAATCAACTAATTTGAATCATAAAAACCATAAAAACTGAGGAATAAGAAATAAATTGGGGAATTGAATTGAGAAATTACCTAGGTTGTAATATGCTTGAAATTAGGAAAATCGCTGATGAAATCATTGAGAATGAAGAAGGAATTCATCAGCGAGAATGAAGAAGGAAGCAAAATTGAAGTCAGATGTACGAAGTAATTTGGTCGAAATCACATTAATGGCGCTCGAAATCAAAGAAAATGAAAAAGGAAGCATGAACAAATGTTATTGCGGAAGAGAGTGTGTGATGAAGGAGGAGAGAGAAAGAGTAAAAGGCACAATAAAAGACTATTGGATGGTGGAGACGAGCTTAACCATCCTCAAAATAATTTAAATCTGATCCCTTCATTTGTTTAAAATCTAAAGGCTCTAATAGGTTCTCACAGTTCTCATTATACTAGTGGTTCTCATAGGATCCCAAATCAATATATATATATATATATATATATATATATATATATATATATATATATATATATATATATATATATATATATATATATATATATAGAGAGAGAGAGAGAGAGAGAGAGAGAGAGAGAGAGAGAGAGAGAGTTGGCATTGGGCGTCTTGGTGGCCGGCGTCCCGCGTGCCGCCCATCGTGCCTTCCCCAAAAAAATGGCCCGGCCCGGCACGGATATTGGGCGGCCGTGTCGTGCGTGCCCGGCCCACTCACACAAATCCCCGCCGCGACCCGCTCTTGGCACGCCCAATTTCGTGCTCGGGCCGTGCCTGGCCCATGGGCTAATCGTGCCTGGCACGTGGGCCGGCCCAATAACCTTAGTATTTTTTTTCTAAATACACTTTTATTTATATAAATAATGAATATTAACGATTTAAATATATATTTTATTACATATTAATGTACTTGATGTCTTAATTAGTTGATTACTTGTATTTTTAATGTACTAGATTTAATTAAATAATTAAAAAACGATATTAAGAAATGGAATTTAATTAAATAATTAAGAAACGGGCCAAATCTTGGGCCGTGTCGTGCCACGCCAGGCCTGCCGTGCCTGGTTCGTGTCGGACTCTCCGTGCTTGGGCCGTGCCGTGCCTAGGCACGGGAATTTCCAAAAAATGCAGCCGCGGCCCGCCCCAAACCCGTTCGTGCCGTGCCCGTGCCATCAGTATTATTCATCCGTGCCGGACTCGTGCCGCCCGCCTTAGCCCAGCCCGGATTGCCATCTCTCTCTCCCTCTCTCTCTCTCTCTCTCTCTCTAGCTCTATATATATATATATATATATATATATATATATATATATATATATATATGGGGTCGGGATCCGGTGAGAACCACCTACATAATGAGAACCATGAGAACTCTTACTAAATCTTTAATAGATCTTCTTTCGAAAGTTTTGATGGATCATTTACCATTAGTTTATTATATTCAAACAGATTCTTTAGTATAACTAAACAATTTTTTTATTTTATTAAAAAAATATATATTTAATGTACAAAACCACAATTAGGTATACTAAAACGGTTATAGATGCACGAAAACGAGTACTAGGTGCATGAAAATTGTTACATGCATTAAAATGAGTACTAGGTGCATAAAAATAACAGGCTCTAGGTGCACAAAAATGAGTTCTAGGTGCATGAAAATTGTTAGAGACATGAAAATGAGTAGCAGGTGCATGAAAATTAATAAAATGTATTTCGCCTCGATTTTCGTCACTAGTTTTGTAATCTCCTATAAAATCTAGTGCAAAACAGTGGCGGAAACACTGTCGAATGAGATTAAATACACAAAGATAAAAGTTCTAACTGTTATAAATTGAGAATGTATAAATTCTCAAGGATAAAATAAAAACAAATGGTCAAGTCTAAGCAATTGCCACTTTTATAAAAAGGGCGAAAATAAAATAAAAAACCTCCAAAAGTGTTCAAGACTAAATCCATAAAAGAAAGCAGAAAAACAGAGTAGGATCTGCAAACTACTCGCTAGCTCACACAGAAATTCCCCAGCAAAGCTAATATCTTGTTAGAAACATAACAGCCACAATCAGTGGGGAGTAACTCGACGTTCTCCCAGCCATATCACATGATATAAATGTTACAGATGCAAATAATATATCAAAGTAAATTGAAATGTTATAAAACATAAGTAACAAAATATGATCACCAAATTACGTTAAACCAACGTGCTGCATGCTTAAAAGCAAAATATTCAAAAGACAGAATGGAAATAATTTTAGTTCAGGCTAGATATCCACTTTAGCTATACTTTTGACACCGCAGCATCTTTACTAGTTTCGGGAACCCAGTGTCACGCTAAGATGACCAACTCCAAGCTCGCTAACTAGACAACAAACTATAATAGGACACGACTTACCACGTAGAGCGAAGTCCTAATCTAAGTACATGTACATGACTCTACGACGATCTGTACCTCCCACAAGGATACCCAACCATATAGCTGTTTTTGTAAAACCGTATGCCTTAGTTTATTAGTATTTGCCTTTACTTTCATTATTCCAAACTTAAAAATATTCCAAGTGATATAGTATATTATTCAAAGTATATTATTCAAATGGTTCGTAAGTGAACTACACTTTTATTTTCTTTGAATTAAAAAACTTAAACTTAAATCCAAAAGTATAAAATTTATTTCAGGAGTTTAAATAAATTAAGTTTCTGAAATTAAACTTGAAAGACCATCCTTTGACTTAAGGAACTTTAATAAAGACTTATTACTTAGACTTTAGTGAGACGGAGTTCTATATTAGTTTATAAAACTGAAAAGCAGTATTGTAAAATTCATAATTAATTACATAAGAAATCGAAATGACGCAAGGCCAACTCTCACGGTTTCCTGTAGCTATTGGCTCTAACTTTCATTTTAAAACCAACTTCAAAGGACGAAAGTATCAGGGGTCCAAAAATACATTTCTAAAAACTATCAGAAAACGTCACCCATAAAGTTTCAGTTCATAAAACGACTTTAAGAAACCATTTTAAGGCAATGTAAAATTCTAAACAAAACTAGACATTATGAAGTTTCTGTGAGAAAAAGATTAGCCACTATATCAAAAGGAAAGTATATTTTAAAAAATGAATCTTTGAGAAAAGTCAGAAACGCGTTTTACAGGCGAGCTGTTCACAAGTAATTTATTCTGACCAAACCGTAAGTGTAAATCTTATGAATTTTTTTATGCAGACTCTACATTTAAAAATAATAGGAGTCTATTCTTTACACTTTTGCAAATTCGAAGGTGATATAATTTTTACAAACAGACGAACATATTTCACAGATTTAACAACGGTTTTCATCAAACTTGTAAAATTCACCATAAATCGAAAATAATGATTAAAGACCTAAAATTTTATACACAACCTAATACTCCATGTCTCTGCCACATATTAAAAGTTCGTGAATTTATAATTTGATTTAGTATTTTTAACATAATTAAAACCGAACAGAAACGCTATAATCGCAGAAACTGCATCAATACTTTAAATTACGAATTAAATACTAAAACTCGAAAACAATTACCATGAAAATTCATGGTATCTTAAAATCTATCATTTAACTCAGAAAAAACTAATTTACATCAGTTTAAATTATAAAAATTAATTATTGAAACCCTAATATCAAAACACTCGATTAAAACATAAAAATCAATATATTAACTAAAGAATTTCCTATTTGACAAAATAAAATTATGAATAGTCAAAATATATTATGGATATCAAGAGATCAGAAATTAAAGGTTTCAAAAATCATATGTATCAGTAGATCATCATAAAACATTAAAAGCCAATAATACATACAACTACAACAATTAAATCGATGTAATACCGAGTAACGTCGAAGTTACCTTGTTACGAATCCGAATTAATCAAGTACTCGTCCTCGTGTGGATCGTCGCGAAATCCCTCAGAATAGGATGAACGGATGATGAGAGAAGATCAATCTTAATAAAGAAGTAAGAAGGCAAGCACATACGTAGAATTTTGAAATCAAGAAGCAAGAAGGCAGCACGTACGTAGATTTTATAGAAATTGCGACAGACGTACGTTTTGATTTTTTTTTTTTTGTTTGAATGAAAACCTAAGAAATCTACACAGAAGGTAGAGTTTATAAGTGACTAAAATAAGAAATAAAGTCTTCTTAAAAGTTGTAAGTTGACTGGCTAAAATGGTTGTTTAAACAACCAAAATTATCTTCCCATTTAAATAAGAATAAAATGAGTTCAAAACAAAAAAATTCCAAAGTCCAACAAATTAACTCGGAATAGAACTAGAATACGAATTAAATGAATAAATAAAACGAAGTTCTAATGATTAGAAACATAATAACTCTCGAAAACAAAGGAATATTCGAGACATAAGAAAACTAAAGAATTCAAAGGAAGGAAAGAAATGGCTCGCAGGTAAATTCCGAGTCATACAAATCAAATCGTAATCGAAAATAAAATACAGTTACGAAAATAGAATACAAAAATGGCGGGTGTTACAAGTTTATACTTTTTAGAACAAGAAATATGTTTTCTAACCATAATATTTTATGCCGAATCTAAATATGTCATTATTTTTTTGAAAAAAAATTCGTAATGCGGAGTTCTCAAGGTTCTCATTATGTTGGTGGTTCTCACTGGATCCCAAATATATATATATATATATATATATATATATATATATATATATAGGCGGGATCTCGTGAGTTGGGTTCTTACGGTGACTTGTGAGTTTGGAAAGTCTCAACCACTAGATCAAAAGAAATCAAGGGCTGAGATTAAATGATAAATTAGGAAAAAAAAGGAAAATTCAAAAAATACAAAAGCAAACATGAACATGAAATGAAACTTCCATTCAAACGATATTTCTTTCTCTCTCTACATCTCTGTTCAAATCAGAAACTAGGAAACACAAAAAGAAAACGCCGGCAGTCAAATTCTGATCAAAAACCTAGTACGATTACACAAATCAAGCTGCAAACGAATTACAGGTAACGTATTTTCGAAATTAATGACGAATTCGTTGAATTTATTGTATTGAATCCTTGATTCACATGCATGTTTTCTGATTAAAACATATTAATGTAAAATTCGTGAAATTCGTTTAATTTAATTGAATTAAATAGTTGATTTTACTGTTTTCAGGTATAAAAGATGGACAAGGATATTAATAACAATTCTAGCGAAAAAATCAACTCCACAGTAAATATGGAAACAGGTAATAACGATTCTTATCTGTTTCTCAGCTGTTGTTTATAATACTGTTATTGATTATTATCTCTTTATCAGCAGTTGTTTATAATACTGTTATTGATTTTTATCTGTTTCTCAGTTGTTATTCTGATATTACTGTATTGTCTGGCTTGTATTAGAGTAGAAAAAGAGTACTGTTATTCTGATATTAAAGTACTATTATTGTAACAGTACAGTAACATGATTATATTATTATACTGTTATTGTGATATTATTGTAATATTATTGTGATATTATTGTGCAGTAGCATGAAAATATATGGCTTATAAAAGAGTAGCATAAAAAATTCAATATTATCTATATTATAATAGAGTAGAATCAGAGTACTGTTATTATGATATTATTGTACTATTATTGTAAAAGTAGAGAAACATGATGTTATTATTGTACTGTTATTCTGATATTATGGTACTATTGTTGCGATATTATTGTGCACTAGCATGAAAATATACGGCAGATAAGAGAGCAGCATAAGAAAAATACATTTAGTATTATTGTGAGGTTATTGATTGTCGTCTGTTTCCCAGCTGCTGTTTTCATACTGTTATTGTCACATAACTGCAATGTTGATCTCTCCCCCATGCTACTGTTATTGTGATGTTATTGTCATTTTGTTGTCCACTGACTGTACTCATTATAATAATTTACTGTCCCAGATGTTTCTACTATCTCTATTGTTGAAGACAATGCAATCTTAGCTATTGGGGATTCTTCTAATAACAATATATTCACCAACCCAACTTGTTAGACGAAGAAAACGATGAGTTTGTTCCAACTCTTCATTATAGCAGTACACCCGGGGGTACTGAGCAGTGGGTAAGAACTGTTGAGAGTGATTTTACGCCTAAACGTGGCATGTTCTTTCTTACCTTGGAGGATGCAATACAGTTCTATAACATATATGCATTGGCTTGCGGATTTGATGTGAGAAGGTACACAAATGCTAAATATAAGGGGGGCGTCAACGTCAAATCACTGGTCTGTAACAGTCAGGGGTATAGAGACTCGAAAAGAAAACTGCGACTTGAAGCAAAAAATCAGGAAGCTGGTAATTTGGGTACAGTAGAGAACAAAGAGAGAAGAATTAGACAACCAAAGAAGCATGCTCTGACAAGGTGTGGCTACAAGGCACACATGAGGTTGAGAACCTGTGAAAAAACAGACGACAGACCGGCTGGATATATTTTGGACGTCTTTATAGACGTTCACAATCACTCTCTTTACTCTGTAAAAAATAGAGAGTTCCAAAAGCTGTCAAGGGACGTCCATGATTACATTAAGAGGACCATTATTGATCATACTAAGCTAAACATAGGTCCAACATTGAGCTTCAAAATTCTCAAGGAATACTTAAATGGTTATCAGAATATCGGTGCCTCTTTGCTAGACTTCAAAAACTTCAAACGAAATATCAAGTGTTACATTGGGGATAAGGATGCTAAAATGTTCATTGGGCATTTCAAAATACTAGCTGAAACAAAGGGGTTCTATTTTGCTTATGATCAGGATGAGAAAAAATGCTTGACGAAGGTTATTTGGGCTAATAAGGAAGGGATAAACAACTACAAGTTATATGGAGACACAATCTCGTTTGACCCTACTTATGGGACAAACAAATATTTCATGGTGTTTACTCCATTCACCAGAGTAGACCACAACAAGAAGACCTTAACTTTTGCAGCTGGATTACTTGAGTTCGAGAGTCAAGATTCATTTGAGTGGATTCTTACAAAATTCCTGGAAGCAATGGGGCAGCAGCAACCTCATTGTATAATAACAGACCAATGCTCTGGAATTAAAAAGGCATACCCAAACGTTTTCAAGAATTCTGTGCATAAGTACTGCATATGGCATATCATGTAGAAGGTGCGTGAGAAGGTGGGAAGAGCAATCTGCAATGACACAGATTTTATGACAGACATAAATGTTTTTGTTTGGGATGTTGACTTAGAACCAGAAGAATTTGAACAAAACTGGCAAACCGTTATTGAAGCATGTGGTATGCAAAACAACCGCTGGTTGAAGTACGTATTCGCAATCAGACAAAAGTGGATACCGGCTTACTTTCGCGATCTGCCTCTAGGTTGTTTGCTGAGGACAACCCAGAGATCTGAAAGTTCAAACAACTATTTCAAACGGTTTGAAAGCCACTTTGGAAGCCTTGTCGAGTTCTGGATGAGGTACAATTCTGCAATAGAACAGCAAAGGCATTTACAAAGGCGGATGGACACTGCAAACGAGCATAGTATGCTTGAGAAAGTAGGAAATCCTATCTTTATAGACTTTCAGAAGGAAGTCAAACATGCGATATGCAGCATGGGAGTCGAGGGTTTGACAACAGTAGGGGTAGTGGAGTACCATAACGTTCGTGATGGATTGAAGCACAGAAACTTCCGAATGGAATTTAACATCAAAACTAACGAGAGAAAATGTGCATGTAAGCTGTTTGAGAGGCATGGGATTGTATGTCGACATATACAGTGGGTGTGGAATGGTAGGAAGGTATACAAGATACCTGAGCCTTTTGTCCTTGCTCGATGGACAAAGAAATCCTACAGACCAATTGTCCAAGATGAAACTGGAAAGGTCATAGAAGAAATGACGAAGCTGACATCAAGAAAGCTGAGATGTCAATGGTTTGTTCTGAGATTTATGCAACTGTCGGGGTGATAGACAATTATGCTACGGTTAAACAGATGAAGCAACTACAGAAAACCCTGAGACAGTTCAGGGAGAACATCACAGGACCAATTGAACCAAAAACTAAAAGCCAGGAAATTGGGGATCTTCTTGGCATCACAGCTTCAAATGATATTGACCTCCGACCGCCAAACAAGGCCAAGAATAATGGAAGTGGCAAAAGATTGATGTCGCCGAAAGAAAATGCCAAGAGCAAGCCAGAAAAATGGAAGCGAAGATGCGGTAACTGCAAGAAGTGGGTGAACCACAACAGTAGAACTTGTAATCTTCCTTTTGCTAAAAGTCCCCCTTCTGATGACGATGATGAAGAAGAATCAGAAACTGAAGAGGTATGAATCTAAACTATTATTCTCTTATTATTCTAATGTTATCTTATTATTCTGCTGTTATTCCCCTATTATTCCGGTGTTACTCTGTTATTATGCTGCTGTTATGTTATTCTACTGTTATTCTGCTATTAATGTGTTGTTATTTTACTCTAATTGTTACGTTACCTCAATGACAAATACTAAGTAAAAATTGCAGGAATATGAATCAGATGCATGAACTGAGAAACACAAAAGAGACGCAAAAGACAAGGGCTATGATGAAGACCTCGCCTAAATGTCAAAGACTTTTACTATTTGTCATTGTTTGAATTACATTTTTTCCTAAAATATTACTAGATAATAAAGTGAGACCTACATTATATGAGAATCAATACTAGTTACTTTAATTTTTTTTTTTTGTTAATATTATCTGACTGTCTTCCACAAACCAACCATAAATAAAACTGCATTTAACACTACAATAATAGTTGAATAACAGATTAGTATTATTTATTAAAAGCAGTTCCACTTTTCAGTTTTTACAACAGCTACCTAATCTAATCTAATTAGAAAAAAACTGTTTGTATTCCCCAAGCCCCTATAAATAATGCTATTGCGAGAAAAAATAAACACACACACTGAAAAAGTTCATTCCAAAAAACCTCTTTATCTCCTCTGCAAAAGGTAATTTCTTATCTTTCTATTTTTTTTTTTTTTTATGTTTATTTTTCTTATTTGTCTACACTATACTAGATACTACAGAAAGGTAATTTTCTTTCTTCAGCTTTGCTTTGCTTTTAATTTGGTTGAAATATTTTGAACATTTTTTTATAATGCAAAAAGTTTTATACATCCAATGCTGTAGAATGAGTGACGTAACTGACGATAACCGAAGGTCCCCAACAAGGGAGGAAATCAATGAAGCGTAACGGAAAATAGAGTCCCTTTCGATAGAGTTGATCGATACACGAACAAATGTAGAGGCAGCAGAAAACCGTGAAGAGGCCTTAATAAGAGAGCTCGACAACGTTAGGGCACAATTGAAGGTTGCTGAACTTCACAATGAACGTATGCGTAGACAGTTGAAGGAAAAGAAAAATAGGAACTACACAGAAGCCGACATGGACAATCAATTCATTGCTGGTATGAATGTTTTGAAGAAGTCTTACGCTGAAGTCTATCCTTCAATCTCTGCCAATTGGACACCAATTCTGAAAGCCATAAAACTTATGGAAGGATACAAAAACCCTTTTCAGGATGAGTCGGTGGAAGTTGAGAGCACTGTCCAAGGACCTGCGCGCAGGCGTCAGAAAATAGAATAAAGATATAAAAATCTATCCATGATGGTCCAGCGTTCCTGCTTTAAAATTTGTTTAAAATATTTGTTGCTTCAAAAATAATGTTTTTAATATTTTAGAACGTTATTGTTTATTGTGTAACTACTATGTTTAAGTACTATTTACTGAATAACATTGGAATAACAGAAGTCTTTAGCAGAATAATAGTGCAATAACATCATAATAACTGCTTATTATGCAGAATAATACTGTAATAACAGCAGAGTAATGGTAGAATAACAGTGAACTAAAAGCAGTCTAAAACGACTGCATTTACACTTAACTAACAGTCGAATAAACTAGTCCTTATGCGCAATAAAACTGCATTAACAGCAGAATAAACTACTTATTATGTGAAATAATTGTGAAATAACAGCAGAATAACGGTGCAATAACAATAGAATCACAGTTGAGAAAAAACCGCCATTGACAGTTGAATAGAAATGGATAGTGTTTGTAGAAATGGATAGTGTTTATAAAGCTTAATTAACTAGTGGAATAACAGTAGAATAAGTGTAGACTAATAGTGCAATAACAGCACAATAACTGCTAATTATGCGGAATAATACTACAATAACAACAGAATAATGGTAGAATAACAGTGGACTAAAGCAGTCTAAACCACTGCATTTACACTTGACTAAATTTACACTTAAATAAAAATGAATAGTTTTAACAAGATAATGCTGGACTAACAATGGAATAACAGCAGAATAAACTAGCCCTTTTGTGGAATAATACTGCAATAATTAACAACAGAATAAACTACTTATTATGAGGAATAATAGTGCAATAACAGCAGAATAACGGTGGAATAACAACAGAATCACATTTGAGAAAAACTGCCATTTACAGTTGAATAGAAAATGGATAGTGTTTGTAGAAACCAAAGGTAATAGGAAAGCTTAATTGAACTAGAATAACAGTCGAATAAGTGTAGACTAATTGTGCAATAACAGCAGAAAAACTGCTCATTATGCTGAATAATACTGCAATAACAGTAGATTAATAGGGGAATTAGAATAAAAATGGATAGTGTTTGAAAAAAGTAAAAGTAATATGAAAACTCAATTAAATTAGAATAACACTGGAATAACAGTAGAATAATAGCGGAATAACAGCACAATAAACTAGTTATTATATAGAATAATAGTGCAATAACAACACATTAATGGTTTAACAAACAGTTTATACTAACTAGTAAAGCACCGCACCAGCTTCACAAAAGTACAGCTGAAAATTAACTTAAGAAAAACGATAATAATACTTCAGTACGAGATGCAAAAATACATATCAAATACTTATTCTGACTTTACTGGATACACAACAGTCAGCGGTACAGCATTCACTACGACGCCTGATTCTTCACTTGTAGCAGATGATTGGGGTTTCAATTCTTTCAACTTGTTCTTAGCTGACGCCAAACCCAAGGTCTTAGGCCTCTGATTCTCACAAGACTCCGCCTTATCAAGGACTAACCGCCTATAGATATTGATATCAGCCAAAATCAGAGAAGCCGATATTTCGACGCAAAAGCTTCGACGAGCTACCTTGCTGTGAAGATTGGACTCAAATACGCTGCCACCATATTCAGCCATTGTATACAACAAGAAACAGCCAAACTCGGTATCCAGCGGTTCCTTCTTTTTTCATTTAAATGGAACATCCACGACTTCAAAGTTGCGGCAATCTTTAAACTTCATAACATTATGAGACTCCATAAACACATGCATATGGTTTGCCACAATCACTGCCAGTCTTCTGTAGTCGGCTAAATGTTTGCCCTCATGAGTCGTGTTGTCCAGAAAATCAATAGATTCCTTGATAAAGTTGATGCAGAAACAAGAGTAGTGATCATTGTATAGAATGGGCACAAAGACAAGGTCAGAGTTCAGTCGACATCTTCCATTGTAGGAATCTAAAAATACATTCCAAAATTTCAACAGTTTTTTACCCGAATTGTCAACAGGGCTTGAGGAATCAAAGTTTTCTAACAGTGAATAAAGAGCATCCTCCTAAACAGAAAGCATAAACAACAAAAAATAGCGCACAAGTGTTAAATTTATATCACTACTTATGAGTAAATATGTAGGTAATAACGCAAAATAGTAAATGAAAAACCAAATACCATATGACAAAGTCCGAAGAACATTAAGCTTGGTTCTGAACGTTCCTGAAACTCCAACGAATTCAACAGACTCGACCAAGCATCAACTACTCTTGTTGACATCATTGCAGATGCATCTACAATGGAAACAATATCCCCCCTGTCCAAAAACATGACGACGTCGTCGTTGTACACCACTAACATCTCACTGCATTTACAAAAATAACATATGATTAGAACAGTGGAATTACAGTGGTATAACAGTAGAATAACAGTTCAATAACAGCAGAATAACAAAGGAAATTAACATTTGAATTACAGTGGACTAACAGCGGAATAATAGTGGTATAATAGTAGAATAACAGTTCAATAACAGTAGAATAACAAAGGGAATTAACAGTGGAATTACACTGGACTAACAGCGGAATAATAGTGGTATAACAGTAGAAGAACAGTTCAATAACTGGAGAATAATAAAAGGGAACTAACAGTGGAATTACTGATACTAGTTTGGCACTAGTACTTTGACAAAATAACAGCAGATTAACAGAACAATAACAGTGGGAAACAAAAAGACTAACTGAACAGGAACACCACAATCAAAGAAATAAAAATCGACACATACTCTTCTTTCAGGTGAGCGTCTTCACGAAGAACAAAGTCCACCACTTGCTTCCGCACCTTTAGCATCTTAGAGAACTGTTTTTTGTTTTTCCGAAACAAATCCGACACCGCAACAAAAATACTGTCCTCTGGCCCGCAATCCATAGAGCAAGCCAGCCCATCATCTGACTTACCCCTTTTACGGCTACCCAAAGCCGACTTTGGACTTATGGTGCTATCGACATCCATGCTTCCCACTTGACGGCTGGCAGTAGGGGTGTTTGTAGAGAATTGAGCGCTATCGCTGACAGTAGAAGAAACGACGGGCTCGACAACAGGCTGCGTCGTCTTAACTTTTTTACCAACAGTTTTCACCCTGCCAGAACTAGGACGTTTCTTAGCGCTTTGAGAAACCCTCGCTTCTGTGTCCTCAATACGCCGTTTCTCTTCAAGCATACTCAGAGTTTCCTTTCTTGTCCTGTTCACCTCGTCCAAAGTTTTCAATACATCATCCCTTGACTCGTTCATATCAGACAGCATCAACAAGGCAGTGATCTCAGCGCGGTAAAGGGCTCTTGAATCACGATTACCCAAGTCATAATCAAATTAAAAACAGTTCCACGGTAAAAGAGCATGTGCAACATCACATATACACCGCAGTCCAAATTTTCAATCTCATCGGTTTTCCAGGTAAAAGGGACGTTGACAATTTTATAATCTTTAACCTCCCGGCCTCGGGCAACTCCATTTTTGACCAGGAAATCAGACATTAAGCTCAGCTTCAAATAAGCAAGGAAAAAGAAAACATAATTAGTAACAATACTTACACAAACTAGGCAAACACGAAGAGAAAATTAGGCACATTAAATGACTTACAACAGTTTGACAATACAGCAAACGTACACACGGTTGTTGATGATCAGCAAACAATGCCTCTTGAAATACATTATCAAGATATTCAACCCTCTTCGCATTGAAGTTGATGCACAAACAACTAAAGTGCTCATCCAAAAGCAATGGGATAAAAATCTGGGAAAATATTTGGCCAAAAAAATTGTTAGTAATTATGTGGTTAAAAAAAAGCAGAATAACAGTAGAATAATAGTAGAATAACAGTACAATAATAGTAGAATACACACAAGTACAGAAACATACCATATCAGAATTAAATCACAATCTCTCTTTTGTTGTTATTTACAAACACAGTAAATGACAACATGACTTCCGCACATAAATCACTTCTGGAAGCCTTCTCATGTTTCGACGGCATACAACTTCGCCCCAATGGACTCTAAAACAAAGTGCAGAAAAGAGTTGAAACGAGATGCAAAATGAAATATAAAGTAAAAGAGACAATAAGATAGAATAACTATCCGTTGCACCCATCCCAAAGAAAAGTCGACTTGGACTTCCTCTTATACAAGTATCATTAAGAAAGAGGGACCACCAATCCATAACTCCAAGCATTATCATTGTGTTTCGAACCATGGATTCCATATCCTCTCGATTCAAGTAACTCTGAACACCCCAAGAGACAAGATTCTCACTTCAAAATGGAAAAAACAGAAAAATAAGAGTCACATAAATATATTTTTGAAGAAAAGAAAGCAGAATAATATTTTAAACAGAAAACGGAAATTTTTTAAAATAAAAACGAGGCCTTACCCTTGCGAAATATTATGATCATTCAAGAAACAGTAGTCTGCAACCTATTTCCTCTTGGATAGCATTGGGTTGAAAAGATGTCCCATTGTTATCATTGATTTTGACAGGATAACTAGCTGAGGATCCACAGTACCACAATCATAGCTGCATCCGAAATTCTCAGGCACATCCGAAATTCTCAGGCACAACAGACAACAATAGCTCCTCATGTGCAGCAGAGTGCAGCAAAAAACTTGTACCCAAATTAGGAGCATTCAAACCAGCAACTCCATTGTCCTCTAGGACACCCTCACGAACAACAGAATCCGCCTCCAACACAACCTTCGCATCCTGTTTATCAGAGTCATCTATCGCAGACGCTGCCCCAAGCAACAAATATGCATGACAAGACATAACCACTTCCGCTACTTGCTCTTCTGCAGTCACAAATACTTCCTCATCAACATTAGGCATTGGAATGCAAGCACCGATATCCGTCAACTCTATATCAGGCAAACAAGCATCAGTCTTTGGAATTTGAGTTGCTTGAACATCTACCATTGTACACTCAACAGTAGTAGGCACGTCCTCTGGCGGATTATCAACAAGATAGTCTTCAACTTGAATGTTAACGTCCTCCACATCATTGTTAACATCCTCCACATCATTGTTAACGTCCCCCACATCAACTACTTTCTCACCAATATCATCAGCCTCTCCATAACGAAACTGAATGTCAGCACAGATATCCGTCGTAATAGCATCTAAGCCGAGGGGTGACAATTGTGGAGTCCCCACCTTTGCACTTTGTTGAATGACGGGACTATGTTCAACACCCTCCTTTTCAACTATAGTCGGCTGCACATCCGAAAGCCCGACACACTCCTCATAAAAATGAGAAAACAGATTAAATGATGGAGGTTCAATAATGACATCTTCATGTCTAGCTTTTTTGGAAGCTGGTTCTTCAGGAACAGTTGATCGCGATTTATTTGCCGCTTGCAAAGCCAGTATATGCTTAACCCGTTCGTCCAACTCACGGATAACTTGATCCGTGAAGAAAGATAGGGTGGCAACCAAGTTCTCTGACCCTTCACAATGCACTTTTTTTTACTGTTCAGTCGTGCTTCTAACATATTCAGCAGCTCGTCGGGTTACTTGGTTGGGCAACTTAGCAGTAGGTGCTTGACGCATAGCCTACTGGTTCTTCTTCATCATCTTTGACTTTATTAGTTCCACCCTTTCCAAGTATCGGCGATATAAAATCTTAGAGTCCCTCTCATTAAGCAATATAAGTTCATGAACATCCTGTCAAGATAAAATCCCAAAATTTTACTTAAAACTGAATTCCAAAACATAATAACACTGCAATAATAGTAGAATAACATAGGTATAATAGTACACTAATAGCAGAATAAATAACAGTGGATTAAAAGTAGAATAACAGTAGCATAATAGTGGAGTAATAAAATAACAAAGGAATAACAGTACACTAACAGCAGAATAACAAACAGTGGAGTAATAGTAGAATAACAGTGGAGTAATAAAATGACAAAGGAATAATAGTTCACTAACAGCAGAATAAATAACAGTGGAGTAATAGTAAAATAACAGTAGAATAACACTGGAGTAACAATTTGAATGAAAAATAGAATAACAGTGGAATGACAGCAGGAAAACTGAGGAATAACAGTGGAATAATTGCAGAATAATAGCAGTCGGAGAACTAATACTTTAAGACAATAACAGAATAACAAAAAGGGTACACATTTTAGAATGATTCGACAAAAAACAATCAAACAGGTACTTACGTCCACCGCTACGGACTGTACCTGCTCATCTATAAGAATATCAGCAGGTAGATCCAGCACAAGACGTCTACGTTGACTACGTTGACCAGAGCCAACGATGTTTGGACGAGACAATGGGAAAGTAACTTCTGAACGCTCCCTAGTGCCCGGAGCACCAGCAGCTGCCTCACGCTGCAACCTCTCGCTGAAAGACTTTAAATCCCAATGTTTAATGAGCGGTAGCTCATTATTCGCCTGATCACCGCTAAAGAAATAACAGTGAAAATAGGTGACAGCCAAAAGCACTAGACAACAACGAATATTTTTCCTCCCGTTAAGGGATTCACGCACAGAAGTCACCAAGTCTGAAAATAAAAACTGACACCAATTAAGTTCCTTGATCTTAGAAACATCTTCCACGGTGCTTAGAAGTCTAAGATCAAGCACAAAACCCGACACAGGAGCAACGAAACACGACATAGAAAAAAGAACAAAGGTCTTCTTAAACTCATCATCAGCAACCAAAGACTCTAACAGGGTGTCCTGAACTTTATTAAGTGCTATCCCACTTTTATTATTGGCGATACCATACTTCTCACGCCAAGCACGCTTCAAAGCTTCTCCATCAACGTCTACAGAACCCGGAAACCCAGTAATAACCAAATCCAATTTTGGTCCAGAATTTGGTAAACCAAACACATCGTGCACATCATCTTCAGTCAACTCATACTTCTCCGTTTCAGATATTTTAAAAAACTTCCCACTTCTAAAAGCATATATAATCTCCCGGAACATGGTATGGGGGAGGGCAGAAAGCTTCAACTCAAGTAAACCCCCGAATCCAATTTCCCTAACAGCCTCCTTCTGCTCCTTGGTGAGGGCTTCAATAACTTTGAGAAGAAAAGCAGGCCGACAGCAGCTAACAAATGGATCGGCAATGTACACACACAGGGGAAAAAATATGCAATGCATTAAAACATTTAAGATAACAAAAGCAGCAGCAGAATAATAGCAAAATAACAGGAGAGCAGCAAAAATAACACGAAAGTATCATATTAAAAGTAAAATAACAGCAAAATAAAAGTAGAATAACAGTAGTACATACACTTGGTTATTTTCTGCGGCATCTCCCGCCTGAGGTTGGTTGCTACTTATCACAATTCCCTTCTCATGCTTAACTTTCCCAGCCAACTTACTACTAGTGTTTAGTGGACTAGACGACAACTTTACAACTTGGGTCTCAGCCTTTCGTTTGGTTTTTTTCGTAGGTAGTTCAGTTGTACATATTTCTTGACTACGAGTACTCCTTCTCTGAGAAGCAGTGCTCATTGATGGAGATGTGACAGGGGATTTGGATGGAGACGGGCCCGGAGAATTTGATGATGACGGGTGAGTAGACTTTGATGAAACTGCAGATTTGATTCTTTACTTCATTTTTGATACTCTACGACGGTATCAAATTTTGGCGCCGTTGCCGGGAAGGCAATTGTTTAATTTTTAGTTGTTTTTATTTTAGTCTTTTTCTTGGTTTAAGGGACACCTGTTCCTTAAAATGTTCTCATATTCTACTTATAGTTTCCTCTTATGCGCAGGTCACAGGGTGGTGAATTACGACCGTTAGATCCTGAGATCGAGAGGACCTTGCATGAGTTGAGACGATCATCTAGAGTATTGCCGACAGAGGAAGAGCTGAGTACTCTGTCCAGTTATTACGAGAACGAGTTATTTGAGAAAGATCCACCTTCGTCTCCTATTTCTACTTCTTCAGCTGAGACCGTTACATCTCCAAATATGGCTGAAGAAGCAATTATAGCCAGTCACCCGAGCCAAAAGTTGAGAATCTCTATAAGGGATTCACGTTGCCAGCTAGGACGGATAGAAAATTCGAAGCGAAGCCGTCCTACATTAACTTGGTTGAGAGAAACCAATTTGGGGGAGCTGCAAATGAAGATGCAGCCAAGCATATGGAGATATTCATTGACTACTGTTGTTCCATACCCCCACCAGCAGGTGTGACCCAGGACCAGATAAAAGAGACGATGTTCATATTCTCGCTCCGTGATGCTGCTAAGGAGTGGTACCGAGATCTGGATCGAGCTGCTAATGGGATTACTGATTGGAATTCGCTGGCCCTAGCATTTTATAAAAAAATATTTCTCTGCATCGAAGACCAATGCGATTAGAGCTCAGATCACAAGCTTTAGACAGGGTTCTGATGATGATTTTCATGAGGCATGTGTCCGTTTCAAGAGACTAGTGCGATCTATTCCGCACCATGGGTTCGAGCAATGGTTCCTGTGTAACCAATTCTATAATGGGCTTTATGATGATTAGAGGGCTATCCTGGATGCTGCAGCTAATGGCAGATTCCAGGAGAATAGTGGAGAGACTAAGGGGTGGAAGATTATTGAAGATATGGCCACCCATAAAGCTGAGCATGGGAATTCTAGAGGAAATCAGAGAAGAGCAAATGAATATCCTACTACAAAATTTGCAATAGAGGCCCTTATTGCGAGATTCGACAAGCTAGATTTTGGGGGATCCCAAAAAGGTGGGATATATAAAGTTAATGCAGTTTCAGACGGTCCCTTTACATGCAAAAGATGTGGAGGAAAGGGACATGTTTCGGAGTTTTGTACTAGTTCGAATGAAACATGTGCTGCCTATCAACATTTTAGGCAGACTGGTGCTTATCCCGATCCCTCTAATGTCCACCCCAATTTAAGGTGGACTAACCAGAATGTCCTTAATCCGGGTCCACCACAGCAGCAGCAGCAGCAGCAAAACTATGTGCCCCCTCATAAGCAGCAGCAGTATCAAAAGCCTCCATATGTGCCTCAACAGCAGCAATTTCAAGGTTCTGATATTTCTGAATTGAAAAACATGGTTCAGAATTTGTCGGGTTTGCTGCAATAGGAGTCTCTAGCTAGAGAGACTTCTACAAAAATGTTGGAGAGTCAAATTGCCCAATTGGCAAGCAAAAGTGCAACTAGAGCTTTGAGACATTTACCGTCGCACCCGGATCAAAAAGAGACTCTAAATGCGATGACTTTGAGGAGTGGGTCTACCCTTGATGGGCCCACTATGGTCGAAGATGCTACTGAAAAAGATGAGGCGGAACCGAGTAAGAAAAATGCTGGAATGAAAAGTAGCAAGAAAAATACGATGAGCAGGTACATCAGTCGATCGACTGACACACCTGGTCGATCGACCAGCTCGGGTAACAGTAAAGTTTCTGGTCCGGCGGAAGCCAGTCGATCGACTGACCTATATGGTCGATCGACTGAAGATACGTCTGATCGTGAACCTTTTCGTCCTCCAATGCCAGATAACATGAGGGACTACTTATTTCGGGGTACGACAACTCCGAAATTATCGAGGCAAGATCCAAATGCTGATGGATCAGTTCTGGTTCAAAAGTATGACCCTATGACGGTTAATGGTTCATTCCTGAGATGGTCTGAAGAAGGTTCGAGCTACAACAAGGACAAAGTAGTGGATTTTTAGCCTAAGTCCACTAATGCCGGTATGAGAGACCTAGAGGAGAGGGCTAAGTTGCTTCTTACAGCCCTTTATCCAGAGAGATTGGTGCCGACAAAGGAACAGGTATCGTTTATCAAGTTTGAAAATGTTATTCGTAGTTTAAATGTGCAAGTTCCTTTCCTATAATTAGTTAATCAAGTGCCTGCCTATATGAAATTTATGAAGCAGCTGTTGTCTAAAAAGAAGTCACTTGATACTGTGCAATCTGTCGCACTGACTGAGGAGTCAACTTCCTATTTGCTCATACCGCACCTCATAAGCTAGAAGACCCAGGTAGTTTTTCAGTCCCATGTAATATTGGCACCTTTTCTATTGAGAAAACATTGTGTGATCTAGGGGCCAGTATTAGTGTTATGCCTTTAATTCTTGCTAAGAAATTGAGATTAACTAGGTTTGCAATTACAAACATGACAGTGCAGATGGCTGATCGTTCTATGGTCCAGCCTATAGGAGTCTTAGAGAACATACCTGTGCAAATAGGAAAGTTCTTTTTCCCAGTTGACTTCATTGTGCTAGATATACCCGAGGATGCTCATGTGGGATATATCTGTATGCATCCCTTAAATTTAAGGATTATAACGAATCATAAAGTGATGAATACTAGTCATAAAATTAAATTGCATAAATAAAAACATAAAGGATTAAGAAATAATCTTCGGTCCCAGCAAAAACGGCCTAAGAAAAATATCAAAGTTGATATTCGTCTATCAGTTGCACCCAAGATGATATGAGAAATACCCTTTGATTTTGCTAGAATCGATCCCCAAATCAACAGATTAATTTTAGGTTTTTGTGTTTTTTTTCGATGAGAGAAGGCAAGGTTGAGTTAGGGCAAAAATTAGGTTAGAATGAATTCACCCATCTCACCCTCTTAAACCGTGTATGAGGGTGGATTAGGGTGGATTTTTCATCCTCTAATTTCCGGCCCAATTACCGAAACAATAAGGAGTTTTTAATTTCTTATATTCGGTTTCCAAAAATGTAAAAATGTGTTAAATATAAATTGTCATCTAGTGAGGATCGAACCCATGACCTCTTGGTTTGAGTACCCTCACTATTACCACTATGACACATTCATCTTGTTGATATTAAATATAACCGATTACATTTAATTACGAATTAACATATTAATTCGTCCAAGCTAACATTACTTACATTTAATTAAATATAACTTATTATATTCAATTTACGAATTGACAGTTAATTCGTCTCAACTAATATTATTTAATCTTCATTAAATAATTGTCTCATCAACACATTGACTAACTGTTTAGTCATATAAAGCATCAATGTGATTATATTTCTATAACCACATCTCTCAAACACATTCTATAGGTGTGACCTTTAGGGACCAGTTGATCACCGCCATCTGTATGATAATAACGTCAAACTTTCTAGCAAGCCAACCGTTATTAGGTAATCGTTAATCAACTGATTAAAATACGAAGTATACCCTTGTGAACCTGTAAGAGATTTACAATTGTTATCACACTAATTTGTGGAGGACACAAGCTCCAACAAACTCCCACTTGTCCTCACAAGTGTATGTGCGATAACCGATTCTCATATCCTAAAATTTCTCCCACTCAATGTAAAACAATTTGCAAAATCCGTATTCACAAAAGTCGTATTTTACAAGCGATCATCATCAAGAGTGGTTTTCCCGACTAGAGAGTAACTTAACTAATAAACGAATCATCATTCGAGCATGGCCATGCATTTCAATTACAACTCCTCGAGTGGCCATGAGAAATAACTATACCTGATAAGGGTTGGATATTTTCCTCAACTCGAATCCTGCCGATGTAAGCACGATGAAATGACCCGAAAAATCTACTTAGCCTCCAGTTACGGCAGACCGTGAGAAAGAAACCAAAGTCACCCAAAAACTGCCTTAATCTCAAGAGACAGTCGATAGTCAAAAGAATCAACTCTAGGAACACAATGGATGTCCTATCCACGACCTGGCACCGAATGTTTTTAAACATTTAGGACTCCATTACGTTGTCACAAAAATTTGTCCTACGAGGTATCGTTATAATCTCGCATTTGTTATCGATCAGTCAACAGTTTGACTTATGGCTCGTTGAACCCACCATCAATCGACTGCACAATATAATAGCCAGAGTTATCAGCTCTTAGAGGCGATTAGGGACCAAACAAAACATAATGTAATTCAGTTCACTTTGTGGCGTTCAAAGTTGTCAGTACAATCCACATGAAAAACAAAATATTATAATAAAACGATGAAGTTATAAATAGCATATGAAAAAGATAATGTATTAAATTCATAATCAACTATTACAACTCAGGAACACGTTTAATTCTCATGGAAATAACGTGCCCTCCATGCTTATCATACTTCAATGGCTCAGTAGTAGAATCTGCTACAACTTCCTGTTTGGAACTATTCCAGCTGACCGCAGCACCATTAAGAGTATGAATGAATCTAGATAGAGATTTCTAATCATCTTGATCCGTTTGGAAGCTAGCATCTGCGTAACCGGTTGCGCATAGCTTAGTATCTCCTCCATAAGTCAATACCCAATCCTTAGTCCTCCGTAGGTACATGGATTCTTTTGGTACCGACTCGTCATACTCAATGCATATGCCACATCTGGACGTGTGCATATCATGGCATACATGATTGATCCTATAGCTAATGCATAAAGAACACGACTCATGCGCTCAACCCCTTCAGGCGTCGTGGGTGACTGAGACTTGCTCAACTGCATCTGAGACGTCATTGGAAGGTTCCCCTTCTTGGAGTTGGTCATGCTGAACTTCTCAAGAATCTTATCCAAATAAGACTCCTAACTAAGTGATAACGTCCGTCGTGATCTATCTCGGTAGATACGGATTCCCAAAATGCGTTGTGCCTCACCCAGATCTTTCATCTAGAAATGGTTCTTCAACCATTCTTTAACCGAAGATAGGAGAGGAATGTCATTCCCAATCACGAGTATGTCATCGACATACAATATCAAGAATACAATCTTGCTCCCACTCGACTTGATATATAAGCATGGTTCTTCGACCGATCGAGTGAAACCATACTCTTTTATCACCTGGTCGAGACGATGATTCCAACTCCGAGAAACTTGCTTAAGTCCATAAATGGAACGCTTAAGCTTGCATATTTTCTTAGGATGTTCAGGATCTATGAAACCTTCGGTTTTCACCATGTACAACTCTTCCTCCAAATAACCGTTTAAGAAGGCGGTTTTCACATCCATTTGCCAAATTTCATAATCATGAAAAGCGGCAATCGTTAAGATTATCCGAACGGAATGTAGCATGACTACAGGTGCAAAAATCTCATCATAATGCAATCCGTGCACTTGAGTGAAACCTTTTGCCACTAGTCGTGCCTTATAGGTATCTGGTTGCGCGTCTAAAGAACGCTTTATTTTGTAAAGCCCCTTGCACTGTAGAGGTTTTACCTTATTAGGTAAATCAACTAGATCCCATACATCATTCTCATACATGGAGTCCATCTCGGATTGCATGGCTTCGAGCCATAGCTTTGAGTCAGAACAGGCCATAGCACCTTTATAGGTAGCGGGTTCATTACTCTCTAGGAGTAAAACGTCATTCTCCTCGACCATACCAATGTATCTGTCCGGAGGATGAGAGACTCTACCCGACCTCCTAAGTTCCTCAGGAATATTAACCGTATCATCAGTTGGAGGAACAACTTCCTCCATCTGTTCCTCGGTTGTTGGTTCTAGAATCTCCGACAGCTTGAAGGTTCTATTACTCGTCTTGTTCTCGGGAAATTCTTTCTCTAAGAACGTCGCACTAGCCGCAATAAAAACTCGATGTTCGGTAAGCGAATAGAAGTAATGATCAAATGTTCCTTTTGGATAACCTATAAAGTATGTCTTGACTGATCGCGGGCAGAGCTTATCCCCGTGTCTCCACTTGACATAAGCCTCGTAGCCCCAAACCCGAATAAAGGACAAGTTAGGGACCGTTTCCTTTCACATTTCATATGGAGTCTTATCGACAGCTTTAGTCGGACTTCGGTTAAGTATAAGAGCAGCTGACAAAAGAGCAAAACCCCATAATGAATCAGGCATTACCGTGTGACTCATCATGGATCGAACCATATCAAGTAAGGTTCGATTTCTCCGTTCGGACACACCATTTAATTGAGGTGTTCCAGGTGGAGTTAACTGTAGAACGATTCCACATCTTTAAGGTGTTGATCAAACTCATTTGAAAGATATTCAAGACCCCGATCCGAACGGAGTGCTTTAACCTTTCTACCCAGTTGGTTCTCAACCCCATTCTCCGTATTCCTTGAATTTCTCAAAGGACTCACTTTTATGCTTCATTAAGTAGACATATCCGTATCTACTCAAATCGTCCGTGAAAGTGATAAAATATCTATAGCCATCTCTAGCGGTAATTGACATAAGTCCACAAACATCAGTATGTATGAGTCCTCATAGGTCACTAGCGCGCATTTCAACACCTTTGAAGGAAATTCGAGTCATTTTGCCAATGAGACATGATTCACACGTGCCATATGTAGAAAATTCGAATGCGGGAATAGTCCCATTATCGACGAGTTTCTTTACGCGTTTCTCATTTATGTGTCCCATTCGACAATGCCATAGATAGGTTTAATCTTTGTCACCAACCTTTAATTTCTTATTATTCATGTGTAATACTTCCGTGGTTTGATCTAAGATGTAAATTCCATTCATGGAAACTGCTTTGCCATAAATCATTTCATTGAAAGAGAAAATACAGCTATTATCCTCTATTGAAAATGCAAAACCGTCTTTAGCAAGTACAGAAACAGAAATAATGTTCTTAGACAAACTGGGTACATAGTAACAGTTATTTAAAAATAACTCAAATCCACTAGGGATTGGATTACATATGTTCCCTTCGAGACAGCAGCAACTCGTGCTCCATTCCCGACTCACAGGTCCACATCACCTTTTTCAAGAGGTATGATGTTCTTTAGGCCCTGCAAATGATTACACATATGAGAACCACAACCAGTATCAAGTACCCAAGTTCCGAAACTTGCATGGTTAATCTCAATCATATGAATATAAGATGACATACCAACAGGAACGACGCGTCCTGCTTTGATGTCCTCACGGTAGACGGGACAGTTCCTCCTCTAATATCCAGTCTTGTGACAATGGTGGCACTCAATGTCACCGCCCTTGCTCTTTGCCTTGCCCTGTGAGCCACTAGTCTCACCGAGCCCACTCTTACCGGTTCTTGGCTTTTTAAACTTTGGCTTACCTACAGTTAGGTCGCCTGGAGCTTTGCCCTTACCTTTACCCTTGTTGGAAATCGTGAGAACATCCTGCTTCATGCTCCCACTCAATTTCATATCCTTCTCGGTCTGTACGAGTAGGGAGTGTAGCTCATGAGGACTATTTTTCAAGTCATTCATGTAGTAGTTCGCCTAAAAAGGGCAAAACCATCATGAAGAGAATGAAGCATTCGGTCAATGACAATGCTCTCACTGATTTTGCAATCAAGAGCCTCCAGCTTCTCGACATTCTCAATCATGTGAAGAATGTGTGGGATAACCGGTTGGACCTTCTGGAGTTTCGCATCAAAGAAGCGACATGTATGCTCATATGTAACGATTCTCGGTTCTTTTGAGAACTCGTTAGTGAGCATGGTGAAAATCTTGTTTGCACCTTGGGCAATGAAGCGTCTCTGCAAATTGGTTTCCATTGCAAATGTGACACCCCACGATAAAGCGGAAAACATAACTTATAAATTCAAGCGGAAATTAGGAAATTTTTGAAACTTTTAAAATTTAAGGCGCGGGTTCTTTAAAATCCAAAACATAAATAAAGAACGCGGAAAGAAAGTTTAAATTATACAAACGTGATAGTCAAGGTGAGGGAAAATATATCCCTCGAATGACAATACAAAAAAAGGTAAATCTAAGCAATCCCAATAAACCGACTACAAGGCCATAGTGCTCGCTAGCTCACACAATTCTTCACCCCATGAATGCACCATTAATACCTGTCATTCATGTAAACATGAACGCCACATTCAGTGGGGAGTAACTCAAGGTTCTCCCAGCCACAAAAAGTCAAAACGAACATAACAATGAACTAAAACAGGTAAGTCAGATAAAATACTTACGAAAGGCATGAATATCAAGTTTATATTTAAACATGACAATTAAATGAGATAGAACAAGATAGACCAACCTTAGCATAATAAAGATTCAACTATTCATGTGAGACAATCAAATAACATGAAAGATAAGAATACGGTCATTCATGCAAAAGCACGCACTTCAAAGAACTACAACTTAGATATGAGATTGGAATCTGAATCATGTGAAGCAGTTAAGTAAGGGATCAACCAATGGAAATTACAAGAATATAAACTGTAGCCATTATTTGCAAAACCACTTAACAAACATTGTACGGGACGTGGCTACTAATGTCACATTCATACTTATGGCTTGCATCTCACCATAAGAACGGATGGGAACATCAATCCCGACGATCATATCGCAACTAGAGGGCTTATAGCTCACCCCTAGTATCCGATAGGACCAAGTCAAACAACACATGAAAGACAAATACCAATATCTATAACCAAGCAAGACCTTTACTACTCATACATAAATATATAATTCGCCTGGTAGGACGACAATGGTACTCCCAAGACTCAGTCCTAGTCTAAATCTGGCCAGACTCTCGGGACAGCACAGTTCCCGATTCGACATGCGGCAGGACAGTCCGCATCCAAGACCCGAACCCTAAATCGGAAATCGAGAACCCACAATCGGTAGGTGTAATACTCCGTATTTTAATAATAATTTATAAGAATAATTTATGTAATTTAATGGGCAATTAAATGACATTTCTAATAATAAATACAAGTAAGACGTTAATTAAATAATAAATTAATAATTCAAGTCATGAATTGGGTTCGGCTAATGTTTTTGCTTTGGGCTTAGTTGGTAATCGAGTGTTGGACTATGTGGTATTATTATATGGGCCAAATTTATTAAATTGGTATTAGTGTAATCGGAATTTATATCGGGAATTAATAATAATATATCAAGGTAATTATGATTATAATAATAAATAATAAAGTTATGGCAATAATAAATTAGTAAGTATTATATGAGGAAATCATAGTTATGGTAGGATTAATAGTATATGATAAATAATAATGATATAATTATAATGACAATTCCTACTACTAATTAGAATAAGGAAAGTTACATGGTTTCCTAATTGGCCTCGTATTCTCTAAATCTTACACTATAAATACCACCTTAAATCTGATAAATAAATTACCAATAAAAAGAAGAAGCTTTAGGAGGCGGAAAGAAACAAGAATTAACAAAATCAATTGGTCGACTTGAGGTAATTAACTCAGCTTAAAGCGGTTTATATTCTTTTCATGCAAGCAACTTTAGATCGATAGTATGACTTATATAGACCACCATAGGACTCGGGAATTGAACCTATAGCGACATTGGACTGCCAAGTTTATAACCTGACCATTTTTGACCGTCATTGACCGTGGTAGGGTGGCGTTTAGGGCGGCTAAAGGTGGCTGGTCAGGGGGGTTATACGGGTTGGTTGTGGGTGATTGGAATGGGTAATTGAACCCCTAATTGGCTATGTCGTGACCTGGGTATAGAGGGGTTGTGTTGGGGTGGTTGAGTCGACCACTTTGGTGGTGCTGGTATGGTGGCAGATGGTGGTTGTGCGGTGGTGACGGGAAAACAGGGGAGTGACTCGCGTTTTGGGCAAAGCGGTTTCGAGGGGTTTTTAATGGTTGTAGGAGGTCTGGGTTGGGGTGGTTTTGGGTGGATTTTGTCGAGGGTAGTTTGGTGAGTTGATTAGTGGTTGTAGGTGGCGGTGAAGGTGGTGTTAGGTGGTGGTTTTGGGACGGGTTTTATGGGATGTCAGGTGAGTGTTGCGGTTTGTGTCGTGTGATAGGGCGTGGGTTTGTGGGTTGTTGGTGGTGGTTTAGCTGGTGGTTAAGGGCGAGTTGGATGCGTGGGGTTGCAGGCTAGGGGTGTCGAGGTTGGGTGGTGGCTGTGGTGGCTTGTGGTGTCGGGTTTGGTGGGTTTTAAGAGAGGTGTTGGCCATGGTTATAAACCGTGTTAGGGTGGTGTGTGTTTGTTTTTGTGACGGGTTTTAATTATTTAATTAGCTCGGGAGTCGGGTTAAGTAGTTAAATCGGGTTTTTAGTTATCATAAACCTTTAATAATTATAATAAATAATTAATTTGAATAATTGAATAAAAGGAATAAATAAATAAACAAATAAAGTTAGTAATTATAATTGTTGTAATTGTTATTATTATATAGGTGACGGAAATTGTGAAGAATTATAATCGGATTGGATTTGCTTTATTTATTTGGATTGCGTAATTGGAATTGCTTGCCAGGTAGGGATAATCCTACTCAACTCGACTTTTAATTATCTATTTTTGGTATGGTGAATTACTTACGTTAAAGTGGAATTGTTCATATGTTGAAAAGGGAGAATTATATTATTTTGTGTTGGTTGATAATATCGTAAAGGTTGGAAGGGTGACTTATGTTGATTTGTGTCGGTTATATTGATGAGGTGAATTGGATTGTATCGTTGATTGGAATGTGGTTATTGTGAAAAGCTGTGCGACAGTCAGTTGTACGTTGTTGAGGGAGTTTGTACACTGGGGTGTTGGTAATATGTACGTTGTGAGGGAGGGGTACTATTACATTTTGCGGTACGTTGTTAAGGGAGGGGTACCAAAGTAATGTGAGCACGTTGTTAAGGGAGTTGTGCTAAGTAAAGGAAAGGAGCACGTTGTCAGGGGGTTGTGAAATGAAAGTGAATTGAATTGGATTGATAATTGTATGTTGTTGTTGTTTAGTTTTATTCTACTCAACCTCGCGGTTGATCGTGTTCGTGAACACCGCGGTGAACCGTTTTATGGGGAGCAGATTTGACAGGTACTAAAGATTAGCTTATTCGGGAGCATTGGGATGGGAGCTTGACTTGGACCATAGTTGAAGTCTAGATCACATAGAATAATTATATCACTTAATTTATTTCCGCTGCGAGTTGTAATTATTTTATATTAAGTTTTAAGATTGGATTAAGTTGTAATAAACATGTATTCACTAAAGTTTTAATTTAAAGTACTTTGGTATTGTTGTACTTTGTTATTCACTACCTCGGGAAACCGAGATGGTAACAGTCTTATTTACTTGGGAATGTCTAGCTAAAGGCTCCTGAATAAATGGGGGTGTTACAGTAGGACAGTCCGAAAGAGGCGGAAGATATGAGCTAAACCCACAACCGGCAGGACAGTCTGAAAGAGGCGTAAAGATAAGTCAAGCAATACGGTATAGCATAAAGGCATTATCAAACGAACACGACTCAATCAAGCGATACGAATCAACTTGGAAAGAGACTACTAATGAAATGAGCCGATGATAATCTAAATAAGACATTCACGCCAAATTATGTTCATGAATGTAAATAAGTAATCCATTTCTTCACTACTTGTCACTTGAATAAAAATGCAAACAGACGGAAATGAACCATTCATAATAAGCAAAACAAGCACTCAATTATAAATGACTCAATTTAATTAAACAAGTAGAATAATTCACTCTTATTTGAGATACGATAAATAAATAAGAATGAACGGATTAAAAATTCATATTATGGGTAAATGAGACATTTCATCAAATTTTGACTTGAATAAATAATAAATTCAACATTTATGATTAATGTGAGAAAAATATATGAATGAACGATATTTAACGAATTAAGTTATATAAAGCATGAGACGGGTTTTAAATAAACCAACCACGAATTTAAATCGACTCAAGAAGGTACACAACCCGAGGCTAGGCCACGGCTCAACCTCATGACTAGGGCCATAACTGGCCAGCCTTAGCCACTAACCAGGCCACAGGCCGCTCTTGCTCAGGCCACAACCGTCACCAATACACCACCTAAACAACTACCCAATTCAGCCAAATAACTACCCAATTCAGCCACCAAAACCCATGCTTGACTGTCTCAAAACAGCCCATTTCTACCACTCTTTCACCGTCCCAAACGGTCCGCATTCCTGCCCAAAATGAACATGTCAAACCAGCCAGAAAACCTGCCCAGAAAACCTGTAAAACTGACTCTAAACAATCCCACAAAACAGCATTGCACCGTCCCAAAATAGCTAGCATAACACTCATAAAACCGTCCCACAATAACCCATATTCATCATGGAAATTGTCCCAATCCGGACCAAAAGCAGCCGTGTATGGGCTGTCCAAAACAGTCCCAAAATGCACCGTAAAAACTGTCCTAACAACACTCATTCCTACGCATAAAGCAGACCAAAGTTGAGCCAAACTAAGACCACATTTGAGACGGGAACACACCTCGACACTTCCATTGAAACCACCACTTACACACACCTAAACTAGCTTCCAATATCCGTCCAACACAGCCCAAACAATCTCCCAACAAACCACCAAAGCCGGCCTAAAACAGACCCACAGAGTACGCCACCCAACACCTTTTCACGACTGAAAAACAGGACACAAGACAACCCAAACGACTTTAATTTAAGACGGAAGTTAAGCACAGTTAATTCATGAATAACAACAACTATGACTAGCATGAAAATTGCAGAACCTTAGTGAAATATCCGAGTTGCTCAGTTTGATGTACTACAACGGCTCACAAAGTACTCATATTTGTTTCCTGATATGGAGCAGTCAGGCTATGTGATTATAGGTATGTTAAATGTAGCAGCAGCTAGGGTAAAGTGTGACAGAATATTTCCTGCCATGAACAACTCAGGAAGCTCAAAAGCCTTAGGAAGAAGAATAAGCACCTCCAAGCAACCCCATTATACAGTGCTCCTTCTACAGGTTAGCTGCCATGAAAACACACATGGAGACACACATTCTAACAAGGCTCGATATTACATGAAAACAGGCCACATAAAAACACCCCATATCAACATTGTTTTGAGACGGAAGTTAACATACAAATGAGAAAAAAAAAACGCAAGGAATCAAATTTATCAAACAAGAGTATATAAAACGACATATAAGACGGAGTTTCGACATTTTTGTCGAGTAACCTATCACCGTTACCTTTTTGCTCTCCTAAACGACTGAGGAATCGCCCAAGGATGACCTTAAACCCAAAAATGGAAGAAATTAGACCAAAATCCGAATCCCTTGTAAGACAAAATTACGAAATAGGACGAAAGCTTGGCTCTTTCTTACATACAAAGAAGGAGGATGAGAAGGGAAAGCTATTGGTGCAAAAATTATCGAATTTGGTTGAGAATCGGAAGAGAAATCGGGGTTTAAAAGGGGTGTTTTAATGGTGTTGCAGCTACTGCTTGATATTGTTGGTACTTTGTTGCTGCAGGGGTTTGGAAACAAAAAGAAAGAAGGGAAGGGGTGGGTGACCGGGTAGATGTAATAATAATAATAATAATAATAATAATAATAATAATAATAATAATAATAATAATAATAATAATAATAATAATAATAATAATAATAATAATAATAATAATAATAATAATAATAATAATAATAATAATAATAATAATAATAATAATAATAATAATAATAATAATAATAATAATAATAATAATAAGAATAAGAATAAGAATAAGAATAAGAATAAGAATAAGAATAAGAATAAGAATAAGAATAAGAATAAGAATAAGAATAAGAATAATAATAATAATAATAATAATAATAATAATAATAATAATAATAATAATAATAATAATAATAATAATAATAATAATAATAATAATAATAATAATAATAATAATAATAATAATAATAATAATAATAATAATAATAATAATAATAATAATAATAATAATAATAATAATAATAATAATAATAATAATAATAATAATAATAATAATAATAATAATAATAATAATAATAATAATAATAATAATAATAATAATAATAATAATAATAATAATAATAATAATAATAATAATAATAATAATAATAATAATAATAATAATAATAATAATAATAATAATAATAATAATAATAATAATAATAATAATAATAATAATAATAATAATAATAATAATAATAATAATAATAATAATAATAATAATAATAATAATAATAATAATAATAATAATAATAATAATAATAATAATAATAATAATAATAATAATAATAATAATAATAATAATAATAATAATAATAATAATAATAATAATAATAATAATAATAATAATAATAATAATAATAATAATAATAATAATAATAATAATAATAATAATAATAATAATAATAATAATAATAATAATAATAATAATAATAATAATAATAATAATAATAATAATAATAATAATAATAATAATAATAATAATAATAATAATAATAATAATAATAATAATAATAATAAAAGGATTGTATAGATGAGTTGAAAAAAGGTAGCTACGAGTTGTCGACTTGTAATTGGTTCGGATTTAACTAGGTTCAAAGGTGAAATGTGACGGTCTTTTGCTAGACGGGAAAATGTCTTAAGTCTATATTAACTTAAGACGGGCAAACTATTATTATCGTCACAATTATTAGTATCTGACTGAAATATTTATTTTTATATAAACAAACTTATAAAAATGTAACTTTTATTAAGTTTATGTTTAAATCGAATTCAATTAAATTAAATAATTTATAAAATAAGAAATAAAGTAATCGAATGGTTAAATAAATTTTATATGTCAGAATGAGAAATTCGCGGGTGTTACAGCAAAGATGAGTACGTTCTTTATCGCACCCGCTTCCATGACGAAGTCACTATAAGCGAGTGACTCGTTGACTCCTGCATTGGGGCCTGGGTTTCCCGGTATTGGCTCAGTTAATTACCTGAGCTTACCGTCAGCAATGGCAAGATTCGTAGTAGTCTTTGCCTCCCGGTCCATAAAATTGGACCCGTCGTTTTTCGACGTGTGAACTGATTCATTTGGTCCATGAATATTTTCAGCCAGGACTCGCGTCCAAGTGTGGCACTAGGCATTTGAATTGCGTTATTTCTAGACATTTTGTTGTAACAGTAAAATAAACGTGTTCTACACTGCGAAAAGAAGAATAAATTATAAGCATGTGCATCGATTTTAATTTAAGTCTAATGATCTAATGTCATAACGCGAAGACTCAAAACATTTATACAATTGACCTTCCTCAAGAATTATATAAATGATCCCAAGACTCAATTATCTGTAAATTGATAACCTAACCTTTTAGCTAATTCTACCGTTAGAATTCTTGGTCAATAAATTTCTGTAAATTCTATCTTTAGTCTATCATAATCACGAGAAACTCTTCGGACTATGATGTTGAGGTAAACTAAGTCAACACAACTACTTACCCAACGTAGAAGGGGTCATATTATGCCTACCGACGAAGAAGGGATTCATAGTTGTTTGCCCTTATAAAGACTAGTCTCAATTTCCGTTTTAGAGGAAGATCCCATCAACTTTATTTTAATTCATTTTAAGTGAACTAATATCTAGCATGCGTGAATGAATAAACTAAGATGATGGCTTAATAAACATGTGACATCTGTATGTCTATGAAAACTAACATACAACCTATATGTGTCAATTTTCATGCATTTTAGTAGTAGGTGGTTTGGTTTTAGGCGGAAAATGATGCATAAACTATCATGTGAATGAAAAGCAATAGGAATGAAAACCGTAAAAGCAATAATAAAGTTCTAGTGTGGCCTATCCTATCATAATGAACATTAAATACAAGCTTGGAATCCATCCTTGGACCCGAGAAGCTTGTCTCGATGTTCCATCTTGATCCATGTAGCGGGAGTGAGCTCCAATCTCCATCTTTAGTCTTCTTCAAAAATTACAATAAATAAATTTACATAATAAACCTATTTATTACATTCTAATTTCAAAACCCAAAAACTAAAGAAAAATAAAGGAGATTCGAGATCTCATAATTACATAAAAGTTATGTTTCCTTCATTACGAAAACATAATTTGACTAAGGCCACACTAAGTATTACAAATTACAACCGATTGCAAAAATACGTAAATAAATTCATTCAACGATTCATTCAACAAAAATAAAATGCATCAACTAAAATAAATTAAACATACATGACACAATTCCTTAGTTATGTTGATTAATTTATCCAAACCACCTATTCAAATTAACAAATTAAGTGACAAATCCTCAATTAATCACATTAATTTCAAACTTAATTCATATTAAACTTGTAATATGAATTTAATCCATCAATATTTCAAACTGCTTTAAAATAAATAGGTATCTATTAATTATGAACCGCTTCACAATAATTAATTTGCCAAAACAAAACAAAAACCTTTTTTTTCTTTTTGAGTCTCGGCAAAACGAAAAAAAAACAAGAATTTTTTTTTTTTATATATCAGCTCACGGCTGAAGAAAAATAACAGCACTTCCCCTTTTTTTTCGGTAAAATAGCAAAAACAAAAAGGCAGCTCGTTTTTTTTTTCCTTTATACACGGTTTTTCTGTAAAAACTGAAATATGTTTCTTTTTTTTTAACTGTCCTGCGTGAACAGTAACAGGAACAAAAAAAAATAAATTTTTCAATGTTTTTTTTAAAAAAAAAAAACCCTAATGCCCTTTTTTTTGTTTCTCTTTTGCGGCAAAATGCCATAAAACAAAAATCGATGAAGAAAATCGTTTACAGTTGCTATTAGAACATGATTAGCATATGAATTAATTAAAATGATTAACCTTATATGCCAAAAACTAAGTAGCAAAAACAAATTTCTATATCATCGACATGACGATTCCATTTACAATTTTGATTTAATCCCAATTAAATCAAAGAACAACCAATTTATCATATGTTTATATTAACTGATTAAAAAAAATATGAAAAATCGAAATGGAAATAATCATAAAAAACAAGAGCATACTCGGCTAAAAAAAAAATTTCTCTCGGCCCAAAAAAAATTCAGCCGAACCCAAATTTTTTTTTTTTCGAAACCCTAAAAAACGTTTACATCCAATTTTATGAAAATCATCAAAATAAAATTCGTGGCCTTGGCTCTGATACCACTTGTGGGATATATCTGTATGCATCCCTTAAATTTAAGGATTATAATGAATCATAAAGTGATGAATACTAGTCATAAAATTAAATTGCATAAACAAAAACATAAAGGATTAAGAAATAACCTTCGGTCCCAGCAAAAACGGCCTAAGAACAATATCAAAGTTGATATTCGCCTATCAGTTATACCCAAGACGATATGAGAAATACCCTTTGATTTTGCTAGAATCGATCCCCAAATCAACAGATTAATTTTAGGTTTTTGTGTTTTTTTTCGATGAGAGGAGGCAAGGTTGAGTTAGGGCAAAAATTAGGTTCGAATGAATTCACCCATCTCACCCTCTTAAACCGTGTATGAGGGTGGATTAAGGTGGATTTTTCATCCTCTAATTTCCAGCCCAATTACCGAAACAATAAGGAGTTTTTAATTCCTTATTTTCGGTTTCCAAAAATGTAAAAATGTGTTAAATATAAATTGTCATCTAGTGAGGATCGAACCCATGACCTCTTGGTTTGAGTACCCTCACTATTACCACTATGACACATTCATCTTGTTGATATTAAATATAACCGATTACATTTAATTACGAATTAACATATTAATTCGTCCAAGCTAACATTACTTACATTTAATTAAATATAACTTATTATATTCAATTTACGAATTGACAGTTAATTCATCTCAACTAATATTATTTAATCTTCATTAAATAATTGTCTCATCAACACATTGACTAACTGTTTAGTCATATAAGGCATCAATGTGATTATATTTCTATAACCACATCTCTCAAACACATTCTATAGGTGTGACCTTTAGGGACCAGTTGATCACCGCCATCTGTATGATAATAACGTCAAACTTTCTAGCAAGCCAACCGTTATTAGGTAATCGTTAATCAACTGATTAAAATACGAAGTATACCCTTGTGAACCGGTAAGAGATTTACAATTGTTATCACACTAATTTGTGGAGCACACAAGCTCCAACAGCTCACATTCCTATCATTTTGGGTAGACCATTTCTGCAGACTGCTGGTGCAGTTATAGATGTTGGCTCAGGGACATTGACCTTTAAGGTAGGAAAACAGTCCATTGTTTTCGCCCAGACCTATAAGAAGAAGGCTGCTATGTACCCAGTAACTTGCAATGTAGTTAAATCTTATGTTGTGTTTCCTGATATGCTTGCCCCTATGCCTAATCCTGTTATAACACCTCCGCCACAAATTGGGAGCAAATTAGAGGAAGATCCTTCTGTTTTGACTATTGCAGGAACTGGTTTGGGGAACTTAGAGCCGCATGTTGCTCCAGTTGTCAGAGAGCCCATTGTGCAGAGAGGCGGTCTAGGGTGTCTAAGCTATGCAACTGATGAGGAGCCGGATGAGGAGCCAGTCAAAGTGACGGAGTCCGATTTAGATTTTGATGAGCCAGACGAGGTCCGTGATTGGGAAGATGTTAGAGATTTTGATCCGTTGAGTTCTGCGGATATTGGAGTTGTTAGGAGTGAAACTGAGAGGATGAGCACTGTAGAGGCTACTTCTTGCAGCCAGAAGCCGAGCAAGTGGGCCATTCCGTGGCCAATCTTGATCAACTATTAGTTGATCAAATTCTTTTAAAACAATTTATTAATTATTTTTTGTTAGACTATTTATTGTTTTGGTATGCGCAAAACTTCGCTTTAATTTGGTTTGCTTAGGATTTATTTAGGCTATAGACTTTACATTTGGGTTTAGCGCAATTTTGGGCGCTGTATTATGTGCATTTGCAGGTTGTTAGACCATATTGGCTCACGCTATTTGAGTTAATTCCAAGAAAGCACTGTCCTCGTCAGGTATATCAGTCGATCGACTGGCTTGTGTGGTCGATCGACTGACCACTGCAGCTACAGGAGCTTCTGTTTCAGATGCCCTGGTCGATCGACTGGCATGTGTGGTCGATCGACCGCTTCCCGCTGATGTACCTATTTTCGATCATTCCCCTGTTGTGTATGGTCGTTTTGCGGAGCAAGAAAGGGAGTTTTAGGGAGTTTTATCCTTATTTTCTTTCCTTTTCATTCATTTATCGCTTTCTTCAGCTTAATTCTTTGCACATAATTACCGCTTCAACTTTGTTTTCTCGGATAATGCACGGTATTTTCTGTCCTTTCATATACTTATGGTAGCACTGCTGGCTACTGAAACCTCCTAGCTCACGCTGGTTTGGGGAGGTTTCCTTTTGCTGCGCTTAAAGTCTTGTGAGTTTCCGAGTCATCTTTATGTCTTATTTAGTTAATATTATCGCAAATTCCCATTTCCCTTGATTATTTTCTCATATGATTTTGCACAATGAGGGCATTGTGTGATTTGGTTTGGGGAAGAGTTTTGCGTTGCATCCATTCTGTTTTGCACTCACGTTTACATTTTTGTCTTGCATTGTTGTTTATTTTCCTCTTATATATAGAAAATCCAAAAAAAATGAAAAAAATCAAAAATTCAAAAAATTGCAAGTTTATTTTAGCATATAGGTTGAGTCGGAACGGTAGTAGTTCAATGATGACATTGCATTTTCATCTGTTTATGCCTAAGCCGTGCTCATTAACATGTTATTAGTAGAGTTTTATTGCATATCTACGAGTTTTCGTTAATTTATTCGCTGAATCATGAGACTTGACTTAGATTTTTGGCAAACTACATTATATTCTGAGTTTTAGAGCTTTATAACTGGTGACATCTATGACCAGTTCATTTAGGAATGTGAGTAGTTACTCCTTATGAGACATGTTACATCAATATGCATAAATATGAACTTAATCTGCTTAATACCCGGAGGCATTCGGGTTTGTGGTTAGTTGACACATGTGGAAGAGGTCACCCCTTTATTCATTTTTCCCATAAGCTTCACACTGCCAGAAATACCCTTTTATGTCCTATTAACTACATCCTATATTTAGCCTGCCCTTGTCAAGCTAGTAGTTTTAGTTTTTGGGATTGTTACTTCATTTTTGGTTGCATATGCTCTTATTGAGATGATATTGGAAAGATGAGAAAAGAAAAAAAAAATGAAAAAGGATGAAAAAAAAGAATGAGAAAAAAAAAAGAAAAAAAAAAGGAAAAAATCACATGATTGAATCTTCATTAGTTGGTGATTTTGTATTCCCATGTTGTGATTAACATTATTTGGGGAATTAAGTTTGTATGCAGAATGTGAGATTTGTGCTTACTATTAGCCCCACGTTATCGTTTAATCTTGAGCAAGAAGTTGGAATGATTTATTAATTTAGTTCCCATAGTTACTAGCTTGGCTTATAACTCTGTTTTTACCAAATTCGTCTTAGCCCCTTCTTACCCGTAGCCTCACATATCCAAATTGTATCCTCGGCATGTGTGAATGGTCTTTAATGGTTGGAATGCATATGTACGGTTGTAGAGATTATTTTCATATTAGACTGCAGGCATGTTTTTATAGGTCGTAGTTAGGTGAGTGTTATTACAAAATTACTTCTTTCTATCTTTTACATATTTTCACCTGTGCTTATGTGTGATATGAGTGACCCGTGAGAATCCATAATGATAAGTCTCTATAGTTGACGGTTCAGCAGATTTTAACGACTACATAACTCGTTTGCATGATTCATATTGCTAATTGATTGTTAGTTGTTGCATTAAACTGGTTTAGGCTTTGCAGTTTGCATTTAGCTCTGAGAATGAACGCGTGCCATTAGGCTTTAAGATCGAGTTTAGTTCTTGCTTGGGGACAAGCAAGGGTTTGGTTTGGGGAAGTTTGATGCGTGTCCTAAATATGATGTTTTACACTCTATTTTACACGCATTTCAGAGCTCAATTATGTAGTTTATGCTACTATTTTCCCTATTTCCATCTACTTTCGTGTTTTTGTGTAACACTGCAGAAATAGGAAGAATGCAGCGGAAAACGAGCCGAATCCATCCCCGAGTACTAGGCATAGGACCTGACGTGAATTAAGGACTCGGGAAGCGAACTTGGTGCGCGTATCAAGGCTTGAAAGATAGATTTGCGAGAGTTTCAGAAGCGGATTACCAGCTGACTTGGTCTATAGACTGTCAGAATGCTGAACAGTTTACTGCACGAAGAGCAGTCAGTCGATCGACTTAGGTCCATGGTCGATCGACCACATGAGCTGATGTGCAAGTTTTATTTTAAGTCAGAAGCTTCTGATATTCTCGGCCTTTGGTCGATCGACTGGTTGATATGGCCGATCGACCGCTTATGCAACCTAAACGAGAATTAAAGGAATTTTACCTAAGCCCATTTGTAATTAGGTTTGGAGAAGGGTTTTACGTGACACTTCTATATAACCTAACTCCTTCCTACTACTTTAGATATTGGGATTTTTGGGAGAGATTCAGATACACATACCTAGTTTGTTCTACAGTTTTCATTAGTTTTCAATAAAGTTCTTCTTTTGCATCCGGATTCATTTTCTTGCTTTCTCCGTTTATGGTAATTCTTGTTCTAATTTTAGTTTATTTTTATTCCTTCTTATTAGATTAGAATTGATTAGTTAGAATCCTTAACCCCTAATTCCTTGTTTTATGCGGTTCTCTTGTTCATTTAATTTAGTTATGAATTCTGTTGTTTTCATCTTTAGTTTCGTTATTGTTGTTAATTTCAGTATGAGCAGCTAAACCCTTCATGCTAAGATGTAGGGGACCTGTACTGTAGGCGGCGTAGAATTCAAACTACTACTATAGATAGTGGCAGTCAGGGTCGAACCACAAGGAGGCAAGCAATTTAAAGTTGTCTAATTTAAGTCTGAAATAACATTTTCGGGGGGTTTGATTTGAATAATTTTATAACTAAATGCAAAAAAGTTAAAACTAAACTAAAGCAATTAAATGAGCAATTAAAGAAAATATATGAAATCAAATATTAAAAGGATGCTAAGATGGTCGGTTCACTGTAGTTTCGACGGCAGTATCCTAGGTAAGTCTGAAATAATCACGTAAGACGGGAAAATAAGAAGTCCTCTCGGTCCATTCTTAACAGGTAGCATCTTTCGATCTAGCTACGGGTCCCTAAGTATCACTAGTACTGACTCTCGCCCTGAAATGTGATTCTTAAATGCCTAAATAGTACCTATCTTTCGATCTCGGTATAATTTAGTCGTTTCAATTGGTAGTCTAATTCCCTCCCCTATCTTTCGATCTAATGGGTCGGTCAATTACTAAGTATTCAACTAGTCGCGTGCACTCGATTTGTCAAATTAAGCAATCTAATCAATTAAAACAGAGCAGATCTTACGTGAGCCGGTCGATCGACCAATGGGCTCAGTTGATCGACCAAGACCCGAATCAGGTTTGCGAATTCTACGTCGCCTACACTATAGGTCCCCTACATCTTAGCACAAAGGGTTTAGCTGCTCATACTGAAATTAACAACAATAACCAAACTAAAGATGAAAACAACAGAATTCATAACTAAATCAAATGAACAAGAAAACCGCATAAAATAAGGAATTAGGGGTTAAGGATTCTAACTAATCAATTCTAATCTAATAAGAAGGAATAAAAGTAAACTAAAATTAGAACAAGAATTACCAGAAACGGAGAAAGCAAGAAAATGAATCAGGATGCAAAAGAAGAACTTTATTGAAAACTAATGAAAACTGTAGAACAAACTAGGTATGTATATCTGAATCTCTCCCAAAAATCCCTATATCTAAAGCAGTAGGAAGGAGTTACGTTATATAGAAGTGTCACGTAAAACCCTTCTCCAAACCTAATTACAAATGGACTTAGGTAAAATTCTTTTAATTCTCGTTTAGGTTGCATAAGCGGTCGATCGACCATATCAACCAGTCGATCGACCAAAGGCCGAGAATATCAGAAGCTTCTGACTTAAAATAAAACTTGCACGTCAGCTCATGTAGTCGATCGACCATGGACCTCAGTCGATCGACCGATCGCTTTTTCCTGCAAGAACTGCTTTCAAGATTCGACGATCTATAGACCATGTAGGTCAGTCTATAGACCAAGTCACCGTAATCCGCTCAAACTCTCGCAAATCTATCTTTCAAGCCTTGATACGCGCACCAAGTTCGCTTCCCGAGTCTTTACTTCACGTCAGGTCCTATGCCTAGTACTCGGGGACGGATTCGGCTCGTTTTCCGCTGCATTCTTCCTATTTCTGCAGTGTTACACAAAAACACGAAAGTAGACGGAAATAGGGAAAATAGTATCATAAACTACATAATTGAGCTCTGAAATGCGTGTAAAATAGGGTGTAAAACATCATATTTAGGACACGCATCAATTTTCATCTGTACTATCGGGAAAATAAAAATCAGGATCACTTTCAATGATAAATAGGTATCCAGCTGGACTTTTTAATAATGACGGTAGAATGAGAGTACGGTAACAGCAGAATAACAGAACACTAAAAATTATTCAAAATAATATTTGCCCAAAAATAACAGGACATTAACAGTAGAGTTACAAACCAACCAGTGACAGGACACACTTAAAATGACTAGAATAACACTAGAGGTAGACCAATTATCCAAAAAAGTGTAGAAACATATGCCTAGGATAATAATAGAACCGTTATATTACAGCAGTAAAAACACAAAAAGAAGAACACGAAAGCGTAAAGAAAAACGCAAAGAGAATCAAAAGAAAGCCTCTTTGAATAAGGATTCAAAGACAGTTTCAAATTACATACAGCCTACATAAGCCTTCATAAAACAAAATAACGTACTACATTACAACCAGAGACAGTTTCAAATTACATAATACCCAAAATACATTCTTTCCTAGAAAGAACAAAAATGTGATTCAAAAAATACATGACATAACGTAAAAAGTCAGTCAAGGTCAACAACATCGACTGACTTATAATACAAATCATAAGCAAGATCATAAGCAGCAGGATATTCCCTTAGTGTATCAAAGTACTCGTGAATTAGCCTGATCCGTTCAGATGAAGGTGCATAAAGGATCGAGTCACGATCGTGTATATACTGGCAAGCATGCAACACCCTCTTTCCTGTCTCACTTCCAAGCATGTAGCACTTGCATCGTTTGGAAACTATTTTCGAGCCCCTTGACACAATCTTAAAACCTTCACTGTGACTTGTTGTTATAACTTTCATATATTCGTCATTAACACCGGGCGCACTTTTATGAAATAGGAACATTTGTGACCATTTCTTATAAACAAGACACATATTGCTCTTGTCCAAAGTAGTCTCTACATGTTGGAATACTCTTTCTATTAGGTCCTGGCTATTTAAAACTTACGACATTGATTGATTATGACGACGAACGCGTACATTAACTTTAAATCACTTATCAGTGTTATCGTCCAATAACCAACCCATTTTTTTTCTTTTCAGTAGCGAACTCTGAAGCAAATAACAATTTATCTTCATTCCTCACAAACTAAGTCCATTAGTGATGCTGAAACCTGCAAACAAACAAACAAACCCTAACAAGTGACAAGACTCAACAGAATAATAGAAACAGTAAATAAAAAAAAGGAAAAACACTACAATGACTGGAAGAGTAACGCTGCAATGCTGCCATAGGACCAGTATAACAGCGGAATAACAGGAATACTGTAAAGTAAAGACAACACGAACAAACACAAAACCCTAGAAAGGACAGTAAACAATTAAAACATCAGAAATAACTTGACAACAAACTAAGCGCAAGAATAACAGCAGAATAACACAAAAAGAATAACAGTAAATAAAAACAGGAAAAACACTACAATGACAGGAAGAGAAACGCTGCAATGACGCCATAGGACCAAAGATAACAAATGAATAACAAAATACTGAACAGAAAAAGACAACACGAACAAACACAAAACTCTAGAAAGGACAGTAAACAATTAAAACATGAGAAATAACTTGACAACAAACTAAACGCAAGAATAACAGCAAAATAACACAAAAAGTAAAGTGTGTAGAGATCAACAGTAAAATACTCAACACAACTCTTCAACTAGAACATGCAAATCACTTCAAAACAATAGAAAACTGCAGAAACGACTAGAACATGCAAATCACTTCAGGAAAAATCGGAAATTCAAAATGCAGCATAATATTACAATGAAGGAACTGCATAATCGTAATAACGACATTAAAGTACTCGAGTAGCTAAACCTAGCAATAATTAAACTGAAAAACGGAATAGAAAAGCATGAAATAAAACTAAATAACAGAATAGAAGAGGAAAATGGCATAAAATTACCTTCAATCGGGAGATAGATGTAGAACGCGAAGAGAAAAGAGGAGAAAATACAAGGGAGATGAACGGTTGAAGAACAATAGAAGAAGAATAACACAAGAATAATAGAAGAGAGATGAACTCTTGCACTAAAAATGATTATAAACGGTTCCAGTAAAATTAATTAGAGAGGGAAACAGTTAGGAGAATAGTAAATGACGGAAGAAGAGAGGGAGAGAGAGTAAAAAAAGAGAAAATAAACTAAATAACAATGCTATTATATGACAACTAAGATTAATCTTGGCCACTTATCTCTAATTTAATCTAATGGCTGAGATTTCCCCAACTCACAACACACCATAAGAACCAAAATCACCAAATCCAATCTATATATATATATATATATATATATATATATATATATATATATATATATATATATATATATATATATATATATATATATGTCAAGTTCAAATAAGTCCCTTATATTTTCTGAGTCCATAAGCCCCTTCCACAACCCTTGGATCATGCATGGTGGAAGGTTGAGATTGAAAGCAAGAAACACACTTAACACTAATTAATTTACTTCTCTCTCTAGTTTTAGTAATACATTCACTAATTCATTATCATACACAATTAACACCACCTTTTGTCTTATACTTCAAAGTTTGTGGAAATTTTGTTAACATTTTTCCTGGTTTGGTTTTTTCATTTTTTTTTTTTTCGAGACAAGTTTTCGACATTTTAGGATTTTACGAGTGTAATTCTAACAGCAAAAAGTGTAATTTTAAGGAATATTTTCGGAAATTTAGCGTTTTACAAGTTTAACTTCAATCTTTTCCGAGTGATTTTAACGAATAATTTTTTGAATTTTTGTAATTTTATCACAAGTTATAGTAATTTAGCATTTTACGAGTGTTATTTTAATGACAAAAAGTGTTATTTTAGTCCAGGTAAGTGTAATTTCAGTCCAATGAGATTGTTATTTTTAGTCAAGGAGAATGTAATTTTAGTCCAGAAAAGTGTAATTTTAGTCCAGAAAAGTATAAATTCAGTCCACAGTCCATTGAGAGTGTAACATTAGTCCAATGAGAATATGACCAAGTCCATTGAGAGTGTAACATTAGTCCAATAGAGATAAGTGTAATTCTAACAGAAAAAAGTGTAATTCTAACAACAAAAAGTGTAATTTTAGCCAAGAAAAGTGTTATTCTAGCAAAAAAAAGTATAATTTTAACAAAAAAAAAGTGTAATTTTAGCCGAAAAAAGTGTTATTCTAGCAGAAAAAAGTATAATTTAACAGAAAAAAGTGTAATTTTAATGGCGAAAAGTGTAACTTTAACAGAAAAAAGTGTAATTCTAACAACAAAAAAAAGTGTAATTTTAACAGAAAAAAGTGCAATTTTAATGGAGAAAAGTGTAATTTTAAAAGAAAAAGTTGTAATTTTAATAGAGAAAAGTGTAATTTTAACAGAAGAAAGTGTAATTTTAACAGAAAAAAGTGTGATTTTAAAAAAAAAAAAAATATATCTTAAAAAAAATACTATATTTTAAATTTATCTAAGATTAAAATCAACAAATAATCTTAGATTAAAAGCTAAGAAAGTGTAATTTTAACAGAAAAAAGTGTAATTTTAATAAAAAAAAGTGTGCTTTTAATAGAAAAAAATGTAATTTTAATAGAAAAAAGTGTAACTTTAATAATATAGAAAAATATAACTTTAACCGAAAAATGTGTAATTTTAATAGAAAAAAGTGTAATTTTAATAATAGAACTTTAATAGAAAAAAATGTAACTTTACTAATACTAAAAATCTAGTTCATACTAAAAATCATGATAATACGATTTTTTTTAAAAAAAAAATCTACTTTATATTTAGTAGATCTACAAATAAAATCAATAAATTAGAAAAATAAAAAAAACAACAAAAATCTACTACATATTCAATAGATCTATTAGAAAATCTAGTTCATAATAATAATAATAAAAAACAAACAAGGAAAAAAAACGAAATCACAAGAATAATTTTTTTTTAGATCTGAAAAATAATAGAGAAAGGAGAAGGGGACGGAGGCGACACGACCATCACTTGCACGACTAACACATGTACCACCACCGCCCCATTACTACCACGACATCTCAGCCACGAAAAAAAAAAAAATAAACAAAACAGCTAGATCTGGGAAAAAAAACGAGAACAAGCAGATCTGGTAAGGAAGAAAGGAAAAAAAGGAAGAGAGGAGGAGGAGCGTGAGTGGTGGTGGGGTTGGAGGAGGACGGTATTGGTGGGGTTGGCGGTGGAGGAGGCGAGAACGGCACAGGGGAGGGGTGGTGGTGGGGCTGGTGGATGTCGGGGTGGTGGAGAGAATGGTGTTGGAGGTCGTAATGGGTTGTGGTGGTGGGTTATGGCGGTGCGAGAGAAGGTTGTGGGGTGTCGTGTGGGGTGGTTGGGGGTGGCCGTGGGGGTTTTCGGGGATGGGTAGTTCGGTGGTGGTGGTGGTGGTTGTGGTGGTGCAAGGTAGTGTGGGTGGGAATTAATTTGGTTTTTTGTTTTGTTAGGATGAGAGTATTTATTTGTGTTTTGAATTAATTTGGGTTTTAGAGAGGGAGTAGGGAAATGAATTGTGTGAATGAGAGAGAAGTTGGTGGAAAAATAAATCTTATATAGTGGATTAATATTTAATTAGTATGGATTAGTAAAGTAGAGAGGGGAAGTGTTTAATTAGACATTAATCCTCCTTTTTTTGCTTCCAATCTCAACCCTTCATCTTCCTCATCCAAAGGCTCTAAGGAAGACTTATGGACTCACATGTAAGAGGTGGACTTACATGATCCTAATACTATATATATATATATATATATATATATATATATATATATATATATATATATATATATATATATATATATATATATATATATAAAATTTGGGATCTAGTGAGAACCAATAAGATAATGAGAACCATGAGAACCACTCACAGCCCTTATATCAAACTTATGAGATGAACAGTAAAACAAACTTTTCTAATTTTGTTAACGACGCACCCCCAAACTCTCAAATATCATTCATTTTACTAAATTGACTTTCTCTCTCTTCGACTCTTACATTATTCGACGCATTCTAGCTCTTTCTTTCTCCTTATTTCTCTACACCCGATAGTCGCAAAGATTCCAATCAGACTCTTCGACGATCTTAATCGGATCCTGGTAATTCGACGAGGTAAACTTTCGATATTGATGATTAATTTCTACGAAATTAGGGTTTATGCTTTTTTCTCATTGTAGTATTTTTATTTGTCGATTAAATTAGACGAATTTAGGGCTTGATCAATGTGTTAAATGATGAATTATGTTTTAGAAATTAGGGATTTCGTGAATTAGATTTGGGAAACTGAAAAATTAAGGTTGGGGAAGCTGAGAAATTGCATAAATTTGTTGAAAACATTAAATTAGGGACTTCAATTCTAGATGTTTCCCTAATTAAACAACAATCAAACCCTAATTTGTATAAACACTAATGCGTTAAGAAAATTCTATTAACTTGTATATCTGCTGCTAATAAGTGGTGTCTTGATTTAATGTATGGATCTGGTTTTTTCTTTTTTTCTTTTACTTTGTAGAATTTCAGTTTTTCATTGGTCGTGAATCATACAATATTGCATTATGATTAGCCACTGCTTTTGCCTTTTGGATCTTTGTCGGACTGATGATCTTGCTTTGACAAACGAGCTTTGGTCCTGAAAAGATTTTGCCATGCATCCTTCAATTGGCATCAAAGCAGTTGCCAGTCAGGAGGTGGAACTGATAATGGGGAAGAGAACCCAAGTCTCATATGGTAGTTGTAAGTCTGTCACAGATGCTTGCATTCCACTCATTGCTTCAGGGGAATCTCCTCTTTGTGCTTCTACTCTGAGAAATTATGAGTTTCCAGCAAAAGGGGTGACTTTTTCTCTTCTCAAGAATATGTACGCTGCATTTTAAAGGTAGGTTTAGGAGTATTTACTCGAGTGAGTGGTTAGGGCTGTGTGAACTTTGAATGATGTTCCTTTGTTTTTCTCTAATTTAGTCATGTTAAGCATGTGATTTTGTGTGGGATTCAATTCTGTAGTGTAATTTGAACTCAAAGAAATTCATCAAAAAGAATGGCTCTAGTCTTCCCTTTCTATATCAGCTGCAATATTCAAGCTTTTTGTTCTTAGAACCTGTGTGTTTTGCTTTCCTATGTATTCATCTTTGCTGGTGATCGAGCTGCTAGCTTGCTAGTTCAATAGTTACCATTTTGCCTTGTTCGTGATTTTTGCAGTCAAGTATTCATTATCTCTAGGCGACCTTGCAAGCGTGCACATTTAATGTATTTACCGGCCTTTTTCATGTAACTACAAGCCATTTTAGTCTATCTACTACATATATTACTCATATATGAGAAACATTTTAGTGTAGTTATCTCACTATTCCCCCATCGTTTGTCCCAATAATAATGGTTAGGGTTTGGGGTGCAATAGACTTATCAATGCATGAAGTAGCCATGTAGATGCATGAAAAAACAATATATGTGCATCAAACAACCATGTACATGCATGAAATAAGTGTGTTATATATGGTCATGAAATAAGATTATATTTGCATAAAATAAGGTTATATGTGCATGAAATAAGGTTATATGTGCATTAAAAAGTTCTCCAATTTCATCTAATTACTGTTGGTCAAGGACATTCATTTTAAGTTAAACCCGTTCCCATCATAAGAGAAAAGGTGTAAATGCATGAAATAAGTTTCTATGTGTATGAAATAAGGTTCTATGTGCATGAAATAAGTGCTAAATGAGCATGAATTAAGGTTCTATGTGTATGAAATAAGGATCTATGTGCATTAAAAAGTTCTTCAATTGCATCAGTTAGTTATATTATGATACTAATTACTGTTGGTTGACATTAATTTTATATGGGCATAAAATAAGATTCTATGTGCATGAAATAAGGGAAATGACTATGGAGGAGATTTAATGTATTAACCGGCCTTTTTATGTAACTACAAGGCATTTTAGTGTATCTATTACATATCTTACTAATATGTGAGAAACATTTCAGAGTACTTATGTTAGTTATTTCGTACTCGTATTTGTTTAGTGTATTTTAAAGGCTATTAGCTCAATGGTAGAGCAATGTGCAAATTTTGCACAAAGGTATGGGTACGAGTCCCATATAGCCTATTAAATAAATTCCATGATTGCATCTTATCGAGATGCAAGCGGTACAGTCTAGCTAAGATTAGACATGCCATAATCATACATTCATACTTAGGCAAAGATGAGCAGGCCAGAATTAGACTTGTGCGTGCAACAAGAACGCCAAGAAGGGAATGTAATAGCTTTGTATAAATCAGAAGTTCAAAGACTAGCTTATGCAATATATACTATGACCATACATTCTTGTATTTTGCAATCTCAATGTAAAAGAAACATTGGTATGTCCTAGCCAATGTGGGAGTTGAACCCACATCTTGTGCATTGCACATGCTCTCTCATTTGAGTTAATTGGCTTTCGTAGTTGGACCCAAATGATGCGCTTTCTAGGTCTATGTTCTAGCATATCAAGTTTTAAGAGAATTAAACCTGATATTTCATGCACTTTGCTCATCTTTACGCTAAAAAGTAGTACAATAGTATAGATGATCACTTCATATACCTTAAACTGACCTTGGAAGTTTCCTTTGCCCTACCGAGTCCTGAACTTTTGCTCTCATAGCAGCATTAGCAAACACTTTTGGCCTTCTTACTTCATATTCTTTTATTTCTATTAAGATTTGTTTCTCCTCCTTCAAAGACACACACTTTCATGTTGTATGTGATACTCCAAAGTCCAAACTTTGTATCTGCATTAGGAAAAAAAGGACAAAAAATATTGCTATACTGTTATTTCAATCGAATTAATTTACTGAATTGTATATATATAGAGTGATACTCCAACCTTCGTATCGAACAAATGTTGTATGTGATACTCCCAACTTCAGTAACCATGAAAGTGAGCAAAGAAATGATCAACAAGATGCAAGAGGATGCAAACCAATTCTGGGTTCCTGAGTTAGTAAAGCTCATGAAAGCCACAAAAGAACCTTTCCTGAATGTAATTTATGATTCTGATCCTATTGAGAAGATCTTTTTCGACAACGTCATACTAGTTGGAGATGCAGTTCACCCTACAACTCCTCACTGCTTGAGAAGCACCAATATGTCATTACTTGATGCTCAGGTTCTGGGAAAATGTCTCGAGAAATGGGGTCGAGGTGATTTACAGTCTGCTCTTTCAGAATACCAGTCAATTCGATTGCCTATGGTTTCAAAGCAGGTTCTACATGCTCGGAAAGTTGGTCGGATCAAACAAGGCCTTGATGTCCCGGACCGAGAGATTTTTGATCCTAATAAAGCTAGTTCTGAGGAGTGTTGTGAAATCCAACAGAAGAATGTGCCTTTTTTTTCTCCTACATTCCTGAATTGTTACGGAGTTAAACGTCAGTCTCAGTTCTTTACTATTGAATATATGTAACTGAGTAAGTCTCATTACGAATTCGTGTGAGAACGACTGGAAAACAACTTTACTATTGAATATATGTAACTGAGTAATATCAGAAACACCAAGTACAATGTTACGACCTTACAAAAATACTACCAAAAATTGATGGCTTCCAACGACTGGAAAACGACTTTTCTTCTTAGCATCCCCATTTACACTAATGAACAATTCTAAGTTCATACATTACAGATAATGACAAAATACTATTTCTACCAGATTGCTAAAGCTGCTATAACAACAAAGGTTCAGGACTCGATAGGGCAAAGGGACCATCCAGAATTAGGTTAATTTCAAAAACTAGCTTATGTATACATACAAATAAACTTGATAAAAATCTAGGCCAAAATTATATTAAGAAAAAAAAGGACAAAAAAGGATACATAAAAGCCTACTATACTGCTAAATCAGTCGATCTAATTTACTGATATTACGGTCAAAGTAATTCCAGATTGAACAGTTTATGAACCCTAATTTACTGATATTAGGGTCAAACTAATTCAACGTTGCTGCAATTTAGATGAAAATCGTATCAATCATAGAAATTTTACATAAAATCATCGTGTTATTGTTACAACACGGAAACATATCTTCTAATTACAAAATTGATTGAATTTAATCAAGAAACTTACCTTTGTCAATGGCGGTGAAGAAGAGTGTGACGGTGGTCGATGACAGTGAATAAGGAGAAACGCAATGGTCGGCGAAGGAGAAGTTGGTGATGTGCGGTGGTTGGCCAAGGAGAAACTGGTGATGCGCGGTGGTCGGCGAAGGAGAAGCTGGTGATGTACGGTGATCAAATGAGGAATCAGAGAGGGAGAAGAGAGAGAAGTGTGTGGTTTAAATGTGCGTCTAAAGTTTTATACGTTCCCAACCAAACTAAATCTTTGGAATTGTGTATAATCCAGCGATCTTAATAGGTTCTCATGGTTCTCAATATATGGGTGGTTCTCACCGGATCTCGACCCTATATATATATATATATATATATATATATATATATATATATATATATATATATGGGTTGCGATCTTATGAGTTTGGTTCCTTATGGTGAGTTTGTGCTCACAAATATGGACCGCTAGATTAAAAGATCTGACGGCTGAGTATAGCGCATCCTGATAAGGGCAAGGAGGTAATTAACACGCTGATAATTACAACCCGTTTGATACCCGTCGTTGTGAATACCAAAAATAATATTTATAATACTTATTAAAACTAACAGAAGCTAGTGGTAACAGGGTCGAACCACAGAGAGACAGATGTAATTATTAGTTGTCTAATTTCAGTCTAAGGTAACGAAAGTGGGGGTTGGTTTATTTGAGTGGTCTATAGCTAAGGCAATAAAAGTAAAATAAACTAAACAATAGATGAAATAAAGAATTAAAAGGGTGCTGATATGGTCGGTTCACTATAGTTTCGGCGGCAGCATACTAAGTAGGTCTGAAATAAACACATGAGGCGGGAAAACAAGAGGTCCACTCGTTCCACTCTTAACAAGCAGCATCTTTCGATCTCGCTACGGATCCCTAATATCACTAGTACTGACTCTCGTCCTGAAAAGTGACTAATAACCTAAACTTTACCTATCTTTCGACCTTAGCATAGTTTAGTCATTTTAATTGGTAGTATGACAACCTTCCCTATCTTCCGATCTAATGGGTCAGTCAAATACTAAGCATTCAATTAGTCGCGTGCACTCGATTCATCAAATATAGAATTCAAGTCAATTAAAACGAAGCAAAACCCCACGTGGCGGTCGATCGACCGGGGAACCCAACGATCGACCCATTATGCGATTTCGTGTCTACAAAGTAATGCCGCCTAACCTACAGTTCCCCTACATCCTAGCACAAGGTATTTAGCTACTCATGATATTGATAAAAAGAACAATAATATTAACGAAATAAACTACTGAACTCATGCTTAAAACAGTTAAATAACAAGCAACAATAAACGATAATCGGCTTCGGGAAACTAACTAGCAATTCTATACTATGAATAAAATAAGCAATGAAACTGAACAGAAGAATACCGAAAAGGAATTATAGAGCCAGATCCAAACCGAAAGCGAAAGGAACTTTTTTAATCGAAGAACAATAATATCGAACCCTAATTATGAAAGTAGAACTAAAACTAAATTAAAGCTTGATAAAAACTGGATGCATGTTCTCAAAACCTAGCTTACGTTATATAGAATACAACGTAGTTCTTATTTCCAAAATCTAACTACTATGGGCTTGCTTATTCTCGATCTTTTAATTCACGCAGATTAGCGGCTTGGTCGATCGACCACTGAGGCCGGTCGATCGACTGGTAAGCTCTGAACAGTGGCTCTAAGAAGTCGTGGTATGGTCGATCGACCTTAGGTAGCGGTCGATCGACTGCTTTAGCTGATACTTGACTTCTAAATTCTCGTGGATTTGTCTTTCGGACCTCGAAATGCGCACCAAGCTCGTCCCTTGAGTAAATACTTTACGTCAAATGTAGTGCAAGGTACTCGGGGACGGATTTAGCTCAATATCTACTCATTTACGCATAAATCTGCAATATTACATAAAAATATGAAAGTAGACGAAATGGGGCAAATAGTAGCCTTAAACCACATGAATGAGCTCTGAAATGCGTGTAAAATAGGGTGTAAAACATCATATTTAAGACACGCATCAAACTTCCCCAAACCAAACCCTTGCTTGTCCCCAAGCAAGAACTAGACTCGATCCTAAAACCTAATGGAACGAGTTCAATCTCAGAGCGAAATGCGCATGTAAAGCCTAAACCAATTTAATGCAAAAACCAACAATCAATTAGAAATGTGAATCATGCAAACGAGTTATGTAGTCGTCAAAAACTGTTGAACCGTCAACTATAGAGACTTATCAAATTGGACTCTCACGGGTCGCTCAAATCACTCAATAAATACAGGTGAATATATGTGAAAGATAGAAAGAATTCATTTTGTTAGTGACACTCACCTAACTACGACCTATAAGAACATGCCTGCAATATAATATGAAAGTAATCTCTACAACCGTACATATGCATTCTAACCGAACAAATGACCATGACACATGCCGAGGTAAATAAGGGATATGTGAGGTAATGGGCAGGAAGAGGCAAAACATTTATGGGAACGTGGAGGTACAGGTGATCAAGCTAGTACCGTAACAAAACCATATGACAATATCCACTTCTTGCTCAAACTTCAATCCACACGGTGCTATAGCAAGCACAAAACTCACAATCTCCGAAATAATCAACTCCCCATAAGATACACATGAAACATGGGAGCAAAAATCGCCATTTGAATAAAGAATTGAATCATGCGAATTGATTTCTTTTCATCTCGGGCATCGGTCGATCGACCAAGTAGAGCAGTCGATCGACTGCATTAAACAGTACACCACTCTTTTTTTTCTTTTTCCGAATCATTTTTCTTCTTTTTTTTATTTGTTCCTTTCTTTCTTTCCTTTTTCCAACTTCCCAACTTCATCTCAAAACGAGCATATGCCACCAAAAACGTAGTAACAATCCCAAAAACTAAACTACTAGCTTGACAAGGGCAGGCTAAATGTAGGATGTAGTAAACGGGACAAAAAGGCTATTTTTGGCAGTGTGGAGTTTATGGGTAAGACGAGAAAAAGGGGACCTTTACCACATGTGTCAACAAACCACAGACCGAATGCACATAGGTATTAAGCAGATTAAGTTCATATTTATGCAAATTAATGAAACATGTCTCATAAGGAGTAACTACTCACATCCTAGATAAACTGGTCATAGATGACACCAGTTATAGGCTCTAAATCTCAGAAAATGATGTAGTTTGCCAAATTTCTAAGTCAAGTCTCAAGTTCAGCAAATAAATTAATGAAAACTCGTAGACTATGCAATTGATTCTACTAATAACATGTCAATTAGCAAGGCTTAGGCGATAAAACAGATGCAAATACAATGTCATCATTGAAATACTACCGTTCCGACTCGACCTATATGCTAAAATAAACGTGCAATTTTTTGAAAATTTTGAAATTTTCAGATTTTTTTTTTTTGAATTTTCTGTAAAAATGGAGAAACAATGCAAGACAAAATGTAAACGTGAATGCAAAAACATATGAAATGCAACGCAAAACCCTTCCCCAAACCAAATCGCACAATGTCCCCATTGTGCAAAATCGTGTAATGAAGAAAAGGAAAACGGGAATTTGCGAGAAAATTAAGTAAACAAGACATGAAGTGAAGACATGGAGACTCACAAGACTTTAAGCGCAGCAAAAGGAAACCTCCCAAACCAGCGTGAGCTAGGAGGTTTCGAAGAGCTAGCGATGCTACTAATAGGTACCTGAAAAGACAACAATACCACGCATAAAACCGAGAAAGCAATGTGGAAGCGGTAATTACGTGCATAAGATGAAGAAATTGAAGAAAACAAAATTATGTCGGAAAATAAAGAGGAGGAAAGACTCCCTCAATTCCGCAAAACGACCAAACACAGCAGGGGAAAGGTCATGAACAGATCTGGCAAAGAAATGACAACGGTCGATCGACCATAGCAGGCAGTCGATCGACAGCAATGAACAGGAACAGAAGCTCCTGGTAGTCGCACCTCAGTCGATCAACCAGGGTAGGCGGTCGATCGACTGGAAATACTGCTGTAATTTCCTGATTTCTTTGAATTAGCTCGAGAACTTGAGCTAATATGGTCTATAAACCTGCAAACGCACATAATACCGCGCCAAAAATTGCGCAAAACCCAAAGTAACGGTATAAAGTACTAAAAATCCTAAGCAAACTTAAAATGCGAAGTCTCGCGCACACAAAACAATAAAAAGTTCAACGAAAGCAATAAAGTGTATTGTTTTTGAAAAAGTCTTAATCAACTAATAGTTGATCAAGAATGGCCACGGAATGGCCCACTTGGTCGACTTAAGCTACAAGAGGTAGCCTCAATAGTGCTCATCTTCTCACCGCACTCTTCTTAGCTCCGATCCAGAACTCAACGGATCAGCATGTCGGACATCTTCCCATTCAATGACCTCTTCGGACTCGTCGAAATCCAGATCAGACTCCATTGCTTTGACTGGCTCATCTTCGGGCTCCTCATCCGTGCCATAGCTAAGGCATCCTAGACCGCCTCTTTGAACTATTGGCTCCTTCACAGCTGAAGCGACATGCGGCTTTTCCTTCCCCAAACCAGCTCCTGCAATATCTAAAACAGAAGAATCTTCCTCCACGTTGCTCCCAGTCTGGGGCGGAGGTGTCACAACAGGAGTAAGGACAAAGATAGGCATATCAGGAAGTATAAAATAAGATTTCTTTTTAGAAACCGTATTGCAAGTGACGGGCCACATGGGGTCTTTCTTCCTATCTGTCTAGGCAAAGACAATGGAGTACTTCCCTACCTTAAAGGTCAAAGTACCCGAACCAACATCAATAACTGCACCAGCAGTGTGCAGGAATGGTCTACCTAGAATAATAGGAATGTGGGCATCTTCGGGCATATCAAGTACTACGAAGTCAACAGGGAAGAAGAACTTCCCTATTTGCACGGGAATGTCCTCTAAGACTCCTATTGGCTGGACCGCAGAACGGTCAGCCATCTGTACTGTCATGTTGGTGACTGTAAACTTATTCAACTTTAACTTCCTAGCAAGACTCAAAGGCATCACACTAATACTGGCTCCTAGGTCACATAAGGCCTTCTCAATAGGAAAAGTGCCAATATTACATGGGACTGAAAAACTACCCGGGTCTTCTAGCTTAAGTGGTGCAGTATGGGTCAAATAAGAGCATGATTCCTCAGTGAGTGCGACAGTGTGCACAGTTTCAAGTAACTTCTTTTTAGATAAGAGTTGCTTCAAGAATTTCATATAAGCAGGCACTTGATTGACTAACTCAAGAAAAAGAACTTGTACGTTTAAACTACGAATAACATTTTCAAACTTATTAAATGATACTTGTTCCTTCGTCGGCACTAATCTCTCCGGATAGGGGGCTGAAAGTAGCAACTTAGCCCTCTCCTCTAAATCTCTCATGCCGGCATCGGTGGATTTAGGCTGAAAATTCACCACTTTCTCCTTGTTGTAGCTTGACCCTTCTTCAGACTGTCTCAAATGTGAAGCATTAATCGACAAAGGGATGTACTTCGGAACCAGAACGGACCCATCAGCAGTCGGGTCTGTCCTCAATATTTTCGGGGCAGTAGTACCCCGAAACAAGTGATCCCTCAATTTATTAGGCATTGGAGGACGAAAAGAATCACTATCAGCAGCACTGTCAGTCGATCGACCAGGTTGGTCAGTCAATCGACTGACTTCTACGAAACGGACTAAGCTTCGGTTGTCGCGGAGCAGTCGATCGACTGGGTATGTCTGTCAATCGACTGACATACCTGCTGATCGTCTTTTTCTTGTTTTTGTTCGTCACAGCCTTCTCCTTGCTTGGTTCCGCCTCATCCTTTTCAGTGACGTCCTCAACCATAATGGGCCCATCAAGGGTAGACCCACTCCTCAAGGTGATAGCATTAAGGGTCTCTTTCTGCTCCGTCTGCATCGGTAAATGTCCCGGAGCTTGGGTTGTATTCTTGCTCGCCAATTGAGCAATTTGGCTCTCCAACATCTTCATCCCGGCCTCTCTAGCTTGGGATTCTTTCAAAGAACAAGTTCTTTATTCGGCAAAAAAAAAAATTTTGGGATTGTTGTTCTTTTTGAGGGACATACTGGGGATTTTGGAACTGTTGTTGCTTATGAGGGGGTACATAATTCTCGTCAACTTCTTTGTGAAGGTTGAGTCGGATTTAAGACATTTTGGCTGCTCCACCTCAAATTCGGATGGACATTCGGCTCATAGTAAGTGTTTGTCTGCCTATAATGTTGAAAGGCAGCGTATGACTCAAAGGGATTAGGACAGTTGTCTGAAACATGTCCCTCAGCTCCACATCTTTTGCAGACGAAAGGACCGTCTGAAACAGCATTTACATGGTAGATCCCTCCTTTTGAAGCTCCTCCCAACTCATAATTATCAAATCTCGCCGTGAGAGCCTCTAATGCAGCTACAGAAGGAGATTCAGCAGTTCTCCTTTGATTTCCCCTGGAATTTCCATACTCAGCTTTATGGGTGGCCAAGTCATCAATGATCTTCCACCCCTTAGTTTCTCCCATATTCTCCTGGAATCGGCCACTGGCTGCCGCATCCAGGATAGCCCTCTGATCGTCATAGAGCCCATTGTAGAACTGATTGCATAGGCTCCACTTCTCAAACCCATGATGCGGAATGGTGCGCACCAGCTTCTTGAAACGGACCCATGCCTCATGAAAGTTCTTATCAGGACCCTGTTTAAAGCTAGTGATTTGAGCTCTAATAGCATTCGTCTTCGAGGCAGAGAAATATTTCTTGTAGAATGCCAAGGCCAAAGAATTCCAGTCGGTGATCCCATTAGCAGCTCGGTCCAGGTCTCTATACCACTCCCTTGCAAAGATCACGGGTGAGAGAATATAAACATTGTCTCCTTCACCTGGTCCTGGGTCACACCGGTCGGCGGGGTATAGAGCGAAGAATAATCAATAAATATCTCCATATGCTTGGCTGCATCTTCATTTGCAGCTCCTCCGAATTGGTTTCTCTCAACCAAGTTGATATAAGAAGGCTTTGGTTCGAATTTCCTATCAGCTCCCGGTAATTCGAACCCCTTGTATAGATTTGCAAATGTCATTCGTAGTGACTTGCTATAGTTGCTTCTTCAGCCATCTCTAGAAAATCTGGAGAAGTGACGGTCTCATCTGATGAAATAGAAATAGGTGATGAAGGTGGGTCCTCCTCGAACAGCTCGTTCTCGTAGTAACTAGACAGAGTACTCAGCTCTTCCTCTGTCGGCAATATCCTAGATGATCGTCTCAACTCGCGCAAAGTCTTCTCAATCTCAGGATTGAACGGTACTAATTCACCACCCTGTGACCTGCGCATAAGAGGAAACTACAAAAAGAATATGAGAATAGTTTAAGGAACAAATGTCCCTTAAACTAAGAAGCAGACTAAAATAAAACAACTAAAAATTAGAACAATTGCCTCCCCGGCAACGGCGCCAAACTTTGATACCCGTCGTTGTGAATACCAAAAATAATATTTATAATACCTATTAAAACTAACAGAAGCTAGTGGTAATAGGGTCGAACCACAGAGAAGCAGATGTAATTATTAGTTGTCTAATTTCAGTTTAAGGTAACGAAAGTGGGGGTTGATTGATTTGAGTGGTCTATAGCTAAGGCAATAAAAGTAAAATAAACTAAACAATAGATGAAATCAAGAATTAAAAGGGTGCTGAGATGGTCGGTTCACTATAGTTTCGGCGGCAGCATACTAAGTAGGTCTGAAATAAACACATGAGGCGGGAAAACAAGAGGTCCTCTCGGTCCACTCTTAACAAGCAGCGTCTTTCGATCTCGCTACGGGTCCCTAATATCACTAGTACTGACTCTCGTCCTGAAAAGTGACTAATAACCTAAACTTTACCTATCTTTCGACCTTAGCATAGTTTAGTCATTTTAATTGGTAGTATGACAACCTTCCCTATCTTCCGATCTAATGGATCAGAAATACTAAGCATTCAATTAGTCGCGTGCACTCGATTCATCAAATATAGAATTTAAGTCAATTAAAACGAAGCAAAACCCCACGTGGCCAGTCGATCGACCAGGGAACCCAGTCGATCGACCGGTATGCGATTTCAGGGTCTACAAATTAATGCCGACTAACCTACAGTTCCCCTACATCCTAGCACAAGGTATTTAGCTACTCATGATATTGATAAAAACAACAATAATATTAACGAAATAAACTACTGAACTCATGCTTAAAACAGTTAAATAACAAGCAACAATAAACGATAATCGGCTTCGGGAAACTAACTAGCAATTCTATACTATGAATAAAATAAGCAATGAAACTGAACAGAAGAATACCGAAAAGAAATTATAGAGCCAGATCCAAACCGAAAGCGAAAGGAACTTTTTTAATCGAAGAACAATAATATCGAACCCTAATTATGAAAGTAGAACTAAAACTAAATTAAAGCTTGATAAAAACTGGATGCCTGTTCTCAAAACCTAGCTTACGTTATATAGAATACAATGTAGTTCTTATTTCCAAAACCTAACTACTATGGGCTTGCTTATTCTCGATCTTTTAATTCACGCAGATTAGCGGCTTGGTCGATCGACCACTGAGGCCGGTCGATCGACGGTAAGCTCGAACAAAGGGGCTCCCGGAAGTCGTGGTATGGTCGATCGACCATAGGTAGCGGTCGATCGACTGCTTTAGCTGATACTTGACTTCTAAATTCTCGTGGATTTGTCTTTCGGACCTCGAAATGCGCACCAAGCTCGTCCCTTGAGTAAATACTTTACGTCAAATGTAGTGCAAGGTACTCGGGGATGGATTTAGCTCAATATCTACTCATTTCCGCATAAATCTGCAATATTACATAAAAATACGAAAGTAGACGAAATGGGGCAAATAGTAGCCTTAAACCACATGAATGAGCTCTGAAATGCGTGTAAAATAGGGTGTAAAACATCATATTTAAGACACGCATCACCGTTGCCTCTTATTTTTTGTGAGTCCGACAATACCTTTCTTTCTCATGAACTAGATTTTGTGCCCGTGCGTTGCACGGTTTCTAAATAATGTTTTATTTTTAACTGAAGTGGTAGAATATGTAAATTCTTGAATGTGAGAACGGTAAAATTTGCTATCGTAAAGTAATTAATGATTTTGAAAATAACTGTAGTCGATGTTGTGAATTAATTTAAGTTAGTCTCTCTAATTTCAATTAGTCTTTTGTACGATTGTGTTATATACTGCTCCGTATTATACAGTCTTCATTGACATATTATGAAATATTTATTGTCATCTTAGATATGTATGATCGTGTTTGTCAGTATGTGGCTTTAATTTATATAGGTTGTGCCCTAATTATAATCAGCAAGTCTTAATTGTGACAATGTTTTGTCTTAACTACACACATGAGTAGTACTTAATCTGTCGCAAGTTTGTGATGTATATACCCGTTATAAATGAGAATATGTGAATTATAATATGATAAGGATTCCTATATGTCAAACTTCACCCGTGTAAAAAAATGCAATTAGTGAAGAACTTATACAATCATCTGGCACACACCGCTTATAGTACTCGTACAATTTGTGTAGCATATGGTTAGGTTTACTCACATACAGAAAATATTCTCATATTTGTAATGCATATAAAAATAATAAGGGTGAAAAGAAGGAAATACTGCAAGTTGTACATATAAAAGAAGTCACATTTTTAAATTTTGTATTCTAGCTTTCCATGACTATGAATATAGGGTTCTTCATGATAATAAATCCCAAAACAATTGCAATGAAATTATGTTCCTGTGAAACAAAAATATAAAAGGAGTCAATCAACCTTAACCAAAGTTGCAATAATGACAAATAATTAAACGATAGATCCTCCAACATATTAGTAAACACACATGCAAATAGACAATTAATCAATGTTGAGATATGAATGAATCAAAATAATTATAACGATAAGGATATGAAGAGTAAAATTTAGAGCTACTGAGTTAATAGGTTTCTTAAAACTGAACTGATCAACTTTATATAGGTGGTAAAAAGATGCATGTATATATACACACAATAAAATTGTAGTGTTTGCATTAACATAAGTTTTGACTATTATGGATATACTGGTAACTTAATACATACATTAATATATTATCTTTTATTTTATCTTTTAGGGTTAAGATTTATTTTTGGTATTTATTAATATGGTACTTATCTTTTTAGATTAAGATTAATATTTACAAAATCTGTTTTTTTCTAAGACTAATATTATTACTTTAGTTAAAGTGTTTCAAAAAAACTTGGAGTCTCTAGAATTGCCTGAAAAAAGCCTCTTATATATATATATATATATATATATATATATATATATATATATATATATATATATATATATATATATATATATATATATACTAGATTTAATGCTCGTGCGATGCACGTGCCCATTTGTAGAGTCTTTTGGGGTATTTTCAATTATGTTAAAAAACGTATATGAGTTTAGTTGAAGTGCTTTAAGATAAGAATTGGTTGATAAATACCTCTTCTTGACCAATATATATCTCAAATGAACTTGATCTTTACAACAACAAAATATAATCAAAACTACATATTTCCATCCTCAATCGTACCCAAATCTCGTAATTGCTCTGACTCTTACCCATCCATTCACGGAAAATACTTGTGTCCTCCGGGATGACGTCTTCCTTACCCTCAAAAAAGGAGGACCAAAGTGGAAATGAGGAGGATGGTGCTCCTTCTTTGGAGGTCACATCCCCGTACCATGCTCTATCTCACATAAAATATAACCTAACTAACATGTTATTCCACAATTAGTTGATATAATAATAATAATAATAATAATAATAATAATAATAATAATAATAATAATAATAATAATAATAATAATAATAATAAAAGAGTAGCATGATTTCACATCATCATATGGCTTTAAAGAACTATACGAAGTAGTAAATAATTGTGGACTTGTTTTATCATTATCAAAGTTCAAAGATAAGAAACCTACCTCTCTGAAACTAATCCAAATTACTCGCTTCTTCATGCTATGATATCGTAACAAAGTATTCTATAGAGTTTCTAAATATTACTCGTACTAAAGGAGTTTATATTTAAACTAATTCAACTTTTTTTTGTTGGTTATAGATAGGTAATTAAAGGTAAATGAATAATTAGGACGGAGGGTGTACAAAATAACCAAAGTTACAACGACAGAAGAAAAATCTGAACATATGTAGTTATATACAATATATAAACTATAAATAAAGATTTGAGTTTTAAACTATAAATAAAAATTTGAGTTTTAGATGTATTTTTTTCAAGAATTACGTATATTATGGCTGACAAACTTGGGACGTATGAACATACCCCAATCATACTACTAACAAAATTCATAAAAATGTTCATAATACTAACCAAATTGATGTTAGTTAGATTGCTTTCTCAACACATGCATGTTTACAAACTTAGGCATGTCAATAGTCAATACAAACTCAAATACGTGCTCTAAGCTTCTTAATTACACCCGACGTTAATAAGATGCCTAATCAATATGGTTTCTAACTTAAATCCAATTTTAAACTCAAATAATCTAACTACACGATTCTAACTATCTATCACTAAATTATATAGATTAAAAAGTACTCTCTTCGTCCCACCGTTTGCCTTTGATTGTAATACCGGTCACAATGAGTATAAAAGGCAAACAAATGATTGAGACGGAGGGAGAAGTATTTGACTTTGTCTACGTAGCCAAGCTCCTCGAGTTGTCACACGTTTTTTTCTTGACAACATTTATTTATTACTAGCAGAATCCGCTCTCTTAATCTAATCTGTCGATTGCGAAGGACAAATGCCTTGTAAGAGCATGTCAAGGTTAGCTAGCATCACTACGTACACATATGCATGATATAGGAGTAGGACATACCAAACAAAGAATGGATCGATAAATGTATGTGTTATACGGGGTATATGAGAAGATATATAAGCATTCAAACTATATAATTGTTTATTAATCAATAAAGATATATACCTTGTGATTGTGAACCTTATTTACCTATTACCAATAGCGTAAACCTCCGCAGATTAAGCGAATTGATTTCATCATCATTAACCTGAGTATGTATACCAATGTTTCCTACCCCCTTCGTTTCGTCCAGTCAATAATTTACACTTGCTTTATTTCTCCCCTCACAAAATAAAGCAAGTGTAAACTATTCACTGGGGCAGAGAGAGTAGAAAAATAAACCAGAAAATCATTAGCCTAATAGAATTGGTAGTATACATCTTATTACCCATGTGAAAATTATTACAATAACTTTTGTCCTAATATCAATAATATGATAAGAACCATAAAACTAAATGGATGTACGGAGACAACCCAAGCTTAAGGAGCGAGCATATGTGGCTTTGGCCGATCAGTCGTTATAACACCACGATCAGTTGTATAGTCATACTGCGAAATAAATGATCAATCAAACAAAACGTTGATAAGGGGCTAAATAATCAATTGATCAAAATCAAAACTAAATAAAAATATTCAGCCTATAACAAACGTAAATGAGAAGATAAAAGGGAGTCTTAAATCATGTTATTTATAGTTAAATGAAAATCACGTAAAAAAAACTATAAACTAATAATAGTATACGTGCATACGTACAGTTGCCGACTTACCATCAATAACATTGATACAATTAAAAAACAAAATCTTTGTTAATGTTGCAATAATATATCCTTTCTTCAAGTTTCCTGAAAAACATAAAAAATATAGACTATATAGTATATAATTAGATTTCATAGTGTAAAAGTATATTAAGTGCATGTAACACAGTTAACTAATAGAAATTAGTTCATGCCAACGTCAACTTGTGATTAGTATATGGGGATGGGGATATATATTGAATAGAAATTAGTTCATGCCAACGTCAACTTTTGATTAGTATATGGGGATGGGGATATATATTGAATGGTTAATGAGAGACATTCATCCTTAGATTTATATACTAATATTTTCTAGATCTAAATTCTAATTAATTTAGCTTGTATAAAAATACACCGTACTAGAATTCTATTAGCTTTACAATTTCACCATACGGTTACTTATGATTGATGTGATAAAATTTGTTCTTCTTCCATATATAATTAATTAATTTACAACTTGATTATTATCTCTAAATAAAAATATTCTCTAAATAAAAAAATAGTTTAGGTAGTTTCGAAAACTTGGACTCTGACTCGAAAAAAACTTCCTTTATTAATATATATATAGATAGATAGATATTGATTTGTTCCTCTATCTTCTTCTAGATAAGCAATTAAAGGTTCTCATCTTTCTTCGATTAATTTTATTAAGTTTTCTTATTATTTATTCATTGATTTCAGTTCAATTGCAGTGATTTGATCGTATTTTGATACTTTCTTCGTATAAAGATGTTAATTTGATCAAAATCTGAGAATTTTTTCACGAAAATTGAGATGATATTTATTGTGTGATGTTTCAATTTTGGTGCAGACGGTATTTCCAGGGGTATGGTTGTCGGAAATTACGTCTGATATGTACAAAGTTGATGAAACTCCGGAGCCTTCCAAGCTATGTTTTAATCAAGGTCATAATCTTCCTTCTCAATGAAGAAAGTTCCTGTTTTTTTATTGTTTCAGTCGGCTGTGATTGACGATAAAAATGATATCTTTGGATCTGTTATAGTTGGAATCGGTTATATTTGATTGTTTCTATCTTTATGATTTCTGATCCTGATTTTTGTTTAGTTTAAACTTCGACGCTGTAGATGAATTGATGAACATTTTTCATACTTTGAGTTGTAACTGGGTGAGCAATTCACGATAGATACAGGA